>NC_140579.1:23273930-23871442 GCF_964204655.1 Triturus cristatus | reverse complement strand
AAGAGGCGTAACAGCTGATAATACAGATAAAAGGTGCATACGTAACTAACAAAGGCGTATACATGGGTGTAACTAAAATACGTCATTAAAACATGGTGTCACAAGTGGGTGGATCCATAAAAGAATCCTGCAATGTCAGCAGAAATATCTGGCAGAGATGCGCGCGCAGCCGCATGACGTGTGATTGACGTGCAACTAGAGGGTGAAGGGGACTTGACATTGAGCTCTACATGTGGAGACAGAAGTCTGGGGGTTATGTCAACCTAATCCCAAATCATATCTAATATCCTATGTTTAAAGAACTGTGTTATCCAAAAGGAAAGGTCTCTAGGATAGAATCTATTCTATACTGACTGTTAGTGCGTGTACAAGCGTCTAAGTGTCTACATGAGATGCGAGGGGGTAGGAATATTCCATGGTAACGGGGCCTATGAATTATTTGCAGGAGGACAGCGAGGCCTGGCTCTTTGCACGGTAGCTGGAGGAATGTTTACCTAAACTACTAGACAGGAATGCATCGGATGAGGAGCGGAGTAGATAATCTTGAAGGTGAAATACAGTTTTTGGCCGGCAATATGCTGGATCAGGCACCGTTAGCCGCGCAGGGAGTAGGACAAAGTTCATGGACACAGATGCAGGCTCAGACTGGAGCTTTCAGAGGCAGAAGGCAGGAAAAGGCTTGATGGCAGAATTCAGGGCCTACTCGCCTGAATCTGTAAAATGTGGAAAGTGAACCACATAAAGTCGGTGGCCTTTCATACTTAGGAATGGAATATCTGACCCATTCATGGGGGATCTGAAAGAGGACATGTTGACGGTGGACGCACATGTATTTGCGTCTTCAAAACTGGAACTGGAGGGAACATACATGTACTTATAGCATGCACATGGAGCCGTTGGGGTCTACGATAGGGGACATAACTGATCACAAAATTCATATTTCCTCAGATCGGGGGGTTGAATTCCACCCTGTTCTACAGGTACGCCTTTTCCTGGATTGAACTGACAACAAATCATGCAGGTACGTACTTTCTGTTTAGCTGCTGCTCGCAAGTGTTTATTGAACCAAATGTGTTGAATACTGTCTAGCATAGCTTTCTCTCCTAGGTGCGCTGGACTATGTATTGTGTTAATGATGACCTGAACCATTGAGTCGGGGAGAAACCATATAGATTTTCCCTTCGTCATCCATCCTTGATCTGTTTGGATCCCTCCTAATTCAGTCCATCTCTTTATTTCTTCTGGTGTAGCATGTGTCTGTATGTCAATTACATCAAGGGCGGGATCCTTAACTGTCATGCAGTGTGTTGGTGTCGGAACTATTGTCTTTGTCGTGTCAGTTGGACGAGTCTGATTCTGAGCAGTCTGTTTAGCTGTTCTGTCAGCAAGGTCGTTACCCTGAGAAATAATGTCAGTCACTTTTGTATGGGCTTTACACTTCATAATCGATATTGTAGTCGGCAGATGTATTGCATCTAACAGAGCTTGAATAAGGGGACCGTGCTGGATGTGGGCACCGTGAGAAGTTAAATAACCTCTCTCTCGCCAAAGCACGCCGAAGTCATGGACGACTCCGAATGCATAACGTGAATCTGTGTATATGTTGACTTTCTTATTTTTGGCTTGAATACAGGCTTGTGTCAGAGCGATGAGCTCTGCTGCTTGAGCTGACAAGGTATCAATACAATTTGTTTCAATAATTTCAGTGTCTGTTGTGACTGCATAAGCGGCCACTAACTCTCCTGTACTTGTTCTCATGCATGAACCATCTACATACAATGTCAGGTCTGGGTCTGATAATGGAATATCTGTCAAGTCTTGTCTGGGTTTCGTCGTAATAGTGATAACTTCAATACAATCATGTGCCAATGGGTCTGTTCCACTTAATGGCAAAAGTGTGGCAGGATTTAATGTACTACAACGTCTGATTTCTATGTGTGGCTGGAACAATGTCAATTCATAACCCGTCAGTCTTGCTATAGTCAAGTGTTGTGTTTGGGTCCGGTTCAAGAGAACCTCTACTGCGTGTGGTACTTGTACTGTCAATTGATGTCCTAACACTATGGCATCGCTTTGTCTGATTACTAAAGCTGTTGCTGCGACTGATTTCAGGCACGCAGGAAGAGCCTGAGCTACGGGGTCTAATGTACTAGAAAAATAAGCACATGGCTTGTGTGATCCTGCTTGTTCCTGCGTGAGTACTGACAAAGCAGTACCTTCACGTTCTGTGACAAAGAGTGTAAAACGTTTGCTGTAACATGGTGTTGCTAAAACAGGTGCTTGGCATAAAGCTTTCTTTAAGCTTTCAAAAGCTTGTGTATGTTCCTGAGTCCAAGGGAGGACAGTCGATGTCGCTGCCTCCTGTGTTGTCAACTGAATGAGTGGTTTTGCTAGAAATGCATATTGAGGGATCCACTGCCTACAGTACGAAGTGAGGCCTATGAATGCCCGTACCTCCTTTTGTGTCTTGGGTGGCGGCATGTTAACAATTAACTGGATGCGGTCGGGTGTAAGCTGTCTTCCCCCTTTGGACAGCAAGTGCCCAAGGTACACAACTTGCTGGACACAGAATTGCAGCTTCGAAGGGGACACTTTGTGCCCCTTGTCGGCTAAGAAATGTAGAACCGTCAGTGATGCTTTTTCACATTCAGGTTCGCTTCGGGCGGTGATCAGCAGATCATCGACGTATTGAAGCAGGGCAGTGTTAGCTGGCATGTGGATACTGTCAAGTTCTCTTTTCAGTGCTTGGCTATAGATGCTGGGGCTTTCTGTGAATCCTTGAGGTGCGCGTGCGAATTTAAAACTTCGTCCATTTAAACTGAATCCGAACAAATATTGGCTTTCCGGATCGATTGGGACGCTAAAGAAAGCGTTCTTGAGATCAATTACAGTAAAGAACGTTGCTTCTGAATCTATGGCTGTTAGCAATGAAGAGATATCTGGGACCACGGGGTATTGTGGTAAAATGCATTTATTTAATTCTCGCAGATCAATAACTAATCGATATACCGGTGGTGCTTTTGGATCAGTTCGTTTAAGAATCGGAATTATCGGGGAATTACACACATTGGAGTCCGTTTCTACAACCACTCCTTGTGCAATGAGCTCGTCAATGATTTGCAGTAAAGCCACAACAGCATCTGGGGGTAACTTGTATTGTCGTATTCGTGGTAGTACCACTCCTGTTTTGAGTGTGACTCGATATGGTGTAATGTGCATGCAACCAACATCAGTGGGGCCTTGCGCCCATAAATGTGTGGGTAAATTCTGTAACCGGTGATCCATGTCTCTGGACACATAGTGACCTTTAAAGTCACGCAAAAATAGTCGTACTCCTTCCGGAGAACAACATATTACAGCTCCTAGAGCCTTCAATGTTTTTATACCTAACAAGTTTTCTGGACATGATTTAGTAAGCAATAGATCTGTAGTCCGTGTTAAAGGACCGACTGTGAATGCAAGTGGTTGCGATACTTCGTTAATAGTAGGCTTTCCTGAAAAACCAAGGGAAATATTTTGTGAGCCTGAGAGGGGTGCCCCTGGGACTTCGCTGTGACTGATAGTGGTTCTGCTTGCCCCTGTATCGAGTAGAAACTTTCTGTCTTTCCCTAATATTTGACTCTGTACGTAGGGACCCTCTTGATCTACGGGAACCTCAATAAGGGGTAGGCCAACTTCCCTCTCTAGGCTATTTCATGTGTAGCGCTGGTACTCTGGGTAGTCATTTTGTGCATACTGGTACATCTGTTGTGTCGTGTTTTGTGTTGCAGCAATAGGCTGTGGCTGTTGTTGTGGTTGTTGTTGTTGTTGTGGTGCGGTCTGTTGTACAGCTGGCATAGGCTGTATATTCTGAGGTACTTGTTGTTGGATCTGATCCTGTCTAGGCGGACGTGGTCTCTCCTTCGTTATACCCGTAGAGATATTATGTTTCAGAACTGCGCAATCGTGTATATAATGACCTGGCTGTTTACAATAGTTGCATGTCCCTCTAACAGGACCCGCTGAATCATTGGACTGTGTCGTACCCTTTTTATGCCCGTCAGCTGGAACTGACTGGGCAACTAGCATTTTCATTTTCGTGTCTTTCATACGTCTTTGTTCATGTTCTTGTTCTTCCCTAATTCTATTGTGATGATATTGTAACATTTGTAACATCTGTGACGGTGTGTTACCTTGCCAAGTACTCTCGAATTTCAGTACTCTACTCTTAACTTGGGGCAAGGAATTTTCAACTAATTTTGTCACAAACAGATGTGGATACGACTCACTACTTGCTTTTATGCCACTATTAATACCAAAACATTTTTCAAATCGGGAATAGAAATCACTAGTGTCTTCATCTTGTTTTTGTTTACAGGCTGAAATTGCACCCCAGTCTTCCTTTTTCGTAGTTAATAAACGTGGCAGTACCTGCACTAATAATCCTGGTAATGCTGTAGTCCTTTCCCCAAGCCCTGAACCTGCAGCTCGGGCCTTTTCTTCGTTTTCTAATGCTGTCCAATCTATCTTTTGGTCTCCCACCTCCCATTCCTTTTCTTTGAGTTTCTCGTAAATACCGGCAGGCAATAAAACTTTCAATATTTTCATAATGTCAGGATAAGTATACTCTCCCATGAGTAACATGTCTTTTATCTCACGGTGGAAACCTGCTGGGTCTTTGTCATGGCTAGGTACTACTTTCTTCATTTCTAATAATTCAATTTTAGTTATGGGCGTGTACACAAACACGCGTTTAAAATTATTGTCTTCACCTCTTATTGGGTGCACTTCGCGTAAGGGATTCTGTCTGTCTATGTGGTACGTTTTTCTTTCCAACTTGGGGGGAACTGAAACATGTTCTGGGCATACGAAGACAATGTACTGGTGTCGATATTCTAGAATTTCTCTAATTAAATCAGTACCTGAACCTCTCCATTTGTTCGTGAGTAATTCTATCAGTAGATCAGGTAGGGGACCAGGATCGGAGTGTTGGCTTCTATACAATATAACGAGGTGTTGTATCATGTATATACCAGCTAAACGCTGTTCGTCTGGGGTAAGGTTCAAAAACGTGTGTGCTAGCGCATCATCACTGTATTTTTCAGAACTGTCAGCCCATTGTACTGCTGACCTGGCTAATTCTTGTGCATCCATAGAATCGAGCATATGATACCCCCTTCGGTCTCGAAGTAATTTATCAGCAGCCTGGAATAAGTGTTCAGGGGACTTCGTATTTAGCATAGGGGTTTGAAAATGTCTGTTGCATTCTGGACGTATCGGACGTATTGGATCATTAAAGTATCTGGTATTACTACAAGGTCTTCCCCTACCTACATAAGCTATCGTTTCTAATTGTCCTGTGGTCATTTCTGATTCTTCCTCCTCCTCTCCCTCTGATTCCGTTTTATCTGCCTCCAATCTGGCTTTATGTATTCGTTCTATTTCTTTGCGGATCTTTCGGCACATAGCTACTATACACGTCTGTTTATCATGTTTTCCCTCTGATATATTCTGACCCCATCTGGTAAGTACTTGCATTGCCTGGGGTAGATCCTGATCTACCCCAGGCCTATCTCTGTCTCTGATCAAGCAGTTTATGAAGAAGCGTAACAGTAATCTTTGTATATCCACTTTCTGATAATCCATGGCTTCGTCAATACTTTCAGGGCCTTGCCCTGTTTGGACAAAGCGATATATATTGTCTAGATGATTAACCATTCCTGGTAGTGTCGTTAAATATAGTGAAGCTCGTCGTATACGTAGTGATGATAGCAGCATTCTATCATTTTTACCGGGCACTGGATCATATCTACAATCTACAAGATGTTCCTTAAACATGTCGGACGTTGCTATTTGGGGTGTACGTTGGTTTGCTAAATCTCTAAGAGATGATTTACTTCGTGATGGTGGCGTGGCAAAGATTGCTGCCGCACTTCCTGCCGCACCTTCTGAGGTGCTAGGCACGAAAGGATTTGTGGGATGTAAGGTAGAAACTGTGGATGCAGGAAAAGCGGTGGAAACAGATGGACCTACTGGATTGTGCGGAGGAGTTTGTTGTTGCGGAGTTGGGGGCGGATGATCTCGGTGTTGAGCACCATCGACAGGTGGCGTGTGTGGTGGAACATTAACATATTCGGGAGCTACATCGTCTAAATAGGAGGACAGGAAAATATCTTTTGCGGTCTTGGGATGTACTTTAATCGGGAGTAACGGGGGTGGCAAATCCTTCGGTATTTCCGGGGTGGCCTTAGGTAAACCTTCGGCCAAAAGAGGATACATACCATTCATAAGAGTGTTTCGTTGTCTGTCTACTTGTTCTGTTTTTACTCGGATACCTTCTTCAACTAATACGTTTTCTCGGGCTTTATTTGAGTTCTCCCTACTTTTCTCTTCCTGTCTGAGCGCTTTCTCTGTGCGCCTATGCGACTCTTTGCGCCATAGTTCAATGGCGTCTTTCTGTGACTGTCTGGCTTTCTTTTTCCATAATTCTTCTTCTACTCTCATGATGCAATCTGCATCCCATGTCCCAGCTGCGGGCCACCTCTGACTTTCTGCTAGATCCTTGGTGTAGTCCACCCATAAGTCAAGATATAATACGGCATCTAGGCCATGTTTATGATACATAAAATACCCTGGAGTGTCCCTAGGTGGAATGGGAACAGCTTCTTCGAGTACTCCTTTTCTAGTTTTGATCTGTCTTAATTTTGAAAAGAACGGCATCTTTAAACCTTGCTACTTGATTCTTACTTGAACTGGACTTGAACACAATTAATACCATAAACACAATAATGAACACTCATTCATACCACAATTTTTGAACACAGTAAAACATTTAACATTTAACATTTAACATTTAACGAACAATGATAATTAGAAGAAAACTAGTTACTGACATAATACTAATACTAGATAATACTGGATTAAATACATGAACATACTGGATATACTGCTAAACAGTACAGATACACTGCTAAAACAGTGCAGACCGGATCTGTGTACCCAAACCCGTCATGACCGGCACAAATTAATGTGCACGTCTAACTGCCTCCCCAGCAACGGTACTCACCGGGTAGCACGGAACGGAAGGCCTCGGAACTGAACTGAACTGGACCGGACTGGACTCGACTGGACTCGGAACTTCGGAACCTGGTGGGCCTCTGTATACCTCGGATCTTGCTCTCTCAGCTAGGCTCTGGTCGGGATACTTCGCACTTCTCACCGCCTCGTCTGGGTGTTGATCGCAGCCTCAGTCACCCCCGCTTGGCCGGAGGGAGATACAGGAAATCCTGCGGGTACGCGTTTTTGTCCGTCCGGCTGTGGCAGGAGACCGGGCCTGCAACGCACCTCCGGCGCGTGAGATGAGAAAGTGTCCCTGTTCGGGCGCCAATTTATGTGGTAAATATTTAAATTACCTGTACTATTTTTCATGCGGTAAAGTCTAGTAAGAATAACTCAGTCAAAATAAGAGGCAGAATCCGTGGTATTAGAGGTTCTGAAAAGGACTTTATTCCTTACAAAGGAATTATGGTTCGAACCAGGCAATCTTATTCCATCACCACGAAGGTTCAGGAAGGGATAGGCAATACATTATTGACAAGTAACAATATATATATGAAAAGCATTGCATTAAGACAGATGCAGGAGGCGTAACAGCTGATAATACAGATAAGAATACACATACGTAATGAAAATAGGCGTAAATACAGGCGTATACTAGAAACGTCATTTAAAATGATGTCACAAGTGGGTGGATCCATAAGAGAATCCTGCAGTGTCAGCAGAAATATTTGGCAGAGATGCGCGCGCAGCCGCATGACGTGTGATTGACGTGCAACTAGAGGGTGAAGGGGAATTGACATTTAGCTCTACATGTGGAGACAGAAGTCTGGGGGGTCAGGTCAACCTAATCCCAAATCGTATCTAATATCTTTGTTTAAGGAACTGTTTTATCCAAAAGGAAAGGTCTCTCGGACGGAATCTATTCTATACTGACTGTTAGTGCATGTACAAGCGTCTATGTGTCTACATGAGATGCGAGGGGGCAGGAATCTTCCATGGTAACAGGGCCTATGAATTACTTGCTTAAAGACAGCGAGGCCGGGCCCTTTGCTCGGTAGCTGGAAGGATGTTTACCTAAACTACTAGACAGGAATGCATTGGGTGAGGAGCGGAGCAGATAACTTGAAGGCTGAATACAGTTTTTGGCAGGCAACAGGCCGCGTCAGGCACTGTTAGCCGCGCAGGGAGTAGGACAAAGTTCATGGATACGGATGCAGGTCCAGGCTGGAGCATTTCAGAGGCAGAAACAAGAAAAGGCTTGATGGCAAAATTCAGGGCCTACTCGCCTGAACTGTAAAACTAGAAAAATGAGCCATATAAAGTCGGTGGCCAATCATACTTAGGAATGGAATATTCGACCCATTCATGGCGGATCTGAAAGAGGACATGTTGACGTTGGACGCACATGTATTTGCGTCTTCATAGCTGGAACTGGAGGGAACATACATGTACTTGTAGTATGTACATGGAGCCGTTGGGGTCTAAGATAGGGGACACAATTGACCATAAAAATTCATATTTCCTCAGGTGGACTACACCAAGGATCTAGCAGAAAGTCAGAGGTGGCCCGCAGCTGGGACATGGGATGCAGATTGCATCATGAGAGTAGAAGAAGAATTATGGAAAAAGAAAGCCAGACAGTCACAGAAAGATGCCATTGAACTGTGGCGTAAAGAGTCGCATAGGCGCACAGAGAAAGCGCTCAGACAGGAAGAGAAAAGTAGGGAGAACTCAAATAAAGCCCGAGAAAATATATTAATTGAGGAAGGTACCCGAGTAAAAACAGAACAAGTAGACAGACAACGGAACACTCTTATGAATGGTATGTATCCTCTTTTGGCCGAAGGTTTACCTAAGGCCACCCCGGAAATACCGAAAGATTTGCCACCCCCATTACTACCGATTAAAGCACATCCCAAGACCGCAAAAGATATTTTCCTTTCCTCCTATTTAGACGATGTAGCTCCCGAATATGTTAATGTTCCACCACACACGCCACCTGTCGATGGTGCTCAACCCCGAGATCATCCGCCCCCACCTCCGCAACAACAAACTCCTCCGCACAATCCAACAGGTCCATCTGTTTCCACCGCTTTTCCTACATCCACAGTTTCTACCTTACATCCCACAAATCCTTTCGTGCCTAGCACCTCAGAAGGTGCGACAGCAATTTTTGCCACGCCACCGTCACGAAGTAAATCGTCTCTTAGAGATTTAGCAAACCAACGTACACCCCAAATAGCAACGTCCGACATGTTTAAGGAACATCTTGTGGATTGTAGATATGATCCAGTGCCCGGTAAAAATGACAGAATGCTGCTATCATCACTACGTATACGACGAGCTTCAATATATTTAACGACACTTCCAGGAATGATTAAACATTTAGACAATATATATCGTTTTGTCCAAACAGGGCAAGGCCCTGAAAGTATTGACGAAGCCATGGATTACCAGAAAGTGGATATACAGAGATTACTGTTACGCTTTTTCATAAACTGCTTGATCAGAGACAAAGATAGGCCTGGGGTAGATCAGGATGAAATGCAAGTACTTACCAGATGGAGTCAGAATATATCAGAGGGAAAACATGATAAACAGACGTGTATAGTAGCTATGTGCCGAAAGATCCGCAAAGAAATAGAACGAATACATAAAGCCAGAATGGAGGCAGACAAAACTGAATCAGAGGGAGAGGAGGAGGAAGAATCAGAAATGCCCACAGGACAATTAGAAACGATAGCTTATGTAGGTAGGGGAAGACCTTGTAACAATACCAGATACTTTACTGATCCGATACGTCCGATACGTCCAGAATGTAACAGACATTTTCAAGCCCCTATGTTAAATACGAAGTCCCCTGAACACTTATTCCAGGCTGCTGATAAATTACTCCGAGAACGAAGGGGGTATCATATGCTCGATTCTATGGATGAACAAAAATTAGCCAGGTCAGCAGTACAATGGGCTGACAGTTCTGAAAAATACAGTGATGATGCGCTAGCACACACGTTTTTGAATCTTACCCCAGACGAACAGCGTTTAGCTGGTATATACATGATACAACACCTCCTTATATTATATAGAAGCCAACACTCCGATCCTGGTGCCCTACCTGATATACTGATAGAATTACTCACGAATAAATGGAGAGGTTCAGGTACTGACTTAATTAAAGAAGTTCTAGAATATCGACACCAGTACATTGTCTTCGTATGCCCAGAACATGTTTCAGTTCCCCCCAAAGAAAGAAAAACGTATCACATAGACAGGCAGAATCCCTTACGCGAAGTGCACCCAGTCAGAGGTGATGATAATACTTTTAAACGCGTGTTTGTGTACACGCCCATAACTAAAATTGAATTATTAGAAATGAAGAAAGTAGTACCTAGCCATGACAAAGACCCAGCAGGTTTCCACCGTGAGATAAAAGACATGTTACTCATGGGAGAGTATACATACCCTGACATTATGAAAATATTAAAAGTCTTATTACCTGCCGGTATTTACGAGAAACTCAAAGAAAAGGAATGGGAGGTGGGAGACCAAAAGATAGATTGGACAGCATTAGAAAACGAAGAAAAGGCCCGAGCTGCAGGTTCAGGGCTTGGGGAAAAGACTACAGCATTACCAGGATTATTAGTGCAGGTACTACCACGTTTATTGACTACGAAAAAGGAAGACTGGGGTGCAATTTCAGCCTGTAAGCAAAAACAAGATGAAGACACTAGTGATTTCTATTCCCGATTTGAATTTTTTTTCGGTATTAATAGTGGTATAAAAGCAAGTAGTGAGTCGTATCCACATCTGTTTGTGACAAAATTAGTTGAAAATTCCTTGCCCCAAGTTAAGAGTAGAGTGCTGAAATTCGAGAGTACTTGGCAAGGTAACACACCGTCACAGATGTTACAAATGTTACAATATCATCACAATAGAATTAGGGAAGAACAAGAACATGAACAAAGACGTATGAAAGACACGAAAATGAAAATGCTAGTTGCCCAGTCAGTTCCAGCTGACGGGCATAAAAAGGGTACGACACAGTCCAATGATTCAGCGGGTCCTGTTAGAGGGACATGCAACTATTGTAAACAGCCAGGTCATTATATACACGATTGCGCAGTTCTGAAACATAATATTTCTACGGGTATAACGAAAGAGAGACCACGTCCGCCTAGACAGGATCAGATCCAACAACAAGTACCTCAGAATATACAGCCTATGCCCGCTGTACAGCAGACCGCACCACAACAACAACAACAACAACAACAACAGCCACAGCCTATTGCTGCAACACAAAACACGACACAACAGATGTACCAGTATGCACAAAATGACTATCCAGAGTATCAGCGCTACACATGAAATAGCCTAGAGAGGGAAGTTGGCCTACCCCTTATTGAGGTTCCCGTAGATCAAGAGGGTCCTTACGTACAGAGTCAAGTATTAGGGAAAGACAGAAAGTTTCTACTCGATACAGGGGCAAGCAGAACCACTATCAGTCACAGCGAAGTCCCAGGGGCACCCCTCTCAGGCTCACAAAATATTTCCCTTGGTTTTTCAGGAAAGCCCACTATTAACGAAGTATCGCAACCACTTGCATTTAAAGTCGGTCCATTGACACGGACTACAGATCTATTGCTTACGAAATCATGCCCAGAAAACTTGTTAGGTATAAAGACACTGAAAGCTCTAGGAGCCGTAATATGCTGTTCTCCGGACGGAGTACGACTATTTTTGCGTGACTTTAAAGGTCACTACGTGTCTAGAGACATGGATCACCGGTTACAGAATCTACCTGCACATTTATGGGCACAAGGCCCCACTGATGTAGGTTGTATGCACATTACACCATATAGAGTCACACTCAAAACAGGAGTGGTACTACCACGAATGCGCCAATACAAGTTACCGCCAGATGCTGTAGTGGCTTTACTGCAAATCATTGACGAGCTCATTGCACAAGGAGTGGTTGTAGAAACCGACTCCAATATATGTAATTCTCCGCTTATTCCGATTCTTAAACGAACTGATCCAAAAGCACCCCCAGTATATCGATTAGTTATTGATCTACGAGAATTAAACAAATGCATTGTACCACAATACCCCGTGGTCCCGGATATTTCTTCATTACTGACAGCTATTGATTCAGAAGCAACGTTCTTTACTGTAATTGACCTCAAGAACGCCTTCTTCAGCGTCCCAATCGATCCGGAAAGCCAATATTTGTTCGGATTCAGTTTAAATGGACGAAGTTTTAAATTCGCACGCGCACCTCAAGGATTTACAGAAAGTCCTAGCATCTATAGCCAAGCACTGAAAAGAGAACTTGACAGTATCCACATGCCAGCTAACACTGCCCTGCTTCAATATGTCGATGATCTGCTGATCACCGCCCGAAGCGAACCTGAATGTGAAAAAGCATCACTGACGGTTTTACATTTTTTAGCCGACAAGGGGCACAAAGTGTCCCCTTCGAAGTTACAATTCTGTGTCCAGCAAGTTGTGTACCTTGGGCACTTGCTGTCCAAGGGGGGAAGACAGCTTACACCCGACCGCATCCAGTTAATTGTTAACATGCCGCCACCCAAGACACAAAAGGAGGTGCGGGCATTCATAGGCCTCACTTCGTACTGTAGGCAGTGGATCCCTCAATATGCATTTCTAGCAAAACCACTCATTCAGTTGACAACACAGGAGGCAGCGACATCGACTGACCTCCCTTGGACTCCAGAACATACACAAGCTTTTGAAGACTTAAAGAAAGCTTTATGCCAAGCACCTGTTTTAGCGACACCATGCTACAGTAAGCCTTTTACACTCTTTGTTACAGAACGTGAAGGTACTGCTTTGTCAGTACTCACACAGGAACAAGCAGGATCACACAAGCCATGTGCTTATTTTTCTAGTACATTAGATCCCGTAGCTCAGGCTCTTCCTGCGTGCCTGAAATCAGTCGCAGCAACAGCTTTAGCAATCAGACAAAGCGATGCCATAGTGTTAGGACATCAATTGACAGTACAACTACCACACGCAGTAGAGGTTCTCTTGAACCGGACCCAAACACAACACTTGACTATAGCAAGACTGACGGGTTATGAATTGACATTGTTCCAGCCACACATAGAAATCAGACGCTGTAGCACATTAAACCCTGCCACACTTTTGCCATTAAGTGGAACAGACCCACTGGCACATGATTGTATTGAAGTTATTACTATTACAACGAAACCCAGACAATACTTGACAGATATTCCACTATCAGATCCAGACCTGACATTATATGTAGATGGTTCATGCATGAGAACAAATACAGGAGAGTTAGTGGCCGCTTATGCAGTCACAACAGACACTGAAGTTATTGAAACAAATTGTATCGATACCTTGTCAGCTCAAGCAGCAGAGCTCATCGCTCTGACACAAGCCTGTATTCAAGCCAAAAATAAGAAAGTCAACATATACACAGATTCACGTTATGCATTCGGAGTCGTCCATGACTTCGGCGTGCTTTGGCGAGAGAGAGGTTACTTAACTTCTCACGGTGCCCACATCCAGCACGGTCCCCTTATTCAAGCTCTGTTAGATGCAATACATCTGCCGACTGCAATATCGATTATGAAGTGTAAAGCCCATACAAAAGTGACTGACATTATTTCTCAGGGTAACGACCTAGCTGACAGAACAGCTAAACAGACTGCTCAGAATCAGACTCATATAACTGACACGACAAAGACAATAGTTCCGACGCCGACACACTGCATGACAGTTAAGGATCCCGCCCTTGATGTAATTGACATACAGACACATGCTACACCAGAAGAAATAAAGAGATGGACTGAATTAGGAGGGATCCAAACGGATCAAGGATGGATGACGAAGGGAAAATCTATATGGTTTCTCCCCGACTCAATGGTTCAAGTCATCATTAACACAATACATAGTCCAGCGCATCTAGGAGAGAAAGCTATGCTAGACAGTATTCAACACATTTGGTTCAATAAACACTTGCGAGCAGCAGCTAAACAGAAAGTACGTACCTGCATGATTTGTTGTCAGTTCAATCCAGGAAAAGGCGTACCTGTAGAACAGGGAGGATTTCAACCCCCCGATCACCCTTTTGAAGTCCTCCAGATGGATTATATCCAGATGGAACGATGTCGAGGATTCAAATATGTCCTCGTAGTTGTATGCGCTCTTTCCCGGTGGACAGAGGCGTATCCCGTCTCAGATTACACTGCCCCGACTACTGCTAAACAGTTAGTTCGAGAATTCTTCCCACGGTATGGTTTGCCCCGTGTCGTGTACTCAGATAATGGCCAGCCATTCTCATCCGAGCTAATGAAACATGTTTCACTTCTGTTAGGCTATCAATGGAAATTCCACTGTGTCCGACATCCCGAGGCAGCAGGTCTCGTGGAGCGACATAATCAAACTCTGAAAATTAGACTGTCCAAAGTATGTAGAGAAAAAGGTGTTGACTGGATAGTAGCTTTACCAGTTGCGCTCTTTTACATGAGAATGGTAGCACACTCTCGAACAGGGCTATCCCCGTATGAGGTGATCTTCGGTAGACCACCAAATATGTGGGGGACGCCTATACCTCGTAAAATCACTGATGTTGATTGTAATATGCTGACAGATTACCTGGCTTCCTTGATGTCTGCACTACAATCTTGTCGTTCACAGGTAGCTGCAGCTTTTCCCGATAACACTGAGGTGAAGCCCCATGATGTGGTTCCGGGAGACTTTGTACTTGTAAGGAACTTCGACAGAAGGAACCCGCTGGAGCCTCGCTGGCAGTCGCCTAAGCTCGTCTTATTGACCACAAGGACAGCTGTGAAGATTGAGGGACGTAAAGGGTGGTTACACTCGAGCCATATCAAGAAATTTCATGGACTACCATCGGATTTAAACGTTCAGCCCTGCATTCCCTCACAGACTGACTCAAAACTCCCCCTGGTTGAAAAGACAGAAAAAGAGAACTATAAACTGAAACTAAGGTCTAGCAAGTCAGACAATTCGATTGTTTAAGTCCTCTCCAAGGTGAATCGGTTGAATTTGTTTCTGACATGTATCCTCTAGACCGAAATAGAGAGAGAAATAGACAGAAACAGCTCAAGAAACATGCATACTGTAAATCACTTCGTAGTCACTGCATAGTGACGTTGTTAATTATGTTTTTTCTAAGTCTTCTGATTATTATTATCAGTATATTATTACACATGTATTACCCTATTTCCAAGCGTGCTTTTAATGCTACTGCCGAACATTCTCTTAGCGAATTACCCCCGCATGAGTTGTCCTATAGATTTGCGCTGCGCAACAACACATTCATTAGTATGTTACATCATTCCCATCAGACCAGCAATGCTACAAATTGTTGGATATGTGGCCGACTCCCTACCTATCAGAAATACAAAGGAGTTCTGCCTCTCTTTCCGTATCCATTCACACACAATGGCTCCTGTGGAGCATGGTTTAGTTTGATTAATTCCCTAGATTCAAATTCAGTCGTTTATCAAGACAACTGGGTATGGGGAAACCTGAACCTAGTTTTACTTAAAGTCTGCTACCCTAACAAGGAGGGACTTCCCAAAAGAACAGGAACTGATCTAGAAAATGAAGTATATGGATTAGGTAACTTTACACTTAACCTCATGATCCTGAATGTTGAATCCGAAGCTACACCAATCTTGCCCGCTATGTCAGTATTTCCAGTTAGAGGCGAATTATGTGTAAGAAAGAATGGTTCAATACACATGGGCCATAGTAAATGTACCACTGTAATAGAATTCAGTGATAAAGGCAAGTCTACATTTAGAGCTTCCCGTCACTCCTACTTCATCTGTGGTCACACCGCATACATACGCCTACCCCTAGATTGGGATGGTACCTGTTACATTGCATTCCTTCTGCCACCTGTTTTCCTAGCCCCGCCTGATTATCATAGGAATACCCATTTAGTACACAATAGACAGCAGAGAGACCTCCCGATTGTCGACTACACTGAAACAGCATGGGAGAAATACACAGATTTTAATAAAGGTTTCTTTCCCTACATAGGTACAGTCACCAATAGTAAGCTGATACGTAGATTAACTAGAACCCTTGAAGCAGTAGTGAATGAAACTACTTCCGCCTTAGGCAACTTAACAGAGGAGCAGTCTGCGATGCGGATTGTTGTTCTTCAAAATCGTCTTGTCCTTGACGTCATTCTGGCCGATAGGGGCGGAGCTTGTAGGGTCATCGGATCAAGTTGCTGTGTTTTCATACCAGAAAACGCGCCGTCAGTATATAAAGCCATAACTCGACTTCATAAGATCGTAAGCCAGATACACCAGAATCCAGGCACCTGGACTTGGTCCGGTTGGTTCTGGAGCGTGTTGTCAACCTGGGGATGGAGGATCCTATCCTTCCTAGGTATTGGCTTTCTCATTCTATTCAGTTGCTGCTTGTGTCTACAATGTGGGCCAGCGATTTGTGGTCTGTGTGCCACATCGTGTATCCCGCCTTCAAATTTTCGTTCAAGATCCTGGAAGAAGAAGAACAAATGATGCTATATGAACAGATTGATGGATTGATGAAGATGGATATTTCATGAGGGTCCGTAGGGGACAAGGAGGGAATGAGGAAATATGAATTTTTATGGTCAATTGTGTCCCCTATCTTAGACCCCAACGGCTCCATGTACATGCTACAAGTACATGTATGTTCCCTCCAGTTCCAGCTATGAAGACGCAAATACATGTGCGTCCAACGTCAACCTGTCCTCTTTCAGATTCGCCATGAATGAGTCGAATATTCCATTCCTAAGTATGATTGGCCACCGACTTTATATGGTTCACTTTTCACGTTTTACAGTTCAGGCGAGTAGGCCCTGAATTCTGCCATCAAGCCTTTTCCTGCTTCTGCCTCTGAAATGCTCCAGCCTGGACCTGCATCGGTATCCATGAACTTTGTCCTACTCCCTGCGCGGCTAACGGTGCCTGACGTGGCCTGTTGCCTGCCAAAAACTGTATTCAGCCTTCAAGTTATCTGCTCCGTTCCTCACCCAATGCATTCCTGTCTAGTAGTTTAGGTAAACATCCTTCCTGCTGCCGAGCAAAGGGCTCGGCCTCGCTGTCTTTATGCAAGTAATTCATAGCCCCTGTTACCATGGAAGATTCCTGCCCCCTCGCATCTCATGTAGACACATAGACGCTTGTACATGCACTAACAGTCAGTATAGAATAGATTCTGTCCGAGAGACCTTTTCTTTTGGATAAAACAGTTCCTTAAACAAAGATATTAGATACGATTTGGGATTAGGTTGACCTGACCCCCCAGACTTCTGTCTCCACATGTAGAGCTAAATGTCAATTCCCCTTCACCCTCTAGTTGCACGTCAATCACACGTCATGCGGCTGCGCGCGCATCTCTGCCAAATATTTCTGCTGACACTGCAGGATTCTCTTATGGATCCACCCACTTGTGACATCATTTTAAATGACGTTTCTAGTAAACGCCTATTATTACGCCTATTTTCATTACGTATGTGTATTCTTATCTGTATTATCAGCTGTTACGCCTCCTGCATCTGTCTTAATGTAATGCTTTTCATATATATATGATTACTTGTCAATAATGCATTGCCTATCCCTTCCTGAACCTTCGTGGTGATGGAATATGATTGCCTGGTTCGAACCATAATTCCTTTGTAAGGAATAAAGCCCTTTTCAGAACCTCTAATACCACGGATTCTGCCTCTTATTTTGACTGAGTTATTCTTACTAGACTTTACCGCATAAAAAATAGTACAGGTAATTTAAATATTTACCACACCATGACGAGTCCAGCTCGTCATGGGCATACAAGGGGTTAACAATGGCTCTGTCAGGACTGGCCTTGCTACCTCCAAGCAATCCGTCTCCAGGTGGATCGTGTCCTGTATTCAGTTGTGTTATCAGAAAGCCAACAAGACTCTAGTTAGTAAGCCTAAGGCTCACTCTACCAGAGGTAAAGCTGCTACAGCGGCTTTACTCCGTAACGTCCCTATTGCAGAAATCTGTAAGGCTGCCACTTGGAAGTCAGTCTATACCTTTACTAAACACTCCTGCCTGGACTCTGATGCCAGGGCAGATGCTCAGGTTGGGCAGGCTTCACTGAGGAATCTATTTGCACAATAGTGGGTCTGTTTGTTTCTTCCACCGCTGGGGTTTGTTGTTTGGGGATGGGCTTGCTATTCTATTCACAAGATTATGACTATACACAGAGATCCCCTACTACAGAATGAGTAGTTTCTTACCTGTAACTCCAGTTCTGTAGTAGGGGTATCTCTGTGATAGTCATAAGCCACCCGCCCTCTTCCCCGGTGGATGAAACAGTATGTCCAGAATTTAGCAGACCTTGCTTTATATGCCTTCAAAAAGAACTGAAAGTAACTAGTCTTTGGCTGTGCATCATGGGATACCGAGGGTCTCTGGAAGGATTCTTAAAGGCACAGTATTCATTTACAGACACATAATGGCAGCCTATGGGGCTTGTCTGTCCAACCCTTCATCTAGCGTGAAAAAAGGATCTTTGTGAAGAAGAGTTTCTCTATGTGTGAAACTCAGTAAAATAGTTACATTTAACTGTTACCTGGCTATCTTTTTCACTTCAGGATGAAGTAATTGCCAGCGTAGCCTAGTTGTTTTTAGGCTGCATTATTGTCTTTCTTTATCTCTTAAGTGTCTATGCAGGACTGCAGAAGAGGACAAATTAAGAGAATATATCTAATGAAATGCTCCAGGGTCCACGCACATGGGCGGGACTATTCACATGATTATGACTATCACAGAGATACCCCTACTACAGAACTGGAGTTACAGGTAAGAAACTACTCCTTACCCTGCAATCCTGCTGGCCTTCTACCCGCCACTCCATGGACTCAGCTTTCACAATGCCCCTGAATGGTTAATACTGACTTCGAGATGCCTCTGCCTGAACAGTAGGGTGTGGTGGTAGTGCAGAAAGTTAAAAAAGAAACCAGCCTTCTGACCAGTCATTAACTGATTGAGTCACTTAAAGACAAAAGTTTCTTAAAGTATGACAAAGTGTTTCAGAGCAGTGGAAGGTCCTTTGCAAAGATTGGTAATCTTGTAGTTGCTTACTGCTGTATGTGGGTGTTAAACTGGTACTAATGAGGTGAATATTTCTCCCGACAGCGTTACCTTGAGTTAAAATGACAAAATAATGAAGTAATGCTAATCGCAAAATGTGGCGCATTGTGCTGCATAATTTACCTTTTTTGCTGCAGAATTTAGTCAAACGTGCTGCATAATGTGGTCCTCTTCTGCTGAATAATTCCAGTGGCTCTGCTTAAAGCCTCTATGGTGGCAAAGATTTATTCTTTTTGAGATGTAATGGAAGGGTGTTATCAGCTCAGATCTGGAATAGTGGAGACACTTTCAAAAATTTCTGCATTAGATACAGTTTGATTACTTATTACTAATGTATATTTTGTAAGAACTTGTTTTATCTCAATCACTGCATAATTTTGCAGCTTAGCTTAGAGTATGTAAATACTGTTTTAAAATAATGACTTATTCACAGAGCTTTCTGCAACAGGCTGGGACCTCATAGCACTATAAACAGGGCCAATGGAATTATGCGTCGGGAGAAGGCATGGTTGACTAAATTCTGCAGTAAGCAAAGGCGAATTATGCTGCATAATGCTGCATATTTTGTGATAGTATTACTGCATTAGTTTTCAATTTTCACACTTGTTAACACTGTCCTGGCCTTTATTGTCCCTCCTAAGTACCACATTAACACCCACATATAGCAATAAGCAACAGAAAGGTGACCAATCAACCTTTAGAAAGGGCCTTCCTCTGCGAGGTAACGTGTTGCTGCATTTTTAGTAACTTTTGAACCGTTTGAGCTAGAAACAAGTGTTTTTTAAATCTGCAAATTATGCAGCAGATGATGGATTATGTGGCAAATGCGGGAAATCCACAACGATGCACTATGAGTGCAGGGTAAGCGTTAAAGTCAAGGGTGAGAATGAGGAGTGAGTTGTCTGAATGCAGGGTGCATTCCCAGACACTTGAATTAAATCAGCATGTTATTGACAGTGGCATAGGGTGTCAGATATAAATTAAACTATTGCCAAATGGCATTAATCAGGGATCGAGGGTGAAGGAAATAAACAATGTGCTGATCCTGCAACAAACTTCTAGTCGTATGATTAGGATTGCCAGCTCATTATTTTGATGTCGCAGACGGTACAAAAATACAGTCACCTAAAACCCTATTTTCAGCACTTATCTGTGTGTACTTCAAACAGCAAATATAAATAGAAAGCACTTTTAGTTGTGTTCCAGGGCTGCCTGAATGATCCAGGACTGATAAAGGGAACAAAGACAGAGAAGTCACATTAATACATACTTTTATATTTATAACCCTATTTAGTGTCAAGACCCAGTCTTTGCAGGCTCTTTAAACATACGTGGCTGTCATTTTTTCTATTGGCAACCGTACCTTAAGTTCCTTTTCATGATATGTATTTTCACAGTACAGCAGTAAATGGAAAATACAAATGTAAGGCATAGGCAGAGTGGGGGCCCAAGGGGTACTGGAACCAGAAAAGAAAAAATAAGTCTTGGTAACCAGTTTACAAAGGAATGTAAATATGTAAATGGTCTTTAAAGACCTATGAAAAATGGAGATAAGACTCCTGACACTGCCCAGCCGAGCCCACAGCAGCACACTCACTTATCACTGACCTCTGGCCCCACATAAATGAAGCAGCCTGTAAATGCAGCAAATAAACATTGCAGCACTTCCAGGCCATCTTTATTTACATGCGCTTGCGGAGTCATTTGCGCCCCCCTGGAAACCCATCCATGCCCCCCTAAGGGTGCACGTCCCACAGTTTGAAGACCTCTGCTTTAAAAGTCTCAAGTGAGGTAATGTAAGAGGTTGTGTTCATTATGACAGTCCAGGCTCTTCTGCAGTTTTTTGGGACTATGCAGAATTTTGATCAGATATCTTCTTGCAACTCTGTCAAGCTAAGGTGGAATCTCATGGGTTGAGCCAGCAGGCTGCAGCAGTATGTCCCCATTCTGTTTGAGTCAGATCTCTTTTGGAGGCTGATATGATGCTATGTTACCCTCTTTCCTCTTGTCACTGCCTCGTGCCATTTAGACAGCAAAGCCAATGGCTTGCTCATGGGTGTTTTATTACTTCCTCTATGCCTGCCTCATTTGCATGCAGTTCTCCCTCAGGAGGCCAGCTGTGAATCTCACCTAAGCTACATTTGAATGCTGTGCTAAAACATTGCTTCCAAAATGGTAGGCATTCCTCAATCGTAAAACAAACAAGCATTGGCATAGCCAATAGGTCTCGCTTTTGGGACCTTGTAAGTATATTTACTTTTGCTATAATCGCGGCACATAAAGCACGGGTGCCGCGATTATAGCAAAAGTAAAGAAATAGATGTTTTTTTCTAATTCTTTACTTTTGCTATAATCGGGGCACCCGCGCTTTACCTGCCGAGATTATAGCAATTGCCAATTCTTATTTACTTTTGCTATAATCGCGCAGGGGAGGGGGCCTGCGAGATTCCCTTGCGGGAGCGTGCGACCATATGGTGCCACCATATGGCGCCGCGCGCTCCCGCAAGGAAATCGCCAGACGTGCACGCGTTGCCATTGCAAGCAATGCAACGCGTGCACGTTTTTGCCCCCAAAGCTGTGCCGATGGCATTAGGTCTCTCTCCTATGCAGCGCATTCGCGCTGCGTAGGCGAGACCTAAAAAGGAGCCCTTCATCCATCGTGAAACTGAAACTATGAGCGGCCTTTTCTTGAGGAGGCTAACGGGTTACATGCTCGCCTTCATCCATCGTGAAACTGAAACTATGAGCGGCCTTTTCTCGAGTAGGCTAACGGGTTACATGCTCGCCTTCATCCATCGTGAAACTGAAACTATGAGCGGCCTTTTCTTGAGGAGGCTAATGGGTTACATGCTCGCCTTCATCCATAGTGACACTGAAACTATGAGCGGCCTTTTCTTGAGGAGGCTGACGGGTTACATGCTCGCCTTCATCCATCGTGAAACAAACTATGAGCGGCCTTTTCTTGAGGAGGCTAACGGGTTACATGCTCGCCTTCATCCATCGGGAAACTGAAACTATGAGCGGCCTTTTCTTGAGGAGGCTAACGAGTTACATGCTCGCCTTCATCCATCGTGAAACTGAAACTATGAGCGGCCTTTTCTTGAGGAGGCTAACGGGTTACATGCTCGCCTTCATCCATCGTGAAACTGAAACTATGAGCGGCCTTTTCTTGAGGAGGCTAACGGGTTACATGCTCGCCTTCATCCATCGTGAAACTGAAACTATGAGCGGCCTTTTCTTGAGGAGGCTAACTGGTTACTAGCTCGCCTTCCATCATGAAACAGAAATCATGATCAGCCTTTTCTTGAATAGGCTAACGCAGCTTTTCCCAAACTGTGGATTGCGACCCACTGGTGGATCGTGAACAGCGAGTCGCGAAAATCCAAGCAATAAATAAAGACTTTACATTCTGGGTCTTATTTACAAGCTCCTTGCGCCGCTGGTACGTCACTTTTTCCCATATTAAAAGTGACGCACAAGCGGCCCCAGGGGCTTTTAAATAAGTCCCTCTGTATTTATCTTGTGACATTAGCTGCGCTTTAAAGACGGAGGTCAAATGTGGTAAGCCTTCTGTTGCTTACTTTTAAGGTCTCGCCTGCGCAGTCTCGCTGGGAAGATTTAATGACTTTAGGAGATTTCTCTAGTGGGCTTTAAGCCCCGCCCCTCTTTTCCATTGGCTGGCGTCACCGTTTATGCTAAACGGTGGCCAGCCATTCGAAAAGAGCGTCTAGTGACGTACACTTTTCTCTTTTAGAGCCGTCCCAGTTGGACTGGCTGCCCCGACTTACTGCTGGCGTAAAAGTGTTTTTGTCATGCGAGTCAGTCCAACTGGGACGGCTCTCACCCCGCTGGAGCGGGGGCCCAAAGATCAGCGGACCAGCCGACCAAGGACTGCGCTCTGCTTGTCTTTCTAACGCCAAGAGGTAAGGAAGGCAAAATGGCGGCTTGCAAATTAGCAAACTGACAGGGCCTGTGCAGCTTGCTTCTCTAAGCACATTGAATTAAGCATATAGAGGCGAATCAGTGTCATAGGCAGCGTCCATATCGGCGTCAGGCGACAGTCCTGTTTGTCCTTTTGCGTTCCATCCTGGCTGAAGGGGGGGGAGCGGCTAGGCCTGATCAGGCCACTTCTTCCCACAGAACGCGGAAAGAATGGGCACGCGCAGCCTGACCCCAAGATGGCTGCCACTTAAGAGGCGGCCCCTCCCCCGTGCGCGGACTAATGCCTGTGCGAGCGTTGACGAGGAGGGATTGCGAGGAGCCGGGGCACGGAGGCGGCCCTTTGTCTGAGACCGGCTCGCACACAGGGGCCGCAGAGTGAACCGGTCGCTCCTACCCTTGGACGGTAAGAACCGCCTCTTCCCAGTCTATTAATTTATGATCTTGTCCTGGGACGCAGTGCCTCGACAGTGGCGGGGGATGGGCGATTACTCGATCTATTATTATAGGGGCATTGATTACTTTTGCTGGCTAATTTACTCCAGGCGGGGGCATCATTTTTACATTGGTAGGATGTTTTTGCTTTATGATTTCTAATATTATTTTCCGTATAGAGTGGGATTAATTGCAAATTGGTTTGGGTGCATTTTGCATACAGGTTCGTGTGTAAATTGAGGTCTAGGTGGGTATTATCAACCACAGTCACAGAGCTGCGTATGTGTGCACAAGCTTCTTAAACAAACTGAGTCTGATGGCAGCACGTGCCCTTTGCAGCGCGAGAGATTCTCAGATCTCTTGCAGTGAAGGGACCATTTGCACTGAGGCACAAACTGATCACGCTAGTAACATTGATTGGAGGGAAACAACTTGAAACTCATTGTTATCACTTGTAACTGCTGGGCCGGAAGCCTGCATGTTACGTCAGACTACCATCTCATCATTTAGTTTCATATTCGCAACGCGCTGGCA
Source organism: Triturus cristatus (assembly GCF_964204655.1). NCBI lineage: Eukaryota > Metazoa > Chordata > Amphibia > Caudata > Salamandridae > Triturus > Triturus cristatus. The sequence continues at coordinate 23,847,356 of NC_140579.1, read as the reverse complement.
TTGCGACCCTTGTCCATTAACGACACTGGCCCGCAACGCCGCAAATGGTGCCGTCCTTTGAATCTGGCATTGTGGAGAACATGCAGCAGCCTATGGGGCTCCAGGGCCCCTCCCAACCCTGCATAAGCACAGGCAAACTTACAAATATGGAAATATTGCACTTTGAGCGTGGCTACGCCTGGCCTCTGCAGTCAACAACCACTCCATGCTGTGCGACTGTAAAAAACAAGTTGCAAAGTATCTGTGCCCGTCGGTGTGACTCACGGGGGAAGAAGAACGCCGCGTGGCCCCATACATCAGCTTGTGTCTCGCAAGAGCTTGCAGTGTTTGCATGGTGCTTTGTAATGCTGATTGATTATATAAATTGGCGAATGTAATTTGTGGTTTGCAATAGCAGCGTCTTTGGCGTAGCGCTGCTCCTCTGCCAAGTACAAAGAGGGAGAGGAGTTTAGTCAGGGCTTTAAGTGGGATGAAAGAACAGGTGGGGGGCCTTGTCTCAAAGGGGCGAGGCCAATGTAATTAAGGGCATGGCTTAAAACAGGTAAGCTAAGAATCTGTGCTTAGCATAGTGTGCCGCCCGACTTGTATTTTGCTGTTTTTGTCACTGCATCCAGATATATGATACAACAAGTAACATCATACCTACAATAAGTCAGGACTATTGGCTTTGTCAATGGTTGTCTGTTGCATAAAATAAATAAGCAGCAACTATGGCATGTATATAATATTGAAAAAGTTTTCACTTAAAGCCCTGGTGACACCATGACGATGTTGCTGCTTCTGAGTTTCAAAAAGAGAAGGGGAATCCAGAGAGAAAATGCCTCTCTGAAGGATTTCCCTTCCCCTACAATGCTCACCTGGCATGACCTCATGCCGTATCTTCTAAACTTGTGAGAAGTGAGCAGTGTGAGCACGTGCACATGGATGTGCCCGTCACTGCAGTCTGGAAACAAGCCTTGAAAATGCAATAGGCCTCGCCTTTTATTAAGTTAAAGCCATTTGCTTTGCTATATAATACCATTAGCAAAGCAAATGGCTTTAAGTTAATAAAAGGCGAGGCCTATTGCATTTTCAATGCTTGTTAACAGTGGTGCTGGTGTTTACAAACTCCTCTCACTTTGCAGTGATAGAATGAAAAGTACAGTGAATTATCTGACAATTTTGCTGGAGGGGGGTACATGAAGTGTGAAAGGAATGGCTGTAGATTGTAATTTTTTCTAAACACAACAAATTGTAAATACACTGTACACATTAACCTCTTCAGTGCCCCGCCCTTTCCACGCCCTGTGCCGGGCGTTTCATTAGCGGGCGGGGTTCATGACGAGATAGTCTTGTCATGGGCACAGCGCAACCGCGCTCCATGACGAGACTATCTCGTCATGGGCACTGAAGGGGTTAAGCAGTTAGGAAAGCAAAAATAAAGCACTTTATTTTGTCATTCTGATGTATGATGGAAACAAAGATTTTAACAGGATCCGAACAAATCAAGGCACTTTACTTGGTGATGCAGAAATAATAAATATTCAACAAAACCAGATTTCCACACATTATCCTTTGTGTGCAATATAGTTTTATTGGTAAAGCCGTAGGTCTGAACAAATTTAGTGATCGATGGAAAAAAGCTGTCTGTAAATGACAATGCGCTACCAAACGATGCTTAGTTACTTTAAAAAAATCACCCGTCTCAAGTCCATTTAAGCTAGGTGGGTCGCCAAAGTTTGTTCTAAGAAGTGTTCTAAAAAGGTTAGGAAGTACTGGGCTAACGTGTCAAAAGCTCACCTACCTCTATCATGAAATAAGAACTATTAGTGGCCTTTTTTGGAGCGGGTACATGTGTTACATTCCTGTATTGTGAAATTAAATCTGTAAGCAGCCTTTTCTTGAAGAGGATATGTGGTACACACTTTCCATACTCTATTATCAAAAAGAAGATGCAGATTGGATTTTTTGAAAACGCCTTTCATATGCTGCTGTTGCACTGCCTGTGAATGCTTCTTTTCCTGGTCTCGTTATGACGTTACTAGCTAACCCTTATATTTGTGATGCTTTTGTGTTGTGCTTGTCTGCTGCCTGTGCCCATCGGTTCATTCTATAGGACCGTTTTCTGCTTGCCCAGACTTGCCTCATCAGGACATAGGAGGTCTTGGTAGAAGCAGGAAGAATAGGTCCTTGATGTCTCTACATAATCAGTGGCGGCTGCTCCCTGGAAGCAGTAGTGGGGTGGGAAGTGGCTTAAAAAATATATTATATATATATCACTTACCTGCCAGCAGGCTGCAGCCTCTCCCCTCTGTCTTCTTCCTGGCTTCTGTGGAAACAGGAGGCACCCAGGCTCCCCATAAGCAAATCTCAATGCTTCACTGGCCTGACAGCCGTGATCCGGTGCTCAGCCAGGGAATGGGGGCCTGGGCATGTTCTCAACGCAGGCTGTAATACAGTCTGCATGGAGATTATGCAACGTGCGCATGAATGTTTAGCCAGCTCGAGAGGAACGGTACAACAATCATGCGCACTTACATAGTGCTCACCACTCCTCTGCTCAGAGAGCAGAGCAGATCTGCCTGCTGAGACGCCGCAACAGGAACAAATAAACTGATAATAACGTAGTTGTTTTATTTTTCCTTTTTTTTCCAGTACGAAAAAAAGTAGGGTGACGCTCCTCCACCTTAGCGGAGGAGCCACCACTGTACATACTTACATTTTTTTGTCTATAAATGTCTGTGGAATTCAATAAATATTATGAGATACTTTTACTCCAAGCAATGTAGAGCTTTAAAAGGGACACACTCAAGCCTGTTCTACCATTGATCAGTGGCTCGTTTTTGTCTTTAAAGTTTCATCTTCGTTTCATGTTTTTCTTTTTTTTTTTTTTTAATATTGCCTCTCTATGGTCACTGTATCCCAACTTGACCCCTTTTTCTTATTTCTAGGATCATGTGGCAAAACTGGGAGCAAACCCGTCACATCGGCAAGACTCTATTAGAATCTAAAGCATACAGGCAATTGGTAGATTCTGACACCCACCTTGATGACATCAGGAGTGTCTGGACCAACCAGCTCCTCAACTGCGAGATTGCCAAGCTGGCTTCTGTGGCCAATGGTAGTGCATGAGACTTTCACTGTCAAAAGGAAGATCCATAGGCAAGAGTGTAGATGTGGCTGAAGCCTTAAGAAGGAAGCACACAACATGGGAGATACAAGGAGCGCTTGTTCTGTAGTTTTTCCACATATTTATTTATTACACATCTTAAATTATTAAGTGCATGTGTTTGTGACCTGATTTCAAGAGTTCTTGATTCTGCATAAATGGAAAAGTGAAGAAAGGGAAATAGACGGATCGGGACATAATTTTATTACTCGATGGTAGTAGAGTGCAATGAAACTTGTTAGTAAGGCAACGAGACATAAAAATGAAGACTTGGGTGGGTGCTCAGTATATTCAGTAAATCAGAGCCTTGTCCCGTCCTCGCGGCTTGATGATCTTCTCAGAGTTCTTCATGACAATGTCGTACAGGATGGCCTAGAATATTAAGAGAAAGGAGACGTCATTCGGAATAAGCATTAATTTCAAGTATTTTATCCTTACCCTCACCGCATCACATCTTTATTCAGACATACACTTCCACCCCACAAGTACACTATCACCCCATTCTCTTTTCAGGGTTTGGATCTTGGGGTGGGAAAGGTTCTCAATGCTATGGGTTAGGATGAGATTCCAGCTAGCTTGTGAAGTAAGTCCTGGGCTTCACATCAAGCATGCCACTCTGCTCCGCTGCAAGGGGACATGCCTGTAGGAGCCAGCCCTCCTATCCATTCAGCTTTGGGCTTCACATACAAACTGACCCCTTAGAGCGGCTGAGTTAGAAATGGAACTTACATAAGTGTTCCTGATCTCCATCACCATCACTCGCAGCTCGGCGTACTGAGCCTCGTCAAGCTCATGTACCAGCTGACGGTAGTCTCCCTGAGTACAAGATCACAAGAAGATCAAATAAGATACATGTGCCTGCAGGGTCATGGGCAGGGCAGAGACAGAAACAATTTACATCATTCCCTCGGGCACTGACAGCATATTATGAACACAGACATTGAATTAGATGGAGTAGTTTCTTACCTGTAACTCCAGTTCTGTAGTAGGGGTATCTCTGTTATAGTCATAATCTATGAATAATCCCCGCCCATGTGCGGGGACCCCGGAGCAATCAAAAATATCTCTTAAGCTGTCCCGCATTTGCAAACCTGCAAAGACACTTAAGAGACAGACAAAATAATACAGCCTAATCACCACAAGGCTGCACTGGCCAGCACTTCCTCTGAAGTGAACACAAAAGCCAAAATAAAGTTGAAATGTCATTTTTATTCACATTTGACATGTTCCTTTATTATCACACACTCCCTTCACCAAAATCCCTTTAAACAATAGAGAGGAAGGGGTGGACAGACAAGCCCTATAGGCTGTCATTATGTGTCTGCTAAAGGGATACCGTGCCTTTAAGAAACTCTCCAGAGACCCCCGGTATCCCAGGATGCACAGCCAACACAAGTTACTTTCAGTTCTTTTTGAAGGTGTATAACAACAGGCCTGATACCGTCAGGTTACTCCACCGGGGAGGAGGGAGGGTCGCTTATGACTATAACAGAGATACCCCTACTACAGAACTGGAGTTACAGGTAAGAAACTACTCCTTCTGTAGTAGGGGATCTCTGTGTATAGTCATAATCTATGAATAGAATGGCAAGCCCATCCCAACCAACAAGAAGCGGTGGAGTAAGACCAACCACCAACAAATCACTGTGCAAACAAATTCCTTAGCGAAGCCTGTCCAACCTGCGCATCTGCCCTAGCATCAGAGTCCAGGCAGTAATGCTTTGTAAACGTATGGACTGACTTCCAGGTGGCAGCCTTACAAATGTCAGCAATGGGAACATTCCTAAGCAAAGCGGTGGTAGCCGCCTTTCCTCTAGTCGAATGTGCTGTAGGCTTACCCCCTAATGTTTTATTAGCTTTTTGGTAACAAAGCTGAATACAGGAAACAATCCATCTGGAAATGGACTGCTTTGAGGTAGCTAAACCAGTTCTTACCGAACCATAATTAACAAACAGTTGATCCGACCTGCGGATATCTTTTGTCTTATCCAGGTAGAATTTCAACACCCTACGCACATCAAGTGAATGCAGAGACCTCTCCGCCGGAGAGGAAGGATGCTGAAAAAACGTAGGCAAAGTTATCATCTGATTCACATGGAAATCTGATATCACCTTAGGCAAAAATTTAGGATGGGTACGCATCACTACTTTAGAAGCATGGAAAACAGTATACGGCTCTTGGCAACACAGAGCCTGAATCTCACTCACCCTCCTGGCCGATGTAATGGCTACAAGGAAGGCCGCCTTCCAAGACAAATGCTGCAGCGAAGCCTTATGAATAGGTTCAAAAGGCTCCCTCATCAATCTAGATAACACCACATTCAATTCCCAAGGTGGAGAAGGCCTTCTAACAGGGGGAAACACCTTACGCAAACCCTCCAAAAAATCCTTAATCACAGGGATTTGAAAAAATGAGGTTTGAGAAGGGCCCTTCCTATACGCAGTCAGAGCTGCGAGATGAACCTTAATAGATTGGAAATTAAGCCCAGACTGAGCTAACTGCAGCAGATAAGGCAAAATAACGTCTTCTTTACAGGATGTAGGGTCAAAGTCCTTCGCCTTGCACCATAAGCAGAATCTCTTCCACTTATAGGCGTAGGAGGTCCTCGTAGACGGTCTCTTAGCCTCTTTTAAGATCTCCATACAGTCCTGAGGCAGGTTCAAGTGTCCATACTGCACTAGCTCAGGAGCCATGCTGCCAAACTCAATGACGAGAGATTGGGGTGAACCATCTGCCCTCCGAACTTCGTGAGGAGGTCCGGCCGGCACGGCAGGCGCCGGTGCGGCAGAACAGACCGGTGAAGAAGGTCGGTGAACCACCATTGTCTCGGCCACTCCGGAGCAATCAGGATCATTCTGGCTCTGGATTGCGACAGCTTGATCAGCACCGCCGGAATCAGGGGAATGGGTGGAAAGGCGTAGAGAAAGCTGTTGGACCAGCTGATCCATAGTGCATTCCCCAGCGTCCCTGGTTGGTAGTACCTGGACGCGAAGTCGCGGCATTTGCTGTTTTCTGCCGTGGCGAACAGATCTATATCCGGAGTGCCCCATTCTGCGAAGACGTCTTAGCACGTCGTCGTTTAGCACCCACTCGTGGTTCTCTTGAACGAGTCTGCTGAGCGCGTCTGCTTGGGCATTCTGCACTCCCGGCAAGTGGGTCGCCGTGATCGTCAGATTCCTGGCCAGCAGCCAGTTCCAGATCGCCTGTGCCTCCCGAGACAGGGTGCGTGACCGGGAGCCCCCCTGCTTGTTGAGGTAATACATGGTCGTAGTATTGTCCGTCTGAACCAGCAGGGAGGACGTCCTGAAGGAGGGATGGAACGCCTTCAAGGCCAAGTGTACTGCTCTGAGTTCCAAAAAGTCGATATGGTAGGTCGTCTCCATCTGCGACCATATCCCCTGAATCTGAAGAGGGCCCGAATGCGCTCCCCAGCCCTGGAGAGACGCATCGGTCACTATGGTCTGGGCCGGAATGTCCTTGTGAAAAGGGGTCCCCTTGCAGACATTCTCTGGGGAACACCACCATTTCAGAGACTGCCGAGCGTGCTGAGACAACTGGATCTTGTCCTCCCAACGCCCCCTCCTCTGGTCCCATTGATCCTCCAGACATTCCTGCAGGGGCCTCATATGCAGACGTGCATTGGGGGTGAGGAAGATGCAAGAAGCCATCGACCCCAGTAATGAAGACACCGTCCTCACCGTAGGAGAGCGGGCTGAGATGAGATGCAGAGCCTTCCCACGGATCGATAAGCGTCTCTCCTCCGAAGGACACACGCTTGCGGTCAAGGTATTGACTGAAGCCCCCAAGTACTGGAGACACTGCACAGGGATCGGCATTGACTTCGTCATGTTGATGTGCAGCCCCAGACGGTGAAGCAAAGCCGCCGTCCTGTTGAAATGGCACTGGGCTTCCTGATAAGTGGACGCTTTGATCAACCAGTCGTCCAGGTAAGGGTACACAAACACCTTGGTCTTCCGCAGGTGTGCCGCGACCACTGCCATGCACTTGGAGAACGTCCGTGGCGCAGACTTCAGGCCAAACGGGAGTACGGAATACTGGTAATGGTTGTTGCCTACCAGAAACCTCAGGAATTTGCGATGCTTCGGTGCGATCGGCACATGAAAGTAAGCGTCCTGCAGATCTATGGCGCACAGCCAGTCTCCTCGATGCAACTGAGGGTAAATCTGATGCAGGGACAACATACGGAACTTTTCTCGGCGGATCCACCTGTTTGCTTGACGCAGATCCAGAATAGGCCTGAACTCGTTCTTGTCTTTTTTTCTTACGAGAAAGAACCGTGAGTAGAGACCTTTTCCTTTTTGCCTCAAAGGAACAGCTTCTATCGCCTTCTTTTTTAATAGAACGTCCGCCTCCCGCTGGAGCTCCCGCACCATGTAAAGGGAGCGCACTGGTGGAATCTGTGGAGGCGAACTGGTGAAACGAAGACAGTAGCCATTGCAAACAATATTCAGCACCCACTTGTCCTGTGTTATTGTCCTCCACTCTGCCAGGTAGTGTTGAATACTTCCCCCCACCGGAGCGGGTAACGGATGAGGGGGAAGTAACTTTTCAGGGCTTCGACCCGGACGGGCCTTTGTTCCCCGCCGAGGACTGATGCTGGCCTCTGCCCCTCTGGCGCTTCTGAAAGGGCTGCCTCTGGTACTGCTGCTGTTGCTGGGGGCCCGACTGACGCCCTTGGCCCCTCTGCTTGGTGTAGCGCCTGCCCGAGGAACGGAAGGACCTCCTCTGCTCCTTAGGCCGCTCCAGCCCCACCGCCTTCAGAGTCTCCGCCTCAGCCTTCATGCGGGCCATCTCGTCATCCGCATGCGACCCGAATAACGTTGTGCCAGAGAATGGTAGATTGGCGATCTTCTGCTGCGCTTCCGGCTTGAGCGGAGTCAGCCGCAGCCAGGAATGCCTCCTCATATGTATGCCGTGGCAGTACCCATGGGCTGCCAACAACGACACGTCCCCCGCCGCACTGATGATCTGATTAGAGACCATCATGCCCTCGTTCAGCACCTCTTGAAAATCCTCCCTCTTGTCTCTGGGCAGGGAGGCCGCGAACTGTTGCAGGGAGTCCCAAAGAGACCTGTCATAGCGCCCCAACAGAGCGGAGGCGCTAGCGGCCTTCATTGCAGTAGCCGACGTGGAGCACATCCTCCTCCCCAAGGAGTCCATTTTGCGACTCTCCTTATCCGGGGGAGCCGTGGAGGAAGGCGTCGTAGAGTGTTGCTTACGAGCCGCCGCCACGATAACAGAATCCGGTGGGGGGTCCACTCTGAGGAACGCCGGATCCGAGTCAGGGGCCCTGTACTTCTTTGACAGTCTCGAGGGCGCCGGCTTCACCACAGCCGGCGTTAAGAACACTTCCATCGCAGGTTCCTCCAGTCCTGGGACCAGCGGGAGGAGGGGACGCGACAGATGTACTTTATGCAAAGTCTCAAAAATCACAGACGTAGTGGGAATAGGGGTAGTCACTGATATCCCCAACTTCGCAGCCCCTCTCAGTAACACCTCCTGGAACGTGGCAATGTCATCCACTGGAGAGACGCGGGAAGGAGGCGTCTCTGACAGCGAGGGCGAATACTTGCCAGCCCCCGGAGAGTACGTGCCCCTCGACCCTCTGGAACGGGACCGATACCTCCGTCGACCATGTCCAGAGCGAGTGGAGGATCTGCGCCTACTCCGTGATCGCCTGCGAGGGCGAGAGCGAGATCTCTGCCGGTGAGGGACCCTCGGGGGAGGAGGCGGTGGCTGCGGTGGTGAGGCAGGCAGCTGAGGCACGGGCAGAGGCAGCGGAGGAGGTGGAGGAGGAGGAAGAGGAGGCGGAGGAAGAGGAGGAGGCTGAGGAGGAGGAGGCAGTGCAGGCACCGGTGGAGGCGCCGGTGGAAGGTCAGGCACCGGAGGCAAAGGAGGCCGCTGGGTACGCAGCGGGGTCAGATGGTCTGAAGCCCCATCACTTCTAGCCGGAGAGCCCCCATCATCATTGTCCGGGCTCGCGGCCACTCTCCTCTTCTTGGCGGGCCTGTCCCGCGGGGAAGCCACCGAAGGCGACCGTCCGCGCCTCCCCGATCCTCGACTGGAGATCGTAATCACCGAGGACGTATTCCCCGATGTCTGGGACGTCGAACTGTACCTTGACCTCGAACGGCGTCTCTTCGCCCTCGACGACGAGTGCCGCCCCGCAGTCGATCGTCCTCTCGACGTCGAACCAAGTCTCCTCGACGTCGACCTATGCCTCCTCGAAGTCGAGCCCCGCCTTGATCGCCGTCGCCGGGGTGTCTGCCTCGACGTCGACTGTCTCCTCGACGCCGACTTCTGGCGTCTCGACGTCGACCGCCGGTGCCTCGGCGTCGACTGCTGCGATCTTGACGTCGATCGCTGGTATCTCGACGTCGATCGTTGATGTCTCGACGTCGATCGTTGGTATCTCGACGCCGATCGTTGGTGTCTCGACGTCGATCGTTGGTGTCTCGACGTCGACCTGCGTCTCGGCGTCGACCGCCTCCGCTTCGACGGCGGGCGCCGGGATCTCGGCGTCGACTCCGTCAGCGTCGAGCCGTGGGTAGACGGCGGCGAGTGCAGTCCATGGGGCTCGGTACGACGTCGATGTGTTGTCGACGTCGACCGTGACACCTGCGACGGCGACCCGGTCCCGGGTCTCGCCGGCCCCTCCCTCGACGTCGAACGCCGAGGCTGCCGCGACCCAGAGCCCTGGATCGACGGCGAACATACCGGTGCCTTCTCTCTCGCCGTCGACGTCGTCGCCTTCGACGTCGAACGCGACCTACCAGCCGGTAGGTGTCGTTTCTGCCCCTTTTTCTGCCCGGAGGTCCCTCCAGGGGCTGAAGCATGGGCGGAGGAGGGGGAATGGGGCCCTCCATGCCCTGAAGTCTCACCGGTCCTCTGCTTCTCCTGTCCCTGAAGGCGAGTCTTCTCCCGGTCCCTCAGGGTCCTTTTCGAAAAGGTGCTGCAGATGTCACAGGCAGCTGGGACATGTGAGGGCGACAAGCAGAGGATACACACCTCATGTGGGTCCGTCTTAGCCTTCTTCCTCCCACACTCAGGGCATTTATCGAATAAAGCCATGCTGAGAGTGGGCCAAAACTGCTCCAGATTGCAGGCAGTAGTAGACAAAGGCTTTAGACGTCGAATGAAACCACTTTTAATCCAAAAAATCCGATTTTAATCAATTAAACCACCCAAAAGGGTAGAGCTCAAGCTCCAGGGTCCTGCTAGCAGGAGCCGGAAAAAAGAACTGAAAGTAACTTGTGTTGGCTGTGCATCCTGGGATACCGGGGGTCTCTGGAGAGTTTCTTAAAGGCACGGTATCCCTTTAGCAGACACATAATGACAGCCTATAGGGCTTGTCTGTCCACCCCTTCCTCTCTATTGTTTAAAGGGATTTTGGTGAAGGGAGTGTGTGATAATAAAGGAACATGTCAAATGTGAATAAAAATGACATTTCAACTTTATTTTGGCTTTTGTGTTCACTTCAGAGGAAGTGCTGGCCAGTGCAGCCTTGTGGTGATTAGGCTGTATTATTTTGTCTGTCTCTTAAGTGTCTTTGCAGGTTTGCAAATGCGGGACAGCTTAAGAGATATTTTTGATTGCTCCGGGGTCCCCGCACATGGGCGGGGATTATTCATAGATTATGACTATACACAGAGATCCCCTACTACAGAAGTTAAGATACATGGTTGGTCACATGTCATGAAGCAGGTTCAGTCATAGAAGGTGTAATTGTGAAGACACCCGAGTGGCAATATAGTAGGATACAAATATTAAGCCATGTTATTAAGAAAGTTCATAAAAGGATTCTTACATAGTTATATATTTATAAGGTGGTGTGTGTCTACCCTCAACCAGTACAGTGCCCTGTCAAAAAAAAGGAGCTGCAGCTTGGTGTTTGGAAGGGGAAGAGAGTCCAATCGAGAAGGGAAGGCACAGTTCAAGTTATTTACTGCTTTGTTTTTTTCTACTGCTGGATCTTGTTCTGCAGACATCCAGGCTCGTTGGATGTCCTGGCTGCTGGACAGCAGACTTGGAACATTTTTTTCTACAGCTAAGGAATATGCTACTTACCAGTATGCATCTGTTCTTGGCATGTAGAGCTGCAGAGTCACACACTGAGGATAAGATTCCCATCTGGTGTTGGGCTCGGATGATTGCAGGTTGTTGTTGTCTTCGGAAGAAGCCTTTGGTCACGAGGTTGGTGACTCCTCCCCTGGACAACAGTGCGCATGGGCATCCACTCCATCGTCAGATTGTTTTTTCGCCATGATGGGAAAAGATGGAGTGTATAGGAATGAAAGAAAGGATGTCCATGTGCAATGTCTAAGTAAGACAGATGCTGGAACAGATACAGGTCCCGAGGAGGCGGGCGGGCGTGTGTGACTCTGCAGCTCTACATGCCAAGAACAGATGCATACTGGTAAGTAGCATATTCCGTTCGAGGCATATGAGCTGCAGATCACACACTGAGGATAGATTATATAGCAGTGCTTCCCCTTAGCGGTGGTCGCCTGTATCCGTTGCAGCAGTTTGAAATAAAGTTTTTAGGACAGCCTGGCCCACTGAGGCCTGTTGTTTGGCTTGCACATCAACACAGTAGTGTTTAGTGAAGGTATGCGTGGTAGACCACGTGTCTGCCTTGCAAATGTCTTCTAAGGGAATGTTACCTAAGAAGGCCATAGAAGCCCCTATTTTACGCGTGGAGTGCGCCCTAGGGGGAACTGTAAGTGTACGTTTAGCCTTTTGGTAGCATATTTGGATGCATTTAACTATCCACCGGGCTATACCGGATTTGGAGATGGGATTGCCTTTATGTGGTGGTGCGAAAGCAACAAAGAGTTATTTTGTCTTTCGAAAAGGTTTTGTCCTGTCGATGTAATAAAGCAAGGCTCTTTTGACATCTAAGGTATGTAGGGCCCTTTCAGCTACGGAGTCTGGGTTTGGGAAAAAGACTGGTAGCTCTACTGATTGGTTAAGGTGGAAAGGGGAAATCACTTTTGGAAGAAATTTAGGGTTTGTCCAAAGAACCACTTTGTTACGGTGTAGTTGTAAGAAAGGTTCCTCTAGTGTAAGGGCTTGTATTTCACTTACTCTGCGTAGGGAAGTGATTGCGATAAGGAAAGCTACCTTCCATGTTAGGAATTGTAATTCACATTTGTGCATAGGTTCAAATGGGGGACCCATAAGTCTTGTTAGAACCACATTGAGATTCCACACTGGGGAAGGTGGCAATCTTGGGGGAAGAATTCTTTTGAGACCTTCCATAAACACTTTGATGGCTGGTACCTTAAAAAGGGACAGGTGTTGCCTATTTTGCAAGTAGGCTGCCAAAGCTGCTAGGTGTAAACGTATAGAGGAATACGCTAGATTGCATCTTTGCAAGTGTAGTAGATAGCAAATGATGTTTTGGATGGAAGCATCCAATGGATGCATGTCATTATTAGCGCAGTAGATGGCAAATCGTTTCCATTTTGCGGCATAACATGCTCTAGTAGTAGGTCGTCTGGCTTCCTTTATGATATTCATACAGTCTGGAGGGAGATTGAGGTATCCGAACTCTAAGACCTCAGGATTTAGATCGCTAGGTTCAGTGTTTGAGGATCTGGGTGTCTGATTTCTCCATGGTTCTGGGTTAATAGATCCGGGGAGAGGCGTATCCTTTGATGTGGAACTAAAAATAGTTCCAGAAGTGTGGTGAACCACGGTTGACGTGCCCAAGTGGGAGCTACTAGTATTAGTGTTAGCGACTGTTGTTTCAGTTTGCGTAACACAAATGGAACTAGTGGGAGAGGCGGAAAAGCGTACGCAAATCTGCCTGACCAGTTCATCCATAGGGCATTGCCCTTCGACTGTGGGTGTGGAAACCTGGCGGCGAAGGTTGGGCATTTTGTGTTTTCGGGAGTGGCGAACAGGTCTATGTCTGGTTGTCCCCAATTTTGGAAGAAGGGGAGTAGAACCTTGGGGTGTAATTCCCATTTGTGGATCTGCTGTGTGTGGCGACTTAGGAGGTCGGCCACTTGATTGTGGATCCCTGGGAGATGTTCTGCTAACAGGTAGATGTTTTGGGGAATTGCCCATCTCCAGATTTGCTGTGCCAGTTGAGACAGTTGGAGAGAATGTGTCCCTCCCTGTTTCTGTATACAATACATTGTCGTCATGTTGTCTGTGCGTATGAGGACAGTTTTGTTCTTTAGGTGTACCTGAAAGGATTTTAGTGCTAGGAACACTGCTAAGAGTTCCAGGTGGTTGATGTGGAGCAGTTTCTGTTGACTGGTCCATCTGCCCTGAGTGGTATGGTGAAGGAGGTGGGCCCCCCACCCTGTGAGAGATGCGTCGGTAGTTAACACAACTTGTGGAAGAGGCTCTAAGAACGGCCACCCTTTGGACAGGTTGATGGTGTTCCACCATTTCAGTGAGCAAAGTGAGCGACTGTCCACCAACACCAGATCGGTAAGTTGTCCGTGAGCTTGGTTCCACTGTTGTGCTAGACATTCCTGTAAGGGACGCATTTGAAGTCGTGCGTGTGGGACTATGGAGATGCATGACGCCATCATGCCTAGGAGCTGCATGAACACTCTTGCTGGAAGAGATGGATGATTTTGTATACTGGCTATCCTGGCAGTGCAGTGCTGGGATAAGCAATGGCTTTGGATGTATCCATGGTTGCTCCTAGATACTGATGTAAGTGGGAAGGTTGTAGATGGGATTTGGGGTAGTTGATAGTGAATCCCAAATTGTGGAGAGTTTGAATCATGCGATGAGTGTGGAGAACGCATTTTTGGTGAGTATTGGCTTTTATGAGCCAATCGTCCAGATAGGGGAAGACATGGATTTGTTGTCTTCTGAGGTGCGCTGCCACGACTGCTAAGCACTTGGTGAACACTCTGGGTGCTGTTGTTACTCCGAATGGGAGAACTGTAAATTGATAGTGTTGCCCATCTACCACAAATCGTAGATATTTTCTGTGAGCGGGATGCATAGGGATGTGAAAGTACGCGTCCTTGAGGTCCAATGTGGCAAGGAAGACTCCCTGTTGTAATAGTGGGAGGACTTGTTGGAGGGTGGTCATATGAAAATGATCCGAATGTATATACTGGTTTAGTAGTCTGAGATCCAGTATGGGCCTTAATGTTTTGTCCTTTTTGGGAATGAGGAAGTATAGAGAATACACCCCTGTTCCCTGATGTTGAAGAGGGACTGGTTCTATCGCATGTTTTTGTAACAGGGATTGAACTTCTTGTTTGAGGAGAGAGAGATGATGTGAGGACATTGGACGTTGTTTGGGTGGTATGTTTGGGGGGGATTGTATGAGTTCGAGGCAGTAGCCAGACTGGATAATTTGTCTTACCCATCTGTCTGTGGTGATGGAAGTCCAGACAGGTAGAAATTGTTGGAGCCGCCCCCCGACCGGAGTGGAATGGTCTGGGGGGAGTGGTGGCAAGTCACTGTTTGGTGGCTGGGGAGGTGCGGGTGTTGTTGTTGTTGCCCCGCCCTCGACCTTTGTTATTGTTTCCCCTATAACCTCCTCGGAAATATCCTCTGTTAGGGGATGTTTGTCCAGAATTTTTAAAGGTGGACGTGGTCTCAGTTCCCGTGTTTTTGGAGCCTCCTCTATAAAAGGAGCGACGAAAGGAACCCCGGGTTTGAGGAGACTGCAGTGCTCCCATAGACTTGGCAGTCTCATTATCCTTCTTCATTTTTTTCTAATGCAGTGTCCACTGCAGGGCCAAATAATTGCTCTTGGTTGAAAGGTTGAGCTAGAATTGCGGTTTGAACCTCCGGTTTAAAACCGGAAATACGGAGCCAGGCATGTTGTCTGAGTAAGACGCTAGTATTGACCGCCCTAGAAGCAGTGTCTGCCGCATCTAAGGCGTATTTAATGGAGGCATTAGATATTAATTTGCCTTCTTGAATGAGGTCAGTGGCCTGGGATTTAAAGGGTTCAGGCAGATGTTGCATAAGGTCCTCAAGTTGGTCATAATGCGCCCTATCATACCGGGCTAACAGGGCCTGGGTATTGGCAATACGCCAGTGGTTCGCCACCTGTGCGGCGACTCGTTTGCCTGAGGCCTCTAAAAGCTTAGACTCCTTGTCCGGGGGAGGCGTTTCTCCAGTTGTCTGTGAGTTAACACGCTTCCTGGCATTTGATACGACCAAGGAGTCTAAAGGGAGCTGGGCTTTAATGTATGCAGGGTCCTGCGGGGCTGGTCGGTACTTTTTTTCGATGCGTGGGTTGAGAACCCTAGCTCTAACAGGGTCTTTAAAGACTTCAGTGGCATGCTTTATAACCCCTTTAATCATGGGCAGTATGTGAACAGTTTTTTGTGACTCCTCAAAAGTATCGAGGAGAAAGTCCTCTTCAAGGGCGTCCGTGTGCATTGTGACACCATGGAATGTTGCTGCCCTATTTATTAGTTGGCCAAACCCCAAGTGGTCATCAGGAGGGGAGGGCTTGGAGGGGTAGGTAGTGGGGTCAGGCATGTCAGGCATTGGATAAGACCAGTCATCTACGGGTGCTGTGTCTGGGAACGTAAAAGGGTCGTTTGGATCAACAGGATCATTAAATAAATCAGGGTCCGCCCCTCCCCCTAAGTCATCATTATCATCCTGTGGAGGAGGTGAATGATAGGGAGATGGTAAAGGTAAAGGTAAAGGAGAAGGAGGAGGGGGGGACGGGTTAGGAGGTAATAAAGGAGAGGAAGGACGAAGTGGTGAAGTAGCACAGTCCTTCTTCCGTATGGGAGCTGGAGGTGGTGTGATGTCCAGCTTCCGTTTCTTGTATGGGACGGCAGTCACATGTCCGGTTTCGGGATTGATGTAGATCCGCTTTTGAGTAGGATCTGGGCGAAAAAGTTAATCCGGCTCCGAAGGTGGTGGCGGTGATGACCGTTTCGGGTCTTTATGAACTTTTTTCGGTGTGGACGTAGTTTTCGGTGCCGATGGATTTTTCGGTGCCGACGGAGTTTTTGGTGCCGATGGAGTTTTCGGCGCCGATGGATTTTTCGGTGCCGACGGAAACTTCGGTGCCGAGGGACTTTTAGGCATCGATGTTGAAGAACGTTTCGGCGCCGGTGGAGACTTCGGTGCCGAGGAACGTTTCGGTGCCGAAGGAGATTTCGGTCTTGAAGCCTGTTTCGGTGCCGACAGTGGTTTTTTCGGTGCCGAAGGTGTTATAGGTACAATCACATGAGGTTTGCTCGAGCCCGAGCCACCTACAGGCTTAGATGTCTTCAGAGCCGGGCCCGAGGGCGGGGCTTCTGAAGAGGATTTCCGGTCGCGACTGGGCCCAGCTGGCGGAGTCTTGACCAATGTCTTTTTGGATGGGGCAGGGGCAGGGGGGGTGGTACTCACACGCTGCCCTGGAGTGATGAGGTCATCGGAATCGTCGGCCTCGGACACGATCTCGAGATCTTCGGTGTCATCTTCAGGAACATCCTGAGCAAAGATGTCCTCCGGTTCTGGAGCTGGTTTGGCCATAATATGGCGTCGAGCTCTTCGGTCCCGGAGGGTCTTCTTGGAACGGAAAGCGGCACAAGCTGGACAGGTCGATTCGTTGTGTTCCGGCGACAGGCAGAGGTTACAAACCTCGTGGTGGTCACTGTGGGGGAACTTCGCTCCACACTGGGGGCATTTTTTGAAGGGTGTCCTGTCCATCAGCCGCTTCCGGAACCGGTCCGAGTTGATTTCGATGTCGATGGAATGAAGATTGAAGAGTTAAATCGATTGCTGGAAGTTTTCTGCTGGAGCGGAAAAAGTTCATCCGAACCCAATGGCGGAAAAAAACAATCTGACGATGGAGTGGATGCCCATGCGCACTGTTGTCCAGGGGAGGAGTCACCAACCTCGTGACCAAAGGCTTCTTCCGAAGACAACAACAACCTGCAATCATCCGAGCCCAACACCAGATGGCGATCTTATCCTCAGTGTGTGATCTGCAGCTCATATGCCTCGAACAAATAATTCTGAATGATGGCCCAATGTGCGGCTGCGAGCCTCAAAGATCTGAAATGTCTGCCGGATCTCCGTGGCACAGTCTTGTTCACAGATAGTTATAGACAAAAAAGATACTAATTTGTGGGTTGATGTGGAAAGTCCCTTTTCCTCCAAACTTGTGGGGAAGATGTTAAAAGGTTGTACCTTGGAAAGACAGACAGCCAACTTTTGACAAAACTGACCTAAAGCGTAGTTTTTGAAAATATCTACAGAATGCAAAGGCTGCTCCACCTAGAACTCCCATGGGACCCTCCCTGCTGCTTAACAATTGCAAAACGACTTATTTGCTCAAGAATGGGGCATGGTTGCCTTCCAGAGACTGATACCATCTGTGCACGGACCTCCAAATACAGAAAACCCAGCTAGTAATGGAGGTCTTGAATGCTCATTGAACAGTAGCACTACCAAGGAGCCCTAATATTAAACACTGAACAGTCTGATTAGACTTCACTCACAAAATTCAGGGACACCGGACCCCATCACTCTGGTCAATGAGAAATCTGAGAACCCTGCAGAAGACTCCTAAAGTGCTAAAAGTGCATAGCAGTGGCGAAACACATTATACACTCTTAGTAGCCGTCTGAGAGTCTGGCGGTGGAGCCCAAGCCTTAGTACGATCATAGGAGAACTTTAAGCTCTCCATATAGCAAGGTCATATAAGGTGTTTGGTTTCTCATAAGGATCATGATATGGGTGGGGAGGAAGATCTCTTTATTTTAGCAGTTTAACATTGTTTTGGATGAGAAGCATGTGTGGAGTGCACAACCTAATCGGTATTAACATCATAAAGGCTCGCTCGATGTTAATCTTCATAGCTAAAATACAAACTACCAAGTTGTCAGTGTAAGATCACCAATATGATCCGTTTATGGCCATTTTAAGGAGGTTGATACCCAAAACAGTAAGACCTAAATTCAACTCCCGAATACAGTGAGGCTTTTTGACGAGGACGGGCAAGGCTTTAAATAACAGAGAAAGTCCTTAATATGATTTCTATTTTCCCTTTCCCCTGCTGAATAGTATACAGAAACACCCTCTTACATACCAGGCAGCCAAATGGCAAACCACAGATAAAATGTAAGTAAATGCGCTCCCCTTAGAAGTGGGGGCATCCACATATAGACCTATTCGCCACCCACGAAAACAAAAAATGCCCAAGCTTCGCCGCCAGATACCCACACCCATTGTCCAAAGACAATGCGATATGGATGAACTGGTCAAACAAATTTGCATACGCTTTTCCACCTCTCCCACTAATTCCATTAGTGGTGCGAAAGCTACAACAGCATTCCCTAACACTGATCCTAGTAGCTCCAACATGGGCCAGACAACCGTGGTACTCCACGCTGCTGGAACTCTCAGTAGTACCACACCAAAAGCTACACCTCTCACCATGCCTCTTAACCCAGAACCATGGAGAGATCAGGCACCCGGACCCAGCTCAGCTCAACCTTGCGATCTGGCTCCTGAGGTCCTAGAATTCGGATACCTTAACCTTCCCCCTGATTGCATGAACATTATCAAGGAAGCTAGGCGCCCTACTACTAGGGCGTGCTATGCGGCAAAGTGGAAAAGATTTGTTGTTTACTGCCACAACAACGCAATCAATCCTTTAAATGTGTCCATACAGCACATTATATGTTACTTGCTCCATCTACAAAGGGGTAACCTAGCATATACTTCCATTCGGTTACACCTCGCAGCAATTGCTGCTTATTTACAGAACAGGCAGCACCTCTCACTTTTCAGAGTGCCTGCCATCAAGGCCTTTATGGAAGGCCTCAAAAGAGTAATTCCACCCAGAGTGCCACCCTCACCTGTCTGGAATTTGAATATAGTTCTCACAAGGTTAATGGGACCCCCTTTCGAACCATTACATAAATGCGAGCTGCAATTTCTCACTTGGAAAACAGCTTTTCTAGTGGCCATCACTTCCCTCAGAAGGGTTAGTGAAATACAAGCACTCACTATACAGGAACCTTTTCTCCAGATGCATCAGAACAAGGTTGTACTCCGCACCAACCCCAAATTTCTACCCAAAGTCATCTCTCCATTCCATCTAAACCAGTCGGTAGAATTACCAGTCTTTTTCTCACAACCTCAAACCGTTGCGGAAAGGGCTTTATACACACTGGATGTTAAAAGGGCTCTACTTTATTACATCCAACGGACACAACCTTTCAGGAAAACCAAACAGCTATTTGCCTCCACCACATAAAGGCAACACTATTTCTAAATCAGGGATAGCTAGGTGGATTGTAAAATGCATACAGATTTGCTACCACAAAGCAAAACGGACGCTATCGGTTCCCCTAAAGCCCACTCTACAAGGAAGATAGGGGCTTCTATGGCTTTCCTAGGGAACATACCACTAGATGACATCTGCAAAGCAGCGACATGGTCAACACCGCACACTTTCACAAAACATTACTGTGTAGATGTGCAAACCAAGCAACAAGCTAGTGTGGGCCAAGCTGTACTAAAGACACTGTTCCAAACAACTGCAACGGATGCCGGTGGTCGCCGCTAGGGTTGGGTACTGCTATATAATCTATGCACAGTGTACAATCTGCAGCTCATATGCCTCGAACGGAATATGCTACTTACCAGTATGCATCTGTTCTTGGCATGTAGAGCTGCAGATCTATACACGCCCACCCGCCTCCCCGGCTACCTGTATCCGTTCCAGTTTATCTTATTTAGATACAACACACATGGGTTTCTTTACTGTTACTACTACGCTCCATCTTTCCCTGCTGGCGAAAAACAATCTGAGGATGGAGCCGAAGCCCATGCGCAATACGAACCAAAGGAGGAGTCACCGAACTCGTGACTTCCAAAGACTTTCCAAGAGGAAAAACAAACTGCAAACATCCGGGCCCAACACCAGATGACGATCTATGCTCAGTGTATAGATCTGCAACTCTACATGCCAAGAACAGATGCATACTGGTAAGTGGCATATTCCTTATATGTCTATATGTTTGTACAATGTTACATGTTGAGTGTGAGTTTACTGTCACGAAGCTTGTTCAGGAAGATGAGTGTTTTTTAAAAAGGTGGTGGTTTTTAAAAGGTGGTGTTTCGTAACCAGTTCCGTTTTCTCTAGACTGGAGATTTGTGAGATAACATGAAAACAAGCACTACTAACTGTTCCTTTTTAATAACATTAGATCACTTTCTTATTTTATTTTGAAAGGCACTGACATGATGAGTGTGCTAAAACGCGAATACCAGCACCTGCCCATTGAGGCAGGATGTATTTTTCTAACCTGCATTTCTTTTTCTCAAATACAGATACTACGTGTTCATCAATAACCGTATGTATATAACCAAGTGCGCTCAATAGGCGCACGTTATTAGTCTAATTTTTCACCTTAATTTAGGTTTCTGCACGGAGTGGTACGCGTGGGGCTGGATCCCATGCTGTCCTGAAGAAGAGGTTAGGGGATACCTCGAAACATTTTGACAAAATACTAGGCAATATAACCACATAAGTTATATTTTTCCTGTTATTAACCCCTTTTTATCTTACCAGCTAGGAGTAGGAATAATAGTTAGGTATTTTTAACTAACACAAACACCACTCCCCCAACACTGCACAACACATAGTTTCACACAAAAAAGTGCTCCTACGTAAATCTCGCAAGTCGTAGCACGCCCCAAGCAGTAGATGCTTGGGATGGCCCCAACGATGAAGCATGTCACCTAGGGGCAACCCTAGGCGAGTGAGGGGACTCTAGAAAAGCATTTTTCTTTTCTAAATTGTTGAGGCTCGCCAATTTGGTGAACCCACTGTCTGTTGACTTAGGCTAGTTTCTCATGATCCATTATCTATGGATCAATTGAGTGTACTTTAATGATATAGGAGAACGAACCTAGCCTGAACCTCCTTCTCCTTCTTATTCTGACAATTATTCCTTACAGCCTCCATGCATTCATGGCCATACACTAGGGCTTCAGACAGCAGTAGACTAAGCTCAGAGACTGAGATGAGGTGCAGCAGAAGGCACTGCCGTGGTAAAAGGCCCTTACTAGCTAGGAGTGACAGTATGAGACTAAGCTGCAAATCCAATCGATCTCAGAGCTAGAAAGAACTCGACCAAAAAGGATCAGCAGATTAATGCTGCAGTTTTGCAACTGAACCAGATTTATGATTTTTATTTAGAACAAGGGGAATGGGGAAAGGTGCAAAGAAACTGTCTCTTTTGTCCATAATGATTTGACTGTCGGGCAGTGGCGGCCGACACAGGTAAGAGGGGCGATGCGGGGGAAAGTCAACAGACAATGGGATAGGTAAAACTAAATAAAAATAAACAAAACCACTAACCTTGCGCTCTCCGCATTGCCGATGTGGCAAGCGGAAGGTAATTGGATTTATATATTTTTTTTAAATTTAATTTTACCTATCCCGACGACTGTCGACCCCACCCCTCTGCTCTTACCTGTGCCGGCCGCCACTGCTGTCAGGGTGAGTGTACCCCTTAACACCAGTGGCGGCTGGTGCATTTTAAAAGTGGTAGGGCAGAAAGCTTTGAGTTGAATATAAAGCGCGAGCGAGCTCAATTTAAATCACTACTCTCTTTGCACTTGCACAGATACACCCATCCACATCACTCACCCTGGACTCTCACAGGCACACTGTTCAACCTGCACTCACACAGAAATCACTCACCCTTCGAAGCCCTGCACTCAAAGATGCACACTGTTTCGCTCTCCGTACACTCACAAAAGTAGACTGCTCACCCTGCACTCTAAAGGGCACACCACTCAATACTCACTCATGAAGGCATACAGCTCATCCAGTGTACACCTAGAGCCACACAGCTCCCTCTGCGCTCACGCAGGCACACCATTCACTGTTGGATGTGGCCGATACACACCCAATAACAGAGACTGGTCTCCCTGTTCTCGTGGCAATCTCTCAAATCAGGCAATCTGCCTAGCTAGTCCCAAAAAGCATTCTAGGTTTCCCCATTCCTGGGGCAGTCTGGTGGATGCAGCCCTTAGACGACCTGCAGCATACAGGCAGGTCTCGCGGATCTCAGACCAGTATCCCAAAACAACCTGTCCGCTTCCTTAGATCCTGAGAAAAGCCTATAAAAACACACCCGGTCTTCCTGACTTTTGAAGTGGGTGCAGCCTCTACACAATCCACCATACAGCACTGGTCTCCTGGATCATAGGCTAGCCTCGCAAGCTAGCCTGTATTCCCAGCCCAGCTCCAATTGAACCCATAGCATGCAGCCAGCCAGCTGTGGTATGTGCACCCCCAGCATAGGCCTCTGCCAAGGCTGGCCTAGGACAAACTGAACCTCGCCACTAGCCGGGTCTCACCATAAATCAGTTGAGTGACTCAGAGCCTCCTGCCTCCTCCCTTTACTCCTCATAACCTCTGTTATCCCGCCAGAGTCCTGAAGTCAAGATGAGAGAAAGGCGAGAGCTTCCCTCGTGCCTGGTGTGATGCTCTTTTTTTCTACTCTGGGCTCCTGTAGTAATGGCATCAAAAAAGCATAAGCACTTGTACAAGTGTGAGAGCGGACACAGCCGAGCAGGTAACTTATCGCAATGTTGGATTTCGCAAATTCCTGTTAGCTTGTCATTTCTACAACACTTTTGGCTAGAACGCAGCTGGCTTGGAACATGAGGATGATACAGACAGCAGCACAACTACATGTGCAACGTTTATCAACTACCATGTTCTATACTGAAAGCTAAGGGTAGCAAGTTCCAAAGACCTGGCATCAGGAGGGAAACTACTGTGGCTCCCCTTTGTGGGTAAAAATCTACTGAAAATGCAAATAGCTGCCTTCTGGCCCAGTGTAAACAGGGGGAGGGGTGGCAAATGGGGGTTCATCCACGTTAAATCTAATGGTCCCCAAGAGAGGCAGAGAGCAGGCCCACTATTCCCGACTCTTTTATTTAATCAGAAGCCAGATTAGAGTTGCCAGTACCCACTTACACCTTTTTTCACTATTTTGACTCCTGATAGGGCAAGATGGTGTCTGATTGACAAGCCCTGAAGCTCCATTATCTGACATGCTGCACTACATGACGCTAGTGCAGCATCTCCGATATGTGTTTAGTCTGTGTGAGGCTGGGCTGTAACAGCCCCCGCCTTACACATACGCAAAACATCCAGTGGAGCCCTCTTCTGCCGGCAAGTTTAATAGTGCAGCTTTTACATGCAAACAAACTATTAGACCATTTATTTTCATGTAGATGCTGGATTATGCCAAGCCATGGAGATATAGCGAGGTAATGGGTCGATGCCCTTGGTGTCCCTATGGCCCAGCCGCCCTGTTTCTCACCCAGGAGGCAGAGTGATTCCTAGGCTGGAGAAGCAGTTACAATAACGTGTTTTATGTCCAACATGGATCCATCACTGAGGCTACCTCCTTAAAGTTAGAAGAGCCAACAAACTGTAGTGATCATTGAAGCACCCAGTGACTCACTATCCATAAACAGACCTCCATGGCTAAAATCCATTGGTGCAAATATGTGCTCCTTTTGAAATGCTGAACTTTGCTGTGTTGTGGTCTGCCGTAATCAACATCCTTTACTATCGAGGGAAAGAAGAAGATTCTTGAAGGCAAGAAAGATTTCCTTCAGCTGGACTCGTATATGTTTAGTAGTTCACTTTTAAGTCCTGTTAATTCATTAAGCTGGGGCAGGGATCTGGGGGGAGGGGTGGATAATGGGTTGGCCATTCATAACTTGTGTTCTTCTAGTGTTACAAGACATTAAGCTGACTGATAGAAACTGTTGGACTTGACCCTCTCTGCTGGTCATCTCCAAATTCTTTGCCTTCACCCTCCTATTTTCTGAACCCGTTCTTGTTGGCTCTTAGGACTCTGAGCACTTTATCACTGCTAACCAGCACTAAAGTGCTTGTGCTCTCTCCTTTACCTTACACCCAAATTGGCACATTTAAATTTACTTGTAAGTCCCTGGTAAAGTGGTACTACATGTACCTGGGGCCTGTAAATTAAATGCTACTAGTGGGTTTGCAGCACTAATTGTGCCACCCACACAAGTAGATTTTTAAACATGTCTCAGGTCTGCCATTTCAGCCTGTGTGTACAGTTTTAAACTGCCATTTCGACCTGGCAAGATAAACATATTGCCCGGCCCAAACCGATAGATTATAAGTCACCCCTAGGGTAGGCCCTACACAGCCCAGAGGTCAGGCTGCAGTGTATTTAAACAGTTGAACATGTATTTTAAAGTTTTACATGTCCTGGTAGTCAAAAACTCGTAAATGTATTTTTCACTACTGTGATATTACATTTTTTAAGTAGCAACTTTCAATTGGGAGCAGAAAGGAATGTTACATTTTGGTATCTAAAGAATTGTAATTTAAAACCCTTTTGTAATGGTAAAGTCGGATTTTAAGTCACAGTTCTGAAAATGGCAATTCTAGAAAGTTGAGAAATGTAGCAGCGATGATGCACTCAAGTTCCTAAATTAACGAAATGTTCTCAGTGAATCAAATGTAATCAATGTTGGTGTGCGTCCTCTGTGGTGGTTTCACCGCGCCACCCATTCGAAATTGAAAAATATAATCTAGGACTGAAAGTCTTAGACAGAGTTCGCACTACCCTGTGCACTCAAAATGAGTGTTACACAATGTGAATCAAAAATTTCAAACTCAAATTATCTAAACATGAATACAGCGTAAATATTGTCACCATATTCATTACGCTGTATTCATGTTTGGATGTTTAGATAATTTGAGTTTGAAATTTTTGATTAACATTGTGTAACACTCATTTTCAGTGCTCAGGGTAGTGCGAACTCTGTCTAAGACTTTCAGTCCTAGATTCGTTTTTTCAATTCTAGAAAGTTGCCATTTTCTTGTCCTAACCATTTTGTGCCTGCAGCTTGTATCCGTGGTCACATGACAAGGAGTAGCTGGCAGCTGGTCTTTGTATATTGCTCCCAGTCTGGCAGGACCCGATAATCACATCTGGAGCTTTGTGCTTTTAAGCACGGTTTCTCAGCGAAATCTTTAAAACTGCATATCTCCATTTCTACTAATTGAATTTTTGTCTATTTGGTCTCAAATAATTCATTCAATTCTACTCTATTTTTCTAATTTGGTGTGGGATTTTCCTTGTGTTGTGTTTTTATCTTATTACTGTTTGAAGCGATGCATAAATATTTTAGACATTGCCTCTAAGTTAAGGCTGACTGCTTTTGTGCTAAGCCACCAGAGGGCTGAGCACAGATTTGAGGGTTGCTTGTGTTTCACCTTCACAGGAATTGTAGTTGCTTCTTGAGTAGAGTTTTGCCACCTTTAACAAGAAACCCAATTTCCTACAGAAACTGTTCCTCCGCATGGCCAAGATCAGTTTTTTATCCTAGCTGTTTTCTACCATTTTCTCCAATTGCTGTGAATCGAAAGGAGTTCAGCAATCACTCTATGTTCTATTTCTCCAAAGCTGACCATGAGCCTTGCCCGAGAAAGGCCTTTTCCCCCCTCTTTCTGAAAACCTTTATTTACTCCTGACCCATTTTCGTCAAATACGCTGGAAGAAGTGCATCCTGGATATTTTCCCTGTATGTGTCTTGTTATATAGACGGATTGTAAGACTAAGTTTTAGATCTCTCATTGATTAGTTTTGATTTCCTAAGGGAGGATCGGCATATCAACAAGCAGAATGCCCTTCAGTTCTCTAGTGTGTAACTCTATGTAGTCACTGGCAAATATAGGTTTGCACGCATCCCAATACAAACCCCATTAATGCTTCCTCTACTTTCTCAGGCCTTCTCCTGCAGATTTGGTGCAGTGACTATTTTATTTTCTCCATAACTATATTTCTATTTGTTTTGTAGTTACCATGTCTGTGTTTTTCTCAATTGCAAAATGTATCAATTACCCTGCTGTCCTTTTGGAGGATATTTACCCATTACCATTGGCGCACACTTGGCTCCAATTTTGTAACAACCTCATTAACTTGTCAATTTTTCTTGAGTCCGTGTTCTGCTCTATTGTTCTGAGCACTGTTAGCCAGCATGCGAGTTCCCAAAGGCTGAATCCAATTTTTTTTTCTTTTTATCTTTGAGGGCACTGTTTGGTCTCAAACCCATTTATTGTTGCCTGCAACCCTTCTTCAGGGCAAGGGCGACCAGTTGGTCTTCTCAGGGAGGTAAGTTTGGGAGTGTTCGAGCTTAGAACTCAACAATCAGCCAAGAGATCACACAATAAGGGAAATGTCTAGCCCAGTGTTTTTCTTTACACAAGAATGATAAGTAGGTTGATCACATAGTTGTAGTAAATAATAAACATTACAATAATCCTAGTTGTCTGGGTACTACCTTCTGTAGGCGCTACACCCACCTCGCTCCGTCTCTGTTCCAGATTCTTTCCCCTGTTTCTGGGTTCCCTCATCTCTAGAGGTTATTAGGAGCAGTGCGAATCAGATTGAAGTGCAGTTCGATCACCCACAGTTTACAATGCACTCAGTATCAAGTCTTACCCTTTCATAGGAAGAGTTCTCTCTTAAGGTCTTTTCACAGTCACCTTACAGTTTGGCAGGGTGGCACACTGGCAGTCTTAGCTGCGATCATAATCGTGCTTGCCCAGCCTTTCTTTTGCTGTGGCATGGATGGAGTGGGCCCATTGTGACCAGTGCAGTCAATCGTCGGACGAGCTGCAGCCTTGATCATGTGGTCCCAACTGGATCATAAGTTGGTTCAGTCCTAAGGGGGGTTCCTATACAACTGGAAGTTGTAGCCCACAACTGAGCCGAATGGACAGCATGTGTAGCCTGACTGGCCCTTCACCAATTCTGCAGGTGCAGCCCTGCCGGGTGTCTGGGGTCGTAGTCCGCACCAGGAACGGAAGAGAACATCGGTGGTGCCCCCAGGTCTTCTGCTCTTGTTTTTTCTGCTTCTTCTGTACATTCCATGGCCACCGGGGATACGCTAGACCTCCCTTTTCAGGACAGTCTCTTCTCCGACATGGCCAGGCAGTCTACTTTCCTCTCTTAGTAGGCAGGCTTCTAGGTGCTTTCGGGCAGGTACACAGCTCCCCAGCACAAGATCTAGACATCAGATGATGTCCCCTCACACTAGGAAGACTGGCTGTCGGTCAGACACCAGTGCAGGATCCATGACTAGCCCTCCGATTACACTGCAGAGAACTCCCTTCTTTGGTCATAGAGGAGTTGGACCTGGAACAAAGTGGGGTGGTTTGGGTCTCACTTTCATAAAACCCTTTGACAGGAGATGTGGATCAACTGTCTCACACCACACAACTGTTTGAGGTAGCTTTATTAAATATCCTTCTCAGACTGTCCTCCCCGAGACAGCCTTTGTATAGAGTGAGGTTTCACATAGCCGGTAGTATTGGGGCAATCTCCACCCTGAAGCACCCATAACAAAGGCACAAAGAGGTGTGAAGTTTCTGCTTCTGGGTGCCGTCAACACAACTGAAGAGTGATCGGGGAAAGATAAAAGGGCAGGCCTCCCCTGAGGGCTTCCTCTCCTTTCACAACACCTCACAACCGAGTCTGCAGTCCCACCTCTTCTACCTACCATTAACCAAATGGCAGTGTTCTGCAAGACTCATTTCCAGCTCTTTTCTAACCAAAAGGCTTCACAGAATATCTAAAGGAGATGAGTCTCTACTCTCCTCACTTCAATGTCTAAGCCTCCTCCTGTCGTCTGCAGGAATGTAAGTAATACTCTTCCACTGCAGGTACAGTCCTTACCCTCTATGTTGAACAAGGCAAGGCCTGGGGTATCCAAGATGGATCCCACTGGCCTCCATTACTCTGGTTCACTTGCAGACACCATGCATGCACTAAACTGAGCACACACAACACGCTTTGCACACGCTCTGAATGTTAGCGCAAGCAGGCACATTGAAACGGAGCTCTACACAAATGGGCTGGCAGGCCTCTACTCCAGTGATGCAGATATAAAGGTCCGGTCACACTACAGATATTTTACACTGTAGCCATCATCGACCTATGTATTAAACCCACGACTGGGACAGCAGTCCTGTGTCACAAATGAGACCACACTTGGTGCCCCCATTCAGATCACAGGACAAGTAAAGGACCTCCCAAAGTCAGGGACAGACCTAGGCCTCCGTGCATATGATACCAGGGCCAAAATTAAATGTCAGTATATTAGATACACGAAGGCAGGCAGGCAGGCAGGGCAGGGGACATGCTCCTTTACTTTGCTAAAGAAATTCTTGTCCCAACAGTAACCAGTCTTCTTTTTGTGCTTCCTACACTCACGACCTCTCTCACTAGCCTGCTTTTGACAACAAATGTGCTCAATGTCCTTTGGTTTTCTTCTGATTCCATATGGCTTTATATTCCATTCTCATGGTCGTCTCACCCTCCGTTTTACGCTCCAATCTGCATAAGGATGTCACCTTTCACCTTCTTGGTGCCACTCAGAGCATGTGAAGTGGAAAAGGAGTTGGAGTACGATAAAGATCCCTCTTGCTTGAGTAGTAGCTTGAAGTGCCAGCCACTCCTGGGGTTTACTTTTGTCACAAGATACTTGCTAGGGTTTTCTTCCTTTGGCCAAACATTTTACTTCATGGAGACTTTGGGGCATATTTAGAAGTCCTTCTCACCACCGCAACGTCACTTTTCTCGACATTGTGGTGGCAATAGGAGCTTTGCCTTATTTACAAGGCAGCCTTAACGTGGCTTAATGCTGCCTTGTAAATACGGCACCCTTTCACGCTATACTTAGTGTGAAGAGGGGGAGTAATGGGTGTTGCAGTGGGTATTCCACCCATTGATTTTTATACTGCCCCATATTTACAAGGGCGGCGTCAACATTGGGCAGCGCCAAAATTAAGTCCAAGGAAAACCTGGTCTTACCCTGGCACAACGATGAGAAATGTTTCATTTCTCCTCGTTGTTGCTGTTTCCATGTGTGCTGCGATGTGCAGCACACATGGAAACAGTGAAACACCATTGATTGTTTATGTGCAGGAAGGTGTCCCTTCATGCACACGATCATTAAAAAAAAAACGAGGTTTTGCAACTTCTGAGTGTGTTGCCTTAAGCAGCGCACATACAAGTTACAAAACACCATTTAAAGATTGTTTATGTGCAGGAAGGGACACCTTCCTGCACATAAACAATGTCTCCCTCAATGCAGACACCGTTGCACTACAGTGCAAGGGTGTCTGCGTTGGCACTAGGCAGCTAAATATAGCGCCAGCGCAGGGGGAAATGCAGGGCTGCACCATAGTGTTGTCCATATGATGCAGCCCTGCGTTTCAGAAGTGGCGGAGGGTGGCGTTAAGCTAAGAAGGCTAATGCCACGCTCCGTCACTTCTATTGTAAATATGCCCCAATGGAGACTTTGGGTTTCAAATCTGTCCTGCTCAGATTTTGCTGCACTTGCTCAATTCTGTGTTATGTAGTCATTTTGTCATCTGCCAAACGACACACCGGTAGATGTCCCTTAGGGAAGACACTGGTAACGTTAGACAAGCTAGAACCCCGGGCACCAGAGCCACCAACAACGTAGGTCATCTTTTGACACTTTGATTGGCACCTCAGCATTGCTCAGTTTGTTGTTGGTAGTCCAGCAGAGAAAACAGGAGGTGGCACAATCATGGATTTAAAAAAAAAAATGTATATCAAGAAAAGCTTTCAGTACTTTCGAGTGAAAGAAAATGATTGGGATCTGGTGAACCACTGAAGCATATTAAGGGTGCAATAAGCTTGGTTGCTGCCAATGTACACTGGTGCCAAGCGCTCCATTCAATTTTTGTGTCCATTTGTTTTTTTTGTGTGCAAATTTTCATTACTCAAGTCTACAACTAGGAGGGTATCTTGTGAGCCTGGAGCAAAGTGGCGGAGACAAAGGAGTAGTTAAGAATATATATGTTCAATTGTGTACTATGGGATCTACAGAGTCTACATGGGCATTGAAGGGTGGGTTGACTTTCTCCCTGGAGAGCGGAGGATCTGGACTCACCACATGTGGTTGCTTCGCTGCTTTGGCCACTGCATCCCCTCTGTCTGAAAAGTACCTGAAAAAAGTAGAAGGAAAGGGGTTAACAAAATGCTACAACACCCTTACTTACATGTGGAACCAAACCCACAGCCACCCTCGATCACAGTACCCCCTTCTGTTACTTACAATGGGTCCAAAACTCACTTGGAAATCTGTGTCTGGAAGCTCTCCAGCTTGGTGCGAATGCCTGTCATCAACTCGAACACTTTTTCCTAAAGAAAACACAGAGGTATGTCTTGGAATATATAGAAATTACAGACTTGGACAGTTCAGCCCTTCTTCAGGATAGGGAGCACACACATCTCGCAGAAGCACTATGCCTCAGCTTACATAGACCATACAAGCTTAAGTCTGTGACGGAAGAGGTCGTCTTCAGGCTACACCATGTTTCCAGAATTAGGAAAGATAGCATTGCTGTCACTCAAAATACAACAAGCATGTAGGCTGAGACAATAGTAATTTTTCAGAGAACATTAAAGTTTACATGGTGAAATGTTGTTTCTTGTGATCTCTTGTCTTCCTGGGCGTCTTAAATGTGCCTTGCACCATGGCTCAAGACTGTCTCTTTGCTGCATGAGAAGATCTATGTTATAATAGTTAAACATTTGTATTTTCTGATAGGTGAAGAAGAACTGTTTTTCATGTCGCTGTTCTGGGGGTATCACTAATTAAAACGCTTTACACTCTTACCTGTTGCAACGTATTACAAAACTCTGTATATATGTGGATATATTGAGTTTAGGTCTCACACAGTAGTGCGATTTCACAGAGCTTGAAGTGTCAAGCTTAAGTAGGCAAAGATATCCCTTAAGATGCCCACAAGTAAAAAGGTCTGCAGTTGAACTGAGTGGTCCACTGAGCTTCATAAAGCTTACAGCCGTGGTCTACTACCAGCAGATCTATACCTGGGTTTCCTCAATATACAGGCCGTGCTTCCCGATTTAAATATTGGGTCTAAAATATCAGAGCAACACCTTGGGATACGCAGCTCAGACAGCAGAGTGATTGTGCAGGATATATAGAACCTACTGACAATAAAGCCATCCTTCAAGATAGACATATTGCAGGCTCAGGAATCTGATGGAAAATGTTACTGACCGTGTAAGCATCTCTTTCTAGCGTCTAGTGCTGTAGATATACATGCTTTGCATACTCCTGCCATCAAGTGTTGGGCTCAGACACTTTCAAGTTGTTCTTCTTTAAAGAAGCCTTTCGGATCACAAGGTATATAGGGACTCCTACCTTAGCTGGCAACGCACATGGGCACAGACTCAATGTTTAGATGGTTTTTTGCACAGCGGGTGAGAGTAGCATGGAGTGGCGAGCAGAGTGTGGTGTACACAGGTATTACGAATGGAGCTTGATTGGAAAAGAAAAGAGATCTGTGATCAGAGCCACACAGTTCCGGGCACATGTGAATTTACAGCACTACATGCCACAAAGAGATGTGCTTTCAGGGTAAGATGTTCTGTTCATAGCATGTGTTGATGTAGATACACATGCTCTGCATAGATTGCACAGCAGTAGCTCCTTCCAGTGGTGGCTATGGTGTGGATGGTGCAGAAGTGTGAAATAAGGTCCTCAGGATCGTCTTGCCAATCAAAGCATGTTGTCTAACGGGGATATCCACAGAATAGTGTTTGGTAAATGTGTGTGGGGTTGACCAGGTGGATGCGTTACATATGTCTGCTAGGCAAATGTTCCCTAGGAAGGCGATAGGTGAAGCCTCCTCCTGTGTAGAGTGTGCTCTGGGTGTAACAGGGAGGGCTCTCTTGGCTTTGTGATAGGTTTGAATACATTTAAATATCCATCTAGTGATGCCTGTTTTGGATATAGGCTGACCCTTGTGAGGCTTTGTGAAGGACACAAACAGCTGGTCTGACCCATGGAAAGGCTCAGTCCAGCCAATGTAACACACGACAGCACATTTAAAATCTAGAGTGTGTAGTGCCCTCTTTCTCACTGGATGTTCTATTGTGTGGTTAAGGTGGAAAGGGGATTCCACCTAGGGCAGGAACCTAGGGTTTGTCCTGAGTTCTCGTCTGTCATTAAGCACTTGGACGAAGGGTTCTTGTGAAGTGAGTGCTTGCAGTTCTCTAATGCGCCTGAGAGGTAATTGTCAGTAGAAAAGCCAGGAGAGGTAATGGAGAGGGCAAGAGTGGAATAGACCAAAAGGTGGGCCGCACAAGTCAGGTAAGGACTACTTTGAGGTTCGGGTAGGGGTTGAGATGACATTTTTTAGGCCCTCCATAAATCCTTAACTACTGGTAGACAGAAGAGGGAGGAGGGCCTTCTATTTTGTATGTAAGCTGCTACAGCAGCAAAGTGAAGGCATGTGGAAGTGGAAGCTAAGTCTGAGGTCTGGAGATGAGTAAGTAGCATAGCACCTGGATAGTAGGTTTTAACCGGCCCAGGAGAATAGGAATACAGCAGTGGACACATTTGTTCCACTGGACTGCATACCAAGCTTGTGTAGTTAGCCTACGGGCCTCGCACAGAATGTCCCTACATTCTTGTGGGACACTTAAATAAACGAACCCTGGGCCCTCAGCTGCCAGGGCCACCAGATTAAACTGCTTGGGTTCTGGATGCCTGATCTGGCCTCAGATCCTGGTGAGAAGAGCTGACCTATTTGGGAGCTTCTCGTGGAGATTGACAGACATTCTAGGAGTGCTTAGTAACAGGGCTGCCTGGTCCAGGTGGGGGCTATGATGATGAGAGTCTGAGAAGTTTGCCACATCTTGCACACTATGAATGGAAGGAGTGGGAAGGGGCGGAGAAGTGTTAGCAAATATCCCTGACAAGTACATCCACAGTGCGTTGGCCAGGGACCATGAATGTGGTTACCTGGAGGCGAAGCCTGGGCATTTTGCCTTTTCAGGGGTGGCAAAGATATCTATCTGTGGGGCGCCCTCACGGTGGATGTGGCTGCGGAGGACTTGTGGGTGGAGTTCTCCCTCATGGACTTGTTGATGCATCCTGCTGCGCAAGTACACAAGGTCTTTGTCCACTCCTGGAAGGTACTTCACCATTATATGAATGCAGTGTCGGGAGTCCCCAATGCCAGATGTTCAGAGCTAGAGAGCAGAGGGCTAAAGAATTAGTGCTGCCACTTTGACCGAATTAGAGGATGAAGGTTTGGTGGGTAAACTGGCTTGCTAGCAACGCAAGGCAATTGATGTGATATCCTTGTTGATGTGGCGCTCACACTCCCTGTCCTGTGGTTGAGATGTGCTCTCCAGCCGTTTGAGGCGCCTGTGATAGTGGTGACTTGCAAGACAGGGTTTAGAAACCGCCTTCCCTGCAAAAGGCTGCTGCAGTTTCACCAGTGCTGGGACCGACACCCACCACCCATGTGAAGAACCTCGGGACCATCGACAGCAAACTCGACATGATCATCCAAGTCAATGCTGTCACCACCTCGTGCTTCCATACCCTGATAGGCTGAGGAAGAGATTCAAATGGCTCCCAATCAGCATCTGGAAAACTGTCACACATGCCCTGGTCACAAGCAAGCTGGACTCCGGTAACACCCTTTATGCCGGGATCAACAAAAACCTCACCAGAACATCATGTCGGCCAGAATCACTCCCAAGCAGAAGCACTCTTATCACTCCACACCTGTAGGAGCTCCACATGCTCCCAGTTCACAATCCTAATCCACACTTTCAAGGCACTACATAACACTGGCCCAGCATACTTCAACAATCACATCTGCTTTCACAAACCTTCCAGACACCTCCTCTCGTCCAGACTCCTTGCATAAATCCCACGCATACGGAAAAACAGATCCGGCAGTCAAGCCTTCTCCTACATTGCTCCTAAACCTTGGAATCAACTGCCGCTACACGTAAGTGCCTCCTTCTCACTTCTTGAATTGCGCAAAAAGCGGAAGACCTGGCTTTTTGAATATTCCCACTAGACCCTAGGTGCGCCTAGACTCACTCCTGCTCAGCGCAGTTGTTTGAGCAGTGTGGAATGTTCTTGAGACATTGGACGGTGCCTTGGTGGGATATTGGGTGGGGTAGATGTTAGTTCGAGACAGTACCCTGACCGAATGATTTGGGTCACCCATTTGTCCGATGTTATGGACTCCCATGTGTGGATAAAGTCTTGTAGTCTGCCCCCGACCGGAGTGGGATGGTCTGGGGGGAGCGGAGGGGAGTCATTGTGTGGGTGGGGTGGCAGAACGGGTGTTGTTGGTTTTGCCCCTGCCCTTATTGTTGTTGCCTCTGTAACCGCCCCTTTGATTGCCCTTTGAAAAGGTATTTTGAGGAGGGGACTTGTAGGAGGTAGAGGCGTTATCGGTGGAGGAGCCTCTACCTGTGCCACGAAAGGACGAGCGTCGAAAGGAACGTTTAGAGGCTTGTGTTTGGAGTGCCCCCATAGACTTTGCTGTGTCTGTGTCCTTTTTCATCTTTTCCAACGCTTCGTCCACCTTTGGCCCAAAGAGAGTTTGTTGGTCAAAGGGGTGATTTAGTATGGACGCCTGGACTTCAGGCTTGAACCCTGAGATCCTGAGCCAGGCATGACGACGAAGCAGGACACTAGTATTTATGGCTCTAGAAGCAGTGTCAGCTGCATCGAGGGCACACTTAATGGAGGTGTTTGTAATTAGTTTACCCTCCTGTATCAGTTCATGAGCTTTGCGTTTGTGTTTTTCGGGGAGGTGCTGCATAAGAGCCTCAAGCTCGTCGTAGTGTGCTCTGTCATAGCGCGCAAGTAGCGCTTGTGTATTTGCAATGCGCCACATGTTTGCAGCTTGGGAGGCGGTGCGTTTGTTAGACGCGTCTAGAAGTTTGGATTCTTTATCTGGCGGTGGGGCTTCTCCTGAGGACTGGGAGTTAGCCCGCTTTCTAGCTGTGGACACAACTAGGGAATCTAAGGGAGCAGGGCCCTTAATGTATGCAGGGTCTGTGGGTGCCGCCTTGTACTTTTTTTCTATTCTAGGGTTCAATACCCTGGCCCTGACAGGGTCTTTGAACAACTCTGCAGCATGCTTGGTGACACCTTTAAGCATGGGCAAGATAGATGTGGACTTGTCCTGAATGTCAAATGTATCCAGTAGGAAGTCGTCTTCCACTGGTTCACTATGCATTTCCACCCCATGGTAGTGTGCTGCTCTCTGCACTAAGTGATGAAACCCTAAGGAGTCCTCTGGAGGAGACGGCCTGGATGGGTATAGGTCGTCCTGAGGCACATCCGGTATGTCAGGGTTTTGGTAGTCTTCCCATGGGTCTGGGGTCCCCGGTGGAGTGGGGTCCATTGGGGCGTCCGCCGGGTCATAATCTGGATCCCCGTAATCCGGATCTGGGGACGGGGTCGGGGAGTGATGAGGTAAGGGTGGCGGAGACCTGGGAGGGGGAGGGGGTGGAGGAGGCGGAGGAGGAGGTAGTGGGGAAGGCACTAAGAGAGGAGAAGTAGCAGAGTCCTTCCGCTTGGGTGGTGGAGGAGGAGCCGGAGTGTCAAGACGTCTTTTTTTGATAACTAAAGTCAATAGCCCAGTCTTTGGATCTTTAAATAGAGTCTTTTGCAAAGGGTCTGGTGTAAACAGATCCAGTGGCGCCGAATCGTCCGCTGGCGCCGATGGTTTCGGAGCCGAGGGCTTCGATGGTTTCTGTGCGCCATGCTTTTTTGGAACCTCCCGTTTTTTCGGCGTCGAAGGAGTTTTCGGCGCCGGAGCGTCGGTGCCGACAGATTTGTGTTTGTGTTTGGTCGGCACCGAGAGTCCAGGCTTCGGCACCGGTGGCTTCGGAGTCGAGCTGGGTATCACTTTCTTCGGTGCCGGATGGTGTTTTTCGGCACCAGGCGTCGGCTGGCTCGAGCCCGAACTGCCGTGAGACTTTTGAGGCTTTGACACCGGGCCTGAAGGTGGGGTGATAGAAGCTGTGTGCTTGGGGTACCCAGGCCTGCAGGCGAGGGTGTAACCTGAGTCTCTTTGGTTTTGGGCGCGGGGGTGGGAGGGGGTACAGTACTCACGACCCGCTGCGCCGGTGTGATGTCCTCCACGTCTGAGTCGTCGGCCTCGGAAGCTCTGACGTCGTCGTCCTCCTGCTCGGTGTGTAGTTGCCCCGAAGCTTCGGCGTCGTCTCCGAAGATGTCCGGTGGAGCTGCGGTCGATGAGTGCGCCATGGTGCGTCGAGCTCTTCGATCCCGGATGGTCTTTTTTGATCGAAAAGACTTACAGGCGGGGCAGTCTCTGGCCTCGTGTTCTGGAGAGAGGCAAAGGTTACACACCTGATGGAGGTCGGTGTGGGGAAATTTAGACCCACATTTTGGGCACTTTTTGAACGGAGTCCTTTCCATCGGCCGGGACCGGAGTCGAGGAGGGCCCGAAGGCCGGTGCCGATGTACGGAATGGAGAAAAGTGCCGCTTCGAGAGATGAAGATATGATGAAGAAACTCGAAGAACGAGGATTTTCCGTCGAGGCTGGAACCGTAGAAGTTCGAAGCCGGAGCACGAAGTATCACATCCGAGCCCGATGGCGGAAAAAACCAATCTGAGGATGGAGCCGAAGCCCATGCGCAGTACGGACCGAAGGAGGAGTCACCGAACTCGTGACTTCCAAAGACTGTCCAAAGAACAAAAACAAACTGCAAACATCCGGGCCCAACACCAGATGGCGATCTATGCTAAGTGTACAATCTGCAGCTCATATGCCTCGAACATAGTTGTTCTCATGGAGAAAGTACATATATACTTTGTGGAAAGTAGTAGCCCTTTGGAAGATCTCATGATATGTTGTGTCATCAGGTGGTGATGACCTAGCTGGGTAAGGATCCAAGTCTGGATTTCCCAGAGGTTCACCATCATGGTCTTTCCACAGGTCATTAGTGGGAAACTGGTCCAATGGTTTGTCGTGGGGGCCACCTGGGTACAAGGGGATGCCCTGTCCATATAAAGAATGAGGGGAACCCTCTGTGAATATGGTGGTGGTGAAGTATTTGGCAGTGAGGGAGGGTTGTGAAGAAGGAAGAGCTGGAGGATGGGTCTCAAGCATTTGGGAAGGTCCAAGAGAAGATCCTCTTAACGGGCAGGCTTTCGCTTGCGAGGCAAAGTCTCTACCGGTGGTGAAGGAAGTCTTGTGGAAACCATGCAGGTGCAAGGATGAATAAAAAGGCAGTTTCGTCTTGCTTTTAATTCCTCCTGAAGCTGTTGCGCTCCTTCAAATCATTGGAGCTGTGCACTGAAGGTGTCTTTGATGCAGATTTTGGATCAATCAGTATCTGCAGGGCAAGCTAATCACCCCGGGTGTATCCATGCGCTGCGTAGGAATGGAGCTACTCGAACAGCCAGGTTTTGAGGCCTCTGTTGAATTCGGCGTGGGAGGTAGAGGTTCGAAGATGGATGGGGAGGTCATTTCAGACCTTGTCAGCGATGTGGAAGAAAGAGCGTCCTCTGGCTTGAGTACGGTGGATGCGGGGGGAAGGTGGTGAGGGCCAGGGAGGCAGACTGCAGGTGTCTGGTGGAAGGTCAGGCGGTTGTTCAGGTATTCTGGTCCTGTGTTTTGGTGGGCCTTGTGTCTCATTGATAGCAATGTCGCCTTATGGACCAAATGACAAAACATTTGCACAGTGTGTGTTGAGGTCTTGTACAAAATGTTCAAGGCTTCATGATGGTGTACTTACGAAAGTTGTTTTGTAAGCAGTGTGGTTTCAGAGAAAGTAATTCTGCGTGGTCACGTAAGCAAATGTGTGTCAAAAGTCATTGTGTCAAAGAGAAGGCAACTTAAGAAACATGTACATGTAAAAATTTCAGTGTTTCTTCTCGGGCCTAACCATGTGACACCCACTTTTCAGACGCAAGTCGACTAAAGCAATCTGATAATAGCAAAGCTATGGAAAGGAACGCAACAGCATGTATTCATAAAAAGATACTCAAATCCATTCAAATCATTTTTAAAAAAAGGCAATCCTACAGTTTGAAAATAAAAAGCATACAGAAAGCCATTATTGAAAAGTAAAGCAGATAAAAACCAAATTGTAAAAAGAATTTAGGATGTTTAAAACAGGCTAAATCAGAAAAGTTCCCACCAAACGTAATAGCCAATTGTTTGTGTGTTCGGCGAGGTAGACTAAGCATTTTTGTTCTCAGCCAGTGCAGACGATGATCCCCAAGGCACACCTCGGAGAGGGTTTATGGAGCAAATGGGTTCCCATCCAATCCCATGGGGCCCTAGAGGAATGAGGTCTTTATTTAGGGTACCGAAGGTGTGGAGTTGCTGGGGACCTGGAGGTATTCTGGCTCAGGTAGGAGCTGGAGGAAAAGATGGACTCTGGGCTAGGTGATGGTGGAGCGTACGTCCTGAGGCCTAGCCTCTTTGTCTTCCTTGTCAAGGTAGGCTGTTCCCACGTCAGGGGTGTCGTCAGAAGCCTGCCTCTGCATCGTGTGATGTGCCCTTTGATATTGAAGCGTCTTCTTCTAATAGAATGTTAGGGAGGCCTGACATATCCTGTCATTGTGGTGGAGAGACAGACAAACGTTACAGACCTGATGATGGTCAGTCCAGGAGAACTTTGCATGACACTGAGGAAAGTTCTGAAAAGGAATCTGTTCCATCACCCTGTGTACATTCTCTGCCGAAAAAGACTTTAAATGTCATCAAGGACAAGGGCTCATAAGGGTAGAGGCTCTAGGTGCACGTAGTTGATGCGGATCAGTCTCTGGAAAATAACGGATGGAAAATAAGGCAACAATGGTTTTTCAGATATCGGAGTTGAGGAATATTCTGGCTGGGTGTTACCATTACCTATTATTTACATTCAGTGTGTTATTCAGTTCCATGTTCTGGAACATGGGTTGAGGTTCTGGCAGCAAGAGTCAGTTGTTCCTGGTCATTGGCTACTCTTTAGAATAAAATATATTTTTACTTACCTTATTGCCTCTTGAGGACTTATCCAACACTGGGCTCATACGGGAGCAAGGAAATGCATGGAACTCCGAGCCCCAGCCAGAGACGTCCAAACCTGAGGGCAGGAAAAAACAATCTGGCATGGTTTCAGTGCCCATGCACATTGTTAGCTGAGGAAGGAGCCACTATATACCTTGTGACTCAATAGACTTCTTCGAAGAAAAACAACTTGCAAGTGTTCGAGTTAAACACTAGAGGGCATGAGTAGCTACAGATGCTATGAACACTAAAGTTATCTCTCAGGTCACACGCCTTACAGGCTTAGGCCTTGGATCGCCGGGTTTTCCCCAGCTGACATGGAAGTCACAAGCTGAAACATTGGACCGCTAGGCCAGTCCTTAAGCTGCTCAATACTCAAAGGCTAAAGTGACATAATTATCCATCAAGATTAACAAAATGTACAGCCTTTGGTATTTAACAGCATGGCAATCCCGTCAAGATATAAACATTGCAGTTTCAGGCCTCATGTGGCACAGCTACTCTCTGACGATGCAGATCTCTGTATCAGACTGTAGAACTGTCCCCTCAGGAACATGCTGATCTCAGAGTATGAGGCTTTGAGATACAGAGACATCCCTCTGGGCACACAAACCGTAAACACCCAGGATTCAAACAAAAAACATCTTGGAAGCTCTAGCCTAAGACAGCTGAACTATCTCCCAAAGTATACAGATTACAGTGGTACACGCAACCGGCCTCAGCCAGCAGAGCAAATCTTTCGTCACACACATCTCAGAGCACAAGATCTCGGATAGCAGGCTATCCATCCTTCCAGTGAAAAAAGATCCTACCAGGTCAGACATAATTCTCATTCTCTTTCGCAACATAATGGTTACTCACCTGGACAGCAACACCAAAGTTATCCCCATCCTCAATTTTTGGGATCTGTAGCTGCACCCACATACAGACCTGGAGAAAATTGAAAGGATGGAGTGATAGATAGATAGATATTGAGCTTTATTCGATATGTAAATACAATATCAAAAAAGTACACGAGTAAAAATCCTTAACACAGCTAAAATTACATGCAGTTAATAACATAAGTAAAATCACAAAAGTTAAAAAGATAGGTACAGCTAAGCAACAAAATGTAAAACAAGTTAGGGTTGCATTGATGACCTCAGCCTCATCGTCGTTTTCAGGTAAGATGACATAGCTGCCAGGACTAAAGGGGTTTCCAGGGATTTTAATTTGCAGTATGCCAGTTTGCATGTGCGTATACCCCAAGATCTCAGCAGTGGTTTTAAAAAAGTAGTCCTTGGCAGATGATAAAATCTGCAGAAAAGGATGCAATGGATATCGGATTGGGGCGAGAGGCCATCGCAGGGGCATTTTTGTGAAAAAGAGGATGCAGGAGGGTGTTGAGATCGCATGGGACTGGAGAATTTACAGTAACATTGCCCCCGCCACCATTAGACTGCAGTGCCCTCCCTCAATAGAGACCACTTCAATTCCCTGTGGAACCCAATGGGCTCCATCATCACTCTTGACTAGAAGTGCTCTCCGCACATGGACTTGGAGGTACTAGATTCGGTTCTGACAACCCTTTGAGTTCAGGGTCGTTCTCCCTCCATTAACCTATGAGAAAATTCTCACAACAGTCAATCCTTCAGACCCGGTGAGAAATTGGGTTCAAGACTCTTTGAGGTTTGAAAAACATCCCACACCCCCATTACACCACAGGACTGTAGTGAGGCCTCAGTGCAGCTACTAGGACACAGGGTGCTTTCAGCACGCCACTGAGACGCAGGCTCCAGTGTCATTCTGAGGTTTTGAGGTTCCTCACCTCCTTTCACGCCCTGAGAATTCCCTTAAGGTTGTGAGGCAATCTCCATCCTTTTGCAACACCAACGGAGCAGCTTCAGACACAGACTTAGTCTGAACGGCTCAGCCCGTCATGGTTACTCAAGCTTATTGTAAATGACATAGGTCCCACTCACAGGTAGGCCTGTGAATTCTTATCATTGTGCAAGCCCTATTTTGGGCAGGGGTAAGATCCAGCAGTATAAACCTGCCCAAATATACCAGGGGAAAAATGCTAACTAATTCCCATATATGCGGCATTTGATACATAATTTCATTACAAGACCCGATGCTAACATTATGCATAATGTCCTTTATTATGTCACTCCTCAGCAGCCCCTTTAACCCCTTCAGCGCTGCGCGGATTCCCCCGCGGTGCTGAAGGGTTCGAGCGCGGGCGGGGCCATGACGGAACGGTTCCGTCATGAGCACAGCTCAACCGATGCTCATGACGGAATCGTTCCGTCATGAGCATGGAAGGGGTTAAAGAATACTAACACAACAATCCAGAATTGGAACAATGAAGAAACATCAAAAGTTTCTAGTATGGAACGTTCTGCCTCTTTTAAATGCTGCTCCTGATGAGATAAGTAACCTTAGGTTCAGTTCATTTTGTATGGTCAGTTTAAATTAAGATGTGTGTGAGTTAAATGTAGATTGCTTGTAATTTTCAGAAGCAGAGCGTAATGTGTATGAGTGTGTTCTGACTATAAATGGTATTTGTGTTTCCTAAAAAATATGATCTATGTTTAGGAAAGTTTATACATTTAAAAATAGCTAATACTTCAGTTTAGAATGATTTTGGATTGTTAATGTTGAAAAAGTATTCAAGAAACCTGCAGTTTTTAAGGCCTCGTACGAGGTTTCA
Organism: Triturus cristatus; assembly: GCF_964204655.1. Lineage (NCBI taxonomy): Eukaryota > Metazoa > Chordata > Amphibia > Caudata > Salamandridae > Triturus > Triturus cristatus. Next base: position 23,805,609 of record NC_140579.1, on the reverse strand, counting down.
GGGCAGCGGTATCAGAGCGTTGTATGCTCGCGCTGCCCTCCTGTGAGTCTGTGGTTGTGCACGCTCGCTTTATCACGTGCACATTAGGAGGCAGCGTTAACAAAGTAAATTGCTTGTGCTGCCAAATTCGGTTGATTTGTTGGGTTGACAGTACTCGCATCATTTGACGCGAGCGTATTGAAAGATTTGGAACGGCTACTCATGATCTCGCGAGATCACGGTAGCCATTTTGGATTGGGTTGTATTACATTAAGGTGAATGCTAAACAACAAAGCAATGCGAAGACCGGTAGACATTTTGTTTTACCGATCGCTTTGGTTTTTCATGTGGAGAGTTGGTTGTGGAGAGTTTTCAGGTGAGTTTTAGGTAAAAGCAATTTTAAGAGATAAAATGAATTCAGAGGAGAGTGTTGTTCAGACACAGATTGTGGAAGGTAGAGTTAGTGAGGATTGCCTTAGAAGTATGATTCAGAATGAGGTAAAGTCTTCCATGAGGGAAGTGGTGGAGATTGTTTTGGATAGCAAAAGAAAAGGAAATAGGCCAGAGGATGATTTTTGGTCTTGCTCTGACAAAGATGTATATAAAGGAGGAAAGAGACAAAGGAATTCAAAGCACTTGGACAAAGGTAGAAAGTATGTATTTAACTCCATCACAAAGTGTGGTGTCCTTGGCAGCACAAAGGGAAAAGTGAAATTGGATTTGGATGCGAAGGAGGAATTAGAATGCTAGTTAAACATCTTGGATGCTTGGAATGGAAGAGCAATTTTTTGTTGCGTTACGGATTTTGCCTTGGGGACGGATGCAAGTGGTTCCAGTTGGGGAGCTCGGTTGGGAGGAATGGAGACAGGCGGTGTTTGGACGGATTTGGAAAGTAAAATGCACATAAATTGCCAAGAATTATCAGCAGGTTTGTTCGCGTTGAGGTGTTTCAGGAAGAAAATTCAGGGTCGTACAGTATTGTTGAAGATGGACAATGTTTCTGCTGTTTGTTACATAAACAGGTTGGGAGGTTGCAGATCAAAGGATCTTTCGGATATTGCAAAAGAATGTACCTTCCAGGGAATCAAGGAATTTGAATGTAGTGGCAGATTGGAATTCAAGATATGCGAAAAACTTCAGCGACTGGATGCTGAATCAAGTCTATTTTGCAAAGATATAAGAGAAGTTGGGTCCATTAGAGGTGGATATATTTGCGACAAGACAGACATTTCAGAAGGTGAGTTATTACAGTTGGTTGCCAGATCCGGGAGCGGAAGCAGTGGATGCGTTTCAGCAGAGTTGGACAGTGGTGAGGGGGTATGCTTTCCCCCCTTTTGCAATGATTCAGACGGTTATTCTGAAGGTGAGGAAGGAGAGAGGTCAGTTGGTCCTAGTGACTCCCTTTAGGGTTTCCCAGGCGTGGTTTCCAGGTGTGTTGGAATTAGCATGCGAGGTACCCCTATTGGTTCTGGCATCGGAAGGTTTGCTAACAAACAGGTTGGTAGAACAGCAGCCTCTTGTTTTAGAGGGGGTGTTGAACCTTCTTGTTTGGAAGGTGTCAGACGTTTTGGAGCATTCAGAGGTCTTTTACAGGGAGCTGCAGAGATACTCGAGGAGTCTTGGGCCCCAGGTACAAGGAGAAGGTATAAGGGGATTTGGAAGTTTTGGACTTGTTGGTGCTTGGAAAAGAATTTGGATCCCGTGGAGGCACCTGTGCTAGAAGTAGTTATTTTTTGGTGTAGAATTTATTTTGAGAAGGGTTTCAGTTATAGGACTAATAATTGTTATAGGTCTGCAATTTCAGCAGATCTTTCAGTAGTAAGTCGGTAGGTAGTAACATTTTAGTTTGTAGGGTTTTTAAAAGTATGCGGATTAGGAGGCCTCCGAGAGGTGAGTATGAGGTTTTATGGGATGTGAACTTGGTTTTAAAGCTTTTTATTAATTGGCCTTCAAACAAGTATTTATCGAATAAGAATATTTCAGAAAAGTTAGCGACTTTGTTGTGTTTGCTTTTCTGTAAGAGGGTTTCGGATGTCAAGTGTTTGGAGGAAAGTAATAGAGTGTTCGGACCTGATGGTGTTTTCTTTGAGATAAGAAAGAGAACTAAGACCATAACAAGTTCAATTTTTTTATCCTAGGTTTGAGGATTGTAAAAACATTTGCGTGGTTGAGTGTTTAAAAGAGTATGAGTGCAGGATGCAGGAGAAGAGAGGTCATGGTGTGCGTTAGTTATTGATTTCCTTTGTCAAACCATTTGGAGCGGTAAGAACATCAACGATTTCAAGATGGGTGAAATTTGCAATGAAGGAAGCTGAAGTGGATGTGGAGAAGTTTAAAGCGCATTCTGTAAGAGGTGCTATGGCAAGTAAAGCTTGTTGGTCTGGTGTAAGTTTGGAAAGGATTTTGAAGGCAGCTAATTGGTCTAACGTGGGAACTTTTGCAAGTAACTACTTCAGACCAATCGAGCATATGTCAGAAGTTGTGTTGAAGGGCTTTCAACATGCATAATGTTAGCCTCCGATCTTGTAATGAAATGGCGATTCTCAGATTAACATGACAAGAGAATCAGGATTTCATTAAAGACACGGAGGCTAACATTATCCCGCCCACCACTCCCTAGGGGTTATTTGGTGGATTAATATTGGTTAAAAAAATAAAAAAAATAATATATATATATATATATATATATATATATATATATATATATATATATATATATATATATATATATATATAATCTACTGGCGGTCGCCAGTAGATAGTTAAAGTTAGGACCATGTTTCCATAGGAAATCTGAAAATTCAATTTTGAATAACTTTGGCGCCGGTTGACGAATCCTCGCAAAATTTTCAAAACTAATGGGGCGCTTCGTTCAGCTCCTACCCTGAAAGTCTCGGGGTGATTAGTCAAGCGGGGGCCGAGAAAAAAGGGGGTCCCAAAATGCGTTTTCCCCATGCATTTTCCCATAGGACCTTTAGTCGAAGGTACAGCCCGAACGGCTGAACAGAATTACTTGAAATTTGGCAGAGAGGTAGTCCTCAGGTCAAGGAAGTGCCTTTTGCATATATGGAGTCAATCTGTTCAGTATTTCCTGAGACAATTGCAGTTAAAAGCACATACATATCTATAGGCGCGCACGGTGCGCGCACCCTAACGTGCGCGAGCGTAATTCTGATTGGTGATTACATGTCAGTCAACATTCAAATCGGTCGAAATAAGGAAGTGTCGGCCGCCATTTTGTTTGTTGTGGGTGCGAGAGTGAAAAAGAGACGTGGCAAACGTGAAAAGGGGGCAGGGTAGAGAGTTCCTGACCGCCTAGCCTTTGTCAGGGGGTCCCTAAAGGACCCCGAAGGGTGAAAAAACATTTTAGTTTTTTTTTTTTTAAATCGCGGGGTGCGCGCACGGTGAAAAACCATTAAAAAAAAAGAATTAGCATTTAAAAAACCGTACAAATTCACTTAAAAAACCATAGGTTTCAGGAATTAGCATTTAAAAAACCTTGCAAATTCACTTAAAAAACCATAGGTTTCACACATGTTATAGTTAGGTGGACATATCACTCGTAAAAAACCAATGAAATTCCACCGTTATAGTTAGTTCAGATAACTATAACTCGCGTGACGGCCACTCTATCACAAGGATGATGTCATCAGTGATGTCATGAGTGATGCCACTGACCATGTCATGGGTGATGCCACTGACCATGTCATGAGTGATGAAATATGTGACGTCATGAGCACTGGATTGCGGGCGCGCGAGTTATAGTTATCTGAACTAACTATAACGGTGGAATTTCATTGGTTTTTTACGAGTGAAATGTCCACCTAACTATAACGTGTGAAACCTATGGTTTTTTAAGTGAATATATATATATTTAGTGTCTTTTTTGAAGTTTAAGGTTTGAAGTTTATGAAGTTTTAGTGTATTAAGTTAAAGTGAGGTTTTGTACTGTCTTGGTTTAAAGGTTAAAAGTTTTATGATTTTAATAATGTTCTTTGTTTCATGCACAAGCGTAATGACAGGATTCGTGGATAAGTAAGATGGAGAAGAAGACGTGTTATATTCACAGTTTTGCATTTAAAGAGGCAGAACGTTCCATACTAGAGACTTTTGATGATTCTTTATTGTTCCAATTCTGGATTGTTGTGTTAGCGTTCTTTAAAGGGGCTGCCGAGGAGTGGCATAATAAAGGAGATTATGCATAATGTTAGCCTCAGTGTCTTTAATGAAATGCTGATTCTCTTGTCATGTTAATCTGAGACTCGCCATTCTCCACTTTTCTTGAATACACACTTAACATGAGGGTATTGGAATTTATTGGGTACAGAAAATGCCCCACCCTATTCCATATCACTTGTAATAAGGCTGTACTTTTAAAAAATGTCTTTATTGGGTTTTGAATAGGAAAAAAACCCATTATATTGCAGCAGTAGGAAATATTGCAGTTACAGTGCTAGGAAACTCCGCATTTCCTCGGAACCTGCACTTGTTATTCAAGAATTCAGTATAATTCGGCCTGTAAATCTGTCTCTGCTGCATCAGCAGGCAGCCCGTCCCACCTGCACTAAACGTTGTTCCTTTGTCCCCATGCCACCACACATAGTGAAAGAAAAGTGTGCATTCCAACACGTCTTCAGCAAGGGTATAACATTTTAGGAAAGAACAAATTACTCAGTGAGAGTCAACTTGGCTACAGATCTCTGTAACAAAGGCCGTAATATCTTAATTCCCAGAGTGGGCACAGTGGGCACAGGAAGGGCAGCGGCCTCTTGTGGATCCCAAGGGAGGTAGGGTGCCTCTCATCGTTTACACACACGGTCACACGTCCACCCTGTCTGTTTGTCTCATCCTGAGGGAAACAAGACAGGAAGCCAACTACAACCTCCTGCCATAGCTCCATGATTGGTTTTCTGCGCAGACCGCTGGACTCTTCCGCACTGCAGCCCCTTCTGTTGCAGCCCATGTTCCCACCACCGTCCACCATCTACAGTGGGGCGGGCCATGTGGTGATGTTCAGTCGCGTGATATATCACTAGGCACTATTCCCAAAGGCAGATCTAGACACCTGTTGCCCGCTTTGATCTCTGACCGCATTTTACACAAACAAAGCAGGCATATCTCTGCTATACAAAGTTGCCTTCGACCAAGGGAGTGCTCCAGGTCTGTCGCTACCTGTGCCCAAAAGACTGAGCATTCTCATACCATACCATATGTAAAAAGCGCGCATCTGCCGGAAGGCAGCACCGGTCAGTGGCCTGGAACATAACGTTTAGTCTATGTGGTGTTAGATTTGTACAATGCAGGTAGTTGAATTGGGTACATTTAAACCTTGTGTTGCATGTTAAAGTATATGAGTGCTCTAGAATTTGGTCCCATTCCTGCCCCACAAAGGCCCTACCAAGCAGGTTCTCCCAGTGATCCCTTAGAGATGGTAAGTCATCTACCCCCATGGTCAGTGCTATTTTATACAGCCAGGAGACCAGTTGACTTCCTCAGTCAAAGGTCAGCAAAGTCTGCAGGAACTCCTGAACAGCGGGTTCGGGTTCAGGGTACCTTACAACCGCCATACCGCAGAAACCAGTGCGCCATAGGTCAGAAATGGAGCGCCCATGGGGCTGCCCCTCCAGCTCTTCCAGACTTTGAAAGGCGCTGTCAGAGGAACAGTCGCCAAGAGACACCACACCGACCGCAGTCCATTCCTCCAATCCTCAGGCTGTAGAGTATTCTCATCTAGCCTCAAACCCCACCCGCAGTATAACCGGCGCACAGAGTGGAGCCAATTCCACTCGTTGACATGCCCACCTACAGCACCTAAGCGCCATATGCAGAGGTCGGGCCCAGTGCTAGAGGTTTCCCACTGTGTACAAGCTCTCTAAGAGCTGTCCCACACAGCACAGAGCGGGGAGGACCACAAAAAGCCACCAGAGGAACCAGGGTGGGCATGCTGGGACTACAACAAGTGCAAAAAGAACAATTGATGGACAGAATGCAGAACAATGTCATACATTTACCCCAGTACAGAGATCTGGGCCTAAATCCATCGTTTTTTTGCTCACCATGCCAGTCCAGTTTGGACCCAGCCTTATGTAAATCAGTCTTGACCCTGCGCACAATGGGAACAGTCCAGTCCGAACCGCCAGGCCAGATCCTCCCTGGACTGGAAACAAGCATCCTAGGACCGGTTTCGGGCGTTCAGCCTCATCAGCCAGGATAGCTTGACTCCAGTGGCATGGAGAGCACGGGACCCACGTCTGGGCATACCCGTCCCACTCGGGGTGACAAATGCAAAAACAACAATTGATGGACAGAATAAAGGACAATGTCATACATTCACCCCAGTACAGAGATCTGGGCCTTAATCAATCGTTTTTTTGCTCTCCATGCCATTCCAGTTTGGACCCAGCCATATGCAAATTAGTCTTGACCCTGCGCACAATGGGAACAGTCCAGCCCGAACTGCCAGACCAGGTCCTCCCTGGACTGGAAACAAGCATCCTAGGACCGGTTTCGGGCGTTCAGCCCTCATCAGCCAGGATAGCTTGGGCCTTTGCACGAGGGAGCTGAGCAAGTTTTGCCACAAATGCTCGAAATGTGCAGGCATGCACTCATTGGTTGCCTGCTTCAGCGCAGGGGAACACCGCTCTGTCCCAGGTGGTCGGTCAGGTCAGGGGCAGCAGTGCGGGCGGGAAAAGGGGCACTGGGACCTGGCGGGAAGGGCTTATACTACCATTAAACTGGATAGACTCACATTCTGGCTTTCCCGGTGTGGAAATTTAGCGTGCAAACTGAACATTATCTGCGCCATCTTGCCTCTCCCCAGCGCCACGCATAGCAAATGCACGGCCGCCATTTTAGGCACCCCACTCTCTCTCCCCGCTCACTCTCGATCGCCAGCGCTTTCCCCCGGCGCTGCGAGCATCCCCCGCGCGCCGGCCACCCCCGCTCTCTCATACAGGCCATAAACCCTCTCCTTCTGCGCGACCCTGCTACGGAACCACTTCCGACCGACAACCCATACATGGTCATGCCTCTCCTTTGATAACCCCCTTCCTCTGCGCCCCATTGTCTGAACTGGTCCCAGGCCATCACCTAGCCCTGCGGATGCAGTTTATTGCCCCTACTGTAAGGGAAACACCCCACATCAAAGGGATTACAGTAGAATCAAAGCCCCTACCCCCTGAGACCCGGCCGGTTGCACACACCTCCGGGAATTAGCGGAATTCCCTGCTGCGCGATAGCCATCTCCCACTGCGGGTAGGGTGGGAACCTCTACTGTAACCATGTGTGGGATCGGATCTGAGCCGGGGCTTCAGGGGATATTTCCCCGCACATCAAGGGAATCTCAAGAATGTACTATGTATAATAAAGCAATAAACCAGTGTATAAGAGACCAGGTCTCAGAGATGCAGTTAGAGCACCTCGTGACGATACCTTGCTGTCTGATCTGATGTGTTCTGCTCCGACGGAATAAAACCTTGTTTCCTGCCTTCCAGTCTCCGGCGCCTGCCTCTTTTATTGGTAAATTATCGAGTGGTATGAGAGGCGATTACCGCCGGGCAAATACTTGAAAGGATACCGACTGAAACTGCCGCTACCATTTAACAATTGGCGTCCCAAACGTGGGGCCCATCAGCGACACGTGGATCCAGTGGGAGAGGTCCCGACGACAGAGTGAACGACTGCAACGATCGGGAGAGCTCCTGCCCAATAGACCCTCGTCTGGCAGCCGATCATCCGAACTTCACTGGTTCCGAGCAGACCTCTCTCGAGTGATCTACGGTCCTGACTGGGAACCATCAGGAGTGCCGCGGCAAATACGGAGAGTAGAGGACGATCGGGCGCTGGAGGCGGAAGACGAGAAACTGTCCACGCGGTCCGGGTAAGGTCGTGATACACGACAAATTGAGAAATAATTGATTGATTGTTTGAAGCTTTGGAAATTCTAGTATTGCTCATTGATTGTTCTTTTTTGAGATATTCGCTGTCTACAAACGGGGAGGAGTAGAAATACTCTCTCTCTCTCCCTTTGCAGATAGTGAAGGGTAGGTAACGCAGACTTTTGTCCCCGTTGAAACCCGTCGTGCCTATCTTTATCTCCCCATTGATTGATTGTCCGAACATTGATTGTTTTGAAGAATAGTGCTTTTTGAGATATTCTCTGTTTGCAAACAACGTAGAATAGGAATATTCTGTCTAGTCTTTGCAAATAGTGAAGGGTAGGTAACGCAGACTTTTGTCCCCGTTGAAACCCGTCGTGCCTATCTTTATCTCCCCATTGATTGATTGATTGATTGTCCGAACACTAGTTGTTCGATATTGGTTCTTTGGAGGTATTCTCTGCTTGCAAATAACGAAGAATAGAGATATTCTGTCTAGTCTTTGCAAGCAGTGAAAAGATAGGTAGTGCTGACTTTTGTCCCCGTTGAAACCCGTCATGCCTATCTTCTCCCCACTGATTGGTAGTTGGTTCTGCCCGGACCGCTTATTAGAGGTGAACCATCCGGCTCCACTGGAGGGCACCCCTAATAAGGACATGTTCACTAAATATGGACTAGTCGCCGTAGCTTATACCAAGCTATGGCATAAATATACAAAGAAGGACCCCGAGAGTCAGTGGCCACTGATGGGATCCTTCGACGACCATAAGATAGAAGCGCTAGAAATAGCTCTGCGTAGCAATAAGACGACGCCTACTATGCTTGACAGTATCGGCATGTGGCGCAAAGAAGCAACGCAACGGAAAAAGAGGGAAGAAGTAAAAGCAGAAAAGGAATTACGAAAGGCAGCTCACCTTGCCGCTAGAAAGTTAGAAGAGGACATAAAGGAGAGAAGGGAAACTAAACTAAGACAGGAACCCGAAACCTCAGGCCAGTACGCTGTTAGGACCCCTTCTTTGCTCTACCCTGAGTTGTCCTCCAAGCAGCGAACGAATGACGAGTTACTGTTAGGTCCTCCGATCATTTACATGCCCCCTCCGTATGCACCCTCCCAATCAATAGTACAACACCCACAACCCCCGAACACGAGCGAAAGCAGTACAAGGGCCTCGGCCCTCACGGCCTCCGCGCCGGCTGAGCCTCTTGTGCCGAACCCAACGTCAACCACAACGCCAGTCGACCATGAGATAGGAAAGAAAGAGTCCACCAGAATGAATCGACTAACTAAGGATGAACGAGCAGGAATTGACAAGATAGTAGGGACGCTGGTGGAACGAAAAGAAAGTGAGGAGTATATAACAGACGTGTATAACTCGTATGCCGACAGCCGCAGACGACACTTCGTCGTACGGCTCTGTTATCACGCCCTGAATGCATATGAGGATAGGTACCACGATAAAGGTCCCGAAGGCTTAGCGGCCCTATATAGGAAGGTAGACATTGGGGAAGAAAGAGAGGGCGATGTAACGAACCTCTTCACTCGTACACTCGAGGTCTACCGACACCTTAAAGAACATGGACAGACCACCAAAACAGAAACCCCCATAGCAATTAATCTCCAGGGAGGAAGGGCCGATGCCATGATGCCCATTAAAGAAGCTGCCCCCTACTGGGTCCCCCCACGGGGTCAGGGAACACACGACGACATCAACAACCCAGATGCGAAGGGAAGGGTTGTATATAACTGGGTCTATCAGCCGTGGGACCGGCAAGATATTTTGACTTTTAGAAAGACTCTACCCGACTTAAGAAAGAACCCGACTGCCTTCTACACGGAATTGGGTACAGCCTTAGGCTCAACGATAATGACGTTAGCAGATATCGACTTGTTCTTTGGGCTATGTCTGCCGGCTGATGTGTGGAAACAAATCCGGAAAGTTGACCACGCTGAGCCGTTCGGATATACCTGGGTACAACTCGATACCATAGATAAACAGCGAGAGCCAGGACAGAAACCCCCGAAAGCCATCTTAGAGCTCCCAGACAAGATTGTACAAAGGCTGAAGACTCTAATCCCAGAAAGAAAGGTAGACTGGTCGATAGTGACGGCTTGCCGTCAGAAACCCCAGGAAGATGTGTCTGAATACTTCTCCCGATTCGAGACTGTGTTTTCCGATTACAGTGGCCAAGACATGACCACCGCAACCGGACACCACCTCTTTGTCCAGAATTATGTAAAGGGTCTGTCACAGGAAGTTTCCCAGAAGCTACAGACCAGCGAGAGTAGTTGGGCAGCCTCCAAACCCACAGCGATTCTCCAGATGGCCCAATACTACGAAAATCAGAAAAACGAGAACGATAGGGCATCAGAGAAGAAGAAAAAGGAACTGAAGGAGAGAGTAATGATAGCACAGTTGCAAGGGGTGACCATAGGAAGGGAACCCCCGAAAGAGAATTACCAACCAACCGCCCCTAGAAAGCTACCCCCTAGAGACCATACACCTGCACCCTACAACGGACGGAGAGACTTGGATGGGAATCAATGCGCGTTCTGTAGAGGGTTCGGACACTGGAAATCCCAGTGCCCGGTCCTTCTGGAAATGAACAAGAATAGGGACCCCAGAGACACAACATATGACCCCAGAAACAGAGGACAGGGACGAGGGCACACGAACAACACCATCAACGACAGGCCAGGCAGACCAAACACCTTTGATCGCCCCCGACAAAACCAGTATCAGCAGTCCGACTACGAAAGCACCCATGACTTCGCATAGGACCGCCAGGGACAAGGGAGGGATCCAGTCGAACTCCGTGTTGACCAGCAAGGTCCTTACGTTACCGCTAAGGTCTTGGGCACAAAATCTCCATTCCTGGTAGATACTGGGGCGACACGTAGTGCGTTATCTAAACGACTGATTCCTAGGGCACCCTTGTCTGGCTCACACGTAACCTCAATAGGCTTTGACGGAACGCCCTCCACTAACCCCTTATCAACACCAATCTCCTTTGACTTAGAAGATAACACCACTGACACGACCTTTCTGCTCTCCTCCAACACCCCCGATGCTATTATGGGACTTGATTTGCTAAAGCATTTTCGAGCCACCATCAGATGCTCCCCAGACGGAGTTCGAGTCATCCTACACGATAACCCAGATCTGTCCAGACCCTGTCACACACGGCGTATGCTCTCTATAACCGATGCTGATATGTCCCTACTCGACACATTACCTTCACATCTATGGGCTAAAACCGACTCAGATGTAGGGCGCATGGTGATCGACCCGGTACACATAACCGTCCGACCGGACGCAGTGCTCCCGAAGCTTCCACAGTATCGGATATCACCCGAAGGCGAGAAGGCATTGGTGGAAATCATCGAGTCCCTGGTCGAGGCAGGAGTGGTGGAAGAAGTAGTCAGTAATGTTTGCAACAGCCCTATCCTACCCATTGTAAAGAAGCAAGGCGAGGGGGATGAGAAAGCCTACCGTTTCATTGTTGACTTGCGAGAGGTTAACAAAGTAGTCATACCCCAGTACCCCGTAGTCTCAGACATCACCACCATCCTCACCCTGATTCCATCCACTGCCACCATCTTTACTGTTATTGACCTCAAGAACGCATTCTTTTCCATCCCCATCCACCCAGACAGCCGCTACCTGTTCGGCTTCACTTTAAAAGCCCGTTCGTACAGATTCTGCAGGGCACCCCAAGGCTACACTGAGAGTCCCAGTATTTACAGCCAAGCCCTCAAGAGGCAACTGGATGCAGTCCAACTACCCGATGGAGTGGTGTTGATACAGTACGTTGATGACATTCTTTTGGCGGCCGACACCACTCCTCTCGCCGTCACAGCCACCATTCACCTCCTCCGCTTCCTTGCGGAGAACGGTCACAAGGTCTCCAGAAAGAAATTGCAATTCTGCCAGCCCCAGGTAACTTATCTAGGCCACCTACTATCCAAAGACGGGAGGAAACTTACCCCTGACCGAATTCAAACCATCCTAGAAACCCCTGTTCCCAAAACTCAGAAGCAAGTACGATCCCTAGTGGGCCTCACCTCCTTTTGTCGACAGTGGTTGCCAAACTTCAGTCTTACCATAAAGCCTCTGCTTTCCCTGCTGGCTAAGGATGTCCCCTTCCCCCTCCCCTGGACACCCGAATGCCAATCCTCCTTCAAAGAATTACGAGACGCCCTCTGCTCGGCCCCAGTCCTAGGAACCCCAGATTACACTAAACCTTTCTCCCTCTACACCCACGAAAGGGAGGGATGTGCGTTGTCTGTCCTAACCCAGTCCATAGGCCCTAAGCAACGCCCTTGTGCCTACTTCTCTGCCACTCTTGACCCCGTAGCCAGAGCTTTGCCCGCCTGCCTTCGAGCAGTAGCCGCCGCTGCTGTCTCTATCCGGCAAAGTGAGGGGATCGTGCTCTCGAACCCCCTCACAGTATTGGTACCCCATGCTGTTGATACCCTCCTGAACCAAACCAAGACTCAACACCTGACTAGCGCACGACTGACTGGGTATGAACTGACTCTGCTTGCACCCCATATCACATTGAAACGATGCACCACTCTGAATCCAGCTACTCTACTACCTCTCCCTGACGCTGACCCCAATGCATCCCCTATACATGATTGCGTGACCCTCACCGACGAACAAACCAAGAGTAGGGTTGACCTCCGGGATACTGCCTTCCCGGACCCTGACGGAGAACTGTGGGTGGATGGCTCATGCATCAAGCTCCCTGATGGCACCACCTCAGCCGCCTATGCAGTCACCACAGCTCGAACAGTTGTTGAGACAGCCCGCATCACACAGCGATCCGCACAGGCGGCTGAACTAATTGCCCTCACACGAGCCTGCATCCTGGCAGCAGGGACAACCGCAAACATTTACACAGACAGTCAGTATGCCTTTGGGGTAGTTCACCACTTCGGGCTCTTATGGAAAGAGAGGGGATTCTTGACTTCTCATGGCACACCCATCCTGCATGGAGATCTAGTCTCTGCCCTGACCGAAGCAGTCCTCCTCCCCACACGGATAGCTGTGATCAAATGCCAGGCACACAAGAAGGTGACAGACATTATAGGTCAGGGAAATGCACTAGCTGACATTACTGCCCGAACCACAGCCGAGAATAGGTCCACGACCCGCATGTACGTGACCAGGTCACAAACTGAGAAATGGAAGGATGCTAGGGAAACGATTAGGGATATCCAACTAGCCAGCACACCACACGAATTAACTGAATGGGCCCGGGTGGGATTGAAGGACGATGACGGTTGTTGGCGAACTAAAGACTCGAACAAATGGTTGCTACCCGACTCATACTTGATCCCCATGCTGACCATGGCACACTCCCCCGCACACATAGGGTCTGCCCCCATGATCGAACTCATCTCCAAAGTCTGGCACAACGACAGAATACCAGACTCAGCCAAACGTCTGGTCCAACAATGCCTAGTATGCCTCCAACACAACCCTGGGAAAGGAACTGCTGTACCCCGGGGAGGGTTTGGGGTCCCCAATCACCCCTTTGAAGTCCTACAAATGGACTATGTCCAGCTAGAAAGGTGCCAAGGTTTAAAGTATGTGCTTGTCGTTGTGTGTGCCTTCAGCAAATGGGTGGAAGCCTACCCGACCCATGACAACACCGCTATGACTACTGCAAAAGTACTGCTGAAGGAATTCTTCCCCCGATACGGCCTTTGTCGAATTTTGTGGAGCGACAATGGCCCCCACTTCGTAGCCGAAGTTATCCAACTCATCTTAAAAGGGTTGGGTGTAAAACAGAAGTTCCATGCGGTCTTCCATCCCCAATCTGCAGGCCTGGTTGAGCGACACAATGCCACATTGAAGCTTAAGATAGCAAAAATAGTCGCCACCACAGGACTAAGATGGCCAGACGCTCTCCCACTAGCATTGCTATCAATGCGTTCCACCCCCACCAAACACCACTTAACCCCCTACGAGGTCGTCTTTGGGCGGCCCATGAACCTTTGGACTGCACCAAAACCATCATCCATCCACGACGTCCCGGACGTCCTCATGTCCGACTATTTGTATAACCTAACTAAGACGTTGTCTGTTATCCATCAGCAGGTGCTGCACGCCATTCCCGATGTTTCCAGGGGCCCGGGACACGACATCCAACCCGGTGACTTCGTCTTAGTGCGTAACTTCCAGCGCACCAAGAGTCTGGAGCCCCGGTGGACGGGCCCCCTGCAAGTCCTGATCACCACCCGAACAGCTCTTCGAGTGGAGGGGAAACGCAATTGGCTGCATGCACACCACTGCAAGAAGGTATCACCGACCCTGACAACCACGGACAACATCACCGCCCAAGAGGAACTTCTGGACAAAGACCGACCATCCCTGAGCCGCTGCCCGGATACAGAGACACTTGAGTTGATTGAATATCCCGATCCCACTGTGCCATCCAAAGAAGGGTATAACTTGCGAGAAAAAGGAGAGAACTTCGGCTAAGCAGACCACAGGCTAAGTGGAAATCTCAGAACGGTAGCCTAGTCACCTCAAAGGCCACCAGGAGAGAAACTAAAACAAAGTCTGTGGTTCTGCCCGCTACCGAGTCTCTTGAAGGTGATGGAAGCGCCCGACATGAAGATGATGGAAGCAACCGGACGTCCGAAGATCCACTTCAAAAACCCAAAGACTGACCGAATGCACAGCTTTAAGACAATAGCACTTTTCATTTCCCTTCTCTTTTGCCTTCTCCTCGTGGTCACCTTCTGGATCATGGAGGAGAGCACACCCGCTCATAAGACATTGCTGACTACCGTTCAACCTACCACCACGAAAGAACACCATCTGATCTCACTTTCACCCCAACTCCGAGAAAGGCGTAAGGAGTTCTGGAATAACTCTTTTGTGCAGTTATCCCTAACCCGGCATCTCCTGTCCCCCCCCCTCTTCCTCCCAGAAACACCAGTATCTTGACGGAATTTCCACCTATCTCCCTTCAGGAATTCACCTCACTCCTCCTCAAAGTTAAGTCAGGTTCCCCTAACGATTGCTGCCCCCCACAGATTCTGAGAGAGGCCTTCCTTGCCTGTCCGGGCCCCCCCTTGCTTTATTAAACAACTCTCTTGCAAAGGGGGAGGTCCCTCTCTCTTTCAAGCAAGCCGCCATACTACCCATCCTGAAGAAGTCTAATGCTGACCCCACCATACTTAGCAATTATAGACCGATCTCTCTCCTCCCCTACTTAGGAAAAATTCTGGAGACCTATGTTACCCGCTGTTTGAGCTCTTTCATAGAGAATTCCTCTTATTTGGATCCTCAACAAGCGGGATTCAGACCCCTCCATTCCACCGAGGCGGTCATAGTAGCAGTCCTGGACACCCTCAGGAAGGGCGCTGACAATAATTTATCTCAGGCCCTTGTCCTACTAGATCTCTCAGCGGCGTTCGACACGGTCGATCATACCATCTTGATCGACCGTGTCCACAATGCCGGCATCCAGGGAGTGGCCCTCGACTGGCTCAGATCTTTTCTCCATCAGCGATCTCAGTCCGTCCATCTCTCCACTTTGTCCGCGCCTTTTGTTTCTCTCCCTTGCGGAGTCCCACAAGGCTCGGCACTATCCCCGATTCTTTTTAATTTGTATCTCCAACCCTTATTAGCCTCCCTCCGTAACTCCCCAGCTACAATTTTTAATTATGCGGACGACCTTCAGTTAATCTTTCCTATTGACCCTTCTCCCTCCTCCCGTGTTAATTTTCAGACCACTATGCTGACTATCGCTGAGTGGATGTATCACAGCCACTTAAAACTGAACCCTACCAAGACCGAGCTTGTCTTGGTAGGTGGCCCTAACCATCCATGGAATTCCACCTACTGGCCAACATCCTTGGGGGCCGCACCGACTCCCGTGCGCTCAGTCAAAAGCCTCGGGGTGATTATTTCAGAAGATCTTTCAATGAAACCGCAAATCAATTCGGTCACTTCAGCCTGTTTTTTCCATCTCAGGCGGATCCGCAAGATTAGCAGGTTTCTTACCAAAGATGCTTTGACCCAAGTTGTTATCGCACTCATTACCTCAAGGCTTGACTATGCCAATATGCTGTATGCGGGCATTCCAGTCGGTCTCCTTCATCGACTTCAGCTGGTTCAGAATCAAGCTGCCCGTCTGATCTTCCACCAGCCTAAACATCAGCATGTTACTCCCCTCCTTTTTAGTTTGCATTGGCTCCCCATCTCTAAGCGCTGCACTTACAAATTGGCATGTTCCACCTTCAAGGCCCTCTCGAATGCAGCTCCTGCGTTCATCTCTTCGTGCCTGACTCGCTACATTCCCTCTAGGGCACTTCGCTCAGCTTCTCTCAATCTCCTTGAGGTCCCCAAATTTATAAGGAAGAAACACGGTGGCTTGAGTTTTTCAGTCCAGGCTTCCTCTACCTGGAACTCTCTGCCACTTTCACTCCGCCTCTGTCCTCAGTACGATTCCTTTCGCAGACTTTTAAAAACTCTGCTCTTTCGTTCTGCATATGTTTAACCCTCTCTCCTGAATCACGCTACTGGTTATTTGAGCGCCAAGAAACCTATGGTGATAGTGCGCGTTACAAATTTCTTTTAACATAACATAACATAACACCAACACAATCTTGCCACCAACGCCACTAACTGCTGGATCTGTGGATTGCTGCCCCATGCCACTGGGCACTCAATCCCCTTCATCCCTTCACCTTTTTCCGTCCATGGTTCCTGCCTCGCCTGGCTGATCCTCCTGCAGGAGAACTACAAGGACAATGCCACTTCCGGCAGAACCATGTCACACTTCTACCATGGGTTCTGGCTGAACAAAACTGGTAGAACCTCCGCCCTCTTCTGCCCTCTGAGATCGAACACTTCCTTTCACATGGACATCCCCGCCAAAGAACGAATTGAAATGCAAGTGTTCAACAATCCAGCCAGACCCACCTTCTCTTACCTCCGAAAACGGACAGCCGCCACCCTAACAGTGGCCCTGTCCGTCATCAACATCACTGGATCTGTATGCCTCGAAGGCCTGGGGGCACAGCTGGTGGGCCACAGCTCCTGCCTCATCACCCGAACATTGGACTCAGTTGACCCACCTTCCTTTGTTGCCTCCCCGAATATGTACTTCGTGTGTGGTACTAAGGCCTACACCTGGCTCCCGAAAGGTTGGGGAGGCACCTGCTACATCGCCTTTGTCCTTCCTCCGACGTATGTGGCTCCAGCAAACCATCACCGACAGAAACGTGCCAAAGACATTGTACAAACCGACTCCACCAGAGCACAGTTCATGGACGCAGTAAAGGGTCTTGTTCCGCTCTGGGGTCCGATGGCAAACAGCCGTGCCATCCGCCACTTAACCCAGGCAGTCGAAACAGCAATGAACATTACAGCTGGCGCCCTCGCCAACAACACCGCTGAGCTTCAGGCCGTCCGCCTGGTGGCTCTCCAGAACCGCCTTGTTCTAGATGTGGTTCTGGCTGACCGCGGAGGAGCATGCCGCATCATTGGGTCCAGCTGTTGTACCTACGTACCGGATAACTCACCCTCAGTCTACAAAGCAATTGAACACCTCCACAGACTGTCCACAGAGGTCCATCAAGAACAAGAAGAATGGTCACTGGGGAGTTGGTTTTGGGACGCTATTAAAGGTTGGGGATGGAGGCTGTTTTCATTTATCCTCATACCAATCATGATACTATGTGGATGTTGCTTGGGGATTCAGTGTCTGCCACCTTTATGTTCGCTTTTTATGAACTGCATCTGCCCTAAGACTTTGGACTTTGAAACTGAGCGGATGAAAGCTCTGAATGAGGTGGAGGTACGGGGTATTATGGGGATAGATCCAAACTAGGCAAGCTGGCGAGACATGTTAAAAGGGAGGACTGTGGAAATTTAGCGTGCAAACTGAACATTATCTGCGCCATCTTGCCTCTCCCCAGCGCCACGCATAGCAAATGCACGGCCGCCATTTTAGGCACCCCACTCTCTCTCCCCGCTCACTCTCGATCGCCAGCGCTTTCCCCCGGCGCTGCGAGCATCCCCCGCGCGCCGGCCACCCCCGCTCTCTCATACAGGCCATAAACCCTCTCCTTCTGCGCGACCCTGCTACGGAACCACTTCCGACCGACAACCCATACATGGTCATGCCTCTCCTTTGATAACCCCCTTCCTCTGCGCCCCATTGTCTGAACTGGTCCCAGGCCATCACCTAGCCCTGCGGATGCAGTTTATTGCCCCTACTGTAAGGGAAACACCCCACATCAAAGGGATTACAGTAGAATCAAAGCCCCTACCCCCTGAGACCCGGCCGGTTGCACACACCCCCGGGAATTAGCGGAATTCCCTGCTGCGCGATAGCCATCTCCCACTGCGGGTAGGGTGGGAACCTCTACTGTAACCATGTGTGGGATCGGATCTGAGCCGGGGCTTCAGGGGATATTTCCCCGCACATCAAGGGAATCTCAAGAATGTACTATGTATAATAAAGCAATAAACCAGTGTATAAGAGACCAGGTCTCAGAGATGCAGTTAGAGCACCTCGTGACGATACCTTGCTGTCTGATCTGATGTGTTCTGCTCCGACGGAATAAAACCTTGTTTCCTGCCTTCCAGTCTCCGGCGCCTGCCTCTTTTATTGGTAAATTATCGAGTGGTATGAGAGGCGATTACCGCCGGGCAAATACTTGAAAGGATACCGACTGAAACTGCCGCTACCATTTAACACCGGTATGCCAAGACTGAAGAGGCTAAGTTACTGTTGCAAGGCTTCACTGATGGTTTCAGTCTAGGTTACGAAGGCCGGAGGGTGCACCGTTGGGCTTCCAATTTGAAATCTGCATCTCAGCATGCACAGGTGGTCATGGAGACACAAGGAAATTCAAGAAGGGAGAATTGCGGGTCCTCTTGATAACTGGCCAATGGAGCATCTCATTGTGTCTCAGATCGGGGTGGTACCGAAGAAAGGAACCAGGTCAGTATCGCCTGATACAGCACCTCCCATGGCCAGAAGTCCAGTCTGTGAATGACTTTATTCCAAAAGAGCAAGTCTCAGTAACGTACTCTCAGTGGACGTGGCCCTAACCTTGGTGGAGAAGGTTGGACAGGGGACACTGATGGTTAAGAGCAACATTAAGTCTGCCTTCCGTCTGCTGCCGGTACACCCTGCCAACTTCCAGTGGCTAGGGATACATTTTGAGGGCCAGTGGTTCGAGGACAAGGCATTTACCATGGGATGTTCCATCTCGTGCACATTGTTTGATGTTTTACCACGTTTCTTCAGTGTTGTTCATTGGGCACATAGGACAGGAATGTATGACGCACTACTTGGATGAAATCTTTTTTGTAGGGGCCTCGGGTTCCGGCGACTGCCAGCGGTCGCTAGAGAATTTTCAGGATTTGACGACTGACTTAGGTGTTTATTTGGCCCGAGAGAAGAAGACAGGCCCTAGTACAGATCATTCTTTTTTTGGCATTGAGATTGATTCCATAGCAATGGAGGCCCGGCTGCCAGAGGAGAAGAAGGTTGGCATGCTGGCCCTGTTAAGTACCATGCTGGGCAAACAGAAAGTGACAGTGAAGGAGGTGCAGATATTGCTGGGCCATCTGAACTTCGCCTGTAGAGTGGTAAGAGCAAGAAGGACTTTCTGTAGACAGTTAGAATTGTCCATGTTAGATCTGCCTTTACTTCATCATCATGTCAGCAGGGGTCAAAGAGGATCTAAGGATGTGGAAGGCTTTCTTACAGTCATTTAACGGGATTCCATAGACTTCCTTAACAGACGCTGAATGGGATGCACAGATATTTTCTGATGTGGCAAGGCCACTGATGCGCCGTGGAGTGGCCAGGATCATGGAGGACAGGGAAGTGCAGCATCGCCTTTTAGTGGCCATCCTGCTCTGGCGGCATCAGCTGGCATACAAGAGAGTTCTTTTGCGCATTGATAATATGTCAGTAGTACAGGTAGTCATCGAGCAGTTTGCCAGAGGGCCACAATTGTGGCAGCTGCAGCGGCTATTTGTATTGAACTGCTTAAGATTTGACATAACCTTTAGAGCACGAAACGTCCCCGGTGTGGACAATGACTTTGCTAATGCTTTGTCTCGTTCACAGTGGGTGAGGTTCCAAGGGTTGTCCACGGAGGCGGATACGGAGAAGACACGCATGCTGCAGGAGCTGTGGTCAGCAGGAAAAAGAAGATACTACAATTGGTAGCCGAGTCTTTAGACTGTTCTACGAGGCGGGCTTACCTGCAGGACTAGGCCGAGTTCTTAGCGGCGTGCCAGGAAGAGGCATCGAGAATGAGAGAGGGTGGAGAATGTCATACAATTCATTTGAACCCAAATAGAAAGAGGCTAGTCTAGTGGGACCTTTGCAGGGAAATTGTCGGGCATTGCATTCATGGGCAAGCTGTTATGGGGATATCCCCCTCTGCTGGGGAATTGGGGAAGAGAATGCTTGAGGGGTGGGAAAGAGAATCTGGGCCTGCGGGAAGGGTACGCCGGCCATTGACATTAGAGATCTTGGCAAAAATCACCTGCTCCTTCCAGATGTGCGTGGGACACAGGGAATCAGTTTTGTTTTCAAACATCATGACCTGGATGTTTTTGGGGCTTTCCGAGTCTCGGACCGATTAGGGGGTAAAGGGAGTAGGGGACTGCTATGGGACGATGTGCTTTTCAAAGAGGATGGGGAACATGTGTGGCTGTATAAGTCGAAGACAGATCAAAGGAGGGAAGGGAAAATGTGCTTTTGAGGAATTATCCGTCAGAGGACCTTGGTCCGGTCAGATGGGTGGAGACTTTGCGGCATGGGCGGACATTGGGGGGAGGGTTTTCAAACACAATGACGGCAAGCCTTCCAGCTGCTGGCTGTTTTCCGTAAGGCACTGGAGTCGTGGGCCTGGATCCAAGCAAGTTTGGGACTCATTCTTTTAGGATTGGGGCAGCAACGGAAGTGAGTAGGCGGGGCTGGGTTCCCAGGACCATCATGGAGATGGATAGCTGGTCTTCAGGTTGCTTTCGTAGTTACATCAGGGGGGAGGTAGATGGGGGCGAGTAATGTACGGGTTGTTTCTTTTTCTGTTCCTGTGCCGCAGTTGCCGGGGATGAAGATTTGGATTGTGGGCCACTCCTTCGTGAAGTGGGCAGAGCAAAAAGCTAGGGCAACCAGTCATGGGTCAAATGTAGGTTTCAATAAGGTCTTATATTTTATCTCTAGGGTATGAAAAGGGGGGATGCGTTGGAAAGAGCTCATTCCATGTTTAAATAAAGTCTTAGCGGGAGGGAAATGCCCAGCTGAGCCGCTCTGATGCAAGTATCTTATTGGGGTTTGAACTTGTCATGGGGGGGGGGGGGGGGTGTTAATTTAGGGGCGGGGGTAGTTTATCGTAGGTGATTAAAGATGTATAGTTTTGTAAGGCAAAGGCCCAGGTTGTGTTGTAATGTGCAACTGTTTCAAAAAGCAGCTTGTTTCGCACAACCATGGTGTCAGTGGTCTGTGCTGCCTTTCGTCCCCAAAGGGCAGGATTACTGAGGAGTATCGGCGGTGGAGCTGGAGCTCAAAAGTGTGCGGACATCTTGTGCACCACTCGGCCACATTCCCTGTATTAAGGCTGTATACTGATTCACTTTTTTTTTTGTAACTAAAAGTTTCAAACTGTTGGGTTCAAAAATATGACTTTTGAAATTTAAAAAACTCGATCTTTCAAATAAGATTCACCTTGTCAAATAACCTGCTGCTCGAAAAACAGAAACTTAAATCAAATGACGATAATCTCTTCTACACTTCTAATCCAATTATCAGGTAAATCTACAAATGAACTCCTCTTTAGTCTATCCTGTATCCCATTCGATGGAGACACAAGCGCTCTGAAGCTTTCCACAGGCAGGCCAAACATCAACCATCAGGTCCTCACCATCAATAAGTACAATGCTGAGATTATCTAAGACAATGGCATAACTAACGAGCATTAAAAATGCAATAGGTCTCGCCTTCTATTAAGTTAAAGCCATTTGCTTTGCTCTACAATACAATTAGGAAAGCAAATTAACTTAATCAAAGGCGAGACCTATTGCAGCAGTAAGCAACTGAAAGGTGACCAGCAAACCTTTGCTATGGGGTTTCCCGGTGCAGGACTGGTACCGCCATGTTTAGTAACTCGACCAGTGCCAGCTAGAAAAACTCTTTTGTTTAAATACGCAGATAATGCAGTTGACGATTTATTATCTATCATTAGAAAAAGGGGGTTGTTTACAATAGTAGATTTATCCGTGTAGGGAACTTTTCTTTGTAATGTGAATATGCCCTGGTTCTACTAAGAACTTTTGAAAATTTCGATGTTTCTTAGAGATGACACCTTAACGTGCAGCAGGTTTACAAAAGGTGGGGAGTTTATGGAAGCATGTTGATTTTAGGAGGGTGTATATCATTACAAAAAGAGGGTGAAACCAGCCTAACGATGGTGAGTTGACAAGAATGCGGAGGCGACATTCTGAGCTGTAAACTGTTCCTCTCTGCTGTTTTCTTTAGTCATCCCAAGAATGGGTCGGTGTTTGCGACCATACTGGGCTGATTTACTCTACATGGCCTCCGCTATGACAAAGCAAAGACGACCGTAAATGTATAAGGAATCGGAAACATACGGTTTCATGTAAAAGGAGTGTCGTCCGCATTAATCGTGTCAGTGCATCAACCACCAATTTGGCACATAAACACACACGTTCAAGGTGGCCAGAATGCTGACGCTATATGGATCGTAAATAGGGTCACGACCGTGACTGCTCCGCTACACTGTGCCTTCTCACTGGGTTCACCTATAAGCTCTAAGATGGCATCGGATCGACGTATTCCCGAATGTCTTTAATAGCAAGTGCAGCGGCACGAAGGGACAGAGTTCCCAGATATGAAGGCGTGGTCAGTAAACTCCATCAGCGAGGGGGCGTGGCTTGGCAAGCCAAGATGGCGCACATGAGCTAAGCGCGCTCCGTCCAGCCTTATCATTTTTCCTACATTATCCTGTCCTCCCATCCTGAACTCCTCGCGCTGATCGCGTCCCTGGTGGAGCACGAGTGGGGGCTGCGTTCAGTGCCTTCAGCTGTCCCGTATCCGAGGGACAA
Source organism: Triturus cristatus (assembly GCF_964204655.1). Classification (NCBI taxonomy): domain Eukaryota; kingdom Metazoa; phylum Chordata; class Amphibia; order Caudata; family Salamandridae; genus Triturus; species Triturus cristatus. The sequence continues at coordinate 23,782,634 of NC_140579.1, read as the reverse complement.
GAGTGGTGGTGGGCCGGTGGCTGTGACCTAGGCTGCGGCCTGGAGTGGAGGCTGGTGCCAGGAGTTGCGGTACCTGTGATTGTTCCTGGCGGCGGGTGCAGAGCGGGAGGTAGGCAGTGGCAGCCCGCAGGAATTGGCAGCGGAGCCGTCCGTGTGCTCGTATCTCACCCCCCCCACTGTTCTCCTGCTAGATCCGAGGCGGGGCTGTCGGCGGCCTTGTCGGGCCATGGGGTGCTGGTGGCTTGGACTCTCGGTGGCTGTGTCGGACTGTCAGGGATGCTGAATAAAGGAGGCGCCGTGATTGGTGCCAGGTGACCGTTGAGCTGCCCTGTGCTGGTGTGCGCCCCCCTGGGGAGCCATCCTCTCCCCCTGAGCTCCATCGGCAGCCATTTCGGGTCGCACGGGCAGCGGCAGGGTCGGACTGCGGGCCTGTTGGAGTCTGTGGCGGTCCTTGCTTGACTCTCCCAGAGGTAGGAGGTGGACATATGCGGTGGCCCTGGGACAAGTAGGGGTGGACCCCAGGATCTCCGTTGTTTAACCCTAGGAGCAGTGGCCACTACTCTGGTTGCGACACCCCATTGCAGTGAGCGGTGGCCTCGCAGTCGATCCGCTGTTCTCCGGCCGCCCTTGTGTGGGGGGCCCCTCCCAGCTTGTAGTTCCTACATAGGGGCTTGCTGGTGGTCTCACGTTCAGCGGCCGGTTCTGGTCGTGTGAGACCTAAATCTATAGCCCTGAGGACCATTTTCGCCCTGCCTCCTTCTGCGCCTGGGGGTGGGGGAGGGAAGGGTAGTTTGAGACTGGTCAGCGACGGCCACAGGGGTGTGACACTTACATATTCACGCCGACGTGCAAGAGCCCTCCGAGCGAGGCAGTTCGAGCAGCCGGTAGCGAGTGGCCGGACAGCTGGTTGGATTCCCGCGGGCGCAATGTCGAGAGACAAGACGGGGGTGGGGGGGGTGGGGGGGGGGGGTGTGGGGTGGGGGTTATTTGGCCAAGCAGCGCACGATGGACAAATATTCGGCCCCCAGGGCCGTCGTGGCAGCGCCTGAAGGATCTCAGGGGGCTACACCAGATGTTCCGGACAATGCTGCGCTCATGGCCGCTATTACGCAGTCCAGAGGTATCCTTGATGCAAAAATTGGAGCTGTTGGCTCGGATGTAATGCTTCGGCAGAACCTACGGAACCCTGCATCACGGAAACGCGCGTTTCTGGAGTGGAGGACAAGGTCGCCGGCTTGCAGAAGCGGGTGGCTGCCCTTGAGACATCCCTGCGGGGCTTGGCGACTCGTGTGGAGGATGCGGAGGGGAGGGCCAGGCGCAACAACCTCCGCTTTGTGGGATTTCCGGAGGGGTGCGAAGGGGGAGGGGGACAGTTCGTCACCCAGTGGCTGGACAGCTGGCTTGCCCTGGAGTCCCTGTCTCGTTGTTTCATCATTGAGCGTGCCCACAGGGCTCTTGTGCAGAAGCCTCCGCCAGGCGCCCGTCCGAGACCTGTTATTGCAAAGCTGCTGAACTATCATGACCGTTATGTAATACTCAAACAGGCCAGGGCCAAGGAACCTCTGCTCTTTGATAATGCGCGCATATTAATTTTCCCTGACTATATGAAGTTGGTTCAGCAGCGGCGATAGTCCTTCTTGGCAGCCAAGGCTCGACTTCGGGATCTTAAGCTTTCCTATGCGCTGCTGTACCCTGCCCGGCTGCGGGTGGTGTGTAGATCCCGCACACATTTCTTTGACTCGCCGGAGGAGGTGTTTCAGAGGACAGACGAGTCAGTGCGACTGCGTTCCCACATGCCTCCTCGGAGGGAGTCCGATTCTTCCTCCAGCGAGGTCACTCATGGGCAGCCCCACGCGAAGCTGAAAGATCGCAGGCGTTCCAGGTCCAGACGACGATCACGCTCCTGCAGTACGTCGGCCCGGCATGGCCTCCCAGCAGACTTTATCGGCTTCCTAATCGGTGGGGGGATTGCAGTCCTCTGTAACTTTGTCATTACCGTTTGGATCGGAGGAGTTCATGTACAGGCCAGCTCCTCTGTTGGACCGTCCAATGGAGTGGGGGCCTGCTGACATTTGGCTGTAACTTGGGGATCCATTGGTCGAGGTGGTCCGGGACCCCCAGTTGGGGTCTTCGGGCCCCAACCGCCGCGACAGATGTTTCATCGTTTTTGAAGTATTGGGTGGGGGGATTGTTGGATTGTTTTTGTTCGTGTTTTTCTCCACAGGTCGCACTGTGCTACAGTACACTTAGATCTCCTCCTATGCACCACCTGCTTTCTCCTGCTCCAGCGTCTCCTATAGAGCTCTTTCATGGCCGACTCCGGTGATAGCTCCCGGGTGTCCCCTGGTACTCTCAGAATCATGAGCTGGAATGTCAGGGGGGTCCTGGATAAGATTAAGTGGGGGGCTGTTCTTCAATAGGCTAAGAGGGTTCATGCTGATGTACTCATGCTCCAAGAAACACACCTAATGGGTTCCAAGGCGCTCTGCCTCCAACGTTATGGTTATGTTCACGTGTTCCATTCAGGGTTTGTAAGGGGGTCACGGGGGGTGGCGATCATAATACACCGCAGGGTTCTATATACACATGTGAAGAGGTGGGCTGACACCCAGGTGCGCTATCTCTTCCTACAGGGCAGGGTCAGAGACGAACCAGTGATTCTAGGTTGTGTGTATGCACCCCCTCCGCTTTTGTGGGGCCTAGTGGAGCGGCTTATTTCTTTATGGGCAGATATGCCTGATGGCCTGTCTATAGTAGGGGGCGATTGGAACGACGTATTAGATGTGGCCTGGGATCGCTGGAGGTCTGGGGAGGGTGCGGCCGCTAGCCAGGTCACAAAACTTTCCTTGTTGGTGTCTGGGCTTGATTGGGTGGAACCCTGACACCGGCTGCATTGGAATATTCAGGGCTATACGTACCTCTCTGCGGTTCACAACTCCTATTCTCACCTCGATTATTTGTTTGTACCTCGGGTAGCAGCAGGTAGGGTAGTGGAGGCAGATATCTTTCCGAGGGGTCTCTCAGATCACTCGCCAATTACTTTGACGGTTCGGATGGGCTGGACAAAGCAGCCCTTCCGCTGGCACCTCTCGACGTGGAATCTCCAGAAGGCGGATTACAGGGAATGCCTGGAGGGAGCGATTGACCAATACCGGACACTTAATATTGGGTCGGTCTCTGGGGCCGAGCTTCTCTGGGAAGCGCTAAAGCCCACTTTACGAGGCGTGGATATCTCCTTTTGTGCGGCGGCCAGCAGGGCCCAGAGGGAGGCTCTCTTATCGGGGGGGAAACTAATATTGTGGAGCTTGAACGGCGTAGTAGGGGTGAGGAGGGTGAGCTCATACGGCAACAGTTGCTGCTGACGCAACACAATTATGAAGCTCTCCTTAGGAATGGTATTTGGTTGGCGACGCGTAGTAGGGCTTACCAGTGGGGAGACAAATCCAGCAAGATGCTTCATCGGTTGTGCCAGGGGATGTTTCATGCCCAGCCCCTTCCCGGTATTGTGGACCCGACTGAAGGGCCCCTCACGGACGCCCATGACATTGCTGAGAGCTTTTCCTCATATTTTGTGGAGTTTTATGCCCCCAGAGAATGCCTTCATGAGGATATTATAGGCTGGTTTTTAGAAGACCGCCCGCCGCGGACTTTGTCCGATGAGGCGAGAGCCGAGCTGGATCTCCCACTTACAGTGGAAGAGATGGGTGCCGCCTTGGGAGAACTCAATTCGGGTAAGGCCCCGGGGCCAAATGGGTTTTCCTGTGAATTTTTCAAGAAATACTTCCTGCAGCTTGGACCCCATTACCTTCAGATGGTGGAGGAGTCCCGAGACCGAGGCCGTCTTCCTCGGGATTGGAGGCACGCGGAGGTGGTGGTGTTTCATAAGCCCGGTAACCCCCAGAACAGCATGCTGCTTACCGCCCCATTTCGCTTCTAAATGTGGAGGCCAAGATACTGGCCAAAGCACTAGTCAATCGCTTGCGGTCCCACATTACCACCTTGATGCACCCAGATCAGGCTGGGTTTATGCCTCAGAGGGCAACCAGACATAATATCCGTCGCATACAGGTGTCAGTGGCTGCCATCAGGGGGCGCGGCACGCGGGCGACGCTCCTCTTGGCAGATACGGACAGGGCGTTTGACTATCTTGGCTGGGTAGACCTCTTCGCGCTGCTACGACGACTGAATCTTGGTCCGCGCTTTTTGTCCTACTTGCCCTTACTATACACTGATCTTACTGCGTCAGTACGCGTCGCGGGCTCCATCTCCTCCACTTTTCCGCTCGGGAGGGGTACCCGGTTGTCTCCCTACTTGTTTGCGCTGGCGGTCGAACCTTCGGCCGCTTGGGTGCGCATGGATGCGCAGGTGACCGGCTTCGAATGGGAGCATGGCTTGTCGGATTATATTGCTTTATACGCTGATGACGTCTTATTTTTTCTTACTGACGTGGACAAGACGGAGCCGCTGCGTATAATGCAGATCTTTGGAGAATCATCGGGTCTTTATTTGAATCCCAGTAAGTCTATCCTTTGGTCTTTGGGGGATGCGTCGGGCTTGGGCGCCTGGGCCTCGTCTGTCCGAGTTGTCACTGACGGGATGAAGTATCTCGGGGTCTTTCTTTCGGATTCACCTACCATGTCATGGGAACGGAATTTGGCTCCGGTCTGGGAGTGTGTGCGGGAAGATCTCAAGACATGGTCACGTATGCCATTATCGATTTTATGACCATTTATAAGATGGTATCGCTCCCCCACTTGCTGTATCCATTGCAGAACTACCCCTATCCGATTTCTCCTAGATGGTGTTGGCAGATAAATGCGGCATTGGGCACAGTTTTATGGGCGGGGGTGCGGCAAGAATCGCCCTACAGACATGTTTTATCTCTATGTACCACGGCGGATTGGCGACCTCTGACATATTATCGTTCTACATGGCTTCGCACCTGCTTGTTTTGAATGAGTGGTGGTATGGGGATAGAGATGACCCTTCTTGTGCGGTGGAGCGGCGCCTTATGGGGGAATCTCTCCCTCCATACGATTCTGTACTCGGCGGCGGTGCGTAGATACCTGCCGCCAGCAACACAGGTGGTCTTTCAACTCTAGCGGCAGGCCTTGTGGAGGATCGGATGGTGGAATACACTGACACGGTAGACGCCTCCTAGGAACACTGGCCGCCTGCCGCAATTGGCTGCTCTGTCAGGGTTCCGTGGTTGGGACAACATTAGTATCTCTACCCTGGGGGACGTCATGCAGGGGCTTTAAGATCTACAAAGGGATTTCCAGATGCCAAAAACCCATTTCTACAAATACCTACAGTTTCAGCACGCCCTTTCCCCCAGCATAGAGGGCTTGCAGTCATTGGCGGAGTTGAGCCCGATTGAGGCGAAGTTGTTTATGGGGGACCTCCAGGATCATAAAATATCTAATATTTACCAAACCCTGGTGACTCACAGCTCCCCCGCACCACTGAAGCTCAGGGCACCTGGGAGGAAGATGTGGGTTCATTTGATGAAGAGGACTGGACCGAGGCCCTGGCCTCCCCCGGGGTGCGGCCATAGCGGTGCGGTTGTGGCTAGTTCAGCTTAAATACCTGCACCGGGTCTACTTTATGTGGGTACGGCTGTGGAGGGCAGGGTTGGTGGCCTCCACTGTATGCCTTCGGTGCGAGCGGGAGGAGGGGACCTTGAAGCACACGGTTTGGCACGGTCTCGCTTTGTCACGATTTTGGAGAGGGGTGGTGACTTGTCTTTCTGAAGTGTAGGGCTGGGACTTGCCTCATTCGCCGAGACTGGTGCTTTTACATGTTCTGGAGGGAATTGGAGGCAAATGTCTGTAAACGTCATCTTATGCTGTTGGGGTTTACTTTGGCGAAGAGGGATATTGCTAGGGCATGGAAGGCGCCACCTTTTGTATCAACATGGAAGCAGGGACTGGACTTCTGCATGGGCCTGGAACTTCCCATTTTCATCGCGAGAGGGTGCCCACAGAAGCATTTTAAAGTGTGGAAGCGCTGAGCAGACTATAGGGGCCTGCTGCTTGAGCTGGTCGCTGCACCGGGACACCCCCATCCGGATCGATGACTCCTTGCTGCTACAGGATGTTGTTCTCTGGGTTTAAGTTTCTGGGGTGATTAGAAATGGAGCACCATTTACAGCTATAAACAGGTAGACAGGTGCCTTCAAGGGATTTGTTTAACAATTAGTTTGTATAATTCCAATAATGAATTAGATGCAGGTTAATTAAATTCCTACAATTATTATTTCCTGGCACGTTTTATATTCTTAAATAGGTTCAGTGTAACTGGAAAAAAGTTACAGATAATGCGAATGTATCAGCACATATCAACCTAAATACAATGAATGAATAAAAAGGAGGAGAAAGGAAAAGATAAAGTCGGGTGTATGCGTAAAAAATGAATTTATATTCACAGTGCAAAAAGGGTACTTCAAATAGCAACAAATATTCATACAAAGGAAGGAAATAAATCAATTCTTCATGCCTTCACTTTCAAATTTGTCAAACACTTTTTCACAACAATAAAAGAATTTTTCGATGGAAAACAGTGTGAGAGTCGACGTGAGAGTCGACTGAGAATTTGAATCACGTGCGGACACCTCTGCGGTAAACCTGTTGGTTTACCGCAGAGGTGTCCGCACGTCATTCAAATTCTCAGAATAGACCACAGATCAATTCGTGGGCGTCTATACAACCGCTTAAACTCCTGACTTTATGACTGCGATATAATGGGATAATGTCCACTGCTTAAAGAAACGAAAAGCATTTTGAGACCAACATTACAATACTTTTGGATGATCAAACCCATTAGTTCAACCGATTGATTTGGCTTAGAGTCAAGATATAAAGGGGTCAACCTTTTAAATAATATTGTCCTGAGGATGGTCTTGTTAAAGAAAATTTAGAGACCGAAACGTCGACTCTCACACTGTTTTCCATCGAAAAATTATTTTATTGTTGTGAAAAAGTGTTTAACAAATTTGAAAGTGAAGGCATGAAGAATTGATTTATTTCCTTCCTTTGTATGAATATTTGTTGCTATGTGAAGTACCCTTTTTGCACTGTGAATACAAATTCAATTTTTACCTATACACCCGACTTTATCTTTTCCTTTCTCCTCCTTTTTACTCATTCATTGTATGTAGGTTGATATGTGCTGATACATTCGCATTATCTGTAACTTTTTTCCAGTTACACTGAACCTATTTAAGAATATAAAACGTGCCAGGAAATAATAATTGTAGGAATTTAATTAACCTGCATCTAATTCATTATTGGAATTATACAAACTAATTGTTAAACAAATCCCTTGAAGGCACCTGTCTACCTGTTTATTCATATTTGCCCGAGCCCTCAAGGGTATATTGGGTTGTCCACTGTGTTTACTCCATTTACAGCTAGGCTGCTGTGTTTGAAGCTGTTAGTGCGACAGGGGGGAGGGGGTGTCATTGGACATATTCCATTGTATGTGCCCTGACGGGAAGACAATTCAATGCATGCATTGTCCATTTAATTTCCGGCCCGCTCTCAATGAACACACAACCTTGACTCCAGCTACTGTTTTTAATATGCTCCTGCTTAATTGTCGCTCATTGCCTAGACATGCTATTGAAATATTAGAGGATGAGAGTCCAGATGTTCTGTTTTTAACAGAAACATGGTTAACGAGTGAATCGGACCTGACTCTTACGCAAGCTCTCCCCTCCGGGTACACTATTCAAAGACATGATAGAGAACATAACAGAGGAGGTGGCATAGCCATTGTTTTCAAAACTGGATTCAACTGTTGTATATCGGAGAACCCTATACCCGACTGCAAGAGTTTGCTTTTTTCCATCGGTTTCACCCACACCTGCACTTTCTCAGGGATTCTAATTTATCGCCCTCTGGGGACACTGGGCAAATTTTGCACTGACCTTCCCAAGATCACAGCCAAGTTAGCAAGTTCCTAGGCCAACTTTTCCTTGCTGGGAGATTTTAACCTGCATTTTGAGGATTACTCTTTACCGGCTATACGTGACTTAGTGGATAGTATGGAAGCCCTCCAATTTTTTCAAAAAGTGAGAGGCCACACCCACTCCCAGGGTCATTTACTCGACCCTGTTTTTACTAATGCCACTGATCTTCAGGTTGGAAATTCTATTCCGCTGCCTTGGACTGACCATTGCCTTATTCCTTTTTCTTGGACTCATCAAGCCAGTAGTAGACCAGTAACAACATCTACCAAAGTGTTTCGACATGGTCACAACTCCGAGTAGATCGCTGGGTATCAATACTTAATGGCACTAGACCTGCACCAGAGGCCAATCCGATCAATGCAAGTCACAACTTTGAAAACTGGCTGATTTCCTCTTTAGATATGGTGCTCCCAAAGAAACAAATTAAGGCTAAAAGTGGAGCAAATCGAACAGCTTGGTATACCCCTTAAACTGCGTAAACTTAAGCAGGCTTGTAAGCGATCTGAAAGAAAATGGAGAAAAGATGACTCCATTATTAATAAATTGATCTATAGGGAGGACATTAAAAGGTATAAGGAAGAAATTAAGTGTGCACAGTCTCTTTACTATGAAAACCAAATACAGTCATCCCCCAATTCTTCTCGCGAAATATTTTGCAATCCGAAAACTCTTATCAAGCCCCCTCCCCTACCTGTGCGATGATATGTTATCTCGCTGTAACCAACTAGCCACTTTTTTCTTCAATAAAATTCAAGATATCTATACCTCTTTCCACCGAGCAACAGCCTTAATCAATGCTCCCTTAATCAACAACAAAGGAGGCATTGATAACTGTATCCTTGCTGAATTTCCTCTCCTGGATCAACCCACTTTGCAAGGTATTCTTGGCCAGCTGAAGTCAGGCTCCCCCAAAGATACAGTCTCCCCCCTCATTTTAAATCGAATCTTTGATGCAGTTGTCACTGTTATCTTAGATATGATAAATGCATCATTTCGGACAGGCATAGTCCCCCCTCCTTGGAAGCAAGCAATGGTTAAAGCTTTGCTGAAAAGAAATCAAACTTGGACCCTGAGGCGTTAGGAAACTATTGTCCCATTTCTCTATTGCCAGGGATCAGCAAAATTGCTGAAAAACATGTGAATAGTGTTTTGTCCAGTTTTCTGGAAAGCAATAACTGTCTTCACCCGTCCCAAACTGGTTTTAGACCCCTACAGGGCACAGAAATTGCCCTTTTGGCAGTGGTCGAGGCTACTAGGAAAATCTTAGACAACAGGGGCTGCGCTGCCATTGTTCTTTTAGATCTTAGCAACGCCTTCGATACAGTCAACCATCAGCTGCTTATCCAGAGGCTTAAAGATGTAAGAGTGACTGATTTGGCCCTTAAATGGATTCATTCATTTCTGGATGACCGGTGATTTCAAGTGTTCCATGAAGACTGCATCTCTGACCCTCAGCCGCTCCAATGTGGGGTTCCTCAGGGATCTTCCCTGTCCCCCATGCTTTTTAATGTGTACACGAGCCCCCTGGCAGGTGTTGTGGAGCCTTTCGGCATCCAAATCGTTACTTATGCTGATGATACACAGCTGATTGTCTCTTTTAATCAGCTCAACAACACTGCCTCTGAGTTGGCCTTGTGTCTTGGAGAGGTCTCAGCATGGATGGAGTGCTCATTCCTGAAGTTGAATGGATCCAAAACGGAGTTGATGTTTTTGGGTAATCCCTCCGTACCTAACTTAATACCATCTTGGCCAAATTGTTTTGGCCTTCCCCCCTTCCCCCAAAGATTATATCAAAAGTTTGGGGGTTTGGTTGGATCGTAACCTTGATTTTGGGGAACAAGCAAGGAAAGTTGCTGGTAGGTGCTTTGGGCTGATGAGGATGACACGGAAAATCATTCCTCTCCTCCCTTTCTCTGCAAGGAAAGTGGTGGGCCAGTCCCTCATTCTTTCCAGGCTCGACTATGCCAATGCCCTTTACCTAGGAGCACCTTGCTCCACGGTCAAGACATTGCAAATAGTTCAGAACTGTGCGGCACATCAACTCCTGAACATTCCCAACCGACAGTCAGCACGGGCGGCCCTGACCACCCTTCACTGGCTGCCTATTCAGCAAAGAGTGCAGTTTAACCCCTCCAGTGCCACGCCCTTTCCCCCTCCTGTGCCGGGCGTTGCACTAGTGGGTGGGGTTCATGACGAGATAGTTTTGTCATGGGCACAGCGCAACCGTGCTCCATGACGAGACTATCTCGTCATGGGCACTGAAGAGGTTAAGGCTCTCTGCATTTCACATAAGGTATTGTCAGGTTCCGCTCCACCTATCATTTGTTCCCTCGTTTCCTTTTACCATCCTGCGAGAACCCTGCGATCAGGCAATAAGCGGCTGGCAGTTGTTCCTAGAATTAGGAAAGTGCGTACAGGGGGTCGCCTTTTTTCATACAATGTAGCAAGGCTATGGAACGCCCTTCCCCTTGACATTCGGTGCGAAACCAGCCACCTGGTCTTCCGGAAACGTTTCAAAACGTTTTTGTTTCCATAATCTGATATGTAGTTCATTAACTTTGGCCTCTAGCGCTGGGATGGCTTTGGTAACCTTGCGCTTTACAAATGTTTTACAATTACAATTATTGCTCTAATTTACTCCTTGATCTCATTGGTGAAAATTCAAAGTCGTAATACTGAATCTTGATCGTGCAGCTGTCTCTGGGTAACAGAGCTCTGCTTCATATGTGTCATTTGATAAATAAATGTGTTTAAAAAAAAAAAAACTCCATTAGCGAGATGTCGGAAACGGAAGTGAGGTGGAATGGCATTTATTGCGACCATACTGGGCTGATTGTCATAGAGGAGACCATGTAGACTAAAAACAAAGATGACCATAAATGTATAAGGAATCGGAAACCTATGGTTTCGTGTAAAAGAAGTGTCGGCCGCATTAATCGTGTCGTTGCATCAACCACCAATTTGGCACATAAACACACACGTTCAATGCAGCCAGAATGCTGACGCTAAATGAATCGTAAATAAGGTCACGACCGTGACTGCTCCGCTACACTGTGCCTTCTCACTAGGTTCACCTATAAGCTCTAAGATGGCCGCGGTTCGATGTATTCCCGAATGTCTTTAATAGCAAGTGCAGCGGCACGAAGGGACACAGTTCCCGGATATGAAGGTGTGGTCAGTAAACTCCATCAGCGACACATCGGAAATAGAAGTGAGGTGGAATGGCATTTGTCGTTCTATTTATTCTGTTGGGCTCATAAGAACAGATTCAGTGTGTGCTGTGGAGTGACAGAGGGACACTTCTGAGCGCTGAGCAGGCCAACGTAAAGGGCAAACATTTTTAAAATTTTCGACGGGGTGCGCAGCCCGTCCCACTAGTGGTGGGTGTGAAAGTAGGAAAGTGAAAGCATGCATAGCGTGCTTCAAGAACAAAGCAAAACTAGTGTACACATACACACTGCCTCCTGTGACCGTTTGCAGCTGCAGAATGAAATAAAAAAGTGCTTACCCACTAATTAGAAGACAGTGTCTACCGCCGCCAGTAAAACGTCCAATCCCGGTGGGCGTGGCCAAAAGCGGACAGGGTGGCAACCAGGAGGGAATAAAATGCCTACGGTGCAATCATTGCACTGTCTTTTGCATATTTTTTTATTTATTTTTTTATTAAAATGTTTATTAAATTTTATACGAACAAAAACATGACTCATACAGTATCCATACTTGCACGACAGCAAGCCAATAAACTTGCCCTATAACATACACACCTTTCTAGTCCCTGCAGTAACCCGACTCCTAACACCATTACAGTACAACCTAGTGTACAAACAATATGGTCCTCCTGTTACTCATCTGCCAGGGCTGTGTGCTGTGCTGCCTCCTCCTCCCTACGTCCAGTGTCTGCCAGTCCCGCCCCCTTTTTAGCCACTTATGTTTTATACAGTTCCCAGAAGCTCTTCGGTCTATTACGTGGCGGCAGTAGTTCACTGTAGTTTTCGTTTTGCGTACTGCAATATAACATATCTCGCGACCACTGGGTGAGTGTGGGGGGAGGACCACATGACCAGCAGATCGCAACACATCGTTTAGCCAACAACAAACCCATATGAATCAGACGCCGTACCCCCTTGGGCATCTGTCTAGAATAGCCAAGCAACGCGAGTGTAGGCTCTGGCGTTAACTGCATCCCCACTACACGGCTCAATTCTGCAAAGAAAAGGTCCCAAAAACGAGAGATACCTGGACACCCCCGCGCCGCACGGCCACCAGCTGCTGCGTGTGCCCCTTGCCTGCCCTCTGCCTCGCTGCCCTCTGCCTCGTCTGCCGGCTGCCGCCGCTGCAGTTGTTTTTGCCCTTGTTTAACGTGACTTTGTGCCTGCTTGGTCTAACTCTCTATTTTTTTCCCTTGTTTATCGTTATTTGTGCCTGTTCTGCTGCTATTTCATTTTTCCCCGTGTTTGCTTCCTTCCTTGCTGTCCGCCTACCTCGGCGCCCCCGCCCTCCCTTCCCGCCACCGCCGCTTGTCCCCGCCCCTTTTTGCCTTCTGTAACCCTCCCCGCTCCCGCCACCGCCGCTTGTCCCCGCCCCTTTTGCCTTCTGTAACCCTCCCTGCTCCCGCCTTCCAGCTGCTCCGCCCACCCGCGCACTTGGCCTTAAATGGCGACCGTGCGAACGCGCAGCGGCCACGCGCAGCGGGTGCGCCGATTAAGCGCCGAAGGTGCGCCAAAGGTAAGCCCGTCTGCGCCCGTCCGCGACCGGATCGCGTCCAGCGCCAGGACCCCTGGCCCACGAAGACCCCGACCTACCCGCCTGACGTACTCCGCCGCCACCCTCATCGCTCTCAACACCGGCCGACTCCAAGATTGCCACCAAGCCACACCACGACACACCCACGGACCTTTCAGCTGCCACGCCTGCAAGTTCTCCTGCATCCAGACCAGCCCCGCACCAGCACCCGCCAAGTCGAACACCAGCAGCACCCACCTCAAGTGCATCCTGCTCAACACCCGCTCCGTCCACAGACACACCATCGAACTCTGGAACCTCCTAGACGCCACAGCCCCTGACGTTGCCTTCCTCACGGAGACCTGGATGAACGCCTCTTCAGCTCCCGACATCGCCATCGCTATCCCAGAGGGCTACAAGATCGTCCGGAGGGACCGAAACGCCAACCAGATGGGAGGAGGCATCGCCATCATCCACAGGAACGCCATCCGTCTCACGACCAGCATCGACAACACCCTGACCAGCGCCGAACACCTGCACTTCCAGATCCACACCAACCCGAACACCACCCTCAGAGGCACCCTGATCTACCGACCCCCTGGACCACGCACGCAATTCAGCGAGGACATCGCCGACTTCGTCAGCCCGCATGCCCTCCCCTCCGCTGACTACATCCTCCTGGGAGACCTCAACTTCCATCTGGAGAACAACAACGACCACAACACCAGCACCCTGCTCGACAACCTCGCCAACCTGGGACTCAAGCAACTGGTGTCCACCCCCACCCACCTCGCCGGACACACACTCGACGCCGTCTTCTCATCCAGCACAGACATCGACTTCAGCCACGCCACAGAGCTTCAATGGACGGACCACAGCTGCGTCCACTTCACCTTTAAGAGAACGACGACTCACCATCACCAGCAACAGGCCGCACGCAGAAGCTGGAACAAGATCACAGCAGACCAGCTCGCCACCTCCCTGAGCCAGCACCCTCCTGCCAGCTCAGCGAACCCCAGCCAGGCCGCCGACAACCTCACGAAGTGGATCAGCAACTGCGCGGACGAACTCGCCCCGCTGAGGACCCCGCCTAGCAGACCCGGCAGCAAGAAGGCCCCATGGTTCACCGACGAACTCAAGAGCTCCAAGAAGAACTGCCGAGCCCTCGAGAAAGTCTGGAAAAGGGAACCGACACCGGACAACAGAACCTCCTACAAACTTGCTACCCGGAAACACCACCAGCTGATCCGCGCCGCCAAGAAAACAGCATTCAAGGACCGGTTGGACAACAACGCACACAACGGCAAGGAACTCTTCAACATCGTGAAAGAGCTTTCCAACCCCAGCGCAGGAAACAACGACATCACCCCATCGCAAGACCTCTGCAACTCCCTCGCCTCATACTTCCACAACAAGATCACGGACATACACAGTAGCTTCAACAACCAACCAACGCACACCATGACCGTCCAACCACCCCCACCCACCACCACCCTCCACGCCTGGACCCCGATCAGCACCGAAGACACCATCAGCACGATGAACTCCATCCACTCCGGATCACCGACCGACCCCTGCCCTCACCACGTCTTCAACAAGGCCGACGCTGTCATCGCACCCCACCTGCGAGACATCATCAACACATCCTTCGACACCGCCACCTTCCCCGAGAGCTGGAAACACGCCGAACTCAGCGCTCTACTCAAGAAACCAACAGCGGACCCCACCGACCTCAAGAACTACCGCCCCATCTCGCTTCTCCCGTTTCCAGCCAAAGTCATCGAGAAGACAGTCAACAAGCAGATGGCGGCCTTCCTCGAGACGAACGGATCCCTCGACCCCTCACAGTCCGGCTTCCGAGCCAAACACAGCACCGAGACCGCCCTCATCGCCGCCACCGATGACATCCGAGCCCTGATGGACAATGGAGAAACAGCGGCCCTCATCCTCCTAGACCTCTCCGCGGCTTTCGACACGGTCTGCCACCGCACCCTAGTACGGCGCCTCAGCAACATCGGAATCAAGGACAAGGCGCTGGAATGGATCATCTCCTTCCTCGACGGAAGAACACAGAGAGTCCGCCTACCACCGTACAAGTCAGAGGCCTCCGAAGTCATCTGCGGCGTCCCCCAAGGATCATCTCTGAGCCCCACCCTCTTCAACGTCTACATGAGCCCCCTCGCGGCCATCGTACGCAAACACAACCTCAGCATAATCTCCTACGCCGACGACACCCAGCTGATCCTCTCCCTGACCAACAACCCCGCCGCCGCCAGAGCCAACCTGCACGAAGGGATGAAAGAGGTAGCCGAGTGGATGACGACCAGCCGCCTGAAACTGAACTCGGACAAGACGGAGGTCCTCATCCTGGGCTCCTCACCCTCCGCCTGGGACGACTCCTGGTGGCCTCCCGCCCTGGGCACCGCACCCAAACCGACAGACCATGCACGTAACCTGGGCTTCATCCTGGACTCCTCCCTCTCCATGACCAGGCAGGTCAACAACGTCTCCTCGGCGTGCTTCAACATCCTACGCATACTACGGAAGATCTTCTGGTGGATCCCCACAGAGACCAGGAAGACCGTCACCCAGGCCCTCGTCACCAGCCGACTGGACTACGGTAACGCCCTCTACGCCGGTACCACCGCCAAGCTCCAGAAGAGACTCCAGCGGATCCAGAACGCCTCAGCCAGACTCATCCTCGACATCCCACGATCCAGCCACATCTCCGGACATCTGAGAGACCTTCACTGGCTCCCCGTCAACAAGAGAATCACCTTCCGCCTCCTCACCCACGCACACAAAGCCCTACACGACCAAGGCCCGAGCTACCTCAACAGCCGAGTCAACTTCTACGCTCCCACACGCCACCTCCGATCAGCCAACCACGCCCTCGCCGCCGTCCCCCGCATCCGAAGAGCGACTACAGGAGGAAGGTCCTTCTCCTACCTGGCCGCCAAGACCTGGAACTCCCTCCCGACCGACCTGCGCCTGACCCAAGACCACCTCTCCTTCAGGAAGAAGCTGAAGACCTGGCTATTCGAGCAGTAGCGGCACCCCCCCCCCCCCCAGCGCCTTGAGACCCTACGGGTATGTAGCGCGCTTTATAAGTGTCACTGATTGATTGATTGATTGATGCCAGGTGAAAAAAAAATCAGCGGCCTGAGCATTACACCTGTCGCATGTGGATTAATCTCACAGTCCATATCTATGTAAGCGCTCTGGGGTGTAATAAACCCTGTTCAAAAATGTAAAATGTATTAATATATGTCTCCCGTTCAGGGATATGCGCTTTGTGCTAGTGCAGCAATATGTCCATATGTTGTCCGTTATGTCCTTTTGTAAGTCGCGCTGCCAGGCCAGTCGGGCCTTTGTGTATTGATGACGTCTATTAGACATCGTAACCTCGTAAACCCTTGATACGATCTTGAGAGGCGACTTAGCTGCGATAAGGCTAGTCAATGCTGGAAGCTCCGACATGTCCTCTCCTAGGACCCCAAGGAGTGCATGCCACACCCTATGAAATTGGAAGCGCATCAACGGTGTCGGTGTCTCATCGCTAGATCCCATATCTCCCCAGCCCTTAGCTACGCCGTCAGTGAAGAGATCCCCTATTGTCAGTGCTCCAAGAGTGCTCATCGTGATCGTAACCCCTTTATCTTTGCACGGAGGTAAACACCGGCACCAGTCCAGCCGGGCCACAGGAGAATACAAAATAGCTCCAACTTGCTGTTGTAATAAAGAGTGCCAAGCGTGAGTAATGGAGTTAAATGAATCGAGAATACCCGTACGCCTATCCGGGGGTGTAAACATCAAAGACGGCAGAGGAGCAGCCACAACCGCCTCTATGTGGAGATGTGGTATGTCAAAGGGTCCATGAATCCAATAGTACGCCTGTGCTCCTTAAGCGGCTCTATAATATAGTTCAAGATCCGGGGCACCCAGTCCTACGGGAGTGCAAGAATCTTCCACTTGACACACGGCTGTTTACCCGCCCATGCCAAGTGGACCATAAGGGACGCGAGTCTCTGAAAGAATACCCGGGGCAAGACCATGGGAATATTCAGAAAGAGGAACAGGAGTCGTGGCAGAACAATCATTTTCATAATGGAGACCCTACCCAGCAAAGACAGTGGTAGTTGGACCCATCTGGCTATATCGTCCTCTAGTTTGCTAATCGCAACCCAATAATTTTCCCAGAACACAACCTCCGAGTCAGTGTGCAACCGAATTCCCAAATATCTCACCGCTTCCGCGGTCCACTGCAGCGGATATTCTGGCTCAACGGCCACCGTAGCCGGTGTTAGGGGAAAAATAATAGATTTAGTCCAATTAACACGCCGTCCCGACAGACATCCAAAAAGTACCAACTCCCGGAGCACTGGGGATAGGTTACTATCAGGGTGCCGGATATACAGTAATGTGTCGTCCGCGTAGGTGGATACTATCAGCTCGTAGCTGGGGAACCGGATACCTCTGTGGCTGTGGTATTCCCTAAGCGCACAGGTCAGGGGCTCAGAGACCAGAGCATATAGAATGGGGGACAGGGTCAGCCCTGTCTAGTGCCCCTGGAAATGTGGATAGGGTCCGTAACCAAGTTGCCAATCTCGCTTCTGGCCATGGGAGAGTCATACAAAACCCCAATCAGCTGTATAAATACCTGTCCAACGCCCATCCTAAGTAGTACTTGTCTGAGAAAGGGCCACTCAACGGAGTCAAACGCCTTTTCCATACTTAAAAAGACGGCGACAGCGGGGATCTCCTGTCTGGTATGTTGTAAGGCTGCGAACACTGTTTGGAGATTATAAGTCAGGTTTCTGCCTGATACAAAACCCACTAAAGTGGGTACCAGCGGTACCAATCGGTTCGCCAATATCTTTGCAAATATTTTTGTATCTACATTCAGTAGAGAGAGAGGACGGTACGATGCACAATCTTCAGGTGATTTACCCGGCTTCAGGATCGCTACTATAATCGCTTCTCTCATGGAGGGCGGCATCGTACTAGTGACACACATGTCCTCGAAGAGAGCAGTTAAATGTGGCAGTAATAGCTCTAAAAAAGTCTTATAGAAGGTCACCGTCAGCCCATCCCCTCCAGGAGCCCTTCCCGCTCTCATTTTCGATACGGCAAGAAGTATTTCCTGACGTTCAATTGGGCGCATCAAAAACTCTCGATGGGTGTTCGTCAGCCATGGCAGCTTGATATGTTCGAGATAGTCTAATATGTGTTCCTCCGAACCGCAGCCGAGAGAGAAATATAGGTCAGAGTAGTATTGTCGGAATCTGTCCGCTACGTCCGTTTCCTCCGATAGGGTGTCCCCGTCTGCAGTTGTGAGCCCAGGTACTACCGACTTATCTTTACGTTGTTTTAGCGGCCGAGCACGAACCGCCCCCGGTCGCTCCCCTTCTCCATACACTCGGGCCGTGGCGTACTTGCCAAGGTGTTTGACCTCAGTGTCGGCCGTTTCATGATACTCCTCCAGTGTTTGTTTGATTTCCTGTGTGACAGTGTTGTCATTTCCGGCTTGTTGAGCCGCTTCTAGGGACACAAGCTTCTTCTCTAAGTCCGCTAGGTGTGTGTGAAGCGATCTAAGTACTTCCGCAAGGCTTGGACATGGCAACCCCTCTTATATAGACCTTAAACTCTTCCCAGACAGTTTGAAAGCTGTCAACTCACCCCACATTTTTGTCAATAAATGTTTTGATGGCTTGGGTCATTTCTTCCCGGAAGACAGCATCTAGCAATGAATAATGCGGAAATCTCCAAGTGAAAGGAGGGATACGTGGTTTTGGGGCGTCAATAACCAGCAACAGCGGGGAGTGGTCAGAGTATGTACGAGGGAGTATTTTACAGTCACTAAGGTGCGCAGTCAGTCGCCTATCAGTAAACCGATAGTCAATTCTAGTGTGTATATCATAATATGCAGAATAATTCGTGAAACCCCTTTAGCTGAATAACGGTGGTACCATACATCACACATATATAAACGTACTAGATCGCTTTCCAGCGCATGAGCTGTCGCCAAAGGGCGCCTTTCTGGGCCATCCGATCTGTCCAGTGTTGGGTCTCTAACTAAGTTAAAGTCTCCACCCCAGAGTTGTTGGCCATCAGAATGCAGGTTGACAATATCGGCCATCTGTCTGTAAAAGTCCGGGCTGTCGTAACTCGGGCCGTAGACATTAACCAAAAGGAAATCCAAACCCTTCCCTCTGCATCTAGTAATGACAAACCTACCAGACACATCTGTCTCTAAAGGTTCCCATGTCAGAGCCGCCTTGGGGTTCACCCACGTCAAGAACCCCGTGCATGAGTGGTAAATCCCGCTGCATGAATGTTGCCATGGAGCCCCCGTATACGTAGCATAGGGCTGTCGAGGGGAAGGTGCGTTTCCTGCAAAAGTGCGGTGTCGATGTTGTGCCTTGATAAATACCTTAAGACCGTATGTGTTTTTCTGTGGTCATTAAGGCCACGCACGTTCCATGTGAGCATGCTCACGGTGTCAAGGCCAGTGTCCCTACGTTTCCTACCAGTCTCTGTCATAGTGTAGTGCAACATGTGGCAGCAGAACGTCCCGCACTATCTTCAACCTGCTTTTGTAGTGTGAGTCTACGTACAGTGGAATATCATCTGGAATACATATTGCGAGTCTCATTACCTTCCCACCCCCCACCCACGCAACACCCAACTTTGCCTGATCGACAAGCCCCTCCCTGCCTTCCGCCAACAATTAACAATAACACAAATGCAAATCAAATTATACAAACCTCAGCTTCCCAACCCCCCACCCCCATACGGAACTCAAACAGCGTGATTCACACGAGGGCAGATGTTGCAAGCATGGTACGTGCATGTGTGTCAGTCATTCACAGCACCAACTCCGTTCCACCGCCCGGAACAAACCTATCGCTGCAGCAGGTGCTACCCCCACAGCTCAATCCAATCTGCAATGCAACGGAGCCTACGATATCCCCCCTTCCCCCAGTAAGTAGACGTGATAACTTTTGGCTGTAACAGAAAGCAGCAGTTATGTGTAAACATTCTCACAATAACGGTTCAGTTCACAAGCAAGATCTCCCCCCCCCCCATTGTCAACCCGATCTCAGCTCACTACGCCTTGTGATCCGCTGCATGGCGCCCTAGTCAGGTAAAGTCTCAGTCTTGGTCATCCAGGCTGCCTCCGACCGCTCCTTCCAAGATTTCCCTCTCAGGGCTAGCACGTTTCTCCTTTGCCCATTCCTTCAAAGCTCTTTGCAATGTCTTAGGCTCAGTAAAAATCTGCGAGTGGCCATTTCTGTTAACACGCAGTCTGGCAGGGTAAAGCACTGCATAGTCTATATGCTGGTCCCTCATCTGGCGCTTTAACGGGGCAAATGGTCTACGAGGAGTTATTGGACCCCTCATATTGTAGTGTCTGCTTAGTCCTGGCCGCCGCCAGCGCTGAGTCCCTATAGTTCAACAGACCCGCAATTATAGGCCTAGGTGAAGCCCCAGGGGGTGGGCGAGTTCCCAACGAGCGGTGCGCTCGCGCCACCATGAACATGTTAGAGAACATCTCAGCGTCCAGGGGAGTGACCAGAAGCTTCTCTACGAACTTCTCCAAATTGCCTGTTAAAGTCGTTTCAGGGATCACCGTGATTCTTATGTTGTTGCGGCGCGACCGCACCTCCAAATCTTCAGCTTTGTCTTGCAATATTTGGAGGACCTTGTCCAGTTGTTTGTGGTCAGAGTCCATCGATGTCTGGGCCTCCTCCACCTCTGTTATCCTACCCTCGGACATGTCCAGACGCACCGCATGCTTGTCCAATCTCTCAGACACCCTGTCCAAGTGATATGAGAGAGCGTCGATTTTAGTGCCCAACCCTGAAAGGCTACCCTGTAAGTTTTTTTTCCATCGCCACTAGCATTGAGCGGATGTCCCCATCTAGATCCTCAGGCAGCGGGTTCGCCGAAGGATCCCCGTCGTCGGCCGAAGTGTCCCACACTTTTGACTTTCTGTGATCAAACGTGATCTTGGGTTGGTTTTTGTCCCATCTTGCACTGTTCTGTCCGCCGTGACACGGGCACCAATACGCGCCCCAGAGTCCGCCTAGTCTTTAGGGTGAAAACTGGGCCACGTGGGTTCTGTCACAACTCCTTTATACTGTAGCCAACTGAGGTCCGCAGCTCTGCCCCAACTGAGTCTCAACACAACTTTTTCAGGGGCAGTTCTAGTTTGTAGGGCTTCAGTCCCGCCAAAACAACTCCACTGACAATCCACCAGAGCCCCATTGGGCCCACAGCGTCATAGCTATACCTCAGATGGAATGCCCAGCAGCCCCCAGATTGTGCAAGTCATACAGTGATGCACACTGCAAATGTTCCCCATGGCTATCAAGAGCGCTATGTTCAGTTCGCAGCCAGCCATACATGCGCGTCTCCAGGTGTGTAGAAGGGCTGCAGTCAGCTGCTCGACTTCTCAGCCCGTCTCCGTCTCGCCATCCGACAGACACCAAAAAATGGCCGACACCCAGCGCTAGGCTCTCCGGGTCAAATCACTAGCCCGGCACATCCCAGCAGGTGTCAGGAATCGCCTCTCCAGCTTAGTAGCAGTGCTTCACTTCCCCCAGCGGGATCCGAGATGTGGGGTCACAGTGGCGTCCGGGTCAGCAGTGTCGCACAGCACGCTAGTAGTGTGGCCGTTGAAGGGTAGTCGGCACACTCTGTACACCCTCGGTATACTCCCTTCGGACAGGTTCCGAACGGCGCTCGCTCGGACTCGCAGCTCCCAACTCCACTGGTAGCGCAAGGAACACAGCAGACGGGTTTACCTTCGCTGCACGGTCGCACTTCAGACCGGTGCTCCAACTCCGGGCTCAGGCCGCAGTGTCTTGTCTCCCACCAGCGATCACAGCGTAGGAGTTATGACCTCCGGAACAGCTCAAACTTAAACCGGGTGCTTTCCGACCCCCTCACATCAGGAACGTGGGTCTACCAGCCGCCGCAATCTCAGGATAAATGACGGATATCGTGGCAGTTTCACAGAGCCGAGAGCTCAAGCAGCCATCTTGCAGCTCGCAAGCTCCGCCCCCGTCTTTTGCATAATTCGTGACGCCATACGATGCGCACATATGAAACTGCAGGCGGGGCGAAAACACTACTTTGGAATCTGTATTGATTCCAAGAAGCCCTCGCATGGCGAGAGCAGCGCATGCGCACTGCTAACGCCAGGTGAGACCCAATAAAACGACCACAGTGGTCCTACTTGGAGACTCGCTTGCTTACTGACCCACTAACCTCCCTGTGCTGACTGCAGTAACTTTCACATCCTTACCACAGCACTATATAAAGCCATGTGATATAAAGCCATGTGTTAACAACAGCATCACTAGAAATGAAAAGCACAGTCCAATTAGCCCCTCATTCTTCCCCACAAGGTAAACGCTCAATACACCATTGAAGCTGGATACCTGGGTGTGATGTAACAAAACAATAAGACCTCCAATAATTATATAAAACGTGGTAATCAGGCTGTGCTCTGCTCCACATCCTAACTCTTATATTCCTTGGTGGCCTTCCTGAATTCTAGATTCACCACATAACATAGCATAGGCATATATATATATGTCACTTGTTGACATTCCACACCATTCTTTGCTCTTTGACCACCTTCCGGCTAAATTCAACATTATCAGCAAAACCAAAGATGGTTGGAGAGGTGATGGAGTATCTGTTGTCCGATTCCATCTCCAGCCAAGACATTGAACACTTATGTCTTTGCTGTTACAGTCAAGTGCATCTTTCAGGTGGTTTTGATTTCACCACAGCCTTCTTCAGAGGGGACCAGGATGAACAAATCATCAAGAGTTTCAAGCCTGAATCAGAAAGCGTCAGATCTAGGGGTGGAGGCGTGATGCCGAGTCATCTAAAGGTAGGGCAGATGTTCTACCGCTGTAATGCTGTTCAGCTTGCCGTACAGCTTTATTGTCAGTCACGCAGACACACTTTGAGGTATTTATATAATTAGCTATCTTTATGTTAAATGCTTGGTTCAGCGGGTGATTTACCTTCATTGTATGGGGTACTCAAATGCAACTCAAGATTTACGGGTCCTGGTTAGCTGGGTTAACTAGGTTTTGCGTTTTACTTTCAGAATTCTGCAGTCATTTTAGTACCCTTTCCCTGCCGATTCGTTGCTCACCTGAAGAGACTTTTGTTGACATCGCTTACAGTTTGGTTTGTAAGGGTTGGCCCAGGTTGAAAAAGGCAGTAAGGAAACAATTCTCTACTCCTTAACAGTGAAGCAAAGATCAATTTCTCAATGGACTTTAAACCCTCTTTGGGCTGCAAAAGTAGTATTCCCTCACCTCCATTTGTGAAAACCCTCTTGGACGGAGAGAACACTACCCCCACATGCGGTGAGACTCCCCAGGTGGTGAGGCCGTCATCTCCCATCCATCCCCAAGTTCAGTTCCCCAGGCTGTGAGTCTCTCTGTGTGTATTTATGAAGTCTCACCAGGTTCAGCTTTTCTTTTACTTCCCGGATTTCAGGCTTTACTCGGCTCAGCAGGGTCAAGATCTTCTCGTTGGAGCTAATGGGTCCACAAGGAGGACCTAGGAATTAGAGAAAATTCAATGTAATCAGTGTTGCTTTAAAAATTACCTCTGAGGGAGAAACAAACCCTGGAGCCCCAATACTGATGCAAGCTCATAAAACCAAACGCTGAGCATAGTACCTAGGCAACGCACAAAATCTCAACACTGAGCACAGCCCAGGCTTCAGAACCCTTACAGGGCATTGAACAGACCTCTACATCCCAACACAAAGCACACACCCCGGATACAGAGCACTGTACGGTCCTTCTACCAGAACGAGGATGGCAGAGACCCCTGTACTGCACAGAATGTGACCCCCTTGAACCGAAAGCACTATATAGAGCACTGAACCCCATCATTACTCACGGTTCAAACCCATGGACCCGTACAAAAAAAAATCGAAATAAGACCACTGTGTCGTATAGAAAGATTGGTAAATGCCTTTAATCCTGACACTTCACAACCTCTATGCACCAACCCTGAGCTCTGTACAAACCCTTATTCCCAGAACACTACTCATGCTCTATTATTAAAGGGACACAGTCACCCCTTCCGCCCTTTTTAAAATACTATTATTCTGTAATATTTTATAAACAGCACATATTCATAAAAAAATAATACCAAATAGGTTTCCTGTCAAAAGCTGTTTATGGATGGTATTTTGTAGAAGTGTACCAAGCATTTGACCTGCTTTAATAACATTTTAATGAGTAAAGAATATGTTCGTGATCTCTGGGTGACGTTTAGTTTCTGGGCATCTGACCATGTTCTTTTTCCTTGGGCCTTTGCTGGTTGTCTGGGGAATCTGGGTCTCTGCACGGATTCTGATGGTGCTCGTAGAGTCTGGGCATCTGTTTTAGGTGTCAAATACCTTTCATTTTTTGTTAGTGTTTGTTTTTGTCTGACAATATGATCTTGTTAGTTGTCTCTGACTCTCTTAGTCTTAAGGTCACCGGCCATAAAATGTACATGCTAGACCCTGGCCATCACTTACATACAAGGAGATATTTACCCATGAGCGGGCTTTTAGGAGAATGAAGAAAGAGAATGAAGTGGCAGTGCCACTGTCATGCAGCACTATCTGTTTAGATCGTATTCATGTTTTTGGGAGCCCGAGGGTACGAGGAAGAATGGATTATCTAAGCGACAGAAGTCTTGTCGTTTATCCAGTCCCAATGAGACTGACTATCCATATACCACTAACCTTGGGCAGTTATTGCGCTTCGCCCACTTGATACGGGATTTAGTCATTTGTTTCACTTGATTACCTTCACTTAAGTTATGTTACTATGATTTCTATGGCGCCCACTCATCCACAAATGGATATCCTGATTCAGTCGATCAGGCCAAAGGGTGTAATACATGAAGAGGATAAATAATCAACAGCGAAGGAACTTATTATATATTTTTTCAAAGGCAATTTTTGAGAAGCTTCCTCAACAGCGGGAGACTCTATGTTAGACACATGGAACAGGGTTACAGTGAAAAGCTGCAAGGCCAATATAGGGACAACTGCCCATTCTGGCCCGATGGATCCGCTGCATGAAGAGGTCGTCCTCCTCGGCCGCTCTGAGAGACCTGGCTAGTCTACACATAAATACTCTACTGCGCAAGTAATATGGTCCTACTGTATAGAGAGGTTTGTGGACATGACAGCAGCTTAAAGAAGGCACGTTAGTGTACTGGTACTGGTAGGTAGTGTAAGGACTTCAGAGTGGTGGGAGAAGGAGATCTACTAAGTACACTGTAGATCATGCAACCAGGAGTGTTCTGAATAGTGTAGAGCATGAAAACAATTCGTTTTATACAATTCACGTACTAGGAAGCAAGCTGAAGGTCTTGTGAAGAAGTTCTGTATATTATGGATGGCATGTTGTCAACTATGATGCCCAGATTCCTACCCGGTTTCCTGGGGAGTAAGGGTTGGGCCGACTCTACTGGTTCTTTCCCGAACAGGATCACCTCCGTCTTGTCGCCGTCCAGTTTTAAACGGTGGTCCTGCGTCCGCGGGCAACTGACGTCAAACAGTCCACAAAGTCGCATTTTGTAGCCTCAGCATTTCCACAATCAATACTATTGTGTATTGCCGGCGTAGGATACAATGTCAAAGCTCTTGGCTCTTACAATGGCAGCTGAATGGGACCATATTGATGTTAAAAAGCACCAGGCTCAAGGACGATCCTTGGGAGATGCAACAGGTAACAGATACAGGATCTGACTTGAACAGAGGAAGGTGGGTGGATTGTGTTGTACCTGACAAGAAAGACCAAAACCACCTGAGGGCATTAGAATACAGGCCAATCTCATGCAGCCATTTTATCAAGATGGCATGTGAGACATTGTCAAAGATTTCCGAGAGGTCAAGGAGGATGTGGCCAGCAGATTTGCCCTCCTCCAAAGTTAGCCAGATGATGTCAGTCACAGCCAGCAATGCAGGTTCTGTACTATGGGCCTCCCCAAGCCCGGTTTGAGAGACAGCTAGCAGGTTATACTTCTCCAAATCAAAAGCTAGCCGGTAGTTGATCAGTCTCTCAAAAACTTTAGCTGGAAGTGAGTAGAGACACTCGGCGATAGTTTGCCACATTTAGAGGGTGTGCCCCGAGTTTCTTCAGCAAAGGGAGTAACAATGCACGCTTCCAGCCATCATGATATTCAGCAGTGGGAAGGGATCTATTAAACAAATCTATGAAATGGGGGCCACGTAGGTTTGTTTTGGAAGAAAAGATGTGTTAAGGGCACGGATCTTCAGCAGAACCCAATCTTACCTTATGCATGGCTTCCCCTATGGTATGTATCATCATGGGTTTAAAGGAGTCCAGGGTGGATGGGGCTCTTCCAGTTTAAGTATGAAGGGGTTGAGATTATGTGCAGCAAGTATATATATATATATTTTTAAATACAGTGCCAGATTAGAGCAGATTATTTCACCTACATTCCACTACACCGCTTAATTCTACACATTTATGTATTTACCATTGCTACATTAACTGGTATAAAAGAACAGTTTCCACTCGACATCTGGCACTCATGTTTATGTAATTACATGCGTATCCGGTCTAGGTTATCCATCCAATATTGAATGTAGGTTTGATTTAACAAAGTTGAATCTGTATCACTCTGGTCTAATTACACTTAGGTTTACAAACCTATTATAGTTGGCACACAAATGCTGATACGTGTTAGGGAACCACGGCTCTACGGTATTAGGGTTTAGCTTTTAGCACACTTTGTATGATACCTCATCAAACCATTTTTAAAGTGCAACGTCTGCCTAGAGGCTTCATACCGCTAAACTAAAATATGAAAATAAAGCAATAATGCAGGATTCATATAGGTAAACTTTTGACCACTCTGCATTAGAGTAAATTTGGCCGCTTACTAATGTACTCAGGTAACACGTGTCACATGAAACCTCTTTCACCCTTCCCGAGTTGCTAACTTTACCACTCTTCGCTGAAGGACCAGAGAAATTCCAGGAACGAGGGGCTTGACACAAAAAACAAATAAGAGGAACAAAACACAGTATTTTAAAAACACCCTTACATCGAGTTTTCATTGCATGGAACTCATGGGAGGGCTTGCAACAGTGCGTTCCCCATGTCGAAAATAGCTGCAATGCCAAAGCAGGAACCTCCATCTTGCCTGTCTGGTGTCTTGAATTTCACCGAACCCCCCTTTTTTTTTTTTTTACCTGAAACCTATTCTGGAATTTAAAGACATCACAGAGTATATTACCTGACCCGTCTTTAATTTTCCTGTACCCCTTTCCTACTCTTCTCTAACACCCTCCTGGATGACCAGCCACCTATGGTTGCTATCAACTACTCACTAGGACTGTCATAATTCTTCTCTTATTTCCTCCTTTGGTCTCAACTCATCCAACATCGAGCATGGTGAAGGATTATGAAACATGATGCAAGAGACATTAGAACCCTCAGCACTGAGAAAGGATTGGTCCCAGTAACCCACCCTGATCTTTGTGCACATCTCTGGTCTTCGATATACTACAGGCCCCAGGATACATTCTGGTCTACACTTGGGATCCCTGACACACAGTATAGCATAGGGTGTCTAAACCAGCTGCCCAGCTCTATTTCCTTCCCCAAGCTGTGAACATGAAAAAAGGAAGAACCTTCTCACACAGCCAAGAAAGGAGAGTACAAACTGAAACTACCTTAGAAAAGCGGAAGCCAACAAGACCCATACCTACTTCAAACATTCAGCGAAGAGGCCAGAGGTCTCTCTGAACCCATAAGGCTAAGTCCAACCTGTGGAGATTGGGAGTGAATCATGACCATTAAGGGCACATCCCAGCCTCCCACACCACAGCACTGTGGACGAGGCCACGCGGGAGCAGGCACAAAGGTCAGAATCACTTAGACCCCGAAAGCGGAGACCACCAGAATGCTAAACTCACACACCTCCCAGGGAGAGATTCAACTTTCCAAACAACGATCACCCTTGACACAATTGCTTCATCCAGGAACCAAAACACTGAAACCACACTGCTGCTTAGGACCACAGTCTAAGACCACACTCCCACGCATCCTCAGGAAGATGATCTCCCTTTCCCCCTAGGAAGGGATGCTGGGAGGGGGAGTGGGGGGGGGGGGGGGGGGGGCTCATGGCCATCAGTTTCTGGGTATGAGCTGATCTTAGTGCCTTGGCCTTAAGTAACAGCGATCTTTGGTGCGAGCAGGTTCAGCCCCTTAGTTCATTTTTCTCCAGGTCACCTCTCTTCTATGGACCATGACTTTGTGGATGTGACTGCAGGATTGGCCTCTGTGGCAGTCCCTTGGTGTCAGGGGAGAATGAGCCCTGGTTTCTGGATGGAACCATTAATGCATGGCACTGGTGATTATCTCTACACGCCCTACAACTTGGGTCACTGAACCAAAAGACTCACGGACTACAGATTGTCTGACCAGTTCTTGCCAACTAGGATCAGGGGGTGAGGAGTGGTCAGTGGTTTGCGGATCCAGGATGGATGGTGGGAAGTTTACATTCTTAACTTCATCTCACCTTTCTCATCTTCATCATCTTTCTTCTTTCCGGTCTCCTCACCTTTCTTTAAAAAGAAAAAGAAAGTCTTGAGGTGCTATGATTGGCTCGAATGCATCTCCCATCACTAGAAGAAAAATTATCATGGATACTTTGCTTCTCCCTGAGCACAGCCATTCCCCCGTGCCAAGCTACTCACCGCCTCCTTCTCCTTTTTCAACTTTTCCTCCTTTTCCTTATCCTTAGCTGGGTCTGGAATGGGGATATCCAGCTCCGCTCTCAGCGCTCCCAAGTCAGATAGGTTTAAGTCCTTCTCCTGGAAAGAGAAGGTCCCAGGGTGTGTCAGGCACTAGGTTTGTGGCTACGCTGCTTAGAGGGTGAAGCTGTAGAACTTCATATTTCTGATTTTTATTAATAACACACATGGTTGTACAGATAGTTCAATCTACATTTCAAATATTACTAAAAACATCAATTAATTTACCAAAGTGTCTCAATTATAATAACATCCTAATTTAATTCATTATACTACTCAGAAAGAGGGAAAGCGGTGTGCGGAAATACAGAGAGCATTGGCATTTCATACCAGTAAGTGTACATCGCTAAAAAACAAAAAACAAAATGAATATTTGTATTGTTATCAAACATGTCGGTATTGCAATTGAGAAAAACCAAAGGGTATGATGGACGGAGTGTTGAACATCGCAAGCACTCACCCCCAGTCAACTGATCTGGGTTTAATCCATCATCATTCTTTAGCTCACTCCGCCACCCCAGTTCAGACATGGCCATATGCAAATCAGTCTGACCCTGTGCCTCATGGGAACAGTCCAGCCCGAACTGCCAAGCCATGCCTTCCCTGGACCGGAAACAAGCATCCTGGGACCGGTTTCGGGTTAATAAGCCGTCATCAGCCAGGCTAGCTTGAATCCAGTGGCCAAGTGTTTCCGGTCCAGGGATGAAATCCAGGGCAACGCACCAGACTAGTCTGGTTACCTAGTGGGCTTCAAAACAGCCACTAACTCCAGAGTATCATTGTTTAGGTCTCGCCTGACCCAGCGCATGCGCTGGCCTGGTGAGACTTATTGAGAGGGCTCCAAAAAGTGCTACCAGGCCGCTTTGATGTTTGATCGCGATCATTTTCACTTTCGCGGCCGCAGGGCCGCTTGTTCTAATGTAACGTGTAATGTTACGTACTTCACGCTCCCCGTTTTTATTTCTCATCTTTAACCCCTCGCGTTTTCGACTCTCAGACGTTTCTTCTACTTAGCCTCATATTCGCCTCTGTGACTCTTCTGTCACTCCCACCTGTTTCTCTCTCGCGGTCAGTTTCTCCCCGTCATTCTTTTTTTCCCACGCACACCTTCCATCATGTTTCTACTCCACGCCTTTCCTTATCTTATCCTTATCGTAAGGTTAGGTTTCTACACCTTTCCATATTTTTATCTTACCCTCAGCATCCTTCTTTTTACTCATGTTCTCCACACATTTTCTCTTTGTTTCGGTCTATAACTTTCCTTCTCCGCCGTCATACGCTCCTGTCTTCCCATCTTTCTACGCCCATCTCTTTCGCGTTCAGATATAATACCGAGATTCCCAATCAACCGGGTAATGTTATTGTTTCGTTAACTGTTCCCGAAGACACCCCCCGCCTCTTTTCTGCCACATATATCGCTTTCTCCCTACCACTGGCCCTTCCTTTTCTTCTCCTCCTCTCAGGCCTCTCCTCTGTTGCAGGTGGCTCTGCATTTCACCACAGAAGGCTGTGACACTTGCAGCGACACGTGCACTCTGAAATGCAGTGCAGACGAGGAAACATAATCCTTTAATTTAAAACAAAAAACAATACAGTTTGGCTATGTTTTGAGCATGCCCACGTGCCGACCATTGTCACAAACAGAAGCGCCTTCTTGCTGGTTGGTCCACACCTCGTTTTCATTGATTATTGTCACGAACGTGGAGAACCCTTCAGAGGCGTCATGACGCACAATAACACAGAGGATACAGTGTGAAGAGGAGGGGCAGAAGTAAGGATAGGAGAGGTCAGATGGAGATGAAGTGATGATTACAGTGCGTGAATGTAGTGGCGATCAGTGTCAGGGAAAAATGGTTGGGACAGGAAGGTGGAGGTTTAGGATCCCCTCATGAGGTTAGGTAGGGGCAGGCGGGAGCAGCTGCTATTGTCCTCAGGATCAAAGACTCCTCAAGCAGACGTGGCTTTGGGCATATGCTTGGAAATCCAGGTGTAGGAGTCCTTACACCGGTTGAGGGTGGGCGGCTTGGGGTCACTAACGTAAAGGGATGTGGGGCAGTCTAGTGTGGCCCGTCTGATGCATCAAGTCATCTTCAATTGTGTTACATTAGATGATGGAATTGTGCAGCGATAGGAGGAATACAAGAGGAGAGTTAGAGATGGAAAGGGGCCACAAGTATGAGCAGCTTGAGCACGTGGGGGAATTTTGATGAAGCGGATGGTTTGGAACCTGACTACTGCGCAGAAGTGTAGTTGGAAGAAGGTGAAATTGTGAGTTGGGTGGAAAATAGTGTGCAAGTGCTTTAAGAAAGAAGAAGGTGGTGAAGGTTGATAGCAGGTGGAGCTGGTAATCCTAATGAAGATGGGAGTATTGGAGTTTTAAAGAAGAAAGCTGTTCATCAGACAGAAAAATGGACAGAAAATGTGGGGGTGGGAAGAAAGAGAGAATTGCAAGAACAGAACTGGATTTCTGGTGCCAAGATGAAACATGTTACACCTAATTTGTGGGAATAATGGAAACAAAACTTGGGTTTATGGAACAAGTTTGGTGCAAATCTGTGGGGGTCTGGGAAGGTATCATGGGGGAGAGTCAGGGGCATGTAACAGGTGTACTTGGTAGTTTAGATAAAGCAGTGAGTATAGAGCTCAGGTAATGGGTGAGGTGCACAGTGTCACAAAATTTCCCCAAGCAGAGGTGGTGAGGTCAGGTAACAAGGGTTCTAACACACGTCTGTTAAAGGTAGGAGAGAAGGTGGTAAATACAGGTGGTAATAAAGGGTTTGAGGGAGAAACAGAGTAAGAAACATATGAGGAAACTTCCCTATATGGGAGTTTCAAGGCCTCTGGGAGAGCATTTGTCTGTGGGTATGGAGCAGAAGCTTTTGGAAAAGGGAGCGGCATATACAAGCTGGTGCATGGGGAAATTGAGGCAATAGGGGCTTCCAAAGAAGAGGAATGATACAGTTTTCTATGAAAAATACCCAGAGGTCGATGGTGATGTTCAAATTCACAGATGTAATTCGCAAGACGCAACTGGGCTGTGGGAGTTTAGCTTGGCTACTACAAAGAGTTTAAATCCCAGGTGGGTGTCTATCCAGACAAGCCATGGGAAGAGGTGGATAGTAAACTATGGTTACAATGGATGGCCTGAGTCAGGCCAGACCCGGCTTTACTTGCAGCAAGTGGCTGTGCTATCAAAGATCTGCCTTTTCTGGGGCATCCCACCCAGGAAGGGGTGGGTAACTGGTTCAGAGAGCAGCGTCATCTTAGAGCTTCAGTAGCGGTGAGTGCACTAGAGCAAATTAAGTATAAATGTTCTTAATTATGGGAACGCACAATGACGCACAATGTTTAAGGAAGTTTCCAATGTGTGACATTGGTCACTGGTGCATGGAAGAGGTGAACAGCACATTACAAAGGGTGCCTACAACAATTAAGGTGCAGGCACTGTGTGAATAGATACTGTTTTATCCTGGCAGGATAGTGACTAGGTTGTTGAAATGGGGTTTTAGAGAGTATTTTAGGCTGAGGTATTAGGTTACAAGAGAAAGGGGCTATGCAGACAACTTGAAATCAGTCAAGTAAATGCCACATGTTTTTAGAACAAAACTAGGTAAAGAGGTGCATTAAGGTAGAACTGTGTGGCTTTTTGATTGCTGAATAAAACCTGATAGATAATTTCATCTCTAGGCATTCACCCTAAGAAGGTTTTTGGGAGAATTCAGACTAATTTATCACTGGTCTTGGCTCAAAGGTGGCTTGGGTAAATCTTTAAATGCACAAGAGGATACAGCAGTTCAATATGCATCTGTGGATGGTGCCATTAGGCTGGTGTGGATGTACGGTGGCAGAACAGATGTAGTTATTTGTGACAATAAGTCGGCTTTTTGACTGTGCCCATGCATCCTTTGGACCTTTTGCTTTGGGCATGCAATATGAGGGTCTGTTTTTGTCGGGAAAGTACTCGCTATGGGTTATGCTATCTCCTGCTTTTATTTGAAATGAATGGCATGTTTTTGCAGTGTTTCTACAAATATCTATTTGTAGAAGCTGTCGCAGCATTTTATGATAGGCGCTTTCATCACAACTAGGGCTTCCAGTTTTTAGTTAAAGCCTTTTATAAACAAAGAAAACACCACCAAAGTAGAAGCGGGAAAACATTGGAATTTGCTGCACTTTTATGGCTTTGGTGCCTTGTGGTATCAAAACAGCATAAATTCAGACCCTAGTTTTAAGCACTTTCCTGTGATGGATTGTTCTGCTATGACCCTCTTGAGCAGTGCTAAGCCACGTAACCTCTTGAGTGCCCATGACGAGATGGTCTCGTCATGGGCCGCGGTTGCGCTGTGCCCATGACGAGACTATCTCGTCATGAACCCCGCCCGCTAATGAAAGGGCCGGCACAGGGCGGGGAAAGGGCGGGGCACTGAAGGGGTTAATATGCCCCTGTGGACATTAGAAAGGACCCTGGGCACTAAGACCCACTTTCATTCCCATTTTTGTGAGCATGGCTCGTCATATGGCTTTAGCTCAGTGTTCACCGCATGGTGCTGCATGGTGGCCAGCAGGTTCCCTGTTGAACTCTCAGCAGTGTGTCTGTCCAAGGCAAGGAGAACCTCCATGATGCCATCCTCCTTCATTCAGAGCTGGACAGAACTTTACTTTTTTAAAGCTTTCTGAAAGTTCAGGTATAAGCACTGCAGCAACAAACAACACTGCAAACAGATTGCTCCAGAATCAGCGCCCTCCCATAAAACACTGCACCGAACACTACTATTCTTAGGTTTACACAGTGATGTCTGAAACGCATACCAACAGAAGATGAATATCTTCAAACAGAAGGATCAGGGACTGGATCATGGACATGTTCAGTTCTCGGGGGCCATGTAAATTGGTCCATGAGCTGCTTTTAGAAGAAAAGAAAAAGTAATTCCTATATGAACTTGGAAAATGTAGGCGTTTGTTTAGAAGTCAGAACGGCTGAATAAATTCCTAGCATGTGCCGCAGATGGCAAAGTATCTTCAAAAACAGGTGCATGGACCCATTCTGAAACTGAACTTTGACATAGAGGAGACAGGATGGCCAGGTTCAACTTTGAATTTTGTTATAATTTTAATAAACATAACACATACATAGCAGAATGGTATGATTTGTAATCCTCTGCAATTCCTCGTGTGCGTAGAACGGCGCACGTGAGGAATTGTAGTTGGATTGGAAAAGAGAATGTGGAGTTTTGGAATTGAGCGGCCAGCGTCCGGCAGCTCTGTGGGAGTTGTCGTATTAAAGAGAAGTTAGTTCTACCTGGCATATGCATCATCTTACTTGGATCACAACAAGTATTTGTGGCAACGAGTTGACAAGTTCCCGGGGAACCCAAGACTGAGGATTTGCCCAGGAGTCTCAGTTCCGGTCTGCCTCTAAAGTCCGGATCTCGTAGTACGGTGCTTGTGAGACATACGTTGTATGCATTGATCTATTAGAGGGATGCAGCTGCTGTTCTGTGATCCCGGAGAAAAATTTGACCTGTTTGGACGTATTTTCGGTGTTTGGCTGGCACGACATCGCTCAAGCTCCTGCGCATGCAGCGGATGTTAGTGTGATCATCCTACGCGCATCTCGGACAACAGAGACATCTGTGATGTCGATTTGCAGAATGTCACAGGAGAAATTTCCTTAGTAACGAGGGACGCGTTTGACAGCGCACAGCTCGTCCTTTGCTCATCTTTCCTGTATTTTCCCGTGAATTTGGGAGCCGGTTATAACTCTCAGTGGGCGTGCTATGACAGCCTGCAAGAGTCTGCCGTGCATCATTTTACGGTGATGCACACACCTACAAACGGTTCCTTTCCGTTTTCCCTGTGTGCATGGGAGCTGGATACAATTCATAGTGCGCATGCCTGCAATTGTCAAGAGTCTAGTCATCATTTTACGGTGATACACACACCTGAAAGCGGCTGTCCCTTAAAGGCAACTGAGCACAGTTGGGATACATTATTTTGAAATAAATGAAAAGAAAAACTATTATCTGCATAAGCTGCCTGTGAGAAGTGTGTAAACTGTTTCATGGTGATACACACACCTACTACTGGATGATTATATATTTTAACACATTATATTTTATTCATATTTAGGAGTACACAACCTAACCCCCTACAATATATAGCATTTATTACTCATTATAAAAATGTCGCAAAATCTTGCTTTCCCTCCCACCATTTTTATCTAATCCTGGTGATCCTATAGTTCCGTGGGAGGAATGGATTGATGGATTCAAAATTTACATGTTGGCAGCATGTAATGAGAGAATGGCTGATGAGAGAAAACAAGCCATTTTGCCAATTTATCATACTTTACCAGATATTCCATCTCAGGAAGAAGGTGAGAGTGTGTTATTATGTGCAAGGACTAAGAAGCAGCTGGTGTTATATTTTGGGAACAAAACTAATGTCATTCTAGAACGCTACAAGTTTTCTTCTCATAAGCAAACAAGTGATGAGTCTACTGACACGTTTGTGACAGCGTTGGGAGCATGAATGGTGAATTGTGCTTTCACTGGTATTCAGGATGAATGTATTCGCGACCAGTTGATGATGCATACGTCCAATCCTGCAATTCAAAAACAATTATGGTGTGCTCAAAATCATACATTATTGGAAGCTTTAGATGTAGCTAGGGGTGAAGAATTAACTAAAAAAATGTGTTAAAGCGGTTAACTAGAGAAAGTGAAAGATAATTGTGTTCATGATGAATCGAAGATTAATGTTGTTAGAACCAAATCTAGAGGTGAGAGACCACTTACTGGCAACAAACCTAAGAATGAGAAATCATCTTGTGGGGCAATCGACAAATCTAAAGGAAGGCGATGTGGTTCACAAAAAAGTGCATGTTTAAGATGTGGCAAAGTGAACCATTAGGCAAATGATAGATCGTGTCCTGCTAGAAAAGTAAATTATTTAAGTTGTAAGAAAGTGGGTCATTAGGCACGTATATGTAAAGGTTCAGGATCTAAATTTGTAGGGGCAGCTAATAAGGGTGACAAAGCTGATAACGTTGAGGAAGGATGTATTGAGCAGATTTTGTGTGTGTTGGATGAGGATGCCGGAAAAAGTTCTAGGGCATCGGATGATCGATCATTGGTATCTTCCCTTGTTGATCCAGACAAGGATAGAATGTTGTGCGTGAAAGATCCTAAATGGATAATTGAAATTGATGGTCAGCCTTTTTTCATGCTTGTGGATTCAGGAGCTAGATATACCATCGTTGCAGAAGATGATTTTCAAAAGTGTAAAGCTTTTAAGGACACAATTTTATACAAACCTGATGTTAAATTTAAGTCATACAGTGATGGGTCGGTAGAATTATTGGGATTTTTTATTGCAGCAATTGCATATAAGAACAAAGAGATTTTGGTAGGGTGAACATTGCTAATAAAGGCGCCCCATTGTTAGGCCTTATTCATCAGTCTGAAATGGGCATACACTTACATCCAGGGGAGCGTGAACAAGTAGTACTGGGTGATGCCATGGACCAAGAAATAGACATTGCATAAGTGAGTGCGACTTTTCGAAGGAAGGATATTATACAAGCATTTCCTGAGGTGTTTACTAATAAACTGGGCAAGTTAAAAGGTTTTAAACATCAAATAGTATTACGCCGGGGTTGTCTTCCTAAAGTCCACCAGGTACAGAATGTACCAATGGCTGTGAAGGATGATGTCAAAAGTGAGTTAAAAGAACTGGTGGATGCCGGTATCATTGAGGATATAGAATCGTCAGATTGGTCAACACCCATTGTGGTGGTGAGGAAACCAGATCAATCTATTAGATTATGTGTGGACCTTCACGATTGAAACCGTGCTATTTGGGTTGATAGGCACCCCTTGCCCAACATAAATAAAACGATAACTACCGTGGGTAAAAACAAATGGTTTTCAACCATTGACCTATCGGCAGCATATCATCAGAACAAATTGCATGATTCATCTAAACATTTAACTTCTTTAATCACACAATTTGGAGCATACGGATTCAAACGAATGCCATTAGGTTTGGCATCTGCGTATTCTGTTTTTGACTGATGCAAAAAAGATTTAGAGACATGCCTGGAGTTAGTTATTTCGAGGATGACATTTTGATTTTTGCGGTAGGGATGTATGGACCATGATGTGAAATTGATGGAGTTTTAGAAAGACTTCCTCATAATGGCCTGACAGTTAAACAGGAGAAGTGTAAGTTGAGAGTAAACAGTGTAACTTATTGGGGCACGTTATCAATGCCAATGGAGTTAGACCTCACAAAAAGTTAGTAAATAACATTGTCAATACCATAATTCTGGTTTGCAAGGATGAATTAAAATCCTTCTTGGGAGTAATTAAATTTTACGCCAAGTTTGTAAAAAAACGTTGCTGCTAAGACGAAATGTATAAGAAGTTTGCTTAAAAAAATCATGCGAGTATGAAATGTGTCCAAAAAAATTTGACTCGATTAAATTGGAAATTGCTAATGCACCATATTGGAATTGTTTTAACATATGTAAAACTATAGTATTAACTGACGCTAGAGCTTTTGGGTCTAGGTGCGGTGTTATCTCAAATACAAAATGGTGAAGAAGTGGTCATTGCATAAGCTTCATGTACATTTGTCTGAAGGAGAAAAACGATATTCTGTAATTGAGAGAGAAGCCCTTTCAGTTTCCTGGGCTATCGGGCCTTTCAAGACATAAATATGGGGCATACCGTTTGTTATCAAGACTGAGCACAAACCCCACGTTAAGATTTTTTCCACTAAGGGGGTCAGACATTTTGTCTCCGATAATTACCAGATGGGTGACAAATCCTCCCATTGTAATGAGGAGTAAGGTTGCAGAGTGTGGTCACGAAGGGCATCTTGACAGGAGTAAGAACAAAAGAAGGTTGAGAATTGTTTCGGTGGCCAGGCATGGATAAAGATGTTGAAAGTGTAGACAAGGATTGTGAATTGTGCGCCAGTAGCGATAAAAGTTTGAAAACCTGTTCCCAACCCATTCAGCCGGTACAATATCCTGAGACGGCTTGGTCAAAAGTTGAAATGGATGTTATGGGTACCATCGATGTATTGGGTAATTGCAGTAGATTTGTCATGGTAGATTATTACTCAAAATGGTTTTAAGTAGAATTTATGGGAGATGTCACAAGCAAATCAGTTGTAAAATTTATGGAGAAAATGTTTATTCATGATGGTTATCCTGACCAGATCAAGGAGGGTGAATGTTGATATAGAAGCCCTTCATAACAAGCATTGGCATAGCCAATTGGTCTCGCCTTTGGGACCTTATAAGTGTTTAGCCATGCAACAGTTAATGTTGTTGCAGTAAGGAAATTGTGCTGCATAACTAAATACTTATAAGGTCCCAAAGGCGAGACTTATTGGCTATGCCAATGCTTGTTTTGTTTAGAAAGCAGCTCCTTTAGTATTTATTACAGTCCAAGGCTAATCAATTATTAAATTTCGCAATTATTATTATTTTTTAAACTTTGCTGTCTTGATAACATGTTGGATTTATAGATTCTTTTCGTCAAAAAGTAAAGATGTGCACACATGCAAGCTTCCTTACGAAATTATGATATACCCAAAATACTGTCCCATTCTTAAGAGCATCTACTTTGCAATATTTTGCTGCTTAGATTAAAGTGAGACCTATTGGTTTTGCCAATGCTTGTTACGGATTGCATAATTTCCCTGCGTTTGGGAAGGAAGTGACTCCAACATGGCTTGTTGAGCTCATTATCTGCATAGTGCCACAAATTATCTCCTCCACTCTGGCATGCATGGTAACTGTTTTTATTACTCATGCTCGCGGACTACATGAGTCCTGAGTTGGCAGTGCCACCACTTTCATATCTTGTCTACTTCGGGAAGCCTTTATCACAAGGGCACATGGTCTGGCTTTAGTGCTTGCTGCGTTAGCGCAATCTCTTTTTCTAAAGCTCTTACACTCTGACCAGTCTCTTGTCATTGAGCAGGAAAGAGCTAGTAGGCGTAGGTTCTAAAAGGATGTGCTTATTATAGGGGCTCATTATGCCTTACATTATTTAGCTCTTTATAAACTTGTACACCTTCAATTCGGAGGTCGAGTATAAGAATTTCTTAACTTGCCTCACTTATCCGAGAGCATCTACCGCATAACCTTGCTATGCTAAGCGTAGAAACTCCAGGAAAGTAAGGTGGCCAGGGGGTGTCGCCGAAGTTACTTCTGTAGGGTCTTCAAATACGCCCATTATTATTGTTTGCAGATTGAACGAAGTGCTGTTTGTGCGTGTGCTAAACTGAACAGTGTCAACTTAAGCTGTGCACTATTTCAGGCTTTCGTAGTTCCAAAAGAAACTCCCCGAGTTCAATATTTCACTGGTCCCAAACTGCTAGTGGCATGTTCTCCATCTTTGCTCCTAAACGTGGACATCTTGGATATGAACTTCCCTTCCATGTCTCTTATACCAGCGTGCTGCGCATGTCTGTTGGCTTTGGTCTGTTAGCAAAGGTTCACATGGATCATTTGTAGTTTCGAATATCCTTTATGTGAAATACCATGGGGTGCACCACTAGTACAGGGGAGACCAGTCTCAGCAGTATTAATGGCAATCCCCAAGCGTACTCCCTGCAGTTTTCTGCTTCCCTTCCAATGCCAGCCACCTCCCATAGTGCTATTCTCACCCTTATAGGGGGAACTGATCCCTCCCAGAAGAGTAGCATTTCCTCTGTACTAGATTCCCCATCCCAGCACACACCTCGCCACCAACATATGAACTTACTGTCATGGAATGTGGCAGGCTTAGCAAGTAAGATGGCATGTCCTGAATGGGGCTCTTTTGTGGATGCTGCTGATGTGGTTCTATTGCAGGAGACCTGGGCCAGGGAGGTGGTTCATAGAGCCGGGTTTGCTTCCTTTAACATCGCAGCTCGGTGGGGAGGCAAGGGCCGCCCCTCTGGTGGCCTGACAACATGGATAGGTGTACACCTGGGTTGTAGTGTGGATTTGATCCAGACCAATTCGGATGACATCCTTTGTGTCCAATTGTCCTGGCCCAACTCATATAAGCTGGCAGTTGTGAATGTATATTCACGCCCTACTGCTATGGCTAAAGAATCTAACACCGTAGGGGAACTATCATCTTTCCTGGAATCTTTGGACCATGATACTAACTGTGTGATCGCAGGAGATTTTAATTGCCACTTTGAGCCCCTCCCAGGGCTGGGTGAGGGGGCATTGCAGGAAGAAGATGAGTTTTGGGGTATCCCACAGTGTAGGTCCACCTATGCAAAGGCATGGACCCCACTGGCTATCCAGGTTATGACTCTAACCTTGCAGTTTTCAGTTAGGGCGGTTAATGGCCGAATGCCTTCGGACATTCCATCCAAATGCACCTATAATAAAAAAGACCATGAATCCCATCTGGACTATTTTATGGTCCGGACTAGGTTATGGTCCAAAATTATAGATTTGGTGGTCATGAATAGATCAGACAGCGATCATAACGCCCTACTGATGAGAATGGAAATGCCAAACTCTGCTATAGCCCATACGGAACCAACCGCCGATCTAGGATTGGTCCTTACCAACAATAGGAGGAGGGTTAAGTGGGAAACCCTATGTGAAAGGCGGGATGTATTGCCAAGCTTATACTCATCTATTCCCCCCCTGCTCAAGATGGCAAGTGACATCTGGGACAAAGGGCAGTCTGAGGATAACTCTGCACGCTTCCTCACTGTGCACCGGGAATTAGTTGATATCCTTGCAGGCTTTTTAAACCCTATAGTTCCCGACAGGAAACCAAGGACTACCCAGCCCTCCTGGTATAATGCCGCATGCAGGAGTGCTAAAACTGCCTTGATTAATGCTATTAAAACTGGCAGTGATAAGCTAACAATCTGCTCACTTAGGGTTGCCCACAAACAAGTCTTAAAACAGGCAAGGATAGATTGGGATTGGGAGAGATGGGAAAGTTTATCATCAGCCCTTGCTAATAAGGAATT
Source organism: Triturus cristatus (assembly GCF_964204655.1). NCBI lineage: Eukaryota > Metazoa > Chordata > Amphibia > Caudata > Salamandridae > Triturus > Triturus cristatus. The sequence goes on along the minus strand of NC_140579.1, from coordinate 23,742,102 downwards.
GAACAGATTCTGGGCCATTGTGAATTCTGGGTGCGCGGAACCCCGCAATGCAATCGAAGCTAATCTTGACCCGGGGGTGTGGGAATCCCATTTTAAAACCTTGTACGCTGCCACCTCTGATTTAGATCTCTTGCCTTTTCGGCTTCCGTCTGCGGGGGATGCCGAAGCTTTGGAATTCACTGTAGATGATGTTTCGATTGCCATAGGGAAACTGGCACTGGGTAAAGCACCAGGCATAGATAAGATACCCGGGGATTTGCTCAAAGATCAGCCTAAGATATGGGCACCGTACCTTTGTGCACTTTTTAACTCAATTTTGCACGGCACGGAGGTCCCTGATTCGTGGCTGGGAGCGGAAATTGTACCGATATATAAGAAGGGTTCTCCCTTGCTCCCCGTTAATTATAGGCCTATCAGCCTCATTGACGTCCCCCAAAAAATAATGGCAAGACTTATTTTAGATCGCTTGCAGGACTGGATCAATGAGAATGATATCCTTTCTCCCTATCAGGCTGGCTTCAGAAGCAAAACATCTACCATGGATCAGATCTTCCGCCTAGTAATGTTGTATTGGAAGACTGTGGCGTTGGAGGGTGGCAGTCTCCACATGGTATTTGTTGATTTACGCTCTGCGTTTGACACTGTTCCTAGGGGCAAACTTTGGGCTGTTCTACGCGATCTAGGTGTACCCATCTCCCTATTGGGTATATTGGTGAGGTTACATACCGAGAATTTTGCCCAGGTCAGGTGTGCAAGAGGAGGTGTACTGTCTGACAGGTTTGCTGTAAACAAGGGAGTCAGGCAAGGGTGTGTCTTGGCCCCTACTCTCTTCTGTATTTACGTGAATGGACTGATTGCCAGCCTGGACGCAGTCCCTAACAACGATGCACCCAGGTTGGCAGGTAGGAAAGTAGCAGCTATAATGTTTGCGGATGACACCCTGCTCCTTTCCAAAACACCAATGGGCATTCAACGTATATTGGAGGGATTCAGCAACTTCTGTAGGGAGCACGGACTACAGATCAATGTAGATAAGACCAAATACATGATTTTTAATCCCCCAACACACACTAGGCCACCACCTACCCTTGATTCAGTCGCACTTGAGAGAGTTCACACCTTTCAATATCTTGGTGTTACCCTAGGTGAAAAACTTTCCTGGGGCCCACATCTTGCAAAATCCCAACTTAAACTGACCCAAATATCTGGGGGAATATTAAAGATGACAAATGCCTCTACTTTTAAACCCATCAGCCCTAGTCTTGAAATCTACAAGATGAGGGCCAGAGCGGCTGCACTATACGGAGGGGAACTATGGGGGCACGTTACTAGACCAGGATTGTCTAAAGTTGAGAACAACTTCTTGAGACAACTGCTCGCGCTCCCCCAAAGTACACCCCTACTACCGCTGAGGCTTGACTTAGGTATTCTTCCCATCCAGGAGGAACTAGCCATCAAACCTCTCAGGTTTTGGAGGAGGATCTGGCTGACCCCTGAGTTGGAGCAGTATAAAACAGAGCTCCAAGAAATACTGAGATTAGGTAGGGCAGCACATATCCCCTGGCTTTCCTATATCAAAGATGAATTTATGAACATGGGTCTTGCAGATATGTGGGTGAACCCAGCAATAGCTTGCAGAGAGATCTCAGGGAAAACATTCACTGAGTTATACAGATCTCGATGTTCTAATGCGTGGCTCCATGATTCAAAGAATGGTACCATGGTGAAAGCATTCATTGAGATCAAATCTGTTTATTCATTTGAAGATTTCATGGATGTAATTTTCCCTGTTATGGCTAGGAAGCTATATATACAATGGAGGTTTGGTGCACTTCCCCTAGCGTGTTTAACAAGCAAATGGTACCCGACTAGGTCCTCACATTGTATTGGCTGTGGCATGAGTAAAGAGGATGAAAGCCACATCCTTTTTTTCTGTCCTCTCTATACTAGAGCGAGGCAGAATTGGATTGTACCTATCTGTAGGAACCTTGGATTTAGGAAATGTTCCGACGCACTAAGGGTTTTTAAGACTGAAACTGCAGGTCACATTGTATTTGCCTTAGCCAAGTATCTGCACGCTTTCTGGATTAAAAGGAGTTTTATACTATCTAATACCGCCTAGTAGCCGGGCATGTTTCTGCTTGTGTAAACTCAGTTCCAGATACAATGCTGTGTCTAACACTAATATTAACACTGACATTGATTTACATTTCTGATTTGCATTGTCTATGTCATTTTAGGTGCTCTTTTTTAATATTGTAATTTTAATGTGTATAATATGCTGTGTACTCTTTTATGGCTGAAATATTGCCGAAATAAAGATTTAAAGAAGAAAGAAATACTTTACACCTGTTGTGTTTGCATGAGAAATAGAAGTGTTACTGAGAAATGCATCCCCTCTATGTGTACATCAGCCATCCTTCCATTATTTGATGTTAATTAACAAGGCTGCCCTTCTAAAATTTGGGGGTCCTGATACAGGTGTCGATTCTGCATAAGACATGCACCTCCTTATCTTCTGGGATACTTGAAGCCACTGATGTAGCATCAGTTTAACAAGGAACCGAGCATTGCTTTTGGGTCTAGTTGGTTTCAGCACCACCTGAAATATGATTCAATACCTTAGGATACAAAAAGGGAAGCAAAGGAAGTAAAAAAAAAAGAAAAAAAGAAAAAAGTAAAACGGCATAATCCCACATGAATGAATGAAGTTATATTTATATAGCGCGTAGCTACCCGGAGGCCTCGTAGCACATTGCACTGTAGAGGTAGAAGCTGTCTCTTTACATTCATGTTGCTCATCTGTTTTTCAATGGGATTTACACTGTTTGTTTTTCTCGCATTACCTGGCTTCTATTCTCCCTACAGTCCATGGCCTCCTTTCAAGTCCAGCCTCAATGGTCGAGAGCCACAACTTGAATAAACGGTCTCACTGAGGATATTCACAAGATGACTCCATGTATCGCTCTCAAAATTCCAAAAAAAGCACCGACCAGCTTCTTGTGTGGCTAAAAAGCAAAATCATTGCCGAAGCCATCAAATCTCGCCTTTGGGATTTATTTGCTTTGCCAATGTCTTTTAGCCATGATGGTGAAAAGATTATTAAAAAAAAAAAAAAATTTAAAAAAAGGAATGAAGCAACTGCATCGTTTTGAAGAAGTGCACATGCTCTGGTGTGCACGCACCCCTATAAAATATTGAGAGCAGCCGCCTAGATAGAGCAGTATCTGGTTCTTCCAGCACATCACAATTTGTCGTTTAGCCTACATCGTTGGATCTGCAATCTTGCATGCTAATCTCAGTTTTTTTGATCACAGTAGTAGTCCCAGCAACTCGCCTTAAGTTCCAGGACTATGACCTCCCTTACACACTCAAAACTGCTCTCCAATAAGCTCGAAATCCCGTACAGAACCTGAACGTGTAAACTAGGTCCGCTCCAGACGTCCCACATCTCTGACATCTATTAGCCAAGACTGGGAACATCTTGTGGAACCGATTCGGAGTGAGATACATACAGTGGAGTATGGAAATGACTGCAACTTAAAAGCAGGCATTACAGGCCACTTATTTTGGATTAGCAACTATGTTTTCCACTTATTATCTGTTATTTCCTCGTCCATGTCTTTCTCCCTTAGACGTTTTAGTCATGACTAGCATAGTCAGTAACGAGTTCAGCACTATATGCCTGGGTGGTAATAATGTTTACAAACCCCAGGTTGTCAGGATTTCTTCCACTGTTGAATTTAAGGAAAGGAAGTGTCCAACTCCCAGACAAGTGTTATGTTGGAGCGACTGAAATGTAAGCAACCTTCCTTCCATCACTAGGCCTACAAACTGCATCACAATAGCTGCATTCTAGGCCCTAAAATCAATGCGTTGAGTCAGCTTTGAAAAAGCCAGAAATGGCCACAATAACAATTTCTCAGCGAATGAGGTCTTCATACCAGTTGGCAAGAACTTCCTGAGCTTGCTGAGTCACGTCACTGTCTTCAAACTTGTGTATCCTGCGCACAGTCATTTGGGTACAAGCAAAACCTCCACTGGCGTCACGCATCTACAGTCTCGTTCTACATACAACAGGTCCAATCTACATACAACAGGTCCAATGCCTCAAAGACCGTCAGCCATTTAGCAACCAACTGTAGGTGCTCTGCTGAGAAATAAAGCTCCAGATCTTGAGCACTCAGGCCACCCTCTGCCCTCGGTGGCTGTGCTTTCCTCAATGAGCTTCAATAGTGTTGCTCACCCATATCAAATTCGCCAGAAGTCCATTCACCTTACCAAATAACTGCAGCGCCAAATTAACTGGTATTACTGTCAATCAAACAGAGCAGCCTTTGTATGAAGAGCTTTCCTGCTTTGTACCGATCTGCACAAATCTCAACCGTCATCCCTACTGTTTCCATGTCAGAAAAAGCTTGGAACGTATTGTGCCTGGACAAGCTTGGCAACATCACCCGTGACCATCACGGACTGCATTTAATGGAAACATACAGAGCTGTGCTTATTCCTCTCTTAAGATGGAAAATCCACTATAACAGTACACACAGCACAGGATAGAAGGGTAAAGTGCCTTGTGCAATTGTGCAAATGGCCCACAGAAACACAGTCCTCGCACTACTTTAAAAACACAAAGACCTGTCCAACATTCAAGGTCGCTAAACCACTTCACCGGTTAATGGGTATTTGCCTCTTGGCTAATATTAGTGCATGCCCCATATACTTAGTGGTCACCTTGCGTTTGGCCGGTCTCAGGCAAAGACCCAAAAGGGACGTAGTAGGAGATAGTGCGGCCAGTGATATAATTAACAGATGTCACTAAGTCTGTCCAGAATTCAGTAAGGGGGGACAGTCGCACAACATGTGTAACAGCTAAGCACCCACCTCACCACATCTAGGGCATGCGACCGGTGTAGTACGGAAAAATATGTTTATCTTGCCTGGGGTGAGAGAAGCCCAGTGCCGGAAGTTTATTAAATTAAAACGCGCTTTCTTGGACACCCGGTGGGTATTAGTGACCCCTCTTGCCCAATCTCCATCTGACAATGGGGTACCTATATCTGTTGCCCATTTGTCTGGTAGATCATGATGGGGGGGGCGAACACGTCCTCCTGCTGTATGTTATAAAGTCCCGCAATAGCTTTGTGCCTACCAGATGTTGTGCACATTATGCAACAACCCTTGTGTGCTTTGGGTTCAGCATGGCCATTCTCCCCCTCATGTCCTACGTAGCGCCGCTGAGTGCCTCAAAACTTAGGTGGTGGTCAGACCAGTCGATGGGCATGATGGATCAAAGGGAGACAAGTTAATTTCCAGTGATTACTGCATCAAGAGTAGATTCTTTATTATAGGTCTCTTTGTTGCAGAGATGCTTAGGGTTATTAATTTCAAGGAGGTTTATCGGATTAAGGACTATGACGTCTTCAGTGTCATTCCAGTGCACGTTAAAGTCACCTAGAAGCACATATTTGGTGTCAATAAGGGAGAACTGTATTATTAGGTTGGTTATTTCTTCAGAAAAAGTAGGGAATCACCAGGGGGTGGTAGATAGTGTGAACTACGATAGGAGTAGAGCCATTTGACGGGGGTTCAACTGAGAGATATTCAAAGGTTGCGTAGTCCACGGTTTCCAATGTGTTAAGGCAAATGTTATTTTTGTGGATTATTGCAGGCCCACCTCCTATTCCTTTTGGTCTGTCCTGTCTAATGACAATAAACAAGGGGGAGTGAGTAAGTGTTGTGTGGGGGCCGAATGTGCGTTAAGTCAGGTTTCCGCTAGGAAAGCAATGTCAATACCGTCAGCTAGTATGGTTTCAGCTATTTCTGACACGTGTTTGGCTGCAGATATGCAGTTAAGAAGAATGCAGGCGATAATGGTGGAAAATACGCCTAACTGATAAGAGAAGCTAACCGATGCCCTGCGATAATGGACTAAGGATTTTGATTCCAGTTGCCGCAAGGATTATGATGGGTCTCTCCAGGGCCAGTGGCTCCCATATGCCCCCGGAGGATCAGTTGCTGACAAAACCTGAATTCCACTGCTCCCTCACAGGTGTTCTGCAAGACAACCAGGAGGCACTGAGGCATGAGGAGTGCAGAAAGGAGGGTGCTTTGCTGGATAATTACAAAGGAGGTGCCTAATATGCAGCGCCAGGAACAGGCAGAGGAGAAGGCGGCAGCAGGGAGCCAACACATCCAGTTCCATGCAGAATACGCCCCATTAGAGGTCAGGAGGCCTGTTGAAAATGCTCAGGATGGCTAGAGCTTGCCACCAGGAGCACAATAAGCTTCCAGAGCCATTCTTATAATAGGGAGAAGGGGGCCCTCTCCCCGAGCCTCTTTAAGGGTTCGAGGGCCCCATCCCCGGGCCTTTTCCAGGTGCGGGGGCGCATTGGGCCCCCCGGGGTCCCTAGGAGGCCTGAGGCACCCCATCCGCCGGGCCCGATCAAAGCAGTGTCCAAGGGACCCCATCCCCCGGGACACTGCTGTTTCCTGCCAGGTAGAGTGCAAGCATATCCCCAAAATTTGTTGACTAAAGACCCAGCCGTCAGCTCCTAATAGTTTTGCCTACATATAGGCATTAAAAAAAAATTAAGAATTTGCCTGTCTCCCGCCACGGTGGTGGCTGGGGGGGGGGGGGAAGGGAGGGGGGGGGTGGGGGTGACCGCTGGGTCCCTGGTGCTCCACTATAATCCCCAAAAAGCAAGGAGGCTGTGGGTACCCAGTTGGACACCGACTGCGGGAACAAAAAAATACTGTCTCCCGCTGGCTTGAACCTGTATTAGGGCTGGCTGGGGAGCTAGCAGGGGTCATTGTGGCTCCCCCCGCGACCCTCAACGTTTGAACATATTCTGGGTGCCCCGGGTGGGCACCCACTTTAAAAAAATAATAATAATCATAAATGAGTGGCCGGAGCAGTGTTCATTTCTTACTCACTGCTCCGTATAAGGAGCAGTCCGCAATGCATTAGAGCTTTGTTCTTTTTTTCTTTTATATTTTTTCTTCTTGGTGTTGACCCTGGAAGGAACGGGGCACCGCCAATCATTCTTTTTAATGTTGTGGTGGGCTGCAGTGAGTGCAGCAGCCCCCAGTTACATTTAGAACAAAAAAAACAGTTAATCTCCTGGGTCATTGAATCCATGACCCCCATGAAAGCTAACGTATGTTTTTTTTAAAAACACTCCACGCTGGAGCTGTATGCTCTTCAGCTGGAATGCAGCGCCCCCTTGTGTTTGGTTCTATGGCTGTATGTTGTGATATGAAACATTTTTTAAAAACTCATATACTTTTTTTTAATAAGGCTTTACTGTAAATATTTTATGACAATCACATTAATTAAGCACTGTAATGTGTGAATGTATCAAATATACATCTGATTATATTTATTATTGGCTTTTTGTCAAAGAAAATAGGCCTGCTTTATATATGTTGATAAGCTGACCCCTTGATAAAGCCAATATGCCCACTTTTTTGTTGTTGTTGCTTTTTTACCCTATGACAAAATCAGTAGGGCCTGCCTTACTTAAAATGACACCCTTTTTATGGTTACATCACACTATCGGTCATGCATGCCCGAAAGCGGCTGATCCTGCATCAAGCCCCTGCGCTCAACTCTGCGCATGGCCCTATGGGGGAGAGGGTTTGAGTAAAGGACCTGGCCACAGGGCGAGCCATGCCCCTAACCCCAAGCCATACACAGGCAAAGGCCATACGAAGGGGGATTTGGGCACCCCCGGGGGTTGGGTACCTGCCCAACTCCGCGCCACTCACAGCCATAGGCTGTGCGCGTTGAGTGTTTGGGCAACCAAACCACGCTGTGCATGGCAATTGATGTCTTACTTTACTTTAAAAAACACACAAATTCACAGAAAAACCAAAAGTTCAAGTGACGTGGTAGTTATGAACTGTAATATCTTACTTAAAAAAAATTTTTTTTTACATCTTGTACATTCACCAAAAAACACACAATGGTTAAAGGGAGATTATAGTTAAGTGAAAGCGTCACTGAAATTCACCAGTTACAGTTATCTCAAGTAACTACAACTCATGTCCTAAAGTAACTTTACCTCATACCCTCGCCATGCACTGCTAATTATACCTCACATATTACATATTCGTGACATGTTCTATGACATCACTGATAACACCGCAACATCCAAAATGACATCAACAATACCAATACTGCATGGCAGGGTGGAGAATTATAGTTACATAAGGGCATGAGTTATAATTACTTGAGAGTACTATAAAAGAGACATTTCAGTGGTTTTGTTTGTTTAGAACAGTATGTTTTAACTGACATTTTCACCTAACTATGGAGTCTTGTTAACTTCTGTTTTTTTCAGTGAATTTCTAAGTTTTTTAAAATTTAATGTACACACAATGGTTGGCTTAAGAAACTTATCCTAATAAAAGGGCTTCTTCCGCTTCTTTTAGGGGGTCTGCAATTTGTTGAGTCGTCTCGCCCAAAGGGAGGTGTGATGGGGCATACCTGGGAATGTTCTCCATATGTGAGTCAGTCTGTCAAACTTTGCTCTGCAGCTCCTCCAGCTAGGGCACTACATCTTACAACCAGGCTTTTTGGGTCTGCTGCAAGAGCACTAGTTAACTCCATCCCGAACACGAGTCCAGCAGTCAGGACAATGGAATTGAACTGAAACAGAAGGGCTTCCAGCAAGCCGCACCACTTGGGCATCATCGCCATGCAACTGAATTAGTGCTTTGGGAGGAAGGAGTGGAAATTTAACTTGGAGATATGGCAAGGACATCTTACACACCTTCAACAAATTGTCCAGCTCGCAGATCTTTTTAGGAAAGTCAGCTCCAACCAGGGCCTGGGTCTAAAGAAAAACAAAAACACCTGATGACCAAAAGGCACTGGAGCAAGAAGAAAATACAGACGGGGCACTGCTGCGTGCAAGGGGAGTACTCTGAGGGAACAGCTGAGATGAAGCTCAACCTGTTCAGGCTGCCGTACTGATAGAAGAAACCACAGAGACAGGGCATTGCTGGAAGAAGGTTGTTCAAGGGAAATGCTGGAGGGAATCTCACACTTAGGGAACTGCTGGGAGTAGATGAACACTGAAGATACTGCTGGAGGATAGTTCACATTTAAAGCACTGCTGGGAGGAGGCTTCCACTGAGGGACCTGCTGGAAGGTCGCTCGCACCGAGGGCACAGCTGAAAGTATGCTTACATTGAAGACACTGATGAAGGGAGGTTTGCCCTGAGGCCACTGGTGGAAGAAAGCTTCCACTGAAAGCACTACAGGAAGGTGGTTAAGGTGGTTCCAACTGTTGGCACTTGTGGAAAGAGGCTAGCACGGATAGCACTGCTGGAAGGAGACAGTGCTGGGAGAAAGCTTACACTGAAGACACTGCTGGAAACAGGCTCGCACTGAGGGCACAGCTGGAAGGAGGCTCAGACTAAGGGCAATAATTGGAGGTACCGTATACAGAGGGCACTGTTGGTGAGAATCTCCAATTAAAGGCACTCTGGGGGTGGAATTCCACTCTGGGACCGCCTCTTACCTCTGCGTTCAATTCCTTCCAAAACCCTTCCACCTGTGAACAAAGAAAGGAACACTGTTAGAAGTATGAAGCGCAAAGCGGGCACAAAGCAGGCAGCATCTGCCTAACAAGGTACGATGTGCTGTCTGCAGTACAGCTTGAGGTATGAGGTACAGTGTTGACCACAGAATGGAGTGAGACTGTGACATGCAGCCTTGTGATGTTTGAAATGCAATCTGACTTGGGGCAATGTTTCAGGACCAGAGGTTTGGAAGGAAAGATGTGAGGAGCGGTCTTGTATGAAGGGTACATGTGAAGTGCAGCATGTACTGCTGGGAGAGGTGTGAGGTGCAGTCTAGCCACCAAGGTAGAGTAAAGGAGGAGCTAGGCAGCACAGCAAGTTCTAGGATGCAGTGTGAGATGTGGGGTTTACTCAGTCTGAACAGCAGGGTGAGGTGTGAACTTTAGTCTAGGCTGTGGATCACAGGATTTGGTGTACTTTGGGCACCACAGAACACTGCAGGCTGGGCTGCCTGGTTACATGCGAGCTGCAATCTTGTTGCATGGTGAAGTGTGATATGTAACAAGGCTGAAGCACAGTGGGAGTCATGGCCCTTCCCCACACTCAACAATGGGAATAAATAGCATATTACACTCGGCACATCTGCATACTTGCTATTCTACATGCACACAAACATACAGGTTGATGTCTCATTCCATAGCATCTTTAATAAAGTCCCCCTTGAATAGCGAGCAACAAGCTTGAGAGGAAGAAATATTTAGGTTGACAGCTATGAGCATGCAATATTTGGTGTGAATTTAGTCAAACAGTTCAAAAGTTATAAGGGGTCTTTTCACTCACCGATAAAATGGGATTCCCTATAGAAGTTTTTTTTGCATACATAACTCCTAAACGGATGACTGGATAGTCAACATTATTTTATGGGTAAGCACCATTTCCATCATTCAGTGCCTTTTCTTAGTTTGGTTAAAACCAGTTAAGTTTATTTTAAAGTTATACAGCAAAATGACTGAGTTCAATGGGCATGTCAAAGTATATGGAAAACATTTGGAGGAATGAAAAAAAAATGAGACTAAACAAGCATTGGCATAGCCAATAGGTCTCGCCTTTGGGACCTTATAAGTGTTTAGCCATGCAATAGTTGATGTTGTTGCACCAAGGATATTGTGCTGGATAACTAAACACTTATAAAGTCCCAAAGGCGAGACCTGTAGGCTATGCCAATGCTTGTTTTCCTAAAGTCGCGCAGGCCAGCCAGAACTCGATGTTCTCCTCGCTGAACTCCCGACTTAAGGAAGGCCATGAAAGCCGTGACACCATCTGTTGGGAAAGAAAGGACCTGGTGTAAGTCATCTGGAAATGAGCCGCAGTTCAGATAACCCCCTAAAAGGCACTACCCGCCCCGCCACCTGGTGCACTGCCTAATATCTGAAGTGGCTTGGTACTGGCAAACTCAACGCTTAATTAGCGGCTCAAGATCACACGTCGCCTTAGCGTGAAGCTAGTTTCTTAGCCCAGAAATCCATTGACAACCATCAATAAAAGTAGTTAAATAAAAATGAGTTAATTTGTTAGCCCATGGCGAGCTCCCAGTGTAACGGGCAAGTAGATTAAATGGCCTTTACCGGATCTGTTAAAACTGGCTAAGCATACAAAACTATTTTACTCTCGTGGGTAACGCTAGGTAACCAAGCCTCAAAGTACTCTACAATATCGGACAGGAGAAGGTCTGTGGGAAGCAAGACAAAGGCAGGGTTAATTTATTAGACGGCGTAGCTAAATATATCAAACACAATGTCAGAGGAAAGGCATCGCAAGATTCTGATGGCACGAGGACGCGGGAGGCCATGGCGCCTTGACAATGCCAGCCGAACCCCGAGATGCAACATTTACACACAAGGTAAGGGCGCTCTCTTACCCGCAGCAGGCGTACTTTTTGCCCTTCTTGCCATGGACGGTTTTCGGGGGGGGTCGTTGGAAGCGGGGGAATATTGCAGGAAGTAGTTCAGACGGGCTTTCCAATCGTCATAGCGATCACGATCGCTGTGAAAGTGATCGCGATGACGCAGAAAGGCGTTCATGAGTACTGCTGGCTCGCCTAGCGCATGGCTGCTGCGTACGTGCACGCTCACGTGCACGCAAGCGCTGGGCCAGCCAGCAGCACTTAAAAAACTCACATGCAAAATGTCTCTCCAAGCCAGCGCATGCGCTGGGCTCAGCGAGACCTAAAAATGTATCAGGAGTGTCGAAGCTGCATTATTCATGAGTCAGTATTCCCATCCACTTATGAATATTTCTTCCTGGACGGTCTCACAGGCCGAGGAGACAAAACATAAGGCCTTCAGCCCCTGCCCAGGACCACTGGGCTATACACAAAATACCCATGACTTGCCTAATGACAGGGAACTTAATTTCCACGCTGGCCTATTTGCCATCACCCATGATCTATTTGCAAACAGGGGGAAGGGATGAGTGCAGATCACCACCTCCTCCGTGGCCCACAGTGTTGTGCTGGTCAGAAAAGCATTGTACAATTGTTTAGCTCCTCCTCACCTTTGGGCAAGGCGAAGCGGTAGGAGAGGGCAATGGGTACACCACCCAAACCTTTAGGTAGGGTGATGTGGGATGCTGGCACACACTAGCCCTGAAAACAGACAAAAGATGGGAGAAATGCTTGTAAATAGTATAAACCACTGGCAGTCGCTTTGGGTAAAATTCTAACTCATTGTTCTTTGTCCACTGTGCCACTCAAAACAGATGCCCACCTTATAAAAATCAGTACTGGCGGAGCTGCTCATGAGAGTACATTCCAAACTGCCTGCTAAAGCACACTTCTGAAGGGAACACAAGTAACCCAGACATGTTCTGGCCTTTTTTGGTCTTATAAAGAGCTTTAGCCTGGATCCTTTGTCACGGAGCGCAAGGGACCCAAGTTTGGGACACTACTTGACACCTTGGGGGTTTCACCAAAAACACAAAATGTGGACGAAGAAATGCTGGCAAATAGTCTAAACCACTGGTAATCGCTTCGACTCACATTCCAACCCATTGTTTTTCACCCGATGGGCCACTCTAGAATGAGGCCTGCCTTATGCAAAGAGCCAATATCGGGGTTCTTAGAACAAAAGAGAGACCAGGCTGCAGCAACAGTCAGGAGCACAGAGCATAATGCTGGCACAATGAATATGTAGGTTTGTTTACGGGATTTCTATAGCACAAACCTATCCAAAAGGCAACAAAGCACTGTACATGGTCAAAAGCAAGCTTAAAATCAGCAATTAAAAGGAGAGAAGGCAGAGTTGTGGATGGTGAATACACAGGTGGTATAGTATTCTTTAAAGAGGTATGTCTTCATTTTGCTCCTAAATTGACGAAGTGCCGGGGTGGTCCTGATGAATATGGAGATGTTGTTCCACGTCCTCGATGCATAGATGAAAGAGGCCTGTTGTCTTGTTTTTTTCTTTTTTACACTTCTTAGTCTGCAATCTGATGGTGTCCTGGCTGCAGAGAACCACCAGGGATGGTGAGTTTGTTTTCAAGATAAGCTGAAGTGGTAGCCGTGATGGCTTTGTAAATTATGCAGCTGGTTATGAAGATGGTGTGGGCTGCCAAGAAGAGTCAACAGAGTTCCATATGGATAGGTGTGAAGTAATCATATTTCCTAGGCACTGTATGAGATGTGCTATGGTGTGTATAACCCTAAGGGGTTCCGGTGTAGAGTATGGGAGGCCATGGAATAGGGTACTTTAAAATAGGCAGGAGGATTAATTAGCAGTGCAGTAACATATGACATTGCGTTGCCGATCAGTCCTCTATTTTCCAGTCCTTTCCATGTAGTGCATTCAGGCTTTGGGTGCTCAAGCTTGTTACCCTGAGATTGTTAAGTGACTACAGACAACAAGTGCAACTAGTAGCACACCATTAATGTGACGTTGGTATACGAGTGGTAAAGGACAGTACCTACAGAAGATATGTTCCCATGGCCCAAAGAAAAGATCTTTTATAGCATTCCTTTTAATTCAGTCAACACCATGGACAAGTCTGTAATTTTAAAGCTTTCCGAGAATATTTTATATATTACAATTTATTTTACTGAGGTTTTCACTTTTTCAAGAGCAGATTTCATTTAATTCTTCACACAGACTGACATTGACTCCAGGACACTCACTGGTGCTTCAAGAGGCCGTGGGAGACGCATGTCCGTGGACGTGTCCACACAGTACCCGACCAGGTGTCCACATCACACCAAGCTGGGACTCTCCCTCTTTCACTGTCAGTTCCTCCACTCTCTGGAGACACCTGATCCTCTGTGTTGCGGATCCATCCTTGCTCTGTCGCCACCCACACCAACCATGAAAAATCTGGGATGAACGCCCAACCGTGGGCTCGCTCACTTTTTGTGCAATCTTTTTAAACGAATGCTGCATCTCCATCTGGTCAAACCTCATAGAACAAGGTAATAACCACCAACCTCTGCTGTTGGTTAAGGCAACGGGAACTATGGAAAAACTTTAAAATCAATAACATCACTTGCATGGCGTTTGAAAAAATTTTAAAGTTAAAATTAGCAATTTTGTTTAAGTTAAAAGACAGAGAAGTGACAATACTAGAAAATGTGTACTGGGCAGAAGACGGTCAAAAGCCTTAATGTTGTGTAGAACATTATATCTTTTCTTTGTTTCGATGTTTCCCAATTAGATGCAGCACTCCTCTCACTTCATCCTATAATCCCATATAAACGCTCAATAAAATATATGAAATAATAAATGACTTGAAGGGTAATCCCATTTTACACGTATGTCACCGTATGGTAAAGCAGAAGATGGAGCCTCACTGTGGCTAAATTGGCCAGCGCCCTTGTGATCCACAGTAAACTGTGTAGTCAATCAATCAATCATGTAACTTGTAAAGCGCACTACATACCCGGGCTGATTAGTGGTCGAACAGCCAGGTCTTGAGTTGTCGCCTGAAGGTTAGAAGGTCTTCGGTTTGATGTAGGTGGAGGGTGTTCCAGGTCTTGGCGGCGCGATGGGAGAAGGATCTGCCACCGGAAGTAGTTCTCCGGATGCGTGGGACCGTGGCCAGGGCATGGTCAGCGGAGCGGAGTTTTATGTTGGGTATGTAGAAGGAGAGTCGGCTGTTGAGGTAGGCTGGGCCGGTTTTGTGGAGTGCCTTGTGTGTGTGGATCAGGAGCTTGAAGGAGATTCTTTTGTCGACGGGGAGCCAGTGCAGGTTCTTTAGGTGGGGGGTGATGTGGTCGCGGCGCGGGACATCGAGGATCAGGCGTGCAGAGGCCTTCTGGATTCTCTGAAGTCTGCTGATGAGCTTGGACGAGGTACCGGCGTCGAGGGCGTTTCCGTAGTCGAGCCTGCTGCTGACCAGGGCCTGGGTGACTGTTTTCCTCGTGTTTGTCGGGATCCATCTGAAGATCTTGCGGAGCATGCGGAGGGTGTTGAAACAGGTGGAGGAGACTGCGTTGACTTGTTTGGTCATGGAGAGTTTCGCGTCTGGCCCGTAACAGAATATATGCGGTCACGCTCTCAAAGGAGGTCACAGATTGAATATAAATGCAATTGGTGCACCTTTAATGCATAGTCAATGCACTACTATTAAACAATACTATTTCAACTCTTGTTTGATACTTATGAGACTCCCTCACTTGACATTTTATCATAATTCCCTTTAGTACGTAAGCAACTAATTTCTGTGATAATTAACCAAGTACATTATTCAGTTTTAAGTTATTGCCTTCAGAGATTAGTACCTTTCCCACACTCTCAGCTCGCTTGAATACCTACAGTTGTTGAGGCTCACTAAACATATCATGCGGTCCAATCTTTCATCACTTTCTCTGTCTGACCTGTATATCTGTAAATGTCAGAGAAAGTGCTATGTTACTTCAATGCAACCAAACATAGGATCCTGATGGTTCATTTTAGCACTAGTTACCAATATTCCTCCGCTACACATGCAGCTCTAAAAGTGAAGGAAGGAACACAGTTTATGGTTTTAGGCACCTGGGAACTCCCCAATAGTTAACCAGAGGCTATTTGTACAAAGGTATTATCAGGGTAACTGAAAAAATAGGAGCCCCTAGCCTAGAGCACTTTGTGCTGACAGGCTCGAGTCACACTTGTTTAAATCTCTGAATTTCTATACCATTTAACTTACTTGCATCCTTCTTCACCAAAGCACCAGCCCTAACATTCCTATGATGACATCACAGGGTGCTTAAGCTCTTGCTAGCAGTGGACCATTGTGTATAACTGTAACATGCATGCACATCACAACAGAAACATCTAAACCCTGCTAAACACACTCTTTATAAGTAAATGAACCACATCCCAGTGCCCAATTTATAATAATTGCTGGTGTCCAAACTGCTGCTCAGAAGACCGCGGCAGGCGCTATTAAATGTCAGCACACTGACTACCAAGACTGCGTAGTCCTCAATCCACCCGAGTCCTCTTTAATCCACTACCAGCCACTCCCTGACCCTTTATCTCCCTCTTCCAGGCTCCTGCTTTCTCCCTTGGGGACGTTTTTTCCTTCTTTCTCTTCCTCCTTTCCCCATTGTGTGCTTTTCCCTCTTGAAATGTGTGGCTAGGAAAAACAAGTGTAGGTCCTATAAATGAGTGCCGGCGACCCCCACAGGCAAACACCGGCACAAATTAAGCATTGACTCAAACGCGAGAAAGGAAGTGTGAGCACGGATATTTCGAATGACAATTATGGTGTGCGCCTTTTACCACCAACACTTGTAGTGCTAGTCTTCACAAAGCAGGGGGGTGGGGGTTATAGAACATTCTACCTTAACTGAGCCCGTTTCTATGTTTATAGGTAAGAGACTAAATAAATAAAGAGATTATGAGGCTTAAGATTCCATTTCATTCCAATTCAAAAACCTTACTTCCTTTGAACACTTAACTCGCCAACGGTAGCCACAGCAGGCAGAGAAGGCTTACCCCAGGGTGTGGCAAAGGGACTGAGATACAGCATAGCAGAATACTGTCAAATCTGTCTCCTCTAGAAACGAGGGGCATGATTTCGAGGACAATATGGAATGATACCAATACTCAAAATAACTCCACGACTCACAGCCCACATTATGTACAACCACACCCAACTTACATCGACCTGCCCCCTGGGCCCCACCTGCTGGCATCGATGCAGCCCTCGGCTGCCTCACAAACCATACTTTACGGTTCCTGGGGAAATAGTAGGAAGTACCTTAGCTACTGCACCACTAAAAACCAACAAGTCCCAAAGGCGAGACATATTGTTTTTGTCCATGCGTGTTGTGAACAGCTGATTAACTCCTGACCATTAACAGCTCCCACAGTGACCCCCTTTAAGAAGGTTAAGGTTGGGGATTCCCTTTCTTGCTGCGCCTACTTCCTGAGTCACTCTGTCAACAGCATTCGGCTTGCTGCGCTTTTAGTGCGCATGATTCCAACGTTAAAACCCACACTAAGGGCCAGATTATCAAGAACGGTGATAATGTTCTCGCGTCTTTAGCGACAGAAAACTGCCACTTAAGCGGCGATAGGGCTCCCTTATCGCCACTTTAGCGGCAGTTTCCTGTCGCTAAAGCAGCGATAATGTTATCGACGTTCTTGATAATATGGCCCTAAATGTCACAAGCCTGCCTCGCTATGCGCCACAAGCATGCGCCAATCCGCACTCACTGGCAGGCCGCCCGTCAAGTGTAGCGCCACCCCGTGACCATGCAGGCGTTAAGTGCACCTGCTGCCGTGCAGACTCCGGGTGGGCTGCGTAGGTACCTTGTGTAGGGTGCTGCTACCAAGTGTGCAGTGCAGATGTCTCCTCACCCCGGCCTGACCCGTACATTGCAATCAACAGGGAGATTTCGAAAATAAAAATCGGGCAATAAGCACGTCCACAGGCCAAACATGGGATAAAAGTCCGCTTTAATGGCCAGCCGACTGGACTACGGCAACTCCCTCTACGCCGGAACCACAGCCAAACTCCAGAAACGACTCCAGCGCATCCAGAACGCCTCAGCACGCCTCATCCTGGACATTCCCCGACACAGCCACATCTCCGTACACCTGAGAAACCTGCACTGGCTCCCCGTCAGCAAAAGAATCAGGTTCCGACTCCTCACCCACGCACACAAAGCTCTCCACAACCAAGGCCCAAGATACCTCAACGACCGCGTGACCTTCTACACTCCCACCCGCCAGCTTCGATCAACCAGCCACGCCCTCGCCGCCGTCCCCCGCATCCGAAGAGCCACAACAGGAGGAAGATCCTTCTCCTACCTGGCTGCCAAGACGTGGAACTCCCTCCCCATCCACCTCCGCCTGACCCAAGACCACCTCTCCTTCAGGAAGCATCTCAAGACCTGGCTGTTCGAGCAGTAGCGGACCCCCTCCCCCAAGTGCCTTGAGACCCACCGGGTGAGTAGCGCGCTATACAAATGCTTGATTGATTGACAGGTAAGCAGTTTACATTTTAATACAGATATGCAAATAATGCCTCACTAATACATATTCTATCACCCCCGCCCATAAACAATTCCCCACAACAGACTGCCCCAACACTGTTCTAACTAATCCTCCTCCCCAACCCCTACCTCCGTCACCTGCCTACCTCTTGCTTCATTCCCCGCTCTCCTATTTCCCTCTGTCCGAAGCTAGTCTGAATGCCCCCAACCCTTCCTGCCTTGATCTCTTCCAATTCTGCCACCTGTCCAAGCGACATTAAGAACATAAATCAATTAGTTGCACACAAAAACCCACCAATTCATGAAACCTCTAAGGGTGGGTGGGCGGAGCCACAAGAATTGGTGCATACCTTTCTCTGGGCTCCGTATACTGCGCACTATGGAGTTCACACTCAGCGCAGCTCGCCAGCCAATCAAGACCACCTACCTGTCCTGGACTGTGCTGCTGCCGGGGGGGGGGGAAATTCTACGAATGCCGCCCCCAGGAGCCCTCGTTGGCGGTTAACGACTAATTGTCCCGACGGCTTTAACTTTCGTAAATCTGACATAGTTATTTTTGGGTTAAAAAAACGCGAGCCTCCCGCCTGGATGGGGAAAGTTGGAACGTGCTGCCCCACAGTCACTAGTTGTACCCCCCTGTGGCTGCCACTGCCGCCGGGGAAGGGCCCCCAGTGGCTCTCACCTGCTGCTTGGCTTCCGTCTTCACCTGTAGAAACGCCATCGCCGATTCCTTTCCCGGCTTCTCGTTCCCTCTCCTTCTCGGTTTATTTATTGCGCGCGTGCTGTCCTTTGTGCCTACGTTTCCCCCTCCTCCAATGACTGGCGTATATATATATCCTCTAGGCCGTTTCTGCGGGTCTTTTTCCGTCTGTTGCGATCATACACTTGAGTAGAACTGCAAACCGAAAGCGAAAGCTACGGAAGGGACTTCCCAACAGCGACGGGAGAGAGCCGAGTCAGGGCGAGGAGGCGGGGCCAGAGGAGCGAGACGAGTTAAGTGGTGGCCAAGCTGGAGACAGCGCAACGTCTGTGACAAAGATGATCAGAAAGATATGGATGGCCTGAGAGGTATTTACTGGTGTACGGCGAGTTATTGAGATGGTGGGGATGATTATAACACGGAAGTGTAAAGTTGTCACATAAAACACTCGAGACACGTGTGATTCTTTCCGCTGTGTTTATTGGGATATCACACAAGCAGTTACTCCGAGGAGCGCCGGCCAACCCTCTGTCCGTCGCTGCAGCGCGCTCACTCTCCCCGCCTCCGCGCTAGCTATGCGCGCGCATCCGGCGCCAACGTGCCGTGCCGGCGTCACGTCTGCGTGACGCGGTAACAACTAGACCGCTACATATCTCCCATTTTTTCCAACCCAAAGTTCAATCACTTACAATTCGCAGTCCAGTTCAAAGTCGTGGAACCTGGAGGGCCTTACAACTTGTCTACCGCTCCTGGTCACCTTACCACTGCACTCTCGAGTCACTTGGCTCTGTGTTTCTTCACGTTCTGCTCCTACATTCATCTCTCCTCCACTGTTCATGTTACCTCTCGGTCTGTCCATATCTGCCTCTGGTGTCTCACCCCTTTGATCTCCTACTTGCTCCTCTCCAGCTTCCGCTTCTTCCCTTTCTTCACTTCCACTCGCCTTGTTCCCTTCGTCCACGTCTTTCGTGCTTTCACCTTCCGGTTCCCACTGCTCCCATCTCAATATCTTGTTGCACCGGGCCATGCGGTCCTGCGACCACACATTCCCATCGCTGAGCAGGGCCGCTCTATCGTACACTTCCTTGACCTGCATGGGCTTGCTGTACTTGCTGTCTCCTTTCCTTTGTAGGGTAGCCAATTTTACTCTCACCCATTCTCCTCTCACTAACCGAGTGTCCTTCACACTCCTCCTCTTGTTGTAATTATTGGTGTAGATGGCTTGTGCCCTCTCCAGATTTGCTCTTACGACCGCCGGAGACCATTCACTGGTCACTACCTTCTCCTTCCAGATTCTGTTGTCGTGCGTGAAGGGTTCCCGCCCTCTCAATATTTGAAACGGGCTGAACCCCGTACTCGTGGGCGTTATTCGGTAGGCCCATACCATATTCTCCACCGCCTTCTTCCAGTCTTTGTTACAGGTGATGGCCGCTTGTATGGCTCCCATCACCACCCTGTTAAATCGTTCCACTAGACCGTTCCCTGCTGGGTGGTAAATGGCCGTGTGCTTTACCAAGATGCCATTTCTCTCCATGAACTGGTTCCATTTCTCTGATTTGAACTGGGGCCCATTATCACTTAAGATGGACTTGGGAATTCCCTCGCGGGTGAATGTCTCCGATAAGAACTCCAGGATGTTCTCCGTGTCCATGGATTCACTCACTTTTATCTCTGGCCATTTGGAATAACGGTCGATGAGAACACACACATATTTCTGTACGCTCTGGTCATCCAGCACCGGTCCTAAAATATCTATCGACAACTCTTCCCAGGGGTTTGAGGGAGTGTCGAATTTCCCCAGTGCTGGGCGTAAGGGCCTCAACGTTTTGTCGGCCCCTTGGCATTGGGGACACTCTCTGACGTGTCTCTCTGCTCTCATGTCCATGCCTGGCCACCAGTAGTTCTGTTTCGATCTGGCCTTGAGTTTCCCAATCCCCAGATGGCCGACATGCAATAAGTCCAGCAACCTGTTGATGAGGTTCGTCGGGGGGATTACTCTCTCTCCCCGGTAAATGAATATGCCCTCATCTCCCACCGTCAGTTCTTCTCTCACCTCATAGAAGGGTTTGAGGTTGGGTTTCACCTTTTTCTTATCAGGCCACCCTTGGGTGATGTGCACTTTTGCCTCCCTTAGGTCAGCATCTTCTTCATAAGCTTCCGTCCACTCTTGTATGCTGATGATCTTCTCTTGGTCCTCTATGAGAGCCACCATCTCTCCTCTATCCGCTGGGTCTTCTTCTCCCGGCTCCATGGCCGCCGCTCGGCTCAGGTAGTCCGCCACTCGGTTCTTGTTGCCAGGGATGTACTCCACGTCGTATCTGAATTCCAACAATTTTAGGGACATCTTCGATATCCTGGGCGTGGCGCTGGCGTGTCCGCAAGATGTTAAAACCTTCACCAACGGCTTGTGGTCCGTTTTGAGCAGGAATCGGGTACCCCATAGGAACTGGCGGAACCTCGTCATGGCCCACACTACCGCCAACATCTCTTTCTCAATGACGCTGTACTTGCCTTCTGTCTCCGTCAGTGCTCTGGAGGCGAAACTTATTGTCTCCATGTCCCCACTTCCTCGGTCTTGCATAAGTACAGCACCTAACCCCTTGTCGCTGGCGTCCGTGATGAGTATGGTGGCGCCTTGTGGGTCGTACCCCTTGAGTGGTATTGCTTCCAGGATCCCCTTCTTAATGACTTCAAATTCCGCTTGGGCCTCCGGTGTCCATTGGAACACCGTGCTTTCTCTGGTCAGCCTCCTCAAGTTGTAGGTTTTGGATGCGAATTGTACCACAAACTTGCTGTAGTACTCCGCCATCCCCAGGAATGATCTAACCTCCTCCTTGTTCTTGGGTGGCGGTGCTTCAACAATGGCTTTCACGTTCTCCCTCTTGGGTGTGATCCCCTGTTGCCCTATTTCGTGGCCTAAATAGGTCACTGACTGTAGTCCCAAACGGCATTTCGACCATTCCGCCGTGAGGCCTTTGGCTTCCAGCGTCCGTAGTACCTTGTCTAGTGTCCGGTCATGGTCCCTTCTATCTCTGCCCATCACTAGTATGTCGTCCTGGAAGTACTGTACGTCTTTGCAGTCTCTGAACAGTTGGTGCATCATCTTTTGGAAGACAGCCGCCGCTGAGGCCAGTCCGAACGGCATGCGACAAAACCTGTAGCACCCAAACGGGGTAATGAACGATGTGAGACTTTTGCTGTCCGGGTGTAGCGCTACCTGGTGGTAGGCTGACGTGAGGTCGATTGTGGAGTACCACTGGACTCCTCTGGTTCTCGCCAGCATTTCCTCTATCTTGGGAAGGGGAAATTTCTCCACCACTATGTTCTTGTTGAGTTCCCTCAAGTCCACACAGAGTCTGACCTTCCCGTTGGGTTTCATCACGACCACCAAAGGCGCCAGCCATTCAGCACAGGTTATGGGTTCTATGATGCCCTTCTTCTCCAGATCTTGAAGTTCTGTCTGGACAGCTTCCCTCACTGCAATGGGCACATTCCTCACTTTATGTGCTACTGGTGTGGCTCCTTCCTTAAGTACTATTTTGTGTTGGAATTTCTCCATTTTTCCTACTGCGCCCCCGAACACCTTAGGGTAGTTCTTTTTCCATCGATCCATGTCCGGCCATTCCTCCTGGTCTGTGAGCAGGATCTGTTCCTTCCCCCCAGGGTCGAGTTTTATGCCCAGGTCGCCCTGGTCTAACCATCCCAGGACTGAGGGTCCTTTCTCGGCCACATACAGTTTGCACCATGCTGATCGACCTCTGAACTCAAACAGTAGACGTCGGAAGCCTAGCATGGGAATGCGATCCCCATTATATGTTACCGGTCGTATGTCCAGTTTCTCCAGGCCAGGGCCCA
Organism: Triturus cristatus; assembly: GCF_964204655.1. Lineage (NCBI taxonomy): Eukaryota > Metazoa > Chordata > Amphibia > Caudata > Salamandridae > Triturus > Triturus cristatus. The sequence goes on along the minus strand of NC_140579.1, from coordinate 23,719,546 downwards.
ACTCATTTTGGAATTGATCTACCCACACTGCTCTCTGTATGATGGTGAATGGGGATCCGGTGTCTGCCACGACCGAAATTGTTATGCCGCCCATGGACATCTCTAGGACCGGTTTGGTGGATCTCTTGGCGTCCACGCTCAGTACCTGATCGTATATACACAAGACAGTGACCACCTCTTCCTCCGTGGCTTCTTCCTGATTTTCTGTGCTTTGGTCCATATATTTCACCACTCCTTTCTGCTGTTTCTTCCGACACACCTTCTCGTAGTGTCCCATTATACCGCAGTGCATGCATTTTGCTCTGAAGGCCGGGCACCGTCTGTCGTGGGCTTCGTGGGACCAACTTCCGCACCTGTAGCATGTTTTCTTATTCTCGCTGTCCGCTTGCTTCCCTTGCCATCTGCTGGTCCCTTTGGCTATGGGTGGTTTGGGTTTCTGGTCCCTGCGGTGGTCTCCCTCTTGTATCCTGTTCACCATGGTTGGGGTGACCGTCTCTTTCCTGGTGGCCTCGGCGCACCTCTTTGAGAGTTCGGCCCTCTTCACTATGACCATTACTTCTTTGAGTGTGGTGTCCCCGCTCGCCCATAGCTTGTCTTGCACATTTGCACTGGTGGTGTGCATGATCACCTGGTCCTTTATGAATTCGTCTTCCCACAGTGCATACCTGCACGGGGCTGCTAGCTTCCTTAATGCTGCTACGTACTCTTCGATGGACTCCCCCACTTTTTGTTTCCTTTGTTGAAAATTGTATCTATCTACTGAGACACATACGGTGGGGCGGTATCGCTCATCTAGGGCCTCCACCGCGTGCGCATATACATCGTCGTCTGTGTCTTCTCTCTTCGTGGGTACCAGGCTCTTGTATATCCTCAGTCCTTCTGGCCCTAGGTTTAGTAGTAGGATGCGTTTTTTCCTCTGAGGGGTGAATTTTTCTTCGTTCTCGTCCTCCAAGACCCCTATAAAATTGTCTATATATTCCTTCCAATCTTCCCATTTCATCATTGGTTCACCAGGTTTCGTTAGGAATTGCACCGGTGCAATCGCATACCCTGCAGGGGAGCTCATCTTTGCTTCCTTGGTGCTCGTTCCGTCAATAGCTTTGCTCGGGGGGCTACCTGGGGTGTTATCGTTGTTTCTTGTGTGCTTGATCCTCTGGGGGCTCTTGTCACTGGACCCCTCTTCTTCCTCTTTGGTAGCCCGTGCAGCGCTCTCTGTGCCTGATTACGTGCGAAGGCGGCTCGTCTGCTTGTGGCTGTTGTGGACGGTGTCGTCCCTGCAGCCTGTATGTCGTTCGGGTGCTGTTCCGTGGCTCTGCCACGCTCCTCGGTTGCTCTGTGCTTTGGTTCGACCAGCGCGGTCGGCTAGGGCGTGTCCCGTGGCTCCCTCCCCGCTCCAGGCGGCCTGTGCGGTGTTCTGTTCGGGCCTGGTGGCCTGGTAACGTGTCTTCCTTCGACTCACGGGGCCACGTGGGGTGTTGCCCTCTGCTGTGCTTCCCGTCGGTCCGGTTTTCGTCCCGACCTCGTCGCCACTGTAAAGTTGTCACATAAAACACTCGAGACACGTGTGATTCTTTCCGCTGTGTTTATTGGGATATCACACAAGCAGTTACTCCGAGGAGCGCCGGCCAACCCTCTGTCCGTCGCTGCAGCGCGCTCACTCTCCCCGCCTCCGCGCTAGCTATGCGCGCGCATCCGGCGCCAACGTGCCGTGCCGGCGTCACGTCTGCGTGACGCGGTAACAACTAGACCGCTACAGGAAGGAGAAGTGATTACCTACGAATAATGAGAGGATGGGACGGTTCCCCACTGCGGATCCCCCAGAAGTTTTGGTATTTTTTTAAGTGATGTCTGACACACAGACACTTAAGGTGACCATCTGACAAGAAGGCAGATTATGGGTAGTTACTTTAAAAATTCAAGATAAAGGGTCAAAATCGGACGCAAATTCAGGACAAAATGTCAGCTGTACAGACACATCTGAGCAGGTCAAGCACTTGTATAAAAATAAGTAATAGACGCCAGACACAAGTCAAAACTAAACTCCAGCCTTCTGCACACTCCACAATCACTCTTAGAACAGTGAACCACAATCCGTGGCATTATACATCACCACCACCCAAGTCACTGTGCAACATTCGATACACTGAAGCACCTTCTAGACTGCCTAATAAGCTGGGGTTTTTGAAGCAATAGCCTAGATAACACATTTAACAAGCATTGGCATAGCCAATAGGTCTCGCCTTTGGGACCTTATACGTGTTTAGCCATGCAACAGTTGGTGTTGTTGCACCAAGGATATTGTGCTGCATAACTAAACACTTATAAGGTCCCAAAAGCGAGACCTATTGGCTATGCCAATGCTTGTTTTTCTTTTGAATTCTGGGACTTGTAGTCTTGTTTATGCCATTATAAAACGGAACTAAAAGTCCTAGAAGTCAAAGGGGAAAACACTTGGACTGAAGTAGTACTTCATGGACTTGAGAAAATTGGCAGCTGTGGAGAAGCCATGCCTGCCCCAGTTCTGGAGGAGTGGGATGTGAAACCCTCTTGGTCGAATCCTATCTAAGCTAGTTCATGTTTACACAGCCAATTAAGGTAAACATGCGTGAGAGGTGTGTCATTCTGATGTAACAGGAGATCTGGACTCCCCTCTGAGGTGAAAAACTCGGATACCCTAAGGCCCAAAACATGCCATCCAATCAGCCTGGCAGAAGTGCAAAGACTGGGAAAGGTGACACATAAGGCTGCGAGGATCTCAGTGCCCAGGCCCATGGGCCTCCATGTATGCAGCTTGGAAGGGAACACACACTCCTACCCCCTCATGGCCTTTTTGACCCGCACATTCCTTGTGGGGTTCCCAACCTCTCTGAGAGTGGCCAAACAAGCAACAGCAGCCAGCTGGCTCCTAACTTCACCCAATGATTCGGCCGCTCTCTCTGATTTGACAGTAAATCCGGGCTCCCCACTGTCTTGAATCAGCCCCCCCTGTTACTTGCATCAAACATTTTGTCAGCCTGCCAAGCTTCCTCATGTGCAGACATGGTCCTAGGGGCCAATGAGGGTTTTGTGATTGTATCTGTTTTTATTATTATTATTGGTATAAATTGATTGTCTTATGAAGTTGTGTTTTGCTAAAAATGATCGATATGGAATAACAATCTTTTGACAACTAATGATCTACTCGGTATTTGTTTAAATATGTGAGAAGAATTCAAGTTTTCCTTTTAACTGAGAAGAAATTTACATTGTAGATGCTGCTAAAATCTGTAATAAATGTGACACTTTTGCATTACTCATGGATCAGTGCTTTTGTAGTGAGTTATCCACGAGTCAACTGTTAAGAAGCATTCTTTGTGAATAATTTGTAGAAATGATAAGAGTGATCAAAACGATGTGAGGCAAGGATACATTTGTTGTTGATAAGTGACCCTGTTCTTTTCCAAAAATAGGGCACCTCTCCCATTTTTGTGCAGCCAGGTGACAGACAGGGCCATTGATTTCCTCTAGAAAATGGAGCTAAAATGCGTAGGTCCTTTTACGTCGCTAGACTTTGTGATGTTTCACCTGCAAATCTGTCATCGCTCTCACAATGTTTCTTGAGAGAACCTCTTTGGGGGAGAATCCATTTGCCCACCAGTCCCTGCCGCTGATGAGGGTGACTTTGCTGCTAATAAACAAGCCCCAGTTAAGCCCTGAAGCTTCAACCTTGGACCGTCGCACTCTACACACTGTCCTTTTTGCACCAGGTATTTTCTACCCACACTGCTCTCTGTGCTCCTGCCACTTTTGCTCGCACACTGCCCGCTTGGCCTCTGCCCCTACTGTGCAGTACCCCTTCTTTTCCCAAACTACCCTACATGCCTCATTTGTAGGGTAACAAGATGGTTCCATGTCACAGGGACACCACTTTTCCATTACTGTAATTAACTTTTATCTATTATTGTTATCAGGTGTGTTGGCCCATTTGACGCCATTAAAAGGAGCCTGGACTACAATTCCCATAATGCACTGATAAGTTAAATCAAAACCCCAAACTGGAAACTTGTGTCTTGGAGACATGCAGTCATTTGGTCACCCAGCTCATTTGCACACTTGCCTCTTTGCCCTTCAGCTGACACACTGCTGCTGCAATCAGGGGAGTGTGGGGGAGGGGGAGGGGTTGGGTATGGGGGGTCGTTGGGTCCCTCAGCTCAAACATCATGGGTGCTCGAGATCCAGGGCCGTACAGAAGTTGGTACCTACGACGCTTTGTCCGGCTGCCTCGGTATGACAGCGAGTGCCCTTACGGGTGAGTAGTCGCGCTTGATTGAGTGCCGTGAGGAATCAAAACTTACAAGTAGGCCTTGTGACGCAGAAGGGTACATTCACGGGCAGAAACGCACTGGTTCCGAGGAAAAGAAACCGAGAGATGGCCCAAGGGAGTGTATTGAGGAGAAGGAGGCGAACCTGAGGAGGTGAGGAACGACTGACTTTAACCTTCGTCCCTTGCGCTGCTGTGTAAAGTGTCTTAAGGAAGGGCGATAATTGGGTCGTAAACTAAGTGCGAGTGACGTAGTGTCGTGAGGAGGACTCTAGGCTGGAACAAAACCTATTCAGAGGAAGAGAAACCTGATTTTAACACAAATCTCCTCTTTAAATTGATAGAGAACCCAAACTCCAGCACCAAGCTGACCGGCTAAGCTCAGCTATGAGGGAAAGGGTTAACGATCGGCTGAGTTGAGAGGCAGGCAGCGGGGGTAGTGCTTGGGGGTCGCAGTGCAAGGTCTCTTAGCCCTGAGAAACCCACTTCTGTGTGTGCTTGGAGGGTGGGGGGAGGGCTCTGGGCGCTAAGAGGGAGAACGCCTTCCACAGTGTAGCGTCACAAAATGCGCTTAGATGCCTGGCGCTGCGTATAAAATCTATACGAATTAAGCTACGATACAGTCCAAAAGCATCAAAGCAAATGCATTCCAGTGAGTGGGTGAAAATAATGTGTATGGGGGAGAGAAAAACAACAGAAGTGGAGACAGTTATGATATAGAAATATGTTGGGGGGGCGGAGGGTTGAAGAACCTAGACAAGTGACAAATACTTTCTTCCACAGAAGTAAACTTTCAAATCTCTTCTAAAAAGAATCCGCGCTACATTTGCCAGGGCTGTATTTTGAACATGAGCCGCGGAGAAGCCACGACAATGTACCTCATTGTTTAATTCGAAGCACCGCGACCAGAATCGCACCTGACACCTAAGGGGCAATGTATCAGATTACCGCTATCAAGCGCACGCCAACATGTGGGAACAACTGGAGCAGGGCAAGTGGGGGGGGGGCGGGTGGGGGGGTCAGAAAAAGGGGGCTTTTAACTTGCATTGGAGAGGCAATAATTCAGGAATTACGAAGTTATATAAAGTAGACATGTTCACCATTTTTACTGTAAAGGAGAGTTAAAATGCAGGGCTAGCGCATTTTACAAATGTTCTAAAATAAATAGAAATAAAAAGTCTCTCCGTCAAAAAGGGAAGGTGGGCTATTATTTCAGCGCTCCATACGTGCATGTATAAGTAAATAACCGGACCGCTTGTGTCTTCGTGGTCATCCTTTTGCTGAATTTAATCTTTGTGTTTCAGTTTCTTCGCGATGTTACAGGCATACGTTTTAAAAGTTACAACGTACTTTCAATAACAAACCAGAGTGTGAGGGCAGACCAGGAGAAGTGCCAGAGGAAGGAAGTTGTCAAGGGTGGGGCCAGCAGAACAGAGCACAGCAGTGGGCTTGAGGGAGTAATAACAAGACAAGCCCGGCGGAGCGTGGGCGCGAGCGCTTGGGGGCGGGGGAGCGGACCCTTTGAAGTGCCCAAAGGAGCCAAAGCTATAGAGAAGGGAGGGGGGAGTGGGAGCAGCTGTGCACGGGCATGTGATCGTGCACTCAAGGTTTAGGCCAGCCAAAACTGTGGGTAGCACTTTGAAAATCCCACATATAAAATGTCTCTTCGAGCCTTTGGCTCAGCGAGACCTAATAAAAAGCACAGTTAATTAAGTAATTCTTTATTGTTTCTTTAGCTACTAAAAGCCATTCCCAACAGTGTGCGCCAATAAAAAGGGAACAACCGCCAGGGATTGAAAGTGCGCAATACAATGCCAATGTACACTTACAGTGGTTAGTAAGGTCTTTGCAAATGAGTAAAATTCAGAGTGGACTGAAATGATCAAAATACAACCGGCAAGTCACCTCTTGGGCATAGAAGACAAGGGAAGAAGGCAATCGTAGTTCAAAGTGCAGTGTGCAAAAAGATAAAACAGAAGCGAATATAAACTACAGTGAATTGTAGGGACCTTGCCAATGGCTAAGGTTTACTGCGTGACTGCAGCTGTCAAAGTGCTGAATTCAAATAACGAATAAGTGCAAGACGATCAGGCCCGCCAGGCTGTGACAAAGTAAAAAAGTTTTAAAATTGATGAAATAAAAGTTAAAATTAGTCAAAAACATGCAGGGCTATTCTGGGGGCATGAGCCTCCCTATAATGTTCCTGGCCAGCACCCTGGATGTTTAGCGGCCGCCCCAGTTTGCAAAGCATATGTTACTAAAGTCTGTCCTTGTTTCTGATAGGGTTCTGCTGCCTCTGATTGGGAAAGCTTATGCCATACAATTTTAACAAATTTAGCACATCCCGCCAGCACCGAGGGGAGTCATGCTACTGAGGCAAATCAAAGCTGCCTGCACGCGGGAGTGGGGCCCCCTCAGCCAATAAGACCGCTTTAAGCAAAACTCCTTTGATAGTCTAGAACGGGGAAGACACAAAACAGGTACGCTCATGATACTTGATTGTTGTTATAGCCTGCACTGAACTATTGTCTCCCGAACCTGACCAGACAAGAGGCCATTTTAAGTGGTTTGTTGTAGGAAAGTAAGATGTGCTTTCATAGTTACCCCCACTTCTTGCTGGTGTCATTTTGTTTTTGTTATTCTGACTGGTCTGACTGGGATCCTCTAATCAGGACCACAGTCTCTGTGCTTCCTCCCTAAATTGGACCATGGTGAGTACTTAGGTACCCCCCAGATTGGCTACTGGTGTACCCTTGTAAGTCCCTAGTATATGGTATGATTGTGTCTTCATGTAATGCAACTGGTGCTATGTAAATGCGCTCTGATACCCGATTCGGGTCAAGTTTGTGCTATATAAAACTCTGCACAGTAAAAAATAAAAATGGTTCTAAGGTACCCAGGGCATAGGTACACCAGGGGCTGCCCATGGGCTGAAGCATGTATTATGCCACCCATGGGAGACCCCTTAAATTGTGACTTTACAGGCCTGTCATTGCAGCCTGTGTAAGCTGGTGCTAGCACCACTTACGAAATATATACGTTTTCTTATATCTAAGGTCACTACACTTAAAACTTATAAGTCACCCTAAAACAGGCCTTTCAATCCTGAAGGCATGGTGCTTGGTTATAAGTGTGAGGGTGAGCATGAGCCGGACACCCCTACAAACGCCAGCGTCCATTCTCCAGGCGTTGTAAAGGCATCAGCCAGTACGATACATAGAGTGGCCATGCATCATTGCATGCTGGCTAACTCTAAACTGGCTGTAATGAACCCTGGCATGCTTGGTGTCAAACATGTTGGAATCATAACCCCGACACCGTGAACAGTGTTGGAGGTATGATCCCGTGCACTGTGAGGCTCCTCCGTGAATCCCTCAGTGTTCCCGGTACCAGTCTTCCAGAGTCTGACAGCAAGCTATGGCTGCTGCTGACCATAGACACGATTCTGCCCTCCTGCTGCTGAGCGGGAAACAGCCTTTACAACATAAGCGTTACAACGCATGTCATTACAACGCATGTCGTTACAACGCAAAAGGCTTGTTGCAGTGGGTAGAAGGTGTTGAAGTTAACTCCAACACCTTCCCTACTGTTGCACACACTGGAGTTGGAATAGTAAATGATACTATTCCATCTTCCATCGCAACCTTGACAGCAAGTCGGTGTAAAAGTATGCTTTGTAACGGCATGCGTTGTAACGTCATACATTCGCTGAGCCAAGCTCAAGCAGGGGAAGGTAGGACAGTAGGTTTCCTGTCACAGGGAGGTGTGACCACCCCCCAGAAAGGGCTTAGTGTATTGGACCAGGGTGGGGGCGCTTAAACTGCTTTGAAGGGCACATTTGGTGCCCTCCTTGCATACTCCAGTTGGAACCAGTTCTGGGAGCTGTTGCCTCCCGCTCTGGCATGAAACTGGACAAAGGACATGGAAGTATCCTCCCCACTGTCCAACCCCTCCTCTGGGTGGGACCCCTGAATCATCCCAACCCTCTCTTTAGGGTACTTAAGGGCTTACCTGTGGGTGGTTCTTTCGATTGGTCGTTGGGCGAGATTCAGATCCGAAACCACTTCATCTTCAACCACCTGGGCAGTTTGGACTTGGCTTTCGGAGCCGAGACTGCACAGGGAAGACTTCTGTTGCTCCTGGTCTCATCGTCTTGCCAGTCTTCTGCGTCATCTGTGCTTGTGCCTGTGCTCCATACAGGTTCTTTTCCAGGCCTGTGGACATCCAAAACACCCAAAGGAATCTCCCTTGGAGGGAATGGGTGAAGGAGTCACTCCCCTGCATCTGCAGGCACCACAATAAAGCTGACCAGTCTGCTGTTCACGAGCTCCCACAAACTCAGCAAGGTCCAGCAACACAGGTGGTTGTTTTTGCAACTCCCTGGAGGCCTGCACTGTCTTCTCAGCAAGTTTGAAGTCAGTATCCCTCGTCGGAACCGCTGGAACAGTACCCCTGTGCACCGCGTCGACTTGCCGTTGCCAAGGCTTGTTGACCCTCTTCTTCAGAGATCTTCGGGCTCCAAGAAGCCCCAGCCTCCAGTGTCTCTTGCTACCAAGATCTGCGTCCTCGCCGTATCCTCTGCACTGTGGGCATGTGTAAGAAAGTGTTCCCTTTTGCATGGTTGCTCCCACGTTTTGCCAAACTGCTGAAGTACTTTGACTGAGTGTGCCCTGGGTTCCTGCTAAACAGGTACCCAGGGCCTATGTTCCCTAAACTGCATTAAAAACAAAACCTATTTGGCACTCTTTGGCCACTGGTAATTCCCTTGGAAATGGTACCATAGATACCAAGGGCACTGTGGCCAGGGCTGCAGCTGCATGTTTTGGTGCAGAACAAAGTGAAGCGTCAACATGGCACACATCCCTGTGTGCCATGCCCACAGCCCACTGCCCTGGCATAGGTCAGCCACCCCTCTAGCTTGGTGCACTATAACAGTAGTGAGGGTAGAGGTGCATGAGCCCTGTACCCCTAAAGTGTCTAAGTCAATTCTTAGACATTGTAAGTGCTGTAATGCCATTAGGAGTATATGGTGCTGGGAGTTTGTCATTACGAACTCCACGGCCCCATAATCGCTTTAGTGAAAACTGGGAAGTTTGGTATCAAACTTCTCAGCACATTAAACCCACACTGATGCCAGTGTGGGATTAATGAAAAATGCACTCAGAGGGCATCTTAGAGATGCCCCTTGAGAAACGGCCTAACACTAGTGTCCAGGCTGAGAGGCTGAGGATGTTTCAAGAGTGCATCCTTGACCCTGGGGGAACCCTAGTTCTAACCCCAGAATACCAATTCCCACAAAACAGTACCTACTGCAAACCGTTAATTTGAATTCTCTCCATAGGAATTTATTGACAGTTTTTTTCTTGAAACTTGTTCAAAGTGTGGAGTTGGTTTGTAGGGAACATTGAAAAACTGCCTATGTACTAAAAGTGAAGTACTCACATTTTGTCTAGGAAATGTCTCGGTGTGATATCTGGGCATATCACACTGATTAGCAAGAGTAATCTGAAAAGCAATCTAAAAAGTAACGTGCATAGTAATCTGAAAAGTAATTTTGAAACATTGACTTACCTGTAATTCAATCAACTGCATTTGAACCTGCATTCCATTGTAAAACATTGCATAAGCTTTTGCAAAGCATTCATTTCACTTACCTGCACCAGGCTTGGCTTGGTTCTAAGAAATAAAATAACTTACTAATATTTTTAAAACAAACACATTGGTCCGAGTTCAGTCTTTGAGTGTGGAACATCATTTGCTGTCTGAGTGTATACAATAAATGCTTAACACTACCCTCTGATAAAGCCTTACTGCTCATCCACACTACCACAAATAGAGAGTAAGGTGCTATCTACTTTTACCTCTGCCTACGTTTGAGGTTCCACTGGACTCTGTACACACTATACCTCATTTTGGTATAGTATATATAGAGCCAACTTCCTACATTGGTGGATCAGCGGTGGGATATACAACTTTACATTTGTTGGACTGACTTCGTATCACGACAGAAATCTTAAATTGTCTTCAGAATTCTGATTTTTGAATTGACAAATATTTCCAAATTACTAAAAGTCTTGTTAAGGCCTCGATTAAGTCCCTTACGAATTTTTGAAAAATAAAAACTCACTTCAGTTAGTAAGTAAGTAAGTAAATTTATTTGCAGAGTTAATAAAAACCAATGCAATTTTCTCATATAAAAAGGGCAAAAAAAGGAAACATGTGCATACTGTACAATTTCCAACATACACTCAATTGTCAATCTAAAATAATGAAATTCCCCCCCCCCCTTTTTTTTTTTTTATAAAACGAAAAGATCCTACAAGTTAAAAACTCCAATAGCCGATTTCCATCACTGTAATAAATATAAAATAATAACAGTGTATTGGGTATAGTTCATGCTAAACAAGTAGCTACGGGCTAGTTAAAAGTCAAGTTCCTGAATCCTTTTCTCTACCTCCTTCATAAACTTCACCAAATTGCAGTTTAACTGCAAGTCGTCGGGGGAGAAGCAGGCAAGCACGGCATTCCTTCGCGTGCGTATTCCTCGTTGATTAAACAGAAATTTCAACCAGCGTTTTCTTTCTTCTAGCAGTTTGTCACAAGAGCACAAAAGGTGTGGCATGTCCTCAGTTGCCTTACCACATAAGCGACATGAGGAACCCCCTTTAACCTTCTACCAAAGTGGAAGATGAGATTTGCAAGGTATCAGGCCCATTCTAAACTTAAGAAACTTCAGTTTTATAAGTCTTGAGTAGCCCAGATTAAGATAGCTCTGATGGCCTTGCTTTGAGTAAGAGTTTAAAACAAGCCACCCGTGTGACCGCCTGGCAACTGACTCCTTGTCTTCTATCCAGGTATTTTGTTGTTTTCTTTACCAGTCTTTTCACTATAGAGTGGCTGGTGGGAGTATTCCACAGCTCCTTTAAGCCTAGATTCACCAGGCTTTTGGACAAATAGTTGGCGGCTTGCGATGCTGGGTTCCGCTGTAGTTCTGACCATAGAAGGCTGTTTAGGGACTCTTGTTTTGCCTTCCTGATTTTGTCCCACGTGATTATATATGCCCCCTGTCTGGCAAGTGCCTGTTTCTGGCCACCAAACTCTAGCCTCGGTTGAGCCGGAGAGGTGTATTTGGGTAGGCCGAAAATAATCCTATATACTGATGTCACGGTTTTATCTAAAATTCCCGCATCTCTTCCTCTTTGAACCTCGCTACCATAAGTAATGGTAGGCAAGAGTTTGGAGCGAATAACTTGTACCAAAGGGAGGAGAGAAGGGCTGGTAAGTTTTCCTTTTAGTGTTTTTTAGCGAGACTGCTATGGCAATGCCTTTCCTCTGATACTTTCTTTTTGTAAATTGAACTGGCCGTCACTATCAATTTTAACCCCTAGATACTTGTACATTTTTGTATCCTCTAAGCGTTTATCGTTCCAGAACCAGCTGTATGATGACTTTCTTTTTTTATTGATTGACATTGTTTTGGACTTTTCCAAATTTATTGACAATTGGTTCTCATCAGAATATCTTTTTGTTGCATCAATAAGGTTTTGCATCCCTATTTTCGTATGACTGATTAAGACCAAATCGTCCGCATAGCGTAACGAGGACAATGATTGGCCTCCTAGTTTTGGCGCGTGAGAATTGCAAATATTGTGCACCGGGGTGAGATCTCCTAAGAACAAGTTTAAGAGTGTTGGTGCCAAGACGCATCCTTGTTTTAAACCGTTATTTGTTGCGATGCGTCTTGACAAATGGGAGCCATCGCCCAACTTCACCTGTACCCATGTGTCACTATGTAGATTAATCAACAAGTCTAATAAAGGCTTTGGTATCCCCCATCTCTTTAGTTTTGCCCATAGAAGATTCCGATTAATGTGATCGAAAGCTGCCTTATAATCTATAAAGCACAAGTGGAGTGGCATTTTTGTTGTTTTTGCCTTGTCAATTAACACGCCCATAGCCAAGATGTTTGTTGATGTCCCAACAGATTTTGCAAAACCTGTCTGGTTAGCACAAATTAGGGATTGTTCTGTAGCCCACGTCTGCAATTCCTCCAAAAGGATTCCCGCAAAATATTTTGCTTCGTTGTCCATGAGGGCAACCAGTCTGTAATTGCTTGGTAGAGTTTTGTCCCCTGCCTTAAATATTGGGGAAATGATGGAGCCCTTCCAAGAGACCGGCAAAACGTTTAGATATTTAATTTCCAAAAACAGTGGTTCAAGGGCTTCAGCCCATTTCTTTCCGTTCAGTTTGTAAAGGATAGGTGGGATACCATTCGGGCCTGGTGCCCCCTCCCGCTTTCCTTCATCAATTTGGCACATAATTAATTTTTGGAATTTTGTCGCACCTACACTCGTAGTTCGCGCTGACGGGTTGAACCAGTTGTTGCACAAAGGAGTTGATTTATTGTCATCAATAGCTGTCGTCGTAGTGTTGATTTTATGTTGTGTGAAGTGGCCATTAAGATAGTCTACCCATGTTTGTTCGCTAATGTTTGAAGAGACTCCTTCATGCCTGGGATTCACGAAGGAGTTAATTGTTTTCCAAAATTTTGCCCCGTCGTTCTGCCTAATATCAGAATGTAATTTTGCCCACAAGTTGTCCTCGATTGCTCTATTTGCTTCCCTTTTAGTTTTTTTTAGGGATGTTTTTAATTCTTGCAAATGATGATGTCTTATCATGTCATTTGGGAGATGTCTAAGTTGACGCATTGTTCGTGCGATATCTTTTTTTATGCCCTTTATTTTTTTTCTTTGGTCTGTTGTGAAAGGGAGCAAGTTTCCAGCTTTCTTTGTGTGTTGAAATTTCCGGGTTGTGGTATAGCCTGCCATAGTAGTTGTAAAACTCTCCCATTTCTCTACCTCGCTTGCTCCAGTTCTCCCCTCGAAGTGTTGTTTTGCTATTTCTTCTATGTTTCCGTCCATGACCGCTGAGTACTTAATTATTTTGTAGTTGATGGTGTAAATTAACTCATTCGGTACCCGCGATTGTTCAAGTTTTGGTTTCATGAGGTTGAGTATAGTTTCCTGAGGACAGTGATCACTATCAGCCTTCTCCCCTATTTTAAATGAGACAATATAACGAAATAGGGATAATGGCATGAAAGTGTAATCCAGTATTTTACTTACTCTCGTGTTGTAAAATGTGCACGCTGGTGGGTTGTCTCCGCTAAATCTCCCATTCAATGCTCTGAGGTTATAGCGCTCAAGGTTCTCTAGGACCTCTTTTCCAAGCTTTGATTGTATAGATGGTAGTATAACCTCTTGATGTGGAATATTCCAGGCTGTGTTTTGATTACGATTCTCGTCGCTCGTTGAAAATCCCATCAAATTGAGGTTAAAATCCCCGGTAATCATAACGTCTGTTGTTAAAGTATCAGTTATGATTTCGTCTAGGCATTTGCATAGAGCTTTTACGACCTTTCCTTTCCTTTTTGGATGGATGTAAGCATTGATCAGTATAAAATGAAGGCCTTTCTTACTTTGGATGAAAGAAGACAAATTTATTATTTTTAGATCTGAAGTGAAAAAACCTATGTCCTTAATATCATAGCCACTTACAACCGAGACATAAATTACTAGACCTCCTTGTAGATGACCAAATTTTGCTGTTTTCACCGCACTGGTGAAGAAGCGAAGAAATCCATGCAAATGTGGAGGTTCTAATTGCCATGTTTCTTGCAAGAATATTATATCAAAGGATCGTAAATAGCTAACAAATTCCGGATCGGTCATTTTAGAGGCAAGACCATTAATGTTCCATGAGCATATTTTCAGTTGGTTTTGCCTTTTGATTTCCGTTTGGTTTTCCGATTGTCAGTTTAACTGATTATTTATTGTTCTTGAGATCCATCTTAAGTCGGAGTAACTTTGTGGCATACTGGCAGAGGTACAGTCCCTGGCCCAGATCTCTTCCGTGCTTCTTGCTCCTTCGATCCCTTTGGCGCCTCTAAGTACCGTTAATCCCTTCCTGTTTGAGGAGTACTGTTCTCCATCGCCTACCACAGGAAGTAGTAGGTCAGGATATTTTGGTTTTATGTGTGGGGCAATTGTTATTCCCCAATCTTTGAAGGTCATGGTTTCTTACAGAATTTTTTGTGCCACTAAAGATGTTGTCCATGTTGCTTTTGTTTTTTCGGCCTTCATTCCGGCTTCTCATTGAAATTGAATAGAATCCAGGTCCTGAGTTGTGACACCTGCTAAAGATGGAATATGCGCAAGCAACCGTAGGATGTTTCCTCTGTTCAATATATCATGCTTGCCTTTTGAAATGTAATCCGGAGTAAACCAAACGATGTTTGATGCATCTTTTATTGTATCCATACAGCTGGTGTTATTTTTGCACTCATTTTTGTGACCTTGAGCAAATTCTTGTCCTTGCGGTATTCTTGCTAGTGCTTGTTCTAGTAGAGGAGAAGCGACTTGCCGCCCTCCATGGCGGCAAATTTCCTCTCCAGTGATTGATATTTGGTTCTCATTACCAATTCCTTCTTCCCTTGTGTATTCTTTAATGTCGTTTCTATTAGGTAGTTTTGTGTCATTGAATTGTGATATTTGTCTGTTGGGGGCCAGTCCATTTGCATGTGTTTCCTTGGGTTCCCCATTCTGTATCGCCTGCTGTAATGTCTGTACGTTTTTTATCGTCTGATTTATTCCGTGTGCTTTAGAGGAAGTCATTTCTGTTGCCATGGTCGATGAGTCCGTGATGTACTGTTTTACTATCTGGTACTGTGTTTGCTCCTTAGTTTTGCTGCCGTTCGCCGATGTCAGTGATGGTCTGCAGGATACTCTAGATTCTAAAGCATTTAATATTGCAGTTTTGTTGGTTCCTTTGACAGTTTCCACTTCTTGCATTACACTGATCTTTTCCAAAGGATTATGTTCATGTTCGACAGATTGGGACGTTGACCCAAAAAGACGCCTGAAACCTTCTTGAGATGCGTTTGATTTTTGATTTCTGCCTTTGCGTTTTTTTGCCCTCCTTTGTTTTGCATTGGGTTGCTTCTCGGCTTTGTCTTCCATTCGAGCTGTAAGTCGTTGATCTACTATTGCTACCGTGTCTTTTACTTCTTTGTTAGATTTTTTATAAATCGAAGTGTCCGTCTCCCCCCGAAGGCCGTTTATCCCGGTCGTTGTCAGTCCTATCCGTTTTGTTTTGTCGATCGGAGTTGTAACACAGGTTCCAAGTGAGTGCTTGTCAGCTTCAACGACCGTTTGTCTTATGCATGAATAGCTGTCCCTGCTTTCCAGGGGCTTTTTTTAATTGTGTGCATAGATCAGACAGCATTAATGGTAGAGTAGCCAGTTTATCAATAACAGGGCCGCAACCACATCCCACGTCCCTGTTGTGGGCTTGGTCCTGTTTGTTTTGTAGCAATGTAGTTAATGCTCCCAATTTCCCATCGATAGCAACCACAAAAACAGTCAAGAGTATCTAAAAGAGTCAGCTGGGCGTCCATCTTGTCTGACTGATAATGGAGTGCTTCTACAAGAAGTTGTATTGTATTTAGCAAGCTAGCCCATGCCGTTCCCTGGCTGAAATTTTTTGATGAGTCATCTGCACCGGCTGGAGCTACCTTGTCTTTTTGGTCTCCCTTTTTCTTTTCTCCACCGTCTGATAGATCATGTGGTAAATCAATTGTATTAACCGTGATTGCCGTGGTTGACCCATTCATGTTTGAATCTTGGCCATAAGCTGCCAATAGGTCGTTCCAGTCTTCTGTTCCCAGGTATGAGGAGATTTCTATGACATCTGTGTCATTGACAGCATTTTCTATTGTAGTTGGCTCCTCATTTCCCCCCCTCCCCCTGTTTGGCTTCGGTTGGTGATTTGGCAGAGCTTTATTTGTGGGGAAGGTAGATCGTAACACTTTTAAACCCGTAACGTCCTGTGCCTCATTCTTCCTTGGTTGACTGTAAACAGATTCCTTGAACAATGGTTTTTCCCCAGGGCTTGTCTGGCATAATTGACTTAATTGGCTTGGATGATTATTAATTGTAAATTTGTTAGTTGTATCATGGTCTTCAAATTTGTTTTCGCTGTTTGAGGATCTCCCATCGCCATTTAGATTGAAGCCAGTTGCTGAAGTGTCGTCCTTTTTATCTTGATCATCTTTGGTCATCTTAATTGTGGCAATTGTCACCTCTTGTCTATGTACTTGAGCTTGAACTTGCACAATATTTCTACTTGGTTTTCTTCCTGACAGCATGGATGATGGAGCATCTTGTTACTCAGAATTTTCAGCCAACTTAACTCTATGAAGAGTTTCTAATCACATCTCAACATTACAGTCTGCTTAGCCTGTCTCGCTAACAAAAACTATTTACCTGCCCACACTATCCTTCTTCCTATAGTTCCCATTTCTGAGAAGGTTTCTATCCCAGAAATAGAAGCTTTACACATGTTGAATCATCAAAATGTATAAATAAACCGGCTCTTTGATACTCCTTCATCGGGGCAGCAGCTACAATATGCTCATAAGTTCATCAGCTGTGATGGGCTTCTGCAGAAGCCTAAAACACTTCTTCATTTTTAGCTTCCTGGGAGAACCATGTTTATTTCTGCGATGTGACCCTTCACAGTCCTAATTGATCCTTCCTTTTCTCCCTTCTTTCTTGACCTCCCTTTCCCTTTTCACTATTGGTGGCCGAGAGTGGCTGTCTGATAGAGATCTTTATGTTAGAAAAAGTCAGCCTCTTAGTGGGTGATCCTCTGCAGATATTTGCCTGATGGTTTTTAGATTTAGTAACAACAAGAGCACCCAGAAAAGTCAACTAGGGACCTTGGGAATTAAGTGATTATAAACAACAATTGTCCCTAGTCATAAGGAAAAATAGAGTTAATGATAAATAAGGACCCAATCAGTACTTATCAAGAGGGAGACTTGTCCAGCCGGACAGAGGTCATGAATTTTACTAATATTCAAAAAGTAGCCAAAATATAAAGAAGATTGATAAAGTGGGACACAAGCCTGCGTCCAGTACATACATTAGACCATAGAGACAAAGAGGTTCAGGCAAAACACATAGTTTGCTTATAGATATCATCAATAATTGAGAAACAATCAGTTTAGACAACACCCTTATGTGTCAAAATCATGTTTTTAACATTTTGGGTATTTGTAAGTGTCGACGGCGTTTCGATCCTACTAAACGAATGCAAGGATCATCATCAGGACAAGGAACAATAATGCCTGCACGATGCAACCTGAATAACCGCGGCCGCGGTAGATTCAGAACCGATATTTGAAGTTGATGCGGAGGGACGTGGCCGAGGGCTAGGTATTGCAATAGGTTTCTTAGCTTGGCTCAGGTTACCAGGGGTCCGTGGACCTGGGAATAGGTTCCAAGGTGATTAGATAACTGGACCAACCGACAGTGCGGGAGCAGGTTACCGGCAATGGGGCTGCTGAGTTTTTAGGGCTTGTGTGGTTTTCTTGGTCACAGCTGTGCCCTGATGATTCATCTCTCAGATGTTTCTCCATCTATTTTCTGAATGTGTGGCCTATATGTACGCACTCATCTTGATAAGGGGCCAAAATTACTGTACCCATCTTGATTTTTTTAACCAAAGCATACATATCAATCAATCTCACATACTCTTCTTCCTCTTCAGCTTCATCACATTCAGCCACAGTTGTTGACATGGAATATTAAGACAGATTGTTAGTGAGATTGTCTACACCTAGCTGATAGCCCAATTCAAACTGCTTTACTTTTAGCTCAATGTGAGATGGATAGGCATGGATCTCTGGAAGGTACGAGGAGCCTGAAACCAGTGATGAGTTGCAAGAGGTACTGTTATGACTGCAGAGTGAAAAGGCAATGCCCAAAGAGGATTGGAATTGTTTCTTTTGTAATCAGTGAGTCTCTGTTCTCTGCTGGTGTCAGAACTCAACTGGTATATGTATAACCACTTTTTAGTATCCTGTTGCTTTGGGACTCTTAGAACAGATTGAAATTCTTGTCACCTGTGGTTTACATTTGAGTGCTTAGCCATCCCTACCCAATAGGCTGTAGTCCTTGCTGAGTGAGGACCCTCGTTTTTTTAGTACCACTCTACATGGCCCCCCTTTGAATCCTGTAGATAAAATGTGTGTAGTAATCCTGAAATTAACATGTCTCCATTTTGTTAAATATGTGTGTTGTACTGGTTCACAGGAAAAGTCCCTTATTATTGACTGTTCAGGATAATTGAAATTCAGCCATTGCTTAATACTGTAATACAGCGCCTTCCTCCTACACAACAATTCAATATGTATGGTAATTCACAACCCTATCCTATATTTGATCAATCAATCAATGAATCAATCTTTCAGTAGATTTGTCGAGTGCTACTTGTCACCCACAAGAGAATCCAGGCGTTGGCAGGGTTGAGTTGATTAGCTGAATAGCTAGGTCGTCAGGCACTTCTGAAACTCTGGAAGATATATGGAGGTCCATAGATGAAAAGGTAGCTCGTTCCATGTCTGCGTTGCTAGCTAGGAGAAGAAGTGACCTCTGCATCTGCTAAGTCGGATGCGGGGGGAGGGTTGAGAAAAGGGACGCAGAGCATAGGTGTCTAGTGGGCTGATGGAAGTTCAGGCAGTAGTTCAAGTAGGCGGGTCTGAAGTTGTGTAGGTTCTTGTATGCATGGGTCAAGAGCTTGAACTGGCATCTTTTCTGTACAAGGAGCCAGTGGAGTTCCGTGAGGTGGGAGGTGATGCGGGTTTGTCTAAGGAAATCTAGGAAGAGCCTGGCTGTGACATTCTGTATGGTCTGTAGTCATCAGAGAGAGAGGTGTGGAGAGGTGTGGCTCACTGGTTAGAGGCAGCAGACCCGTAAGCAGAGAATCGGCCAGGGAGCAGGGTTCAATTCCCGACGCGGCAGGGTCGTGGACCAGGGTCAAAAACGGACTCGATAATTCTCGCCTCGGTACCTACTCTAACCAGGAACACACTCGGCAACTCTGGGCATTAAGCTTGCCTCATCTCTACAACGGCCCCCCACAGACGCCGGGGATGCCTGGTTTCACCTTGGAGATACCCAGAAAGGGACCATCTCACAGGGATAGCCAGGACGGGTTCCCCAGCGGTCTACAGTGCCGGGACGCCCCGTTGCTGGGGCAGATGTGCGCTTTACAAGTCTACAACATTTACATTTACAGAGGAAGTGAGCTGCGATCCCTCCGTAAAGACAGTTTCTGTATTCCAATCAGCTGGAGATGAGAGCCTGGGTGATAGGGCGTCTTGAGCTTTGGGGTAGCCATTTGAATATCTTACAAAGCATGCAGAGGATGAAGCAGTAGGAGGAGGAGACAGAGTTGACCTGAGTTGTCATGGTTTGCTTGTTGTCCAGAATGATGCCTAGGTTCTTAGCGTGGTCAGTGGGGGTAGGAATAGGTCTGAATTCTGAGGGCCACCAGGATGCGTCCCAAGGGAAGCTTTTGTTTCTGAAAATCAGAACCTCTGTCTTGTCTATGTTTAGCTTTAGGCAGTTGTCCTTCATCTAGTTGGCGACCTTTGTCATGCAGTTTCAAAGCTGGCCTTTGGTGTTGGTGGTGTTCGGAGAGATAGAGGATGAGCGGTGTGTCATCAGCATAGGATATGATGTTCAGTCTGTGGGTTTAGGCAATGCTGGACACAGGTGTCTTATAAGTGTTGGAGAGGGTTGGGCTGAGCGAGGATCCTTGGGGTACTCCACAGTTGATTTACTTGGATTCAGAGGTGAAGGGGGAAAGGCTGACTTTTTACATTCTTCCAGTGAGGAAAGAGGTGATCCAACTCAGAGCGGCTCCTTGGATGCTCTGTTGTGCAGCCTTGTGATGTGTTTGTGGTAGGAGAGCATATCGAAGGCTGCTGAGAGGTCTAGGAGGATCAGAGCCGCAGTCTCTCCTCAGTCGAGTAGGTCTCAGATGTCTTTGGTAGCCACGGTGAATATTATCTCTGTGCTGTGGTTGCTGCGGAATCTACTTTGGAAGGAGGTGAGAAGGAGGTTCCGTTCCAGATGTGAGGAGAGTTGCTGGTTGATGGTATTTTCTTATAATTTGGCTGGGAACAGGAGCAAGGAGATCGATCAGTAGTCGTTGAGTTCACTTGGGTCTGTCGATGGTTTCTTTAGTAGGGCGTTGAGTTCTGTGTATTTCCAGTCCTCGGAGAAGGTGGCCATGCCGATTGAGGTATTGAACCAAGATAATGAGTACACGGCTGGTTTTACCTAGTTTGAAGATGTGGTGAGGGCATGAGTTGGTTTGCGCCCTTAAGTGGATCGAGTTCATGATGGAGGTGGTGTCCTGTGGGGCAAGCTGGCTCCATTCACTTATTTGGATATCTGTGGTGGTAGTGGGGTAGTTGTGTTGCTTGAAGAAGTCGGTGGCCTTGGGCTGGGGTTTGAAGTTTCTGTAGATGTTGGCAATCTTGTTGTGGAAGAAGTTTGCAAGGTTGTTGCAGACTTCCTGTGAGGGGGAAATGTTTGTTGCAGTTGAGGTGCTGGATAATTCTTTGACGATGTTGAAGAGGTATTTGCTGCTATTGGAGCTTTAGTCGATGCATGAGGCCTTTTACTTCAATACTCTCAACTGTCTGTGGTAGAAATTGAGGACTGTCTTGAAGGTGGTCTTGTTGGTCGTGTCCTTGCTGGTGCGCCATCTCCTTTCCAGTTGTTTACAGTGTTGTTTACAGGTCCTGAGTTCTTCAGTGTACCAGCTAGCCTGATTGGTGCACCTTCCTTGAGTGTTATTGCCGATAGGAGTGGCGCTGTCGGAGAGTTGGTGATCCGGTTGTTGAAGGTTCAAACATGCTGGTCTGGGTTGTCCTTTGAGACTTCGCTTCAGCTGCGGTGGGGGGCATTGGGCAGACTGGTGATGGAGGTCCGTGAGCTGGTGATGTTGAAGTGGACGATGGAGTGGTCAGTCCAGGTGAGTTGCATGGTGTAGCTGTACTTAATGTGGTCACTTGAGATGAAGATGGGGTCTCGCATGAGGCCTGTGGTGTACATGGGGCCACGGACGAGTTGGGTGAGTCTGATGTTGATCATGCTGTCAATGAGGTTGGAAGTGTTGATGTCATTGTGGTTGTCAAAATGGCAGTTGAGGTCAGTAAGGAAAATGTAGTTGTTGGAGTCTATACCAAGGGGGGGTGATGAAGTCAGCAATGAAGTTCCAGAACGCTGAACGTGGTCCTGGAGGGTGGTAGGTGAGGTTGCCCCTGATGGTGGTTTTGCGTTTGGAGCTGAAAGTGGAGTGATGTCCTCATTTGTGGTGGTGCATTGGATGGATTCCTTGTGTATGATGGCAATCCTTCTGCCAGACTTGCTGATTTGGTTGTGGTGGGTGAGCGATGTGGGGAGCAAAAGTGGGGTGAGCCAGGTCTAAGTGAGGAAGAGGATGTTGGGTGTGAGGGTGGGGATGAGGTCCTGAATCTCGGTGGTGTGTGTGCATAGTGAGCATGTGTTGAGAAGAGGGCATGTGAGTTGGTGTTTTTGTTCAGGTGGGGTTTGTGGTGTGTTCAGGGTGGGGCTAGTTAGTGGGCTGGTGTGTGTGCTGTGACAGGTGAAGTGGTAGTGGGAGCAGGTGAAAGGTTTTAGCATGGAGCGTGGGTAAGCATAGTGGCAGTGTTTGTGTTGGTGTCCGGGCTCGAGGGTGTAGAGCTCGGTGTTGGTATATCTTTGGGAGCAGACGGGCCAGGGGTCACGGCGCTGGGCACGGTTCAGCCAAGGACGTGTACAGACGGACTCGTCTTTGGTGTGCCAGCAGCACGCCCACTGCACGTTGTTGCGCTGTGGCCTGCATTAAGTAGGTCCTGGGGTAGGTGGGGCTTCTGTTGGCATGAAGAACAGTGAGCGAGAAAATCCAGGCAACAGCGGTGTCACTGGATCAAGCAGGAACTGGAGGCCACAGGCAAGTGGAAGACTAGGTGTCCAGGTGTCAGTTGAAATGTAGTACAACACACCAGATTACACTGGAATGTCAAACTTGGGCTTTTTCTTCATGCCATATCGATTCCAAAAAAAGGCATGAACAATTATAAACAATGGTTACCACATTCCTCGCACCACATTCCTCGCCCCTTAGCTCCAATTTTGTGTCCCAGACTTATCATTCTAGCACTTGACCATTCTTCTGGATTCTCCTTCTGGACATTGTGCCTTTTCTCTTCCCTGTTGTCAGTGGGAGTTTGATGCCAACCTTCAGTATTAATCTTCATCTCCAATCAAGAGCTACAAGATTGCCAAGGAGGGCTTTCCTCCTGTCTGGAACCCTCTTAAGGAGATGCTCGACACCTTTCATGAATACTACTCTGTGCAGGGTGGCACCGTGGCTGATGGTCGGAGGTGCCCCTCCCTTAGACAATCCAGAGGAGAGTCAATATACCTACTCAAGGTCCAGTCCTTGACAGCTCTTTGGTAAAACTGGCGTTCGCTGGATTGCAGGGAAAAAACTCCAGTAATAGATTAGTTCATATGGAAAAAATACCCACATGTGTACATTAATGAGGATTTATATATTGAGTGTTGCCTTCAGCAGAACTTCCTTTGGACTGAACAGGTTCCTTGACAGGATTAGTGATAGGGCCAGATGGTTTTATGGTCAGGTCAAACTGCTCTTAATTCACTTGCTAACAAAATGTGAGTAGGTGCAGGAACAAACACTTGCCTTTTGCCTTCCCAGCTAGGAGCTATGGTCTAACGTAGGCCTTTGATCATACACTGTTAGACGGCGACCTCAGAGGAGCCTGGAAGGGGTCCTGACTACCCTGAGACCCACCCTCAAAGTATCGTAGCCGGGCACTGGCGGGAGACTCCCCAGGGGGAGGAATCTCGTATCTAGGATCGTACTTCTGGCACCACACGACACAGAGTGACCACACCGGGTATTCTGAGAAAACAATCTTTATCAAGTAGGTTATCACTGCAAATATGTACAAGGTGAGCACGGGCTCAAGAGTCTCGGAAGGGGTAGGGGGTAGCGGGACAGTCTCTGGTAAAGGTTCAAACAGGGACGTATCCGGCGCACAGCTCACAATCCTCGAGCTGGGGGATACGATGTTGTAGTCGGGGTCCGGCGGGACCGTGAGAGTCGGTTGGAGCCGCGAGTCACTCAGCGGGCTCAGGTACAGGTTCGGAGGTCTTACGATCTTCAGGGAGCTGCGAGTCACTCAGCAGGCTCAGGTACAAGGTCGGAGGTCTTACGATCTTCAGGGAGCCGCGAGTCACTCAGCAGGGCTCAGGTACAAGTTCGGAGGTCTTACGATCTTCAGGGAGCCGCGAGTCACTCAGCAGGGCTCAGGTACAAGTTCGGAGGTCTTACGATCTTCAGGGAGCCGCGAGTCACTCAGCAGGGCTCAGGTACAAGTTCGGAGGTCTTACGATCTTCAGGGAGCCGCGAGTCACTCAGCAGGGCTCAGGAGGGTCCAAGTTCCAGGAGCCGCGACCACATCGGCAGGCTCTCGTTCCAGCGTCGAATCTGCCGGACAGACCCAGAGCACCCCTTGTTATAGGTCGACCCCTCTTTGATGTCCGGAGTCTGTGCAGGCAGGGGTCTTGTCACCTGGGGGTCGCTTGTCGGGATTTCCTGCTATAGTCTTTTGATCCTTTCAGGGCCGGGTTCGGGAGGAGTCCCAGACACCCAGCAGGCACGGAGCCAGCCCTCAGGGAGGCCGGAGGGCCGATCGAAACCCATCGTCCCGGGGGAGTTCAGAGGTGCGATAGAAACTGCTCCTCCCTCTCTCATCCCCTGGAAGCGTGATGTCCTCCAGCCGGAGTGGCGCCTCTAGGCCCGGGTCGCGCTGGGGCCGGGCGGCCATCTTGGTGCATGAAGTGGGCTCGCGGGCCCGGGGTGGCCGAAAGGAGAGAGGCCATGGACGGGGACGTCCGGGTCGGTGCGTGTGTCCTGGTGGGGAGGTTCGGCTGGGCCGTGTGCTTGGGCTGCAGGTACCAGGTTTCGGTGGTGCGGGGGCACGGAGGGCCATTCTACGAGGCCGGGTCCAACACGCGTCCCCCCCAGCTGAAAGCCGGAGAGAACTGCCCATCAGCTTGGGGGGTTCTCTTCGCTGAGGCGGAAGAACCGGGAGAGGCCGTCAGTATTGGCGTGGTCCGTACCAGGGCGGTGTTCTACGGTGAAATCCATCCCCTGGAGGGAGATTGACCACCGCAGTAGCTTGGGGTTTTCTCCTCGCATCTGCATGAGCCATCGCAAGGGCCGATGGTCAGTTTGGACTCTGAAATGGGTGCCGAACAGGTAGGGTCGTAGCTTTTTGAGTGCCCAGACCACGGCAAAGGCTTCGCGCTCTATGGTGCTCCATCTCTGTTCTCGGGGCAACAGCCGCCGACTGAGGAAGGCGACGGGCTGGTCTAGGCCTTGGTCATTCACTTGTGATAGGACGGCCCCAATGCCATGCTCGGAGGCATCGGTCTGGACTATGAACTCCTTGGCGTAGTCGGGAGCCTGGAGGACGGGGGCAGTACACATGGCCTTTTTTAGGGCATCGAAAGCTTCCTGGCAGGCAGCCGTCCACTGCACTTTCTTTGGCTGTCTTTTAGACGTGAGTTCTGTGAGAGGGCCGACAAGGCTGCCATACCCCTGAATGAATCTTCGGTAGTAGCCCGTGAGTCCCAGAAAGGCTCGGACCTCCGTTTGGGTGATGGGTGGTTCCCAGGCCAGGATGGCGTCGATCTTTGGCTGTAGAGGGGCGACCTGGCCGCTCCCGACCTGGTGCCCCAGGTAGACCACGGATCCTTGCCCGATCTGGCACTTGCTGGCTTTTACTGTGAGGCCTGCCTGGCGCAGGGCGGTTAGCACCCTCCGGAGGTGCTGGAGGTGCTCACTCCACTCTGAACTGAAGACAGCGATGTCGTCCAGATATGCCGCGCTGAACTGTTCTAGCCCGGCCAGGACCCTATTCACCAGTCGCTGGAAAGTGGCCGGGGCATTTTTCATCCCGAAGGGCATTACGCGGAAGCGGTAGTGCCCATCGGGGGTGGAGAAAGCGGACCGCTCCTTGGCCCCTTCGGTGAGCGCAATCTGCCAGTATCCGCAGGTGAGGTCGAATGTGCTGAGGAACCGGGCTGCCCCTAGTCGGTCAATGAGTTCGTCGGCTCGTGGAATGGGGTGGGCATCGGCTCGGGTAACGTCATTGAGCCCCCGGTAGTCCACGCAGAATCGGAGCTCGGGGGCGACACCGGGGGCCGCTGCCTTCGGGACCAGGACCACGGGGCTGGCCCAGGGACTGTCAGAGGGCTCGATCACCCCCAGGGTCAACATCTTCGAGACTTCCGCTTGAATGCAGGACCGGACCCGGTCAGGAACCCGGTAGGCTCGGTGTCTCACCGGCGAGCTGTCCCCGGTGTCCACGTCATGAACACACCAGTTGGTGACCCGGGGGGTCAGGGAGAAGAGGTCGGAAAATTGTCTTAGGAGCTGGCGGCAGTCCGCTTGTTGCTGGGCAGTGAGGGCTGGGGAGAGGTTCACTCCTTCTACGGAGCCATCCTGCTCCTTGACACACAGGAGGTCCGGGAGGGGATCCGACTCATCTTCGGCCCCGTCATCGGTGGCCAGCAGGAGGCTCAGTTCTGTCCGCTGGAAGTGAGGCTTAAGGCGGTTCACGTGCAGGACCCGGAGGGGATCCCGAGGCGACTGGACGTCCACCAAGTATGTGACTTCACTCTTCCGCTCAACCACTTTGTAGGGCCCAGTCCATCGGTCCTGGAGGGCGCCAGGCTTCACGGGGGCCATGACCCACACCTGCTGGCCCGGCTGGAACTCGACCAGAGTGGCATTCTGGTCGTACCAGCGCTTCATCTCTTCTTGACTTGCCTCCAGGTTGGCCTCGGCCAGTTCTCGGAACTTCCTGGTCTGGTTCCGGAGGGCCAGGACGTATTGGGACACATCTCGGGGGGTGGTCTGGGGTGCTGCCTCCCACCCTTCCTTAACCAAACTGAGGGGACCTCGGACGGGGTGTCCATAGAGTAATTCAAACGGGCTGAACCCTAAGGACTTCTGGGGGACCTCCCGGTAAGCGAACAAGAGGCAGGGGAGCAGGACGTCCCACTTACGCCGGAGGGGCTCTTCTAGGCCAGCGATCATCCCTTTCTAAGTCCGATTAAACCTTTCTACTAGGCCGTTCCCTTGGGGATGGTACGGGGTGGTGAACTTATAGGACACCCCACATTGTTGCCACAGGGACGTCATATACTTCGAGATAAAATTAGTGCTGCGATCGCTCACGACCTCGCGGGGAAAACCCACCCTGGAAAAGATCCCCATCAGGGCCCGGCCCACCACGGGGGCCGTAATGGTGCGTAGGGGAATAGCCTCAGGATAGCGGGTGGCGTGGTCCACGAGGACCAAGATGAAACGGTGGCCTTGGGAGGTGGGGGGGTCCAGTGGTCCCACGATGTCGATTCCGACTCGTTCAAAAGGGGTACTGACGACCGGGAAGGGTTGGAGGGGAGCCTTGCACTCCCCCCCACTCTTCCCACTAGCCTGGCACGTGGGGCAGGACTTGCAGTGGGCTTCTACCGCTGCTCTCATTCTAGGCCAGTAAAAATGGGTCACGAGACGGCTGTAGGTCTTGTCCTGACCCAGGTGGCCGGCGAGGGGGACGTCGTGGGCTAAGCCCAGGAGGAAATCTCGGAAGCGGAGGGGTACCACCAGTACCCGTCCGGATCCCAGCTCCACCGACTTCTGCTCACTGTACAAGATGTTATTTTCCCAATAGATTCGGTGTGTCCCGGTCTGGTCACCTGCGGCTTGGCCCTCGGCCTGGCGCCGCAGCCCGACCAGGGAAGGACAAGTGGCTTGCTCCCGGCAAAATTCTTGCCGAGTGGGCCCGCCCTCGTGGCGCCAATGGGCCAACTCGGGTAGATCTCCCAACTCGGGGACCGGGGCGGGGTCGGATGGTGCGGGTTCGTCGCGGGCGACGGACCCTTCTGATGGGGGGACGGGAGGACCCTCGGCGGGGACTGTACTGGTCTCTTCGATCGGGGTGTTCTCGACTTCTCTCCGGGGAGTGAGTCGGGCTGACATAGATCGGGTGGTGGCGCACACCCACTCGGGGAGTCCCATCATTCCTAGGTGGGCCTTGCGCTCGACGTGCTTCCAGGGAGAACTCTCCAGGTCGTTCCCTAAGAGGCAGTCGACCGGCTGGGAGGTTCTTACGGCCACCTTGAGTTTACCTATCACCCCTCCCCACTCAAACGGCACCAGGGCTACCTGACACATACTTTCTCTATTGTCTGCGGATATTACGGGGCAAAAGACGTTGGGGAGGATCTGCTCCTCGGGGACTGGGTGCCTGAGGACACCGGTGATACTGGCCCCGGTGTCCCGCAGGGCCTCTACCTGGTGGCCATTGATCTTGACGAGATGCCCGTATTTCTGTGTGTTGGAGGGTAGGAGGCTACCAGGGATCATCTCCCTATCTCCCAGGGATACTAGGGCCATTGCTGCGGGTTCCCACTCCTCGGCTTCCTCAACCTCCTCCCCCAGAGCTACGTTGGCTATCTGTCTCGCAGGGGTGGTAGGGGATACTTGGGTGGCCATGGGGCACTCTGGGTCATTGGCGTAGTGCCCGGGTTTCTGGCAACGGAAACATGTGACGGTCACCCGGTGTCCCCGTCTCCCAGGGGGCCCTGTCACCGGTGGGGGGGGGGCGCCGGGAAAGGTGGAGGTTGTGTCTTCGGGGGGCTAGGCTGGGACTCTCTCGGCCCTCCCTGGTTCCCTCCCCCTCTCTGGCGGGGTGGTCCCTGACTGGCTCGGGGGTACTCTCCTACCATGCCCCGGGAGACCCGGGTGTTGGTCCAGCGGTCGGCCTCCACAGCCAGCTTCCGGGGATCTGTGAGCTTGCTGTCAAGCAGATGCTGACGTAGTTCTATGAAGCAGTTCGCAGCCAGATGTTCCCACAACATGAGGTCAGTGAGTTCGGCAAGGGTGGTGACTTTGCTGCCCTTGATCCACCCATCGAAGGCCCGACTGAAAAAGTTTACATACTCCACCCAGGTGGTACCCGGGATCTTCCTGCAGTCCCGGAATCGCTGACGGTACATTTCTGGGGTGAGGCCGTATCTTGTGAGTAGAGCCTCTTTCATGTGGCTGTAGGAGGTCTGCAGGGAGAGGGGTAGGTCGAGCAGGGTGTCCCTTCCTTCGCTCAGAAACCGCCCCCACAACCCCGCCCCCCAGTCCTTCTGCGGGATCCGATGGGAGGTCATGGCGACCTCGTAGGCCCTGAACCATTGCTGAATGTCATCGTTTTTATAATATTCCTTGACCACATCCTTGGGGATGTGGACCTTCTGTTCCGCTGGGGTGGCCGTCTCTCGGTTTCCCGGGGGCCTTCCTTCCTCGCTTCTGGCCTTGAGCTCGATTTCTTTCAAGCTGCGTTCGTGCTCTAGTTGGAGCTTCCTTCCTTCGTGCTCCAGTTGGAGCTTCTTTTCTTCTAGTTCGCCTTGTACACGCATTTGCTCTACTGCTTGCTTTTTTTCCGCTAACTTCAATTCGCCCTCGATTTTGAGTTTGGCTAACTCGAGTTCATGATTGCGGCTTCTCTCTCTGTCCGCGAGCTCTTCCGGGGATAGGCCCCCATCTGGTACGATGCCTCGCACCTGATTGCTACTGCTTCCACTTTGGGGGGGTTCGGCTTCGTCGGGGCGCTCCCCCGTGCCTTCCGGGCGGGAGGCCCCGGTCTCCACCCAAGTTTTCAGTGCTTTCTGCAAATCCTCTTTAGTGTTGAGACCAGTGGTAGCGATTTTAAGTTCTTTGCAAAATTGCTTTAGCTCTTTGTGTGTGTATTCTTCTAGCTGCTCCACCTGGAACACCCTGTTGGCGCTGGTTTCTGCGGGGCTCACGGCGCTTCCTTCTGCCATCTTTGTCGGTAGTGCTTCCGTTGTTCACGGTACGATCTCTAGGTGATGGGCCCGAATCCCGTCGCTGCCACCAATGTTAGACGGCGACCTCAGAGGAGCCTGGAAGGGGTCCTGACTACCCTGAGACCCACCCTCAAAGTATCGTAGCCGGGCACTGGCGAGAGACTCCCCAGGGGGAGGAATCTCGTATCTAGGATCGTACTTCTGGCACCACACGACACAGAGTGACCACACCGGGTATTCTGAGAAAACAATCTTTATCAAGTAGGTTATCACTGCAAATATGTACAAGGTGAGCACGGGCTCAAGAGTCTCGGAAGGGGTAGGGGGTAGCGGGACAGTCTCTGGTAAAGGTTCAAACAGGGACGTATCCGGCGCACAGCTCACAATCCTCGAGCTGGGGGATACGATGTTGTAGTCGGGGTCCGGCGGGACCGTGAGAGTCGGTTGGAGCCGCGAGTCACTCAGCGGGCTCAGGTACAGGTTCGGAGGTATTACGATCTTCAGGGAGCTGCGAGTCACTCAGCAGGCTCAGGTACAAGGTCGGAGGTCTTACGATCTTCAGGGAGCCGCGAGTCACTCAGCAGGGCTCAGGTACAAGTTCGGAGGTCTTACGATCTTCAGGGAGCCGCGAGTCACTCAGCAGAGCTCAGGTACAAGTTCGGAGGTCTTACGATCTTCAGGGAGCCGCGAGTCACTCAGCAGGGCTCAGGTACAAGTTCGGAGGTCTTACGATCTTCAGGGAGCCGCGAGTCACTCAGCAGGGCTCAGGAGGGTCCAAGTTCCAGGAGCCGCGACCACGTCGGCAGGCTCTCGTTGTTCCAGCGTCGAATCTGCCGGACAGGCCCAGAGCACCCCTTGTTATAGGTCGACCCCTCTTTGATGTCCGGAGTCTGTGCAGGCAGGGGTCTTGTCACCTGGGGGTCGCTTGTCGGGATTTCCTGCTATAGTCTTTTGATCCTTTCAGGGCCGGGTCGGGAGGAGTCCCAGACACCCAGCAGGCACGGAGCCAGCCCTCAGGGAGGCCGGAGGGCCGATCGAAACCCATCGTCCCGGGGGAGTTCAGAGGTGCGATAGAAACTGCTCCTCCCTCTCTCATCCCCTGGAAGCGTGATGTCCTCCAGCCGGAGTGGCGCCTCTAGGCCCGGGTCGCGCTGGGGCCGGGCGGCCATCTTGGTGCATGAAGTGGGCACGCGGGCCCGGGGTGGCCGAAAGGAGAGAGGCCATGGACGGGGACGTCCGGGTCGGTGCGTGTGTCCTGGTGGGGAGGTTCGGCTGGGCCGTGTGCTTGGGCTGCAGGTACCAGGTTTCGGTGGTGCGGGGGCACGGAGGGCCATTCTACGAGGCCGGGTCCAACATACACAATCATTTGTTATAGCTACCCGGGGTGAGAAGAGGTTCAGAGACTGCTCCTCACTCCAGTTCATGTGGAAAGGAGCTCTTCTCTCCATCAACGCACTTTCTCATCGGCAGCACATGGACCTCCAGTCGCATGTGTATGGCAGACCTGCTCATGAAACCTTGTTTTCTTACTTAGTTTTTTCAGACAGTGACCAAACGCAAGTTACACTCTCTTCTCTGAATATCCATCAGTCCTGAATGTCTCTCACATCTCTCATAGTAGAATGTATGAGATCTTTCTGTGTCACCCATATTGCAGTGGCACTAACAGTGTAAATAATATCAACCCTTCCCCGGGTCTGCTGAGATACATTACGAAACTAAATATGGTGTAAATGAAACGAAAACAGGCTGTTTAAGCAGTGTCATGAAAACATTTCACACACAGTTAACCACCTTCCTATGTGATTGTAAAGATATTTCTGTAACCCTGAAAATTCCAGGCCTACACCCACAGTTGGTGTGAACCATCTGTGTTCAACATCATGTAGTAGCATGTCTACACGTTTGCAGGGTCTGCATCTACAGGTTCTGCCTTTCTCTATGGGATACCATGCACTATCTCATTAGTAACCTGGAAAACACAGTGCTGCTTCTCATCCCACCCCCTCTCTACCTTGTCTTCCCAGCTTCGAGAAGGAAGGTTGCCAAGTATGTTGGTTTGCCTACACAATTCCTCACTATCTAGAATTTCATGTCTGCTGTTTGGCCCTGTATGATGGAAATTGTTGGTTACAGATGATGCATGAATTCATTTCCTATTTTATTATAAAAATCATTAGAGTATGCGCTATAATAAAAGAATTTCATGTCAAGGGTGCAGATGTACCCTTTATGCCATAGAACTCTGGGTCCAGAGAAGCATTATCAGACATAATTGTGTCACACTTGTCTTGGTCCCGTGTGAGCCTATTTTCTTGCAATGTTTCTGCATCATCTTCAGACCTTTACGAGGCTTACTTACTGATGCTGCATTCATCAGACTGACACAGCTGACACTGCAGGACTGCCAAGATTTTCCTAATTGTGGAAAGGAACAAACAACCTGGCTGTCAATTTTTGTACCGCTATTTAACACATTTTTTGTAGACATTTAGCTCATGTCTGAGTTGAATACATTTCAGATACACGACACATAAAATACATAAAAGTGTTTAGTGAAAATAAACTAGTGTGACAATACAATTTTGCCATCATAAATCATCTGCAACATTGATGAACCTAATTCAGAAAATTCAAAAGAAATTCAAAAACATTACACCAGCAGTATACTAGTATAAAGAACTGATACTAGGCAATTGCAAAAGGCCCTATAACTAGGCACGATTGACATTTTTTGTAGACATGAGCTAAGTGTCTACACAAAATGTGTTAAATATGGTAAAGAATGTGAGTCATACACTGAAAGCATAAGAACTAAACAGTCTTAGCCTTTATCCGCCTAAATAAATAGCGGGACAAAAATGGACAGCCAGGTTGTTTGTTCCTTTCCACAATCTGTATATATACGTCTATACCTGGCGTCGCTTGGACGATAACCCCCCTTGTCTCTTAAAGATTTTCCTAATGGCATAAATGACAAGTAAGAAAGCACTCCACTCAAATTGAAGAAGTCAAATAAGCCTGGTGTACAATCTGAAAATGAATGCTAATTTCATTTATTATTTATCAACAGCTGGAGCATAACATTCCTCTGGGAACTTTTTCAAGGCTTAAGGAATGGCATTTGAAGATATTGTTACGGCGTCGAGTATAAGGTTGCCAAATGGTACTAGTTTGAGCTTGACAGTTCCAAAGAGTTTGAATGGTCCTCAATAAAGATTGTAGGTGGTGTGAAACTTGGTGTAAGTCTGAATCAAATTATAGAAGATAAACCTTTGTGGGTCCCGTATGAAAAAGCACTCAGTCAGAATTAATCTGAAAGACCTGTGTCCATTCTTCAGACCGGTGTGCATCCAAAGGCATTGTTGGAAAGTGGCTTATTAGTTGTAGTGAATATGTATTTACCACTGGCAATAAGATCACTAACGCAATCTTAGGCTCAGTATAGGTCTAAGAAAATTATTCCTATGCTCAACCCCAGAAATCTTGGATGCGAATAGGTATGCTTAACTTCAAAGACAGGTAGTCAAGTATCTAAAAACACCCTTTCCAGAAATAATTAAGACACAACTCAAAATAAAACTCCAACACCAATTTATAAACAAAGGAAATATTTTTATCTTTAGCTCTCAGCCAGTCTGGATTCAGTGAGGATTCACCGGATTACTTTGTGACAAGCTCCTGGTCAAACCTATGGAAGTCAGATCTCCAGAGTTTTCCAAGGGGATAAACCAGAGATCAAGCCACCTTGCAGTTGAAGCTGGGCGGCTTGACTATCACAGTTGGTCCCGGTCAGTGCTTAATTTGTAACATATTAAGTGCCAGGGCTCTGACCAGGAGGGCACTGCCGCGTGCACCACACATCACCCTTGTCATCGCTGCCAAAACAACCACTAACCATCTCTCTTGCATTTAAATGCAACAGTTCTGATTGTTCTAGGTTCCCAGAGCTAAAGAAATGGCTGCGGAGGTAGGTATTAGCAATTTTAATGTTTATTGTAGTTCTTAATTACCGTTGTTCTGCTCATCTCTGAATTAGATGAGCAGTGCCACCATGTGGTGGACTGTTCTAAGTATAGTGTTGACAATTAGGTGCCATTGCCGAGCACCGGATACCAATTAAGTGCCTGTGCTGAGCACCGGAAAGCACCTGCTCAAATCAAGCACCTGTCCCAGTCACCTTTTCTACATTTTGTCTCAGAAACGTCTATGGAGCTTTTTCTCCCGAGGAACCTTGATGCTCTTCACAAGGCTCGATTAGATGAGGGTTCGCCGGCTCTGGTTTCCACCAACTCTCGGTCAATCTCTCGAAGTTGCACCTCCGGAGCTTTTCAGCGGGACAAACCTTGGCGGCATGCCGGCTCTCGGTTGAGGGTCGACGGCGTGGCTGGCCAGGTCGAGTCAGTCCACTTATGTAACATTTTTCCAAGGTTGCTCCAAAGTCTTTCAAACTTCTGGAACTTCTTCCGGAAGCTCCTTTGAGGGTCCCAAAGTGTCCAAAACTTACTCCAAAGGTCTGGAAGCTCCAATATGGTCCTTGGAAGTTTGGGGCTTCATTTCCCACAATCCACTTGGACAAAACCCTTACAAATCCACTGGCAGTACTCTAGGCTAGGGATTCTTGGTGGTGATGGTACAGGTGAGCTCTGTTAACCTGTAACTTGCAGGGAGCAAACTCCTTTTGAAGCAAGTTAAGTCCACAGGTCTGTAGTTCCAGATTGTAGAACAGGCACAGACAGTCAGAGTTCAGGGCCTGCTGGTGCAAATTAAACTTCTCAGCATGGACCCTTCTTCCTCTTGTTTAAAGCAGCAGATCCCAGAGGCACTACCCTTCTCAGATACTTATTCAGTGTTCTCTGGGGTCACACAGGAGGGCACTCCTGTCCAATGAGGTGCAGTGCGAAACCCCAGAGTATGACCACTTTCTCCAAAATTTAATAGGCAAGGCAAGAGTTGGCTAAACCAACCTCCAGGATGGCTCATCTCTATTTTCTCCGTCCCTCTGGCATCTGCACATTCCTGTCATCTGGCTGGGTTGGAAGAGTAGGGGTGTAAATGAAACTGGTTTCCCCTGGCCGTCTCTTCCTTCAATTGAAGATTATTGTTTAAGACCCCTCCCTCTTGCTCTACCATTCCTATGTAGCAGAATCCTCTACTCTCAGAATGGCTCCTTAAACCCAGGGGCTACTTATGACCTCATCAATGCATCCTGGCCAATCCACTTTACTCTGACCAAGCAGGACAGCTCAATGGAAAGCTGCATTTTGGCTTACAGACAAGAAAGTCTTCTAACTTCTTGTCTGTACATTTTATGATAAATTCAACAATAGTATATTGTTAGATTTAGCAATACCATTCTACTAAGTTCTTGAATTATATTTTCTGATTCTCCTGGTTAGAATTATAAATGAATAACTTTCTGCCGTGTTAACCTATGTAGCTGGGGATTTGCAATGGGTAACTTTTCCAACACTAGGGCTTATAAAACATCTTTTATAAGGATCCTGCTTATATCTAGAGGACCCCCCACCCCTGGAATACTTAGGTGAGATTGTAGGGGTTCTGAATATGTAAACATTGCATATCGATTTTGGGAAGCACTTTACTACAAGGGGGGAAATGAAATGTGCAATTTCACTAAACCCAAGGCAGATAAACCTGGGTTTAGTGAAAAAAGGGTGGGGGGTCAGGTATAGGACGGCCCTATAAACAAGCATTTGCAATGCAATAGGTCTCGCATTTACCCGAGTTTAAGCTATTGGCATTGTAAATGACATTTTAATAACTAAACATAAATAAAAGTAATTGTCATTTACAATGCCAATAGCTAAAACTCACGTAAATGCGAGACCTATTGCAAAATGCCTGTTTAAATTCAGGGCACCCGAATTGACACATCGCAGAGAGACCTCTGGGTTAAATCTCTCATTGACGCCTCATTTTGAAGTGGCTTTCATACAGGCGCTAATATCTAATGCTACAGGTTGCAATGATGGCCTCCGGTGGTTCGTCTAGAGGTAGTATAGTAAACTAACCCAGTTATTATCCAATTCCTGAGCAAAAAAACAGAAAACACAGCCCTGCTACTGGAATTGCACCGGGCACCAGTGAAGATCTGAATATAGCTATTATCAATCGGATGTACAGCAGATAAGCTGCTATGGGACAAAAAAAAAGTTATCTGACCATTTCGATGTAAAATTTCTATCGTAATCTTGTATTCTTTTAATGTTTACTTATTTATATAGTTTTATATAGCGAACTCTATACCTGAGGTTTTTCAGAACACTTTACATTAAACAACAAGTAACATACTACAACGGGAAGAAAGCGTGCATTGTCATGGCTGTTGGGTGAGTTGGGACACTTCATATTTTAAAAGTTAAAGTAAATAAAAACAATAACTTAACACTTGGCTTAATAAAACCCTCCTAGAATAAGAAGCACTTCACTTTCTGTCTTTGTTGGAAAGGCGTTCGCCGGAAGGGGGTTCGATACACGTCTTGCCCACCCCTTTGACCCACCTCTCCCAAGTAAGCCGAACCAGGCGCGCACACCCTGATCTGCACTGTGAACAGAGGGACACCACACGTATTCTTTGTAGGACGATAAGTTCTTTTATCGATGTTTTCAAGGGATCTTTATGACCCAAAAGGCAAATAGTACAGCAGTGGCACAACGTACCACAAATCAGTCGTGGGGAATGGGGGTAGCGGGACAGTCTTTCGAGATAGTGCCTCTGCGAAATACCCTGCGGAAGCTCACAATCCTCGAGCTGGAGGGTGTCGTGTCTCTGGGCGATCTCTTACCGAGTCGTCCTCAAGGGGAGCGCCGCGAGTCTCTCAGCAGGCACAGGTGGTCGGAGTTCAGGAGCCGCGATTCCGTCAGCAGGGCTCAGATGGTTCAATAGCTGGGGGCCGCGAGTCACTCAGCAGGCCTAGGTGGATCAGTGTTCGGGAGCCGCGACCTCGTCCGCAGGGCTCAGAGGGTTCAATAGCAAGAGGCCGCGAGTCACTCAGCAGGCCCAGGTGAATTCAGCGTTCAGGAGCCGCGACAGCGTCAGCAGGCTCAGATGGTTCCAGGTCTTCTCTGTCCTTGTTCCTCCGGCACCCCTTGTTATACTCCGCTGGTTCTTTGAAGTCCGGAGTGCTCGCAGAGGGGGGACTGGGGTGACGGAGGGGGTTCGGCGGGATTTCCTGCCGCTCACTTCTTTGGTCTTTTCAGGTGGGTCTGGGAGGGACCCCAGACGCTCGGTGGGGGAGGCGCCTGCTCCCCAGGGGCCTGGTGGCCGATTGAGTCCTCCCGGGGAAGGTGACCCGAGGTGTGACTGGGCTGGCGCCTCTGGGTCTGGCTCGAGGGTTCCCGCTCCCTCGGTTGGGCATGCGTGGTAGGGGGTTGAGTCTGTCAGGCCTCTGGCCGGCCCGTGGATCGGGGGTGGCTGGGGCGGCCGGAGTCGGGGATGTCGTGTCTTGAGGGTGGTTGCAGGTTGGCTGGATGATGGGGAGGGCAACGCCGTGAGGCCGGTCTCACACGCGTCCCCCCCAGCTGAAAGGCGCGGAGAACTACCCATCCACTGGGGGGTTCTCCTCGCCGAAGCGGAAGAACCGGGACAGGCCGTCGGCGTTGGCATGATCCGTCCCGGGGCGATGTTCGACAGTGAAATCCATCCCTTGGAGAGAGATGGACCATCGTAGTAGCTTGGGGTTCTCCCCCCTCATCCGCATTAGCCACTGCAAAGGCCGGTGGTCCGTCTGTACCCGAAAATGGGTTCCGAACAAGTAGGGCCGCAGTTTCTTGAGGGCCCAGACTACGGCAAAGGCCTCTCGCTCTATAGTACTCCAACGCTGCTCTCTCGGCAGCAGCCTTCGGCTGATGAAGGCTATGGGCTGATCAATACCCTTGTCGTCGAACTGCGAGAGCACGGCCCCGATGCCATGTTCGGATGCGTCGGTCTGGACCACGAACTCTTGGGAGTAGTCGGGGGCCTTGAGTACGGGAGCGGTGCACATGGCGGTTTTCAAGGCGTCGAACGCCTGCTGGCACTGGGGGGTCCACTGCACCTTCTGCGGAAGCTTTTTGGAGGTCAGCTCTGTGAGGGGCCCTGCGATACTACCATAATTTTTAATGAACCTCCGGTAGTACCCCGTAAGGCCCAGGAAGGCCCGAACCTCTGTCTGCGTGGTGGGGGGCTCCCAGGACTTGATGGCATCGATCTTCGGCTGGAGAGGGGCGACCTGGCCGCTGCCCACCTGATGCCCCAGGTAGACCACGGAGCCTTGTCCGAGCTGGCATTTGCTGGCTTTCACTGTCAGGCCCGCTTGGCGCAGGGCCATTAATACTTGTCGGAGGTGCTGGAGATGCTCGTGCCATTGAGAGCTGAATACGGCGATGTCGTCAAGGTACGCTGCGCTGAACTCCTCGAGTCCGGCCAGGACCTTGTTCACCAACC
The DNA here is from genome assembly GCF_964204655.1 of Triturus cristatus. Lineage (NCBI taxonomy): Eukaryota > Metazoa > Chordata > Amphibia > Caudata > Salamandridae > Triturus > Triturus cristatus. Next base: position 23,681,961 of record NC_140579.1, on the reverse strand, counting down.
GCTGGAACGTGGCTGGGGCGTTTTTCATTCCGAACGGCATGACCCTGAAGCGGTAGTGGCCATCTGGCGTGGAGAAGGCAGAGCGCTCTTTCGCCCCTTCCGTGAGAGCGATCTGCCAGTACCCGCAGGTCAGGTCGGAAGTGCTGAGGAACTGGGCGGCCCCCAGGCGGTCGATGAGCTCGTCGGCTCGGGGAATAGGGTGAGCGTCTGCGCGGGTGACCGCGTTGAGCCCCCGATAGTCTACACAGAATCTTAGTTCGGGGGCGACCCCTGGGGAGGCAGCCTTCGGGACCAGAACCACCGGGCTGGCCCAGGGGCTATCGGAGGGCTCGATGACCCCTAGGTTGAGCATTTTCTGTACCTCGGTCTTGATGCAGGTGCGGACCCGGTCAGGCACCCGGTAGGCTCGGTGTCTCACAGGCGGGCAGTCGCCGGTGTCCACGTCGTGGACACACCAGTCGGTCACCCTTGGAATGAGGGAGAAAAGGTCTGCGAATTGTCCGAGCAGCTGGCGGCAGTCGTCGGCCTGCTGGGGAGTGAGGGTGGCCGACAGTTTCACACCCTCCACGGAACCGTCCAGTTCTTTCGTGCACAGGAGATCGGGCAGGGGTTCAGTGTCTTCTTCTGCCCCCTCATCGGTGGCCAGTAGCAAACTCAGTTCTGTCCTTACGAAGTGGGGTTTGAGACGGTTTACGTGGAGGACCCGGAGGGGGTTCCGTGGGGACTGTACGTCGACCAGATACGTGACCTGGCTCTTCCGTTCGACCACCTTGAATGGACCAGTCCATTTGTCTTGTAGGGCGCAGGGTCTCACCGGAGCCATGACCCAAACCTGCTGGCCCGGCTGGAACTCGACCAAGGTTGTGTTCTGGTCATACCAGCGCTTCTTTTCTTCTTGGCTGGCCTCGAGGTTAGCCTCTGCAAGTTCTCTAAACTTCCTCGTCTGGTTGCGGAGCGCCAGGATGTAGCGGAACACATCCGGGGGTGTCCCCCGGGGGCTTGTCTCCCAGCCCTCTTTGACCAGGCTCAGGGGCCCTCGAACGGGATGTCCGTACAGCAGTTCGAAGGGGCTGAACCCCAGAGACTTTTGGGGAACCTCCCGGTATGCGAACAGGAGGCAAGGGAGGAGGACGTCCCATTTCCGGCGCAGGGGCTCTTCGAGGCCCAGGATCATTCCCTTCAGAGTTCGGTTGAAGCGTTCCACCAGGCCGTTGCCCTGGGGGTGGTAGGGGGTCGTGAACTTATAAGTGACTCCGCACTGCTGCCACAGGGACTTCATGTAGCGGGATATAAAGTTCGTGCCGCGATCACTCACAACCTCGCGGGGAAATCCGACACGGGAGAAGATCCCCATGAGAGCCCGGCCCACCACGGGAGCCGTCACGGTGCGGAGGGGGATGGCCTCGGGGTAGCGGGTGGCATGGTCCACCAGGACGAGGATGAATCTGTGGCCCTGGGCGGTCTTCGGATCCAGGGGTCCCACGATGTCGATGCCGACCCGCTCGAACGGGGTACTTACAACGGGGAACGGTTGTAAGGGAGCTTTGCGTTTTCCGCCACTCTTCCCACTGCCCTGGCACGTGAGGCAGGACTTGCAGTGTGCTTCTACATTCGCTCGCATCTTGGGCCAATAGAAGTGGGTCACCAATCGCTGGTATGTCTTGTCTTGGCCTAAGTGTCCTGCCAAGGGTACATCGTGGGCCAGGCCCAGGAGGAGGCTCCGGAACCGCAGGGGTACCACCAGTACTCGTGCTGCGCCTAGCTCGGCGGACTTTTGCTCGCTGTAGAGGAGGCCATTGTCCCAATAGACCCAATGGGTTCCGGTTTGATCACCGGCGACCTGGGCTTCGGCTTGTTGTCTAAGTCCCTCGAGGGAGGGGCAAGTGGTCTGTTCCTGGCAGAACTCTTCGCGGGAGGGCCCCCCTTCGCAGTGCCACTGGGCCAACTCGGGCAGTTCTTCGGGTTCCATCGGGGCCTCTGGGGCGGAAGGTTCCGGTCCTTCCCCTGGGTTAGTGTCTCCTTCTTCCTCGGAAGGAGGGTTGTCTGCTTCTGGTAGGGGGTCCCTGTTCTCGGGGAAAGTGTTCGGTAAGAGGGCTTCACCGCCCTTGGAGGGGGCCACTCGTGCGGTCATGGAGCGCGTGGTGGCGCAGACCCATTCTGGTAGGCCCATCATCTCTAGGTGGGCTCTTCGTTCTACCTGCCCCCACGGGGAATTTTCCAGGTCGTTGCCCAGGAGGCAGTCTACGGGCTGCGAGGTCCGGACCGCTACCTTCAGTTCTCCGGAGACCCCTCCCCACTCGAAGGGCACCAGGGCCATCTGGCAGAGGCTGTCAGAATTGTCGGAGGATACGACCGGACAGAGGGCCCCTTCTAGGATCTGGTCTTCGGAAATTAGGCTGCGGTGGACCGCGGTGACACTCGCCCCGGTGTCGCGAAGGCCCTCGACTCGGTGGCCGTTGATAGTCACCTGCTGTCGGTATTTCTCTGTGTTGGCGGGCAAGGGTGTCCCGGGGACCATTTCTCGATCACCAAGGGAGACCAGGGCCATGGCCGCCGGTTCCCATTCCTCGGAGTCTTCCATTTCTTCCCCCAGAGCCACGGAGGCCATCTGCCGGGTCGTGGGGTTGGTCGTTGTGGTTCGCTGATACTGGGGACACTGGGGGTCATTGGCGTAGTGTCCGGGCTGCTGGCAGCGGAAGCAGGTGATCCTAGCTCGTGGACCTGGTCGTCCTGGGGCTCCGGTGCTGGCTGGAGACTGGGCCGAACCCGCCGCTGGTGGGCTGCTGGGGGGGCTGGTGGAGGACCCCCCGGCAAAGTCTCTTGGTCGGCCGTGGTTCCCTCCGCCCCTCTGGCGGGGGGGACCCTGACTGTTGCGGCCGTAGTCTCCCACGGGGCCCCGGGTGGCCCGGGTGTTCACCCAACGATCAGCCTCAGCGGCCAGCTTCCGAGGTCGGTGAGTTTACTGTCTAGGAGATGCTGGCGCAGTTCTATAAAGCAATTGGCCGCTAAATGTTCCCAGGCGATCAGATCGAACAGTTCTTCGAAGGTGGAGACCTTGGTGCCCTTGATCCACCCGTCCAAGGCTCGGCTGTAAAAGTTCACGTATTCGACCCACGTGGTGCCCGGTATCTTTTTGCAATCTCGGAACCGTTGTCGGTACATTTCGGGGGTGAGTCCGTACCGGCCCACGAGGGCTTCCTTCATGTGGCTGTAGGAGTTCATGACCGCGGAGGGCAGATCGAGCAGAGTGTCCCTTCCTTCGCTTAAGAACCGGCCCCATAGGCCAGCCCCCCAATCCTTCTGCGGGACTCGGTGAGAGGTCATGGCGACTTCGTAGGCTTTAAACCACTGCTGGATATCATCGTTCTTATAATACTCCTTGACCACATCCTTGGGGATGTGAACTTTGGTTTCCCCGGTGGGAGCGGGCTGGGGATTCCCGGGCGGCTGTGACTTTTCGTGTCTAGCCCGCCACTCAATCTCCTTAAGGCCGCGTTCATGTTCTAGCTGGAGTTTCTTTTCATCGTGCTCCCTTTGGAGTCTCTTCTCTTCGAGTTCCCCTTGTAGCCGTAACTGCTCGACGGCTAACTTCTTTTATGCCAGTTTTATCTCTCCCTCGATTTTTAGTTTTGCCAGTTCCAGTTCGTGGTTGCGGCTTCTCTCTCGGTCCGCTAGTTCCTCGGAGAACAGGTTCCCCTCTGGCCCGTTGTTTCTCGCCGGGGTGCTTGTTTGTTCATGGGTAGAGTCTCCTTCCGTTTGGGTCGGGGGCGCCCCCGTCTCGACCCAGGCTTTCAGTACTTTCTGGAAGTCTTCCTTTGTGCTTAGTCCGGTGGTAGCGATGCCAAGGTCTTTGCAAAACTGTTTTAGTTCTCTATGCGTGTAATAGTCCAATTGATCTTCTCGGAACGGTGAGCTTATTTCGGTACCTGTGGCACCCAGGGAGGTTTCTCCTTCCATTTCTGTTTTGGTAGTGCGTCAGTCGTTTACTGCACGCTCTCCTTCGGTGTCGGCTCGGATCCCGTCGTCTGCCACCAAATGTTGGAAAGGCGTTCGCCGGAAGGGGGTTCGATACACGTCTTGCCCACCCCTTTGACCCACCTCTCCCAAGTAAGCCGAACCAGGCGCGCACACCCTGATCTGCACTGTGAACAGAGGGACACCACACGTATTCTTTGTAGGACGATAAGTTCTTTTATCGATGTTTTCAAGGGATCTTTATGACCCAAAAGGCAAATAGTACAGCAGTGGCACAACGTACCACAAATCAGTCGTGGGGAATGGGGGTGGCGGGACAGTCTTTCGAGATAGTGCCTCTGCGAAATACCCTGCGGAAGCTCACAATCCTCGAGCTGGAGGGTGTCGTGTCTCTTACCGAGTCGTCCTCAAGGGGAGCGCCGCGAGTCTCTCAGCAGGCACAGGTGGTCGGAGTTCAGGAGCCGCGATTCCGTCAGCAGGGCTCAGATGGTTCAATAGCTGGGGGCCGCGAGTCACTCAGCAGGCCTAGGTGGATCAGTGTTCGGGAGCCGCGACCTCGTCCGCAGGGCTCAGATGGTTCAATAGCAAGAGGCCGCGAGTCACTCAGCAGGCCCAGGTGAATTCAGCGTTCAGGAGCCGCGACAGCGTCAGCAGGCTCAGATGGTTCCAGGTCTTCTCTGTCATTGTTCCTCCGGCACCCCTTGTTATACTCCGCTGGTTCTTTGAAGTCCGGAGTGCTCGCAGAGGGGGGACTGGGGTGACGGAGGGGGTTCGGCGGGATTTCCTGCCGCTCACTTCTTTGGTCTTTTCAGGTGGGTCTGGGAGGGACCCCAGACGCTCGGTGGGGGAGGCGCCTGCTCCCCAGGGGCCTGGTGGCCGATTGAGTCCTCCCGGGGAAGGTGACCCGAGGTGTGACTGGGCTGGCGCCTCTGGGTCTGGCTCGAGGGTTCCCGCTCCCTCGGTTGGGCATGCGTGGTAGGGGGTTGAGTCTGTCAGGCCTCTGGCCGGCCCGTGGATCGGGGGTGGCTGGGGCGGCCGGAGTCGGGGATGTCGTGTCTTGAGGGTGGTTGCAGGTTGGCTGGATGATGGGGAGGGCAACGCCGTGAGGCCGGTCTCACAGTCTTCTTTCGCCCTCTGTCCGACCGGAAGTCAATTTCTTACACTGTGACCCCAGGAAGGGTCGGAATATTTTCACATTGGCACCGGAAATGTAGCATAGTCACTTGCAAGTAATCCTTTTTACTTTTATCACTCCGGAAGTGTTTCCGAATAGTAAAACAATGCCAGAATATACCTTCTGAAAATATAGTTTTATAAGTAATGTGATCTCACACATGTCCTTGATGCCAGGATGCCTTGTCTCCCGCCAGACTCGAACCTGTTTCCCCAGCGTCAGAGTCGGTCGCCATAGCCGTTAAGCTACACCCTCCATGTTTACATGGGCCGTACAATAAGAGAAGCCAGCCAGTATCACAGTGCTCCTGTTTCCAACAGAATATTCACACAAGCATTGACATAGCCAATAGGTCTCGCTTTTGGGACCTTCTAAGTATTTAGTTATGCAGCACAATATCCTTGGTGCAACCACATCAACTGTTGCGTGGCTAAACACTTATAAGGACCCAAAGGCGAGACCTATTGGCTATGCCAATGCTTGGTGTGTGTGTGTGTGTGTGGTTGTGTGTGTGTGTGGTTGTGTGTGTGTGTGTGTGGTTGTGTGTGTGGTTGTGGTTGTGTGTGTGTGTGTGTGTGTGTGGTTGTGGATGCGGCTGCGGTTGTGTGTGTGCGGTTGTGTGTGTGGTTGTGTGTGTGTGGTTGTGTGGTTGTGTGTGTGGTTGTGTGTGTGTGTGTGGTCGTGGGTGTGGTTGTGTGTGGTTGTGTGTGTGGTTGTGTGTGTGGTTGTGTGTGTGGGTGTGTGTGGTTTTGTGTGTGGTTGTGTGTGGTGTGTGTGTGTGTGGTTGTGTGTGTGGCTGTGTGTGTGTGGTTGTGTGTGTGTATATGGTTGCGTGTGTGGTTGTGTGTGTGTGTGGTTGTGTGTGTGTGTGTGTGTGTGGTTGTGTGTGTGCATGGTTGTGTGTGTGCATGGTTGTGTGTGTGCATGGTTGTGTGTGTGCGTGGTTGTATGTGTGCTTGGTTGTGTGTGTGGTTGTGTGTGGTGGTGTGTGTGTGTGGTGTGTGTGTGTGGTTGTGTGTGTGTGTGTGGTTGTGGTTGTGTTTGGTTGTGGTTGTGTGTGTGTGCGTGTTTGTGTGTGTGTGGTTGTGTGTGTGTGGTTGTGTGTGTGTGGTTGTGTGTGTGGTGGTGTGTGTGGTTGTGTGTGTGTGGTTGTGTGTTTGGTTGTGGTTGTGTGTGTGGTTGTGTGTGGTTGTGGTTGTGTGTGTGTGTGGTTGAGTGTGTGTGGTTGTGGGTGGGTGTGTGGTTGTATGTGTGGTTGTATGTGTGTGTGTGTGGTTGTGTGTGTATGTGTTTGGTTGTGGGTGCGGCTGCGTGTGTGGTTGAGTGTGTGTGGTTGAGTGTGGTTGAGTGTGTGTGGTTGAGTGTGGGCGGTTGAGTGTGGGCAGTTGAGTGTGGGCAGTTGAGTGTGGGCAGTTGGGTGTGTGTGTGGTTGTGTGTGTGCGGTTGTGTGTGTGTGGTTGTGTGTGTGTGTGGTTATGTGTGTGTGTGGTTGTGTGTGGTTGTGTTTGTGTGTTTGGTTGTGGTTGTGTGTGTGGTTGTGTGGGTGGGTGTGGTTGTGTGTGTGGTTGTGGGTGTGTGGGTGTGTGGTTGTGGGTGTGTGGGGGTTGTGTGTGGTTGTGTGTGTGTGTGTGTGGTTGTGTGTGTGTGGTTGTGTGGGTGTGGTTGTGTGTGTGGTTGTGTGTGTGGTGGTATGTGTGTGTGGTTGTGTGTGTGTATGGTTGTGTGTGTGTGGTTGTGTGTGTGGTTGTGTGTGTGTGTTTGTGTTTGTGTGGGGTTGTGTGTGAGTGTGGTTGTGGTGTGGTTGTGGTGTGGTTGTGGATTGGTTGTGTGGTTTGGTGTGGGTGCTTGTGGTTGCGTGTGGTTGTGTAGTTGGGTATGGTTGTGCGTGCGGTTGTGTGGTTGGGTGTGTGTGGTTGTGTGTGCGGTTGTGTGTGTGGTTGTGTGTGTGGTGTGTGTGGTTGTGTGTGTGGTGTGTGTGTGGTGTGTGTGGTTGTGAGTGTGTGGGGGTTGTGTGTGGGGGTTGTGTGTCTGTGGTTGTGTGTGTGGTTGTGTGTGTGGTTGTGTGTGTGAGTGTATGTGTGGTTGTGTGTGGTTGCGTGTGGTTGTGTGTGGTTGCGTGTGGTTGTGTAGTTGGGTGTGGTTGGGTGGTTGGGTGGGTGTGTGTGTGGTTGTGTGGTTGTGTGGGTGTGTGTGGTTGTGTGGGTGTGTGGTTGTGTGTGGGTGTGTGTGGTTGTGTGTGGGTGTGTGTGGTTGTGTGTGGTTGTGGTGTGGTTGTGGTGTGGTGTGGTTGCGTGTGGTTGTGTAGTTGGGTGTGGTTGTGGTTGTGCGGTTGTGTGTGTGTGGTTGTGTGGTTGTGTGGGTGTGTGTGGTTGTGTGGGTGTGTGTGGTTGTGTGTGCGGTTGTTTGTGTGGTTGTATGTGTGGTGTGTACGGTTGTGTGTGTGGTGTGTGTGGTTGTGTGTGTGGTGTGTGTGGTTGTGTGTGGTTGTGGGTGTGTGGTTGTGAGTGTGTGGGGGTTGTGTGTGGGGGTTGTGTGTCTGTGGTTGTGTGTGTGGTTGTGGGTGTGTGTGTGAGTGTATGTGTGGTTGTGTGTGATTGTGTGTGGTTGTGTGTGGTTGTGTGTGGTTGTGTAGTTGGGTGTGGTTGTGTGGTTGGGTGTGTGTGTGTGTGGTTGTGTGGTTGTGTGGGTGTGGTTGTGTGGGGTTGTGTGGTTGTGTGGGTCTGTGTGGTTGTGTGGGTGTGTGTGGGTGTGTGTGGGTGTGTGTGGGTGTGTGTGGTTGTGTGTGGTTATGTGTGGTTGTGGTGTGTGTGATTGTGGTTGTGTGTGGGTGGTTGTGTGTGTGGGTGTGGGTGGTTGTGTGTGTGGGTGTGGGTGGTTGTGTGTGTGGGTGTGGGTGGTTGTGTGTGTGGTTCTGTGTGTGGTTGTGTGTGTGGAGTGTGTGGTTGTGTGTGTGGTGTGTGTCTGGTGTGTGTGGTTGTGAGTGTGTGGGGGTTGTGTGTGGGGGTTGTGTGTGGGGGTTGTGTGTGGGGGTTGTGTGTCTGTGGTTGTGGGTGTGGTTGTGGGTGTGGTTGTGTGTGTGTGTATGTGTGGTTGTGTGTGGTTGCATGTGGTTGTGTGTGGTTGCGTGTGGTTGTGTAGTTGAGTGTGGGTGTGGGTGTGGTTGTGTGGGTGTGGTTGTGTGGTTGTGTGGGTGGGTGTGGTTGTGTGTGGGTGTGTGTGGGTGTGTGTGGTTGTGGTGTGGTTGTGGTGTGGTGTGGTTGCGTGTGGGTGTGTAGTTGGGTGTGGTTGTGCGTGTGGTTGTGGTTGTGTGGTTGTGCGGTTGTGTGTGTGGTTGTGTGGTTGTGTGGGTGTGTGTGGTTGTGTGGGTGTGTGTGGTTGTGTGTGCGGTTGTGTGTGTGGTTGTATGTGTGGTGTGTGTGGTTGTGTGTGTGGTGTGTGTGTGGTGTGTGTGTGGTGTGTGTGTGGTGTGTGTGGTGTGTGTGTGGGTGTGTGTGTGTGGTTGTGTGTGTGTGGTTGTGTGTGTGTGTGTGTGGTTGTGTGTGTGTGTGGTTGTGTGTGTATGTGGTTGAGTGTATGTGGTTGAGTGTATGTGGTTGAGTGTATGTGGTTGAGTGTGTGTGTGGTTGAGTGTGTGTGGTTGAGTGTGGGTGGTTGAGTGTGGGCAGTTGGGTGTGTGTGTGGTTGTGTGTGTGTGGTTGTGTGTGTGTGTGTGTGGTTGTGTGTGTGTGTGTGTGTGGTTGTGTGTGTGTGTGTGGTTGTGTGTGTGGTTGTGTGTGTATGTGGTTGAGTGTATGTGGTTGAGTGTGTGTGGTTGAGTGTGTGTGGTTGAGTGTGGGTGGTTGAGTGTGGGCAGTTGGGTGTGTGTGTGGTTGTGTGTGTGTGTGTGGTTGTGTGTGTGTGTGTGTGGTTGTGTTTGTGTGTGTGGTTGTGTGTTTGGTTGTGGTTGTGTGTGCGGTTGTGTGTGTGTGGTTGTGTGTGTGTGGTTGTGTGTGTGTGTGGTTGTGTGTGTGTGTGTGGGGTTGTGTGTGTGTGTGTGGGTGTGTGTGTGTGGTTGTGTGCGTGGTTGTATGTGTGTGTGGTTGTGTGTGCATGGTTGTGTGTGTGTGGTTGTGTGTGTGCGTGTTTGTGTGTGTAGTTGTGTGTGTGGTGTGTGTGTGTGTGGTGTGTGTGTGTGTGGTAGTGTGTGTGTGGTTGTGTGTGTGTGTGGATGTGTGTGTGGTTGTGTGCTTGGTTGTGGTTGTGTGTGTGGTTGTGTGTGTGGTTGTTTGTGTGTGTGGTTGAGTGTGTGTGGTTGTGGGTGTGTGTGGTTGTGTGTGGTTGTATGTGGGTGTGTGTGTGGTTGTATGTGTGGTTGTATGTGTGTGTGGTTGTGTGTGTGTGTGTATGTGTGTGGTTGTGGGTGCGGCTGCGTGTGTGGTTGAGTGTGTGTGGTTGAGTGTGTATGGTTGAGTGTGGTTCAGTGTGTGTGGTTCAGTGTGTGTGGTTCAGTGTGTGTGGTTGAGTGTGGGCGGTTCAGTGTGGGCAGTTGAGTGTGGGCAGTTGGGTGTGTGTGTGGTTGTTTGTGTGCGGTTGTGTGTGTGTGGTTGTGTGTGTGTGTGTGTGGTTGTGTGTGTGTGGTTGTGTGTGTGGTTGTGTGTGGTTGTGGTTGTGTGTTTGGTTGTGGTTGTGTGTGTGGTTGTGTGTGTGGGTGTGTGTGGTTGTGTGTGTGGTTGTGGGTGTGTGGGAGTTGTGTGTGTGTGGTTGTGTGTGTGGTTGTGTGTGTGTGTGTGTGTTGTGTGTGTGGTTGTGTCTGTGTGGTTGTGTGTCTGCGTGGTTGTGTGTGTGGTGGTGTGTGTGTGTGGTGGTGTGTGTGTGTGGTTATGTGTGTGTGTATGGTTGTGTGTGTATGGTTGTGTGTGTGTGGTTGTGTGTGTGGTTGTGGGTGTGTGTGGTTGTGTGTGGTTGTATGTGGGTGTGTGTGTGGTTGTATGTGTGGTTGTATGTGTGTGTGGTTGTGTGTGTGTGTGTATGTGTGTGGTTGTGGGTGCGGCTGCGTGTGTGGTTGAGTGTGTGTGGTTGAGTGTGTATGGTTGAGTGTGGTTCAGTGTGTGTGGTTCAGTGTGTGTGGTTCAGTGTGTGTGGTTGAGTGTGGGCGGTTCAGTGTGGGCAGTTGAGTGTGGGCAGTTGGGTGTGTGTGTGGTTGTTTGTGTGTGGTTGTGTGTGTGTGGTTGTGTGTGTGTGGTTGTGTGTGTGTGGTTGTGTGTGTGTGTGTGGTTGTGTGTGTGTGGTTGTGTGTGGTTGTGGTTGTGTGTTTGGTTGTGGTTGTGTGTGTGGGTGTGTGTGGTTGTGTGTGTGGTTGTGGGTGTGTGGGAGTTGTGTGTGTGTGGTTGTGTGTGTGGTTGTGTGTGTGTGTGTGTGTTGTGTGTGTGGTTGTGTCTGTGTGGTTGTGTGTCTGCGTGGTTGTGTGTGTGGTGGTGTGTGTGTGTGGTGGTGTGTGTGTGTGGGTGGTTATGTGTGTGTGTATGGTTGTGTGTGTATGGTTGTGTGTGGTTGTGTGTGTGGTTGTGTGTTTGTGTTTGTGTGGGGTTGTGTGTGTGGTGTGGTTGTGGATTGGTTGTGTGGTTTGGTGTGGTTGCTTGTGGTTGCGTGTCGTTGTGTAGTTGGGGTGTGGTTGTGCGTGTGGTTGTGGTTGTGTGGTTGTGCGGTTGTGTGTGTGTGGTTGTGTGGTTGTGCGGGTGTGTGTGGTTGTGTGGGTGTGTGTGGTTGTGTGTGCGGTTGTGTGTGTGGTTGTATGTGTGGTGTGTGTGGTTGTGTGTGTGGTGTGTGTGGTGTGTGTGGTTGTGTGTGTGGTGTGTGGGGGCTGTGTGTGGGGGTTGTGTGTCTGTGGTTGTGTGTGTGGTTGTGTGTGAGAGTATGTGTGGTTGTGTGTGGTTGTGTGTGGTTGCGTGTGGTTGTGTGTGGTTGCGTGTGGTTGTGTAGTTTGGTGTGGTTGTGTGGTTGGGTGGGTGTGTGTGTGGTTGTGTGGGTGTGGTTGTGTGGGTGTGGTTGTGTGGTTGTGTGGGTGTGTGGTTGTGTGGGTGTGTGGTTGTGTGTGGGTGTGTGTGGTTGTGTGTGGTTGTGGTGTGGTTGTGGTGTGGTGTGGTGGCGTGTGGTTGTGTAGTTGTGCGTGTGGTTGTGGTTGTGTGGTTGTGCAGTTGTGTGTGTGTGGTTGTTTGGTTGTGTGGATGTGTGCGGTTGTGTGTGTGGTTGTATGTGTGGTGTGTGTGGTGTGTGTGGTTGTGTGTGTGGTGTGTGTGGTTTTGGGTGTGTGGTTGTGAGTGTGTGGGGGTTTGTGTGTCTGTGGTTGTGTGTGTGGTTGTGGGTGTGGTTGTGTGTGGTTGCGTGTGGTTGTGTAGTTGGGTGTGGTTGTGTGGTTGGGTGGGTGTGTGGGTGGTTGTGTGGGTGTGGTTGTGTGGGTGTGGTTTTGTGGGTATGTGTGGTTGTGTGGGTGTGTGTGGTTGTGTGTGGTTGTGTGTGGGTGAGTGTGGTTGTGTGTGGGTGTGTGTGGTTGTGTGTGGTTGTGGTGTGTGTGGTTGTGTGTGTGTGTTGTTGTGTGTGTGGTTGTGTCTGTGTGGTTGTGTGTGGGTGGTTGTGTGTGTGGGTGTGTGTGGTTGTGTGTGTGGTTGTATGTGTGGTGTGTGTGGTTGTGTGTGTGGTGTGTGTGGTTGTGTGTGTGGTGTGTGTGTGGTGTGTGTGGTGTGTGTGGTTGTGAGTGTGTGGGGGTTGTGTGTGGGGGTTTTGTGTGGGGGTTGTGTGTCTGTGGTTGTGTGTGTGGTTTGGGTGTGGTTGTGTGTGTGAGTGTATGTGTGGTTGTGTGTGGTTGCGTGTGGTTGTGTAGTTGGGTGTGGTTGTGTGGTTGGGTGTGTTTGTGTGTGTGGTTGTGTGTGTGTGGTTGTGTGTGTGTGGGTGTGTGGGGTTGTGTGTGGGTGTGTGTGGTTGGGTGTGGTTGTGGTGTGGTTGTGGTGTGGTGTGGTTGCGTGTGGTTGTGTAGTTGGGTGTGGTTGTGCGTGTGGTTGTGGTTGTGCGGTTGTGTGTGTGTGGTTGTGTGGGTGTGTGTGGTTGTGTGGGTGTGTGGTGTTGTGTGTGCGGTTGTGTGTGTGGTTGTATGTGTGGTGTGTGTGGTTGTGTGTGTGGTGTGTGTGTGGTGTGTGTGGTGTGTGGGGGCTGTGTGTGGGGGTTGTGTGTCTGTGGTTGTGTGTGTGGTTGTGTGTGAGAGTATGTGTTGTTGTGTGTGGTTGCGTGTGGTTGTGTGTGGTTGCGTGTGGTTGTGTAGTTGGGTGTGGTTGTGTGGTTGGGTGGGTGTGTGGGTGGTTGTGTGGGTGTGGTTGTGTGGGTGTGTGTGGTTGTGTGTGGTTGTGTGTGGGTGTGTGTGGTTGTGTGTGGGTGTGTGTGGTTGTGTGTGGTTGTGTGTGGTTGTGGTGTGTTTGGTTGTGTGTGATTGTGGTTGTGTGTGGGTGGTTGTGTGTGTGGGTGTGTGTGGTTGTGTGTGTGGTTGTATGTGTGGTGTGTGTGGTTGTGTGTGTGGTGTGTGTGGTTGTGTGTGTGGTGTGTGGGTGGTGTGTGTGGTGTGTGTGGGGGTTGTGTGTGGGGGTTTTGTGTGGGGGTTGTGTGTCTGTGGTTGTGTGTGTGGTTTGGGTGTGGTTGTGTGTGTGAGTGTATGTGTGGTTGTGTGTGGTTGTCTTTGGTTGCGTGTGGTTGTGTGTGGTTGCGTGTGGTTGTGTAGTTGGGTGTGGTTGTGTGGTTGGGTGTGTTTGTGTGTGTGGTTGTGTGTGTGTGGTTGTGTGGGTTTGGTTGTGTGGGTGTGTGGGGTTGTGTGTGGTTGGGTGTGGTTGTGGTGTGGTTGTGGTGTGGTGTGGTTGCGTGTGGTTGTGTAGTTGGGTGTGGTTGTGCGTGTGGTTGTGGTTGTGTGTGTGTGGTTGTGTGGGTGTGTGTGGTTGTGTGGGTGTGTGGTGTTGTGTGTGTGGTTGTGTGTGTGGTTGTATGTGTGGTGTGTGTGTGGTGTGTGTGTGGTTGTGTGTGGTTGTGGATGTGTGGCTGTGAGTGTGTGGGGGTTGTGTGTGGGGGTTGTGTGTGGAGGTTGTGTGTCTGTGGTTGTGTGTGTGGTTGTGGGTGTGGTTGTGTGTGAGTGTATGTGTGGTTGTGTGTGGTTGCGTGTTGTTGTGTGTGGTTGCATGTGGTTGTGTAGTTGGGTGTGGTTGTGTGGTTGGGTGGGTGTGTGTGTGGTTGTGTGTGTGGTTGTGTGGGTGTGGTTGTGTGGTTGTGTGGGTGTGTGTGTGGTTGTGTGGGTGTGTGGTTGTGTGTGGGTGGGTGTGGTTGTGTGTGGGTGTGTGTGGTTGTGTGTGGTTGTGTGTGGTTGTGGTGTGATTGTGGTTGTGTGTGATTGTGGTTGTGTGTGGGTGGTTGTGTGTGTGGGTGTTGTGGGGGTGGTTGGGTGTGGGTGTGGTTGGGTGCGGGTGTGGTGTGTGTGGTTGTGTGTGATTGTGGTTGTGTGTGGGTGGTTGTGTGTGTGGGTGGTGTGGGTGTGGTTGGGTGTGGATGTGGTTGGGTGTGTGTGGTTGTGGGTGTGGTTGTGGTTGTGTGTGTGTGTGTGGTTGGGTGTGGTTGTGTGTGTGTGTGTGTGGTTGGGTGTGGTTGTGTGTGGTTGGGTGTGGTTGGGTGTGGTTAGGTGTGGTTGCATGTGGTTGCGTGTGATTGTGTAGTTGGGTGTGGTTGGGTGGGTGTGCGTGTGGTTGTGGGTCTGGTTGTGTGGTTGTGTGTGTGGTTGTGTGGGTGTGGTTGTGTGGGTGTGTGGTTGTGTGGGTGTGTGTGGTTGTGTGTGGGTGTGGTTGGGGTTGTGTGTGTGGGTGTGTGTGTGGTTGTGGTTGTGTGTGTGACAGTTTTACTAAAAGCATCTCAAAATAAAGGAACACAAACATCGAGTTTGTGTTTGTGGAAAGAGAAAGCACGTAAGTCAAACGGGCGCAGCAAAGCATTAACACAAAACAAAACAAACAAGATCACTTAGCGAAGACTGAGTGCTGATAATGGATACACACAGCCCATCATCTTAAGAGTTCGATTACAGCAAATGTGCACTCAAACCTGCCCCCTCCTTGTGAGTTGCACCCCATATTTCATGAGTTGTAACTGCTGCACCCACCATAGCGCTGTGAGAACTAAAGCACTACATAGGTCTAATCGATTACCCAGTCGCCAACATGCTGTGCTTTTAAAGAGAATGTGCCAAAAGATTCCAGCTTCCTCATTATGTCCTCATGAAAGCGCCAACGAAAGGACTCCCTGAATGGTGCAACGGACATGAAGCAGCCGCTGTGATCAGAAATAAACATTGTGAACGTTGTCCAGTTTCAAAGTAACATTTCCTTAATGTTCTTTAAGTCACAAAACAGTAATACTAAAAGCATCTCAAAATAAAGGAACACAAACATCGAGTTTTCATGTTCTTTGATGTTTGATGTTCTTTGAACGAGAACATCAAAGGGGCGCCACGAAAGTGATCGCGGGCGCTTAATGAGCATGATGAGGTTTGCCATATGGTGCCTCTGCACTTAAGCGCGCGCCCACGCACATGCACTGTAGCTCTAGGCTGGCCTGGTAGCATTTTTTGAGCCCTCACAAAAAGTCTCGCCAGACCAGCGCATGCGCTGGGTCAGGCGAGACCTAATAAACGATGTCCTGATCATGCCAAGGCACATCGTTTTTAGGTTTTTAGGAGACTTATTGAGAGGGCTCCAAAAAGTGCTACCAGGCCAGCCTAGGGCTGCAGTGCATGTGCGCGGGTACGCGCCACTTTTACCGCGTTTACTTTCACTTTAGCGGCCGCACGGCTGCTTGGCATAGCCAATAGGTCTCGCTTTTGGGACCTTATAAGTGTTTAGTTATGCAACTGTTGCGTGGCTAAACACTTATAAGGTCCCAAAGGCGAGACCTGTTGGCTATGCCAATGCTTGTTAATAAATTGCCTAACAACAGCTATAAATTTCAGCAGTGAGTGCAGCGCGTAGCTGCAACTATGTGGATAGGAGTATTAGTAAAAAAAACAAGAGTGAGCCCTTAGCTAAGCTCCTTCTGTGTATCGGAAGCCCACCAGTAGCTTACAATTTTGACAAAGATTGTGCCATTTAAATCCGACCAACCACTGTCCAGGTCGCCTGATGCCTGAGGCACATTATACAAGGTTGACGTGCCTGCTGCGGGGAGCGTGTGCCAGGTGGGTTACGGAGTGCGTATGTTGTGAGCAGATCGGCGGGTTGCTGCTTTCAAAAGAGACTTCCTCTTGTTACTTGCATTTTGTAACTTGGAGTCCTGATATGGATTAGTGAGCTATTGCCTTTCATCTGGACCGGCATGCACACTGCAAAGCATACATTATTAGAGCATTGATTAGTGCATGAGGCCTCAGGTTCGATCACCCGACTCTCCGCTTCTCTCATCATGACGCACAGCAGGCATGAGGCGCAGCCGAGCGTGTTTTGCTGCGTTTGTGCAGCAACCTCCTGTGTTGCCCTTCAGGCCCTCGGCGTTTGTGGTGATTGTGTTTTAGATTCATTTGTGCAGCTTTGCACACGCTACCGTATCCTCAGGAATTCGGACGATCTGGGTCCGTTGGAAAGTTAAGCAGGGTCGGGACTGGTTAGCACTTGGATGGGAGGCCGGAATGGGATCTACAGGATGCTGGAGCCTTTGCTATGAGTTTAGGCCCTTTTTATGCGGGCAAATTAAGATCTTATAGCAGGCAGCGCCGGATCTTGGGCACTTGTGGCATCTTGAGATGTCACTCATGTTGCTAAGCACTCTAGAATGTTATCTTCTGCATGAGCCTTATGATGTAATGAGTACAGGGCAGTTGCTGCCCAGCTTTCATCCCCACAAGACCTGTTTATATGGATGGGATCTTTCTATGAATAAACCATATACTACAAGCAACCTTCCTGGAGTCTTCATTACATTTGGCGACTGAGGATGGGATGACCTGAAGACTTTCATCTTTACTCCATGAAGGACAATTTTTTTTTTAATGGAAAGATCTCAACATTTCTTCATCTAAGCTGTGGAACTGCTTGTTACATTGATCTCTTTTTAAACTTTGCGCTTGGCATGATTGTCTCTATCTGCGCTGAGAACTGGATCTCTCTTCCTGGTTTGCCTGGGGGACCTGTTGTCGCTTCGTGACTCGACCTTTATTCACGACGAGGCTCGACTTTGTGTGTTTTCCCCACTGCTGACAGGCGTGTGACTTCCCCACTGCTGACTCCTTTTGAACTGTGCAGCCATTTACGACAGTGCCCCAGCGCGTATTTCATTTCTATTTCAACGTTGCTAG
This sequence comes from Triturus cristatus, assembly GCF_964204655.1. Taxonomy (NCBI): domain Eukaryota; kingdom Metazoa; phylum Chordata; class Amphibia; order Caudata; family Salamandridae; genus Triturus; species Triturus cristatus. Next base: position 23,665,471 of record NC_140579.1, on the reverse strand, counting down.
TTCACAGCCTCAACGGGAGAGTGTATTTATTTTTTAAAAAAAGAGACACGGCACGCACTTACCTCGCGGAGCAGCGTTCCAGATCAGCGGTGTTCGACGCTCCAGATCAGCGGTGTTCGACGCTCCATGAGTTCCGTTCTCTCCGTGCAGGGAACTTCATCAGCAACCTCAGCGACGCTCCGTCATCCCGGCATCTGCTTCCAGAACTCTTCTACGACAAGCGCGCAGAGACGCAACGTCAAGTGCGCAGAGACGCAACATCGTCTCTACGTCTCTACGTGAAGCGTTTGGTTGCTTAGCAACTCCACACAACTTCTCTTCGCGTTAATCGCGCCGTCACAGATGAATACAAAAGGAAAAAAATAAGAAGACAAGCGCTCAGCGCTCACGTCAAGGGTGGTAAAGTGAACTTTAACCATTTGCTTCCCAAAACAGCAAAAGATACGAACAGCTCGAGGTAAATTCTAATGTGGGTCATAGACAGAGATACACACACAGTTTTTTTTTGTTCTTTCAAATTTCAAAGTGGACAACAGTGATACACACACTTTTGTGTGTCGCATATTTTTTTTTTTTCAAAAAAGGGGGAAAGAATATTGTTTATTTTACTTGCTTAATTATTGTTGTTTCAAAGCTAGTATATAAAAGACGGGGAAGACTATGCAGAACGTAACGGCACCACCGTTCTTTCTGTCATCGCCAGGTGATCCCCCCATTAGATGGAAAAAATGGCGAAAGGTTTTTGAAAGATATGCAAGAGTGTGCGGCTCGTCCCTAAGTGCAGAGAGGAAAACCGCTCTACTCTTACATTGTCTGGGATCTGAAGGACAGGAAGTTTTTGATCACCTTCCTGAACTTCATGATAGTACCCTTAATGAATATGAAACTTGTATTGCTATGCTTGATAAACACTATTTACCCAAAGTCAGTACTATTTTAGAGAGATACCATTTTGGCAGGAGGACTCAATTAGAAGATGAGAGTATAGAGAATTACGTTACGTCTCTTAGAAAATTGGCTTCGTCATGTAAATTTGAGGGAACACTCGATGAGAGAATAAGAGATCAGTTCATGCTGGGTTGCAGCATTGAACGTGTTAGGGAAGAATTGTGGCAGAAAGACGAGCCAAATTTAGAAGATGTAATTGTAATTGCAAAAAGAATAGAACATTCGCTGAAATGTGTAGATGTCATAAAGAAAAATGGTGAAACCAAAGAGAAAAATTCTATTCAAGCTGTTACTGTTAAACCTAGAGGGACAACAGGTAATGTGTGTAATGAGAAGATTAACAATTCAAAAGAAATAGGAAAGAAATTTGATTTCTCAACTGTTAAATGTTTCCGCTGTGGGAAAACAGGTCACTTTGCAAATGACAGACAATGCCCAGGGTGGAGGGCCACGTGCAGTAAATGCAAAAAGAAGGGTCATTTCTCTGCCATGTGCAAAGGAAAGAACTACAGAGGTAAGATAAGTGAAGTCTACTATGATGTGGATGGTAGCTATGAGTCTCAAGAGGAAGTAGACTGTGGCCAAATTCAGGTTCAAGCCGTGCAGGGCGGGGAAGGAGGAAAATCCCCAATAGATGAAATTTTAGTGGAAGGGAGACCCACTAAAGTACTTTTTGATTCAGGTGCAAAGATTAGCATTATTTCAAAAGATTTCTTTAATAAAGAAATGTGTGGAAAAGTCAAAGTTTATCGCCCTGACATAAAACCGTTTGCATACGGAGGTGAACCCATAAAATTGTTTGGGTACTTCTTGGGTTTAATTGACTACAAAGACAGGTTAGTAAGTGCAAAGATTTACATTTCACAAAAAGGAGACAGCATATTGAGCTGGTTCCACCAGAGGGATCTAGGCGTTAAGTTGGACCCGAATTCCGATCCACCTATCATACTTAGAAAAGATTTCAAATCAAATCTAACTTCAGTTAGTCAGAATACTGTAGATGAAGGATTTGCTGAGAGTTTAAAAAAAAGATTCCCAAATGTGTTCTCAGACAAGCTAGGGTGCCTCAAAGGGTATCTTCATCACATTCGCATGGTTGAAAATGCTAAACCCATTTGTTGCAAGGTTAGGAATGTCCCATTTACAGTAAGAGAAATGGTCAAATTAGAACTCGAACGCTTGAAGTCTGAGGGAGTGATTGAAGATGTAGAAGCTACACAATGGGTCGCTCCGGTGGTCGCCGCAAAGAAGGGGGATGGATCTCTTCGTTTGTGTGTCGACCTTAGAGAATTGAACAGGAGTGTGGTAGTTGACCGTTATCCGCTGCCTAAGATTAACGACATGTTAATGCTGTTGAAGGGGGCAAAGGTGTTCAGCACCATTGACCTAAGGTCAGCCTATCATCAAATTAGATTAGATGAGGTTTCGAAGGACCTAACAGCATTTGTCACTCCATTTGGCACTTTTCGTTTTTCAAGACTCCCTTTTGGCCTTGTATCAGCAGCCTCAGTCTTCCAGAGAGCTCTGGAAAAAGTTTTGAAAGGCCTCACTGGTGTTAGAATTTACCAAGATGACATTTTGATCTTTGGAGGTGATACCAAGGAGCATGATGAAAGGCTATACATGGTTTTGAACAGGTTACAAGAATTCAATTTAACAGTAAAAATGCAGAAATGTAAATTCAGAAGAAACTCCATTGAGTACTTAGGACACACTATATCCGAGGGTGGTGTTTCGCCAAAGGAAAGTTTAATTACTGCTATACAGGATTTAGCCACCCCAAAGAATAAAGAGGAACTAATGAGTTTCCTCGGTATGGCTGAATATTATAGTAAATTTGTAAGCGGTTTTGCTTCCTTATGTGTTCACATGAGAGCACTGCTCCGCAAAGGTTCTGTATTTCAGTGGGACAACAACTGTGATAAAGAGTTCAATGCTGTTAAAGAGAAATTGAAAAGTGCTCCAAAACTATGTAGTTTTGACCCGAAGAAGAAATCCGTTCTAGTCACGGATGCAAGTTTAAAGGGGCTAGGAGCAGTGTTATTACAAGAAGGTCATTCGCAGGAACAAGTGATTCTCTTCTTGTCTAGAAGTTTGAGAGGCGCAGAGTTGCGTTATTCTGTGATTGAGAGAGAAGCACTGGCTGTTTATTGGTCGATAAGAAAGTTGAAGGATTTCCTTTGGGGTGGTGAGTTTGAAGTCAGGTCTGACCATAAACCGTTGTGCGAGATCTTTAGGAATAAGGGTATTGACGCGGTTTCTAGTAGGATTACGAAGTGGATTGTAGGCCTACAAGATTATGAGTTTGAAGTAAAATATTTGCCTGGAGTAGAAAATAAAGTAGCTGACGCTTTGTCAAGACTGGTTGTTGAGAATGATCAGGTTTCGGATGAAGGTGAACAAGATGATGATATGGTTTGTGTCGTTGAAGAGAAAATAATTGACAGGTGTAAATGGCAGGAAGCGTTACAACAAGATTTGGAGCTAACGAAAGTGTTAGAAATTATTAACAAAGGTTGGGAAGGTAAACACAAGGCAGATGAGAACTTAGCAAAATATTGGCATGTGCGAGATCAATTGTCTCAACACGATGGACTCCTTTTTAGGGGTTTAAGACTCATCCCTCCCAACTCTCTTAGAGCAGAACTCATATCGTTGGCACATATGACTCATCAGGGTGTTTCTAAAACTAAGGAGAGACTTAGATTAAATTATTGGTGGCCAGGAATGGATTTACAGGTTGAACGAGTGATAAGAGATTGTGTTGATTGTGCCCTCAGTGAGAGGGTAGCCAAACCTAAAACACAGCCCATGATCATAAGAGATAGACCAGATGCTCCTTGGAAGGAGGTAGGTTTAGACATTCTGGGTCCGATACAGTGTTCTGGTACTGTCTGGTACGTGTTTGTTTTAATGGATTTTTACTCTAGGTGGCCTGAGATTGGAATCTCCAGAGGAATTGAGACTAGACACGTTATACATTTTCTAGAAAAAGTATTTGCTAGGGAAGGATTACCTAATAGTATTTTAACTGATAACGGTGTACAGTTCGTGTCTAAGGAAATGCAAGTATTTTTGGATGCACGTGGTATTAAACATAAAAGGTCCTCTCTGTACCACCCACAAACGAATGGTATGGTTGAGAGATTTAACCGTGTGCTTAAAGAGACTATCAGCATGGCACGAATGAATGGGCTGGATTGGCGTACACAAATTTGGAAAAAGGTGGAGATTTACAGAGTGTCACCTCATTCTGTGACAAATAGAACTCCCTTTGAATTGTTTAGGTCTAGATGCCCTAATACTCTAATTGCACCTCCCTGGGTAAACAACATGCAACCTGGTTTACTCCTTGAGAATGAAAGCAAAAAGTGGAAACTACATGAGTCTAAGACTGTTGAAGCCAGGAAAAGGATTCATGATCTTAGGAACTCTGTTAGGAAAACCTTAGTCAAGGTGGGGGATTGGGTTCTTATAAAGAATCCCTCAAAGAAGAAATCCATGTCAGGGTTTTTGAAGCCCATCCAAGTAATCAAACTTTTCAACAATGCTATAAAGACTGCAGATCATCGTATTTGGAATTTAAACAGGGTGGTGGTGGTTAGGAAAGATTTTGCAGCTGGTCAAAGTCATTCTAGTTCTGCAGAACCAAAACCTAGCCCTCTTGCTGTTCGGAAGTCTTCTAGAGTCACTTCTCCACCAAAGTTTTTGAGAGATTTTGTAAAATAGGTCATCTCATGTGTTATTAGTTCATGTTTATTGTCTAGATGTGGATTTATTTGTTTTTGATGTAAAGGATGGGGATGTGTGGCATCTTGAGATGTCACTCATGTTGCTAAGCACTCTAGAATGTTATCTTCTGCATGAGCCTTATGATGTAATGAGTACAGGGCAGTTGCTGCCCAGCTTTCATCCCCACAAGACCTGTTTATATGGATGGGATCTTTCTATGAATAAACCATATACTACAAGCAACCTTCCTGGAGTCTTCATTACAGCACTCCCTGATATTGCGATTTTGCTATTTTAGCGCAATTTATAAAAAAGAATAAAAATAAAAAATTATTTTTGGAACGCTATGTCATGTGCTTGTTCGAGGGCAGTTGTTTTGCTTCTTAGGTGACCACAACAGGTAGAGGACGTGGAGTAACGGCCAGAGCTGCAGTCCTTGAAGCAGAAGAACCGAGTTCAAAACACCCACCCCATGCGCCCACTTAAAAATAAATGTGTGCTAGTGTGAAGTGCTCCGATCCAGTCGGGGCGAGTTAGCGCTATATATTTTCTTTGATTAAATAAAATAAAAAAAATAAAAAATGTTAAAAAAATTGCCCACGGTGCAATCGCGTTAGCAGAGTTCACCGCTGCCCCCCTCCTCCCGCATCTATCGCAAACAAACTACCCAGGCAAGGGGGACAATGCGCCTAGTTAGGGTAGCGGGCCAGGAGTTGCCACTAGCGGGGGTCTGAGGCGTCATTGCCGACGAATGCAGGGGGGTTGGCCCCGCTAGCAGCCAACCGTCTTGGGGGTATTGCCGCCTCATGACCCAATCCAGACTACGATCCTCCCGCTTTTCTAGGACCTGCTCTGGGCAGTTTACAGACCTGGCCCTCCAACTGGTTGGGCCGTCTCCGTGTCATGGTCCTGTGTCCCGGTACCTCAGGCACCTGGTTACCTTGGTAGGTGCGGCTTTGGTGAGAGGGCATCGGGGGGCATTGAGCAGGGAGATTCGGCGGCAGTTTTCGCGCCTCCCGGTGTGTCAGCGGGGGTGTAGGGTCACGGCAGTGGGGGGATTTGGAAGTTCGGGTGTGCGTGCTTGGCATCGGTGGCCCGCTCCAATCGACCCACGCCGCACGAGTTGGGGACCAAGGTCCTTGTCTCCGACCGAGTGTGACCCCCGCTGAGATCCCCTTCCCAAGCACCTTCGATTTCCACGTGGTCAGGGGGCCAGCCCTAATTTTCTATGCAATCTTAAGCAAGCGACCAGGCAGCAGTAATATCAGATGCTGCCGCTGATGGCGGTGCGTGTCCACTGGTGCAGCAGCTACGCTTGTTTTGGAGACAAGTTGGGGGCACTAGCACCCTAACAGGTGAGTTTGGAACTGCGAAACCTTTATTGAATCCCGGCTCTACATCTAGTGATTTGGCGTAAATCACGTATTTCTCCTAACAAATTCGAATCGTATCGGGTAGTGGCCCCGTTTCCGATTTGCATTGCAACCGGGACTTATTATTAAAGTGCTCCAATCGGCTTGACGGCGTTTGCGCTTTTAAACATGCCAATAGTAAGCACCCTGGGGGATCAGACAGATGACCTCTTGATGGACCTTGCCAGGTTATCCCCTTCCATGGCGGCATCAGTCAGGCTGATGCCCCCTGCTGTTCGGAGCTGGCTCAGTGCTCTTAAAAAAAAACAACAGCACCCAGCTCATGGGGAAGAATTCATTGTGCCTGTTCCCCCTTGTCGTGCCTAAATGTGTAACCCTAAGGTATCTTTGCAAAGGTGGCATCACGGGACAATGGGCGTGCACCAGAGCGGGGGTGCTCTGGGTAGGAAAGTTGCGGACGACACGGACCATTAATTTGGGTGCCGCACCAGGGATATTTACATGTTGTTCTCTCCGCTGAAGTAATTCAGCAAGTTTTCAGTCGCACCGGACCTGCCAGGACCAACTCGCGCCGCCGGTTAACGCAAACGGTAAAGCGGTAAGTAGGGCAGGTGCTGTCCATGCCAAAGGGGCAGTGTCTAGTTTGGGACGGCAAACCAAGGGTGGGTCTCCCTCGTGCAGTCAGCTTGGTACGCCTTACTGGGGGGCAATAAGGGTTGGATGACTGGGCGAGTAAACCTTGGTCCGTGGTGCAGGCCCGGATAATTAGGCCTTGTGTGGCTGTACTATGGACCTTTAAGCGGTCAGGGGCACAATAGGATAGTTGTGCTGAATATGTAATGTAACTGGTGTTCATGTACAACATTTTTATACCTTTGTATTCACATACACGTTACGTTTGAATAGTACCGGTGTGCTGGTGGCCGGTCTGAATGCCATAGTCATTGCCTGAGCAAGCGGGGTAGCCCTGCAGATTAGTTTTAACTCTTAAACAATTTTTGAAGCTTGCTCAGGGCTCCCGCAGACCTGTTGGTGTCTTTTATATTGGCCGGGTCCTCCTGGAACTCTTCACCGCTGTGTCCGGGACCAGGTGAAAGGTGTACACATCGCCTTCAGCACCTATGCTAAGCAAAGATTTATGCTTAAGTGTTGAGGGTGATATAATGTTCCCTGTTCCTTCTGAGGGGCTCCGAAAGGGTTGGATGACCCAGCGGCAAGGGGCAGCTAGGGTAGTTTATGTGTGCCTTATAGATCATGGAGCCAAGTATGCATCGCGGGGCTCTGCTCACACTATAGTGGGCCAAGATCACACAGAGCATAGGACGAGAGTGCGGTGTCAGTCATATATGGCTATTTATGAGAGTACGCCAGAGGTAGCGACTATGACATCACAGACTCTATCGGTGATAACATTATGGTGCATCTTTTGTACGAATTTAGAAAATAGGTACACACGGGCGACCAGCGGACGTTCACGCACCAAGGCATTTGGTTAATTTCCAAACATTATTCTTCCCTCCTCCCTGACAATAATACCAAGGGGGAGCAAGAGGTAAATCAGTTGATATGTGCACTCTTTGGGTGACCTGGGTTCCTATTATAAATGAACAACATTATAGTTTATTAAATTAAACACAGGAATAGGTAGGGTACAATCTCATTGATTTTGAGGTCCTCTTTTTGTGATAAGGGAGGAAAAGTGCATACCATGGACAGTTCAGATGGGTTGGGGAGCAGCGAATGCTTTGTCCGCTTGCATTGGCAGGTAGTTTATGCATGGGCTTAGCTTTGCATGCTGCCCGCAGTGGTTACTGACCAGGGTAAGGCAGTGGATAGAGCTGCAATCATACGCTCGGGGATGGGTCCTTCCATACCATTATTATCTTAAGCTCGGGCAGTGTACAAACGGGAAACGGGGATCTTATGACCAGGTTTTGTCTTTCCTTGCCATCGTTTACCAGCCCAAGGGAGGGAGGAGTACAATTTCACACTTCCCCCGGTATGTTGCCAGGTGGTCCTTCAGGGGGAGGGTTTCCTTATTCCATTTAGATGACGGTAGATTGTTGGAGGGGTCCCCAGGCCCGGGGGTTTCATACCACGCCCCTATCACAAACTGAGGGAAGGCAACCACTCCTTCAGAATCCCTCGCTTAATTTGTACCCTGTCAAAATAGTGGGCAAAGTTACGCCCAAGATGCCAGGCAACAAAGCCATATGGGGGCCTTCGCGGTCTTAGGCAAGTAACCAGAGGCATCGAAGCCAGTAGTACTAGCTTACAGGTTTCTGTATTTGGTGGATACATCTGGACAATTGCCACCAGCTCATCTGTGCATCATTCTCCCTCAAGAGAGCAGGCATTCTTTAAGCCCTCATCAATCGAAGTCATATATTTAATGTTTACTCTTCTTGATGTGATAAAGTAGCACGGATAGGGGCAGAGAAGTCGGACAGCGGTTGTGGCTTGACACACAAATCATAGCAGAGCACACATGGGAAGATGCACGATAGACATTCAGTCACACAAACCAGAGGGACCCCATTGAGTTGTTCGACATAATTCAACAACAGAATTGGCTGCGCAAATGTCTGGTCGATGCAGCAGAGTAGGCGCACTCTGTATACAAGGGCATGCCACCAGTTGCTCATGGGAGACAAAAACACCCACCCTATAGCCGGGGAGCCAGGCATTTGCAGAAGTTGCCATTTCACTAGTGGGTTGCGGTGCAATAAGCTGGGGGGAACTTGGGGTCATAGCATAATTTGTCTACAATGATTGAGGAATGATTGTTTTTCAAAAAAGGGCAGGTATTTGTATATGTTGTTCCCCCTCCTATACGTCAGGTACACGAGGACACCAGTGCTTAATGTCGCCTATCCCATGACAGGATAGTCACCAAGGGGAGGACAGGCCATTGGCATGCCTTGCCAGGACAGTGATAGCCACTCACACTATCTGGAGCCTCTAGGGAGGATAAATGTTGGAAACACAGACTGGGGTGCGCTGGGCCCATAAACCCCTCACCAAAGTTGCGAGGGGCATCATGCTGACAGGTGTCTTTGAGGGATGGGCAAGGGTATTAGTTCGTGACAAGGCATTTGCAGGGATGCAGAAGGGTCCCAGTGGATCCACCAAAGGGACTGCAGCGAAACACGTGACACAGAACCTGGTAGTCTGACACCACTACAGGTGTAAGTATCAAGGGTCACAGGTGGATAGCAGGGACTGGGCATCTGTGACCGGTTGAAGGTTCAGCAAGCAGGGTGGGCTGAGTAAGTTGTCAGTCCACGAAAGGGTGCAGTGTCTAATAAACAGGCACCATTCACATATTCCCTTTAACCTGTTTTGACACCATTACTATGTTCACCAGGGAGCAATCCAAAGAACTGTAAAATTGTCTGGTCAGTGGGGCGAAGTAATGCACCCTAGAAAAAGACCACGAAGACCACAATGTGCAAATTAGCAACCAGTTGGGGACAGGTGAACTTTTGTGGTATGAAATCACCCCCAGCTCCCTGGCAGGGAGCTCGGTTGGGGGAGGCGATGGAGCCTGCGCGCAGAAGGGTCATCTGCACTATGCGTTAATTCACTGAGCAGAGGGGATTTGGCTTCCTTAGACGTGGGTTGCTACACGCCAAATTCACAGGGTGCTTTGCGGACAATGGGGAACATCTGTCCAGTTAAGCATGGACCTGTTCCCAAGTAATTCAGGATGGTTGTCCAAGTTCTCACCGTGAGGAAAATAAACCACATTTAAAGCAAAACTTACCACAATCTGATGCTGTTTAGAAAAAACACCTTAACACCATCCACACTTTAAACTGAAAAGTGCTTAATGGAAAGCAAAAAAAGTAAATTCCTACGAAGCGCATCAGCTGTGACTAAATTTATATTAATGTATATTTTGAATTCAAAATTCACTCCTTTCAAATAATCTAGGCTGTGAGTTAAATTACCATCTGGGACTTGCTATAAGCATTTCTATAATTGTGATGGAATTCATATTTCAAATACAGCAGACTTTGAAATGCTTTCGCTTACCGTGATAAAATCAACAGCTTTAAAAACAAAGGCTGCAATCGCTCTTCCCCAGCCTAAAGTGTCATTCATTGGCAGACAAATGTAAATGAAATCCCGTGTGGAGTTTACATTCAGAATAACACACAGATGATACATGAAAGCCGCTCTCCTGCAAGCTGCCTTCCGTGCCTGATATTAATCGTACTCACATTTCAGGTCGGCACACAGTTTTTTCTTGTAAGGGGGGCTGGATGTACTCGGGATGCTTTTGTTTTACCGAGGAGCAGAGCGGGAGAACAAAAGGCCAAAGATGAAACCCGCGGCTTCTCTTCACGCAGAAAATAAGATCCATTTGCACATGCTGAGATAAACAACTACAGAGCAAAGTGTGCTCCAGAGACGAACTGGGCGCGCCGAGTGTAAAGCTGGGAACAAATTAATCACGAGAGCTGCCAGCTGCTCAAAGGTCTCCAATTACAAAGGGAGGCTACAGCGTGAAAAACAGATGGCACACTGCACTTCAATTAAAAGAAGTGCAAGCAGAGCGAATTGACACTGTAGTTAGGCACCGCTGTATCGGGTCTACAAGGAAGTTAGCAAATGACCAACAGCCAACAGAAAGGGAGATAACAACAACACTACCACAAGTAAGCCAATAGGAAGCGGAAAAACTGATTACATTAAGTTTAAGCCAACATACAGATTACTTTAGTTCTCGCTGAGACACCGCATGCAGCGCATGCGCTGAATCAGCGAGACCTAAACAGGTGACAAGGCAGGATCCAGCATGCTAATATCCTTTCTGGATTCACTGGTAAAAATAGCGGGACGAATCATCTTGAAGCGGTTGCAAGACTGGGCAGGAGAGAACCAGGTGCTCTCAGACCTACAATTTGGGTTTCACCAGGGCTTTGGAACACTTGAACAGGCACTGAACCTTAACTTCCTGATAGGGAAGTACACGCGGTCAAAAGAAGGAAAATTATATCTCGCCTTTGTAGACCTATCAGGAGCTTTTGACTGCGTGCTACACAACAAATTATGGGAGATTTTAACTAATATGGGGGTGGAGACATCATTAATTACATTTTTAAGAAAACTTTACTGCAACGCTAAAGCAAGGATCCGTTATGGACTTAAAGGAGAATGCACTGCACCGTTCAAGGTCGAGAGGGGGGGATGCGTCCTGGCACCGTTTTTATTTACTCTTTATACCAATGGTCTCGAACAAGCATTGGTAGCTGTTAGACCCGGCCTTGTGGCATGGCCATCCCTGACCCCTAGCCACACACCCTGACCCATGCCCCTCATTCAGCCCCCTAGTACATGGCCTAGCCGGTCCTTCCCGCCAGAACCCACACACACCCGACCCGGACTTCCCCGTCCGTGCCCTCCATCTTCCCAGCACCACAGGGCCCGCGTGCCCACTTCATGCACTTACAATGGCCGCCCGGCTCCAGCGCAACCCAGGCCTAGAGGCGCCGCCCCGGCTGGAGGACATCGCGCTCCCACGGAGTGAGAGAGGGAGGAGCAGTTTGCATCGCACCTCTGACCTCCCCTTGGGAGATGGGTTTCGATCAGCCCTCCGGCCTCCCTGAGGGCTGGCTCCGCGCCTGCTGCGTGTCTGGGACTCCCCCCGACCCGGCCCTGAAAGGATCAAAGGACGACATGGCAGGAAACTCCAACAAGCGACCCCCAGGTGCTAAGACCCCTGTGTTGGACCCGGCCTCGTAGAATGGCCCGACGTGCCCCCGCACCACCGAAACCTGGTACCTGCAGCCCCAAGCACACGGCCCAGCCGACCCTCCCCACCAGGACACACGCACCGACCCGGACATCCCCGTCCATGGCCTCTCCCCTTTCGGCCACCCCGGGCCCGCGTGCCCACTTCATGCACCAAGATGGCCGCCCGGCCCCAGCGCGACCCGGGCCTAGAGGCGACACTCCGGCTGGAGGACATCACGCTTCCAGGGGATGAGAGAGGGAGGAGCAGTTTCTATCGCACCTCTGAACTCCCCTGGGACGTTGGGTTTCGATCGGCCCTCCGGCCTCCCTGAGGGCTGGCTCCGTGCCTGCTGGGTGTGTGGTAAATATTTCGTTACCGGTACTATTTTTTATGCAGTAAAATCTATCAAGAATAACTCAGTAAATATAAGAGGCAGAATCCGTGGTATTAGAGGATTTTAAAAGGCTTTATTCCTATAAAAAGGGAGACAATTCGAATTGTGGGCCTTCTATTCCATCACCACGAAAGTTCAGGAAGGAAGGAACATATATTATTGACAGTTAAGCGGTTTTATAGAAAATGCATTACAGTAAAACAGATGCAAGAGGCGTGACAGCTGATAACTCAGATAAACTGTACATACGTAACTAAACATGGGTGTAACTAAAATACGTCATTTAAACATGATGTTACAAGTGGGTGGATCCATAAAAGAATCCTGCAATGTCAGCAGAAATATGTGGCAGAGATGCGCGCGCAGCTGCATGACGTGTGATTGACGTGCAACTAGAGGGTGAAGGAGACTTGACATTTAGCTCTACATGTGGAGACAGAAGTCTAGGGTTATGTCAACCTAATTCCAAATCATATCTAATATCCTATGTTTAAAGAACTGTGTTATCCAAAAGGAAAGGTCTCTTAGGATAGAATCTTATTCTATACTGACTATACTGACTATTAGTGCGTGTACAAGCGTCTAAGTGTCTACACTAGATGCGAGGGGGTAGGAATATTCCATGGTAACGGAGCTATGAATTACTTGCATGAGGACAGCGAGGCCTGGCCCTTTGCACGGGAGCTGGAAGAATGTTTACCTAAACTACTAGACAGGAGGAGATAATCTTGAAGGTGAAATACAGTTTTTGGCAGGCGACAGGCTGGATCAGGCACCGTTAGCCACGCAGGGAGTAAGACAAAGTTCATGGTCACAGATGCAGGCTCAGACTGGAGCTTTCAGAGGCAGAAGGCAGGAAAAGGCTTGATGACAGAATTCGGGCCTACTCGCCTGAATCTGTGAAATGTGGAAAGTGAACCACATAAAGTCGGTGGCCTTTCATACTTAGGAATGGAATATCTGACCCATTCATGGCGGATCTGAAAGAGGACATGTTGACGATGGACGCACATATATTTGCGTCTTCAGAACTGGAGCAGGAGGGAACATACATGTACTTATAGCATGCACATGGAGCCGTTGGGGTCTACGATAGGGGACATAACTGATCACAAAATTCATATTTCCTCATTCCCTCCTTGTCCCCTTCGGACCCTTAGGAGATATCGATCTTCATCAATCCATCGATCTGTTCATATAGCATCATTTGTTCTTCTTTCTTCTTCCGGGATCTCGAACGAAAACTTGGATGTGGGATACACGAGGTGGCACACAGACCACAAATCGCTGGCCCACATTGTAGACATAAGCAGCAACTGAATAGTATGAGAAAGCCAATACCTAGGAAGGATAGTATTCTCCATCCCCAGGCTGACAACACGCCCCAGAACCAACCGGACCAAGTCCAGGTGCCTGGACTCTGGTGTATCTGGCTTACAATTTTATGAAGGCGAGTTATGGCTTTATATACAGACGGTGAATTTTCTGGTATAAAAATGCAACAACTTGATCCGATGACCCTACAAGCTCCGCCCCTATCGGCCAGGATGACGTCAAGGACAAGACGATTTTGAAGCACAACAATCCGCATAGCAGACTGCTCTTCTGTTAAATTGCCTAAGGCGGAAATAGTTTCGTTCACTACTGCTTCAAGGGTTCTGGTTAATCTACGTATCAGCTTACTATTAGTGACTGTACCTATATAGGGAAAGAAACCTTTATTGAAATCTGTGTATTTCTCCCATGCTGTTTCAGTGTAATCGACAATTGGGAGATCTCTCTGCCGTCTATTGTGTACTAAATGGGTATTTCTGTGATAATCAGGAGGAGCTAGGAAAACAGGTGGCAGAAGGAATGCTATGTAACAGGTACCATCCCAATCTAAAGGTATACATATATATGCGGTCTGGCCACATATGAAGTAGGAATGACGAGAAGCTCTAAATGTAGACTTGCCTTGATCACTGAATTTTATTACAGTGGTGCATTTACTATGGCCCATATGTATGGAACCATTCTTTCTTATACATAATTCCCCTTTTACTGGGAATACTGACATGGCGGGCAAGATTGGTGTAGCTTCAGATTCAACGTTCAGGATCATGAGGTTAAGTGTAAAATTACCTAATCCATATACTTCATTTTCTAGATCAGTTCCTGTTCTTTTGGGAAGTCCCTCCTTGTTAGGGTAGCAGACTTTAAGTAAAGCTAGGTTCAGGTTTCCCCATACCCAGTTGTCTTGATAAACTGCGGAATTTGAATCTAGGGTATTAATCAAACTAAACCATGCTCCACAGGAGCCATTGTGTGTGAACGGATAGGGAAAGAGGGGCAAGACTCCCTTATAGTTCTGATAGGGAGGGAGTCGGCCACATATCCAACAATTTGTGGCATTGCTGGTTTGATGGGAATGATGTAACATACTAATAAAAGTGTTGTTGCGCAGCGCAAATCTATAGGACAATTCATGCGGAGGAAATTCGCTAAAAGAATGTTCTGCAGTTATATTATAAGCATGCTTAGGAATAGGGTAATACATGTGCAATATGATGCTGACAATGATGATCAAAAGACTTAGAAAAAACAAAATTAATAATGTTACTGTACAATGACTACGAAATGATTTACAATACGCTTGCTTCTTGAGCAGCATTTGATTATTTCTTTCTCTATTCCGGTCCAGAGGATACATGTCAGAGACAAATTCAACCGATTCACCTTGGAGAGGACTTAAACAATCAAATTGTCTGACTTACTGGACCTCAATTTTAGTTTATATAGTTCTGAGTTCGATTGCTCAACCAAGGGGAGCTTTGAGTCTGTCTTTGAGGAAATACAGGGTTTAGTCTCTATATTGGATGGTAGTCCATAAAATTTCTTGATATGACTCGAGTGCAACCATCCTTTTCTTCCCTCGATTTTCACGGCTGTCCTTGTGGTAAGTAAAACTAACTTCGGTGACTTCCACCTAGGATCCAGTTGGGTCTTCCGGTCAAAGTTCCTGACCAGCACCAGATCCCCAGGAACCACGTCATGGGGCTTCACCTCAGTATTATCGGGAAAAGCTGCGGATACCTGTGAACGACAAGATTGTAGTGCAGACATCAAGGAAGCCAGGTAATCTGTCAGCATATTACAGTCAACGTCAGTGATTTTACGAGGTATAGGCGTCCCCCACATATTTGGTGGTCTACCGAAGATCACCTCATACGGGGATAGCCCTGTTCGAGAATGTGCTACCATTCTCATGTAAAAGAGCGCAACTGGTAAGGCTACTATCCAATCGACTCCTTTTTCTCTACATATTTTGGACAATCTAATTTTCAAAGTTTGATTATGGCGTTCTACGAGACCTGCTGCCTCGGGATGTCGGACACAGTGAAATTTCCATTTATAGCCTAATAGAAGGGAAACGTGTTTCATTAGTTCGGATGAGAACGGCTGGCCGTTATCTGAATAGACAACACGTGGTAAACCGTACCGTGGGAAGAATTCTCGAACTAACTGTTTGGCAGTAGTCGGGGCAGTGTAATCTGAAACCGGGTATGCTTCTGTCCAACGGGAAAGAGCACAGACAACTACGAGAACATATTTGAATCCTCGACATCGTTCCATCTGGATATAATCCATCTGGAGGACTTCAAAAGCATGATTAGGAGGTTGAAATCCACCCTGTTCTACGGGGATGCTTTTACCTGGATTAAACTGACAACATATCATACAGGTACGAACTTTTTGTTTAGCTGCGGCTCGCAAGTGTTTGTTAAACCAAATGTGTTGAATGCTGTCTAGCATAGCTTTTTCTCCTAGGTGCGCTGGACTATGTATAGTGTTAATGATGACTTGGACCATTGAGTCGGGAAGAAACCATATAGATTTTTCTTTCGTCATCCATCCTTGATCTGTTTGGATCCCTCCTAATTCAGTCCATTTCTTTATTTCTTCTGGTGTAGCGTGTGTCTGTATGTCAATTACATCAAGGGCTGGATCCTTAACTGTCATGCAATGTGTTGGTGTCGGAACTATTGTCTTTGTCATGTCAGTTGTGTGAGTCTGATTCTGAGCAGTCTGTTTAGCTGTTCTGTCAGCTAGGTCATTACCCTGAGAAATGATATCGGTAACTTTTGTGTGGGCTTTGCATTTCATAATCGATATTGTAGTAGGTAGATGAATCGCATCTAATAGGGCTTGAATAAGGGGTCCGTGCTGGATGTGGGCACCGTGAGAAGTTAAATAACCTCTCTCTCGCCACAGTACGCCGAAGTCATGGACGACTCCGAAGGCATAACGTGAATCTGTGTATATGTTGACCTTTTTGTTTGTGGCTTGAATACAGGCTTGTGTCAGAGCGGTGAGCTCTGCTGCTTGAGCTGACAAAGTGTTAATACAATTTGTTTCAATGACTTCAGTGTCTGTTGTGACTGCGTAAGCGGCCACTAGCTCTCCTGTACTTGTTCTCGTACATGACCCATCTACATACAATGTCAAGTCCGGATCTGATAAAGGGATGTCTGTCAAGTCTTGTCTGGGTTTCGTCGTGATAGTAATAACTTCAACACAATCATGTGCCAATGGGTCTGTTCCGCTCACTGGTAACAGTGTGGCAGGATTTAACGTATTACAACGTCTGATTTCTATATGTGGCTGAAACAATGTCAGTTCGTAACCAGTGAGTCTCGCTATAGTCAAGTGTTGTGTCTGTGTGGGGTTCAAGAGAACCTCTACTGCGTGTGGTACTTGTACTGTCAGTTGGTGTCCTAACACTATGGCATCGCTTTGTCTGATTGCTAAAGCTGTTGCTGCCACTGATTTCAGGCACGCAGGAAGAGCCTGAGCTACTGGATCTAATGTACTAGAGAAATAAGCACATGGTTTGTGTGATCCTGCTTGTTCCTGAGTGAGTACTGACAAGGCAGTACCTTCGCGTTCTGTAACGAAGAGTGTAAACTGTTTACTGTAACATGGTGTTGCTAGGACAGGTGCTTGGCATAAAGCTTTCTTTAAGCTTTCAAAGGCGTGTGTATGTTCTTGAGTCCAAGGGAGGACAGTCGATGTGGCTGCCTCCTGTGTTGTCAACTGGATGAGTGGTTTTGCTAGAAATGCATATTGAGGGATCCACTGCCTACAGTATGAAGTGAGGCCTATAAAAGCCCGTACCTCCTTTTGTGTCTTGGGTGGTGGCATGTTAGCGATTAACTGGATGCGGTCGGATGTAAGCTGCCTTCCCTCCTTGGACAGCGAGTGCCCAAGGTAAACAACTCGCTGGACACAGAATTGCAGCTTAGAAGGGGACACCTTGTGCCCCTTGTCGGCCAGAAATTTTAGAACCGTAAGTGACGCTGTCTCACATTCATGTTCGCTTCGAGCGGTGATCAGCAGATCATCGACATATTGAAGCAAGGCAGTGTTAACTGGCATATGGATACTGTCAAGTTCTCGTTTCAGGGCTTGGCTATAGATGCTGGGGCTTTCTGTAAATCCTTGAGGTGCGCGTGTGAATTTAAAACTTCGTCCATTTAAACTAAATCCGAATAAATATTGACTTTCCGGATCAATTGGGACACTAAAGAAAGCATTCTTGAGATCAATTACAGTGAAGAACGTTGCTTCTGAGTCAATAGCTGTGAGTAATGAAGAGATATCTGGGACCA
The DNA here is from genome assembly GCF_964204655.1 of Triturus cristatus. Taxonomy (NCBI): domain Eukaryota; kingdom Metazoa; phylum Chordata; class Amphibia; order Caudata; family Salamandridae; genus Triturus; species Triturus cristatus. The sequence continues at coordinate 23,647,630 of NC_140579.1, read as the reverse complement.
CGGGGAATTGTGGCACAATACATTTATTTAATTCGCGCAGATCAATAACTAATCGATATACTGGTGGAGCTTTTGGATCCGTTCTTTTAAGAATCGGAATTATCGGAGAATTACATACATTGGAGTCTGTTTCGACAACCACTCCTTGTGCAATGAGCTCGTCAATGATTTGCAGTAAAGCCACTACAGCATCTGGTGGTAACTTGTATTGTCGTATTCGTGGTAGTACTATTCCTGATTTCAGTGTAACTCGATATGGTGTAATGTTCATGCAACCAACATCAGTGGGGCCTTGTGCCCATAAGTGTGTAGGTAAATTCTGCAGTCGGTGATCCATGTCTCTGGATACGTAGTGACCTTTAAAGTCACGTAAAAATAGTCGTACTCCTTCCGGAGAACAACATATTATGGCTCCTAGAGCTTTCAACGTTTTTATACCTAACAAGTTTTCTGGACATGATTTAGTAAGCAATAAATCTGTAGTACGTGTCAATGGACCAATCGTAAGTGGAAGAGGTTGTGTTACATCATTAATTATAGGTTTTCCTGAGAATCCAAGGGAAATATTCTGTGACCCTTAGAGGGGTGCCCCTGGAACTTCACTGTGTCTTATAGTTGTTCTGCTTGCCCCTGTATCAAGTAAAAACTTTCTGTCTTCCCCTAATAGTTCACTATGTACATAAGGTCCCTCTTGGTCTACAGGAACCTCAATAAGGGGTAAGCCAACTTCCCTCTCTAGGCTATTTCATGTGTATCGCTGATAATTGGGATAATCTGCTTGTGCATACTGATACATCTGTTGTGTCGTTGCTTGTGTTGCAGCAATAGGCTGCGCTTGTGGTGGTACTACAATCTGTTGTGGAGCTGCCTGTTGCGGAGGTGACCTATGTTGTGCCTGCTGAGGCGTCTGTTGTTGATTCTGATCCTGTCTAGATGGACGTGGTCTCTCATGTGTTCTACCTGTAGCAATATTATGTTTCAGGACTGGACAATCGTGTATATAATGACCTGGTTGTTTACAATAGTTGCATGTCCCTTTCGCAGGGCCTGCGGAATCACCCTTTTGATGACTATCAGCTGGAACTGACTGTGCAACAAGCATTTTCATTTTCGTATCTTTCATACGTCTTTGTTCGTGTTCTTGTTCTTCTCTAATTCTATTGTGATGATATTGTAACATCTGTAGCATCTGTGATGGGGTATTACCTTGCCAGGTACTTTCGAATTTCAATACTCTATTCTTGACTTGTAGCAGAGAATTTTCAACTAATTTTGTCACAAACAGATGTGGATATGACTCACTACTGGCTTTTATGCCACTATTTATACTAAAACATTTTTCAAATCGGGAATAGAAATCACTAGTGTCTTCATCTGGTTTTTGTTTACAGGCTGAGATTGCACCCCAGTCTTCCTTTTTCGTAGTTAATAAACGTGGCAATACCTGTATTAGTAATCCTGCTAGTGCTGTAGTCTTATCCCCAAGCCCTGCTCCTGCAGCTCGGGCCTTTTCTTCGTTTTCTAATGCTGTCCAATCTATCTTTTGGTCTCCTACCTCCCATTCTTTTTCTTTGAGTTTTTCATAAACACCTGCGGGTAATAGGACTTTTAATATTTTCATAATATCGGGGTAGGTATACTCTCCCATGAGTAACATGTCTTTTATCTCACGGTGGAAACCTGCTGGATCTTTGTCATGACTGGGTACTACTTTCTTCATTTCTAATAATTCCAGTTTAGTTATAGGCGTGTATACAAACACACGTGTGAAATTATCGTCGGCACCTCTGATCGGGTGCACTTCGCGTAACGGGTTCTGTCTATCTATGTGATACATTTTTCTTCCCATTATGGGAACTGAGACGTGTTCTGGGCATACGAAATTTAAATATTGGTTTCGGGATTCTAGTATTTCCTTAATCAAATCAGTACCTGACCCTCTCCATATGTTCGTGAGTAGTTCTGTCAATATGTCAGGTAAGGGTCCTGGATCGGAGTGTTGGCCTTTATATAATATAAGGAGGTGTTGAATCATGTATATACTAGCTAAACGCTGTTCATATGGGTCTAGATTCAGAAACGTGTGTGCAAGTACATCATCATTGTATTCGCCGGGACTGTCAGCCCACTGTACTGCTGACCTGGCTAATTCTTGTTCGTCCATGGAATCGAGCACGTGGTACCCCCTTCGATCTCGGAGTAATTTATCAGCGGCTTGGAATAAGTGTTCAGGGGATTTTGTATTTAGCATAGGGTTTGGAAGATGTCTATTATATTCTGGACGTATTGGACGTATTGGGTCGTTAAAACCTCTGGTATTATTATGGGGTCTTCCTTTACTTACATAAGCTATCGTGTCTACTTGCTCTGATTCTTGCTCCTCCTCCTCTCTGTTTAGATCAGCGGCGTCTACCTCTAATCTTTCTTCGTGTATTCGTTCTACCTCTTTGCGGATCTTTCGGTACATAGCTACTATACATAACTGTTTATCATGTCTTCCTTCTGATATATTCCGACCCCAAGTGACAAGTGTTTGCATTTCTTCCGGATTTACCCCAGGCTGGTCTTGATTTCTAATTACACAGTTTATGAGGAAACGTAACAGTTGTCCCTGTACCTCCGCTTTCTGGTACTCCATGGCTCTGCTAATACTTTCAGGACCTCGCCCTGACTGGACAAAGTGATATATATTTTCTAAATGTGTATTCATTCCTGGTAACTTCGTTAAATATATGGCAGCTCGTCTAATACGTAATGATGACAGCAGCATTTCGTCCCGTTTACCGGGCACAGGATCATATCTACAATCTACTAGAAGTTCCTTAAGCATGTCGGGAGTGGCTAGTTTGGGCGTACGTTGGAGGGCTAAATCTCTAAGGGAAAATTTATTTCCTCTGGGTGGCGTAGAAAAAATGTCTGTCGTACCTCCTGTAGCACCGTCTGGGATGCTGGACGTGAAAGGATTTGTTGAGGGTGAGACAGCAACCGTCGTTGTGGGAAAAGCTGTAGAAACAGATGTGCTTGTCGGAATGTGTGTCGAAGCGCGTTGTTGCGGAGGTACAGACGAATGTTCTTGGCGATGAGCGTCATCGGCAAGCGGTCTATGTGGTGCGGTATTAGCATACTCGGGAGCTGCGTCATCTAAATAGCGGGAGAGGAAAACATCTTCTGCGGTTCTGGGATGCCCCTTGGGGTGCGCTTTTATCGGAAACAATGGGGGTGGCAAGTCTTTTGGTATTTCCGGAGTAGCCTTAGGTAACCCTTCGGCCAGAAGTGGATACATACCATTCATAAGGGCGTTTCTTTGTCTATCTACTTGTTCTGATTTTACTCGGGTACCTTCCTCAAGTAATAGATTTTCTCGGACTTTATTTGAATTCTCCTTACCTTTCTCTTCCTGTCGGTGTGCTTTTTCTGTACGTCTATATGATTCTTTACGCCATAATTCAATGGCATCTTTCTGTGACTGTCTGGCTTTCTTTTTCCATAATTCTTCTTCTACTCTCATGATGCAATCTGCATCCCAGGTCCCCGCTGCGGGCCATCTCTGACTCTCTGGTAATTCTTTGGTGTAATCTACCCATAAATCAAGAAATAATACAGCATCTAGGCCATGCTTATGATACATAAAGTATCCTGGAGTATCCCTAGGTGGAATGGGAACAGCTTCTTCGAGTACACCTTTTCTAGTTTTGATCTGTCTTAGTTTCGAAAAGAGCGGCATTTTTAGATCTTGTTTCTAGAACACACTTTATACGAGAAAACACAATAATGAACAGTCATTCATACCACAATATATAGAACGTATTTAAAACATTTAACGCTTAACAGTTTTACGAACAATGATAACTAATAAGAAACTAGTTACTGACATTATACTGACACTGGATAATATTTATTTATATGCACAACATACTATATATACTGCTAAACAGTACAGATACACTGCTAAAACAGTGCAGACCGGATTTGTGTACCCAAACCCGTCTTGACCGGCACAGACTATGTGCACGTTAAATGCCTCCCCGGTAATGGTACTCACCGGGTAGCTCGGAACGGAAGGCCTCGGAACGGAACTTGAAACTGGACCGGACTGGATTCGACTCGACTGGACTCGGAACTTCGGAACCTGGCGGGTCTCTGTATACCTCGGATCTTGCTCTCTCAGCTAGGCTCTGGTCGGGATACTTCGCACTTCTCACCACCTCGTCTGGGTGTTGATCGCAGCCTCAGTCGTCCCCGCTTGGCCGGAAGGAGACACAGGAAATCCTGCAGATACGCGTTTTTGTTGTCCGTTCAGCTGTGGCAGGAGACCGGGCCTGCAACGCACCGCCGGCGCGTGAGATGAGAAAGTGTCCCTGTTCGGGCGCCAATTTATGTGGTAAATATTTCGTTACCGGTACTATTTTTTATGCAGTAAAATCTATCAAGAATAACTCAGTAAATATAAGAGGCAGAATCCGTGGTATTAGAGGATTTTAAAAGGCTTTATTCCTATAAAAAGGGAGACAATTCGAATTGTGGGCCTTCTATTCCATCACCACGAAAGTTCAGGAAGGAAGGAACATATATTATTGACAGTTAAGCGGTTTTATAGAAAATGCATTACAGTAAAACAGATGCAAGAGGCGTGACAGCTGATAACTCAGATAAACTGTACATACGTAACTAAACATGGGTGTAACTAAAATACGTCATTTAAACATGATGTTACAAGTGGGTGGATCCATAAAAGAATCCTGCAATGTCAGCAGAAATATGTGGCAGAGATGCGCGCGCAGCTGCATGACGTGTGATTGACGTGCAACTAGAGGGTGAAGGAGACTTGACATTTAGCTCTACATGTGGAGACAGAAGTCTGGGGTTATGTCAACCTAATTCCAAATCATATCTAATATCCTATGTTTAAAGAACTGTGTTATCCAAAAGGAAAGGTCTCTTAGGATAGAATCTTATTCTATACTGACTATACTGACTATTAGTGCGTGTACAAGCGTCTAAGTGTCTACACTAGATGCGAGGGGGTAGGAATATTCCATGGTAACGGAGCTATGAATTACTTGCATGAGGACAGCGAGGCCTGGCCCTTTGCACGGGAGCTGGAAGAATGTTTACCTAAACTACTAGACAGGAGGAGATAATCTTGAAGGTGAAATACAGTTTTTGGCAGGCGACAGGCTGGATCAGGCACCGTTAGCCGCGCAGGGAGTAAGACAAAGTTCATGGTCACAGATGCAGGCTCAGACTGGAGCTTTCAGAGGCAGAAGGCAGGAAAAGGCTTGATGACAGAATTCGGGCCTACTCGCCTGAATCTGTGAAATGTGGAAAGTGAACCACATAAAGTCGGTGGCCTTTCATACTTAGGAATGGAATATCTGACCCATTCATGGCGGATCTGAAAGAGGACATGTTGACGATGGACGCACATATATTTGCGTCTTCAGAACTGGAGCAGGAGGGAACATACATGTACTTATAGCATGCACATGGAGCCGTTGGGGTCTACGATAGGGGACATAACTGATCACAGTTTCGCCGAAAGGCTTGGTGTAGAATAAAGATTTGGAAAACTTTGCCCTTTGTGTCGCCTCCTTCCTGAGAGCGTATATATATATATATATATATATATATATATATATATATATTCACTGAAAAAAACATAGGTTTCACACACGTTATAGTTACGAATTATCATTTAAAAAACCTTGCAAATTCACTTAAAAAAACCATAGGTTTCACACATGTTATAGTTAGCTGGACATTTCCCTCGTAAAAAACCAATGAAATTCCCCCGTTATAGTTACTGCAGGCAACTATAACTCACGCGACCGCAATCCTCTGCTGATGACGTCAGATATTACATCACTGTATTTAGACACTTATTTACCCATGTCTTCTTCCAGGGCCCAAGCACAAGGTCGGAGTTCTTACGATCTTCAGGGGAGCCGCGAGTCACTCAGCAGGGCTCAAGCACAAGGTCGGAGGTCTTACGATCTTCAGGGGAGCCGCGAGTCACTCAGCAGGGCTCAAGCACAAGGTCGGAGGTCTTACGATCTTCAGGGGAGCCGCGAGTCACTCAGCAGGGCTCAGGTGTTCCAAGGTTGCAAGGGAGCCGCGACCACGTCAGCAGGGCTCTCGTCGTTCCAGAGTCGAATCTGCCAGATAGTCCCAGAGCACCCCTTGTTATAGGTCAACTCCTCTTTGATGTCCGGAGTCTGTGTAGGCAGGGTGTTAGATGGCGACCTCAGAGGAGCCTGGAAGGGGTTCTGACTACCCTGAGACCCACCCTCGAAGTATCGTAGCCGGGCACTGGCGGGAGACTCCCCAGGGGGAAGAATCTCGTATCTAGGATCGTACTTCTGGCACCACACGACACAGAGTGACCACACCGGGTATTCTTAGAAATCAATCTTTATCAAGTAGGTTATCACTGCAAATATGTACAAGGTGAGCACGGGCTCAATGAGTCTCGGAAGGGGTAGGGGGTAGCGGGACAGTCTCTGGTAAAGGTTCAAGGCCGGGACGTATCCGGCGCACAGCTCACAATCCTCGAGCTGGGGGATACGTTGTTGTAGTCGGGGTCCGGCGGGACCATGAGAGTCTGTTGGAGCCGCGAGTCACTCAGCGGGCTCAGGTACAGGTTCGGAGGTCTTACGAGCTTCAAGGAGCCGCGAGTCACTCAGCAGGCTCAGGCACAAGTTCGGAGGTCTTACGATCTTCAGGGAGCCGCGAGTCACTCAGCAGGCTCAGGTACAAGTTCGGAGGTCTTATGATCTTCAGGGAGCCGCGAGTCACTCAGCAGGCTCAGGTACAAGTTCGGAGGTCTTACGATCTTCAGGGAGCCGCGAGTCACTCAGCAGGCTCAGGTACAAGTTCGGAGGTCTTATGATCTTCAGGGAGCCGCGAGTCACTCAGCAGGGCTCAGGAGGGTCCAAGTTTCAGGAGCCGCGACCACGTCAGCAGGCTCTTGTTGTTCCAGCGTCGAATCTGCGGACAGACCCAGAGCACCCCTTGTTATAGGTCGACCCCTCTTTGATGTCCGGAGTCTGTGCAGGCAGGGGTCTTGTCACCTGGGGGTCGCTTGTCGGGATTTCCTGCTATTGTCTTTTGATCCTTTCAGGGCCGGGTCGGGAGGAGTCCCAGACACCCAGCAGGCACGGAACCAGCCCTCAGGGAGGCCGGAGGGCCGATCGAAACCCAACGTCCCAGGGGAGTTCAGAGGTGCGATAGAAACTGCTACTCCCTCTCTCATCCCCTGGAAGCGTGATGTCCTCCAGCCGGAGTGTCGCCTCTAGGCCCGGGTCGCGCTGGGGCCGGGCGGCCATCTTGGTGCATGAAGTGGGCACGCGGGCCCGGGGTGGCCGAAAGGGGAGAGGCCATGGACGGGGATGTCCGGGTCGGTGCGTGTGTCCTGGTGGGGAGGGTCGGCTGGGCCGTGTGCTTGGGGCTGCAGGTACCAGGTTTCGGTGGTGCGGGGGCACGTCGGGCCATTCTACGAGGCCGGGTCCAACACGCGTCCCCCCCAGCTGAAAGCCGGAGAGAACTGCCCATCATCTTGGGGGGTTCTCTTCGCTGAGGCGGAAGAACCGGGAGAGGCCGTCAGCGTTGGCGTGGTCCGTACCAGGGCGGTGTTCTACGGTGAAATCCATCCCCTGGAGGGAGATTGACCACCGCAGTAGCTTGGGGTTTTCTCCTCGCATCTGCATGAGCCATCGCAAGGGACGATGGTCAGTTTGGACTCTGAAATGGGTGCCGAACAGGTAGGGTCGTAGCTTTTTGAGTACCCAGACCACGGCAAAGGCTTCGCGCTCTATGGTGCTCCATCTCTGTTCTCGGGGCAACAGCCGCCGACTGAGGAAGGCGACGGGCTGGTCTAGGCCTTGGTCATTCACTTGGGACAGGACGGCCCCAATGCCATGCTCGGAGGCATCGGTCTGGACTATGAACTCCTTGGCGTAGTCGGGAGCCTGGAGGACGGGGGCAGTAAACATGGCCTTTTTTAGGGCATCGAAAGCTTCCTGGCAGGCAGCCGTCCACTGCACTTTCTTTGGCTGTCTTTTAGACGTGAGTTCTGTGAGAGGGCCGACAAGGCTGCCATACCCCCGAATGAATCTTCGGTAGTAGCCAGTGAGTCCCAGAAAGGCTCGGACCTCCGTTTGGGTGATGGGTGGTTCCCAGGCCAGGATGGCGTCGATCTTTGGCTGTAGAGGGGCGACCTGGCCGCTCCCGACCTGGTGCCCCAGGTAGACTACGGATCCTTGCCCGATCTGGCACTTGCTGGCTTTTACTGTGAGGCCTGCATGGCGCAGGGCGGTTAGCACCCTCCGGAGGTGCTGGAGGTGCTCACTCCATTCTGAACTGAAAACAGCGATGTCGTCCAGATATGCCGCGCTGAACGGCTCTAGCCCGGCCAGGACCCTATTCACCAGTCGCTGGAAAGTGGCCGGGGCATTTTTCATCCCGAAGGGCATTACGTGGAAGCGGTAGTGCCCATCGGGGGTGGAGAAAGCGGACCGCTCCTTGGCCTCTTCGGTGAGTGCAATCTGCCAGTATCCGCAGGTGAGGTCGAATGTGCTGAGGAACCGGGCTGCCCCTAGTCGGTCAATGAGTTCGTCGGCTCGTGGAATGGGGTGGGCATCGGCTCGGGTAACGTCATTGAGCCCCCGGTAGTCTACGCAGAATCGGAGCTCGGGGGCGACACCGGGGGCCGCTGCCTTCGGGACCAGGACCACGGGGCTGGCCCAGGGACTGTCAGAGGGCTCGATCACCCCCAGGGTCAACATCTTCGAGACTTCAGCTTGAATGCAGGACCGGACCCGGTCAGGAACCCGGTAGGCTCGGTGTCTCACACACCAGTTGGTGACCCGGGGGGTCAGGGAGAAGAGGTCGGAAAATTGTCTTAGGAGCTGGCGGCAGTCCGCTTGTTGCTGGGCAGTGAGGGCTGGGGAGAGGTTCACTCCTTCCACGGAGCCATCCTGCTCCTTGACACACAGGAGGTCCGGGAGGGGATCCGACTCATCTTCGGCCCCGTCATCGGTGGCCAGCAGTAGGCTCAGTTCTGTCCGCACGAAGTGAGGCTTGAGGCGGTTCACGTGCAGGACCCGGAGGGGATCCCGAGGCGACTGGACGTCCACCAAGTATGTGACTTGACTCTTCCGCTCAACCACTTTGTAGGGCCCAGTCCATCGGTCCTGGAGGGCGCCAGGCTTCACGGGGGCCATGACCCACACCTGCTGGCCCGGCTGGAACTCGACCAGAGTGGCATTCTGGTCGTACCAGCGCTTCATCTCTTCTTGACTTGCCTCTAGGTTGGCCTCGGCCAGTTCTCGGAACTTCCTGGTCTGGTTCCGGAGGGCCAGGACGTACTGGAACACATCTCGGGGGGTGGTCTGGGGTGCTGCCTCCCACCCTTCCTTAACCAAACTGAGGGGACCTCGGACGGGGTGCCCATAGAGTAATTCAAATGGGCTAAACCCTAAGGACTTCTGGGGGACCTCCCGGTAAGCGAACAAGAGGCAGGGGAGCAGGACGTCCCACTTACGCCGGAGGGGCTCTTCTAGGCCAGCGATCATCCCTTTCAAAGTCCTATTAAACCTTTCTACTAGGCCGTTCCCTTGGGGATGGTACGGGGTGGTGAACTTATAGGACACCCCACATTGTTGCCACAGGGACGTCATATATTTCGAGATAAAATTAGTGCCGCGATCGCTCACGACCTCGCGGGGAAAACCCACCCTGGAAAAGATCCCCATCAGGGCCCGGCCCACCACGGGGGCCATAATGGTGCGTAGGGGAATAGCCTCAGGATAGCGGGTGGCGTGGTCCACTAGGACCAAGATGAAACGGTGACCTTGGGAGGTGGGGGGGTCCAGTGGTCCCACGACGTCGATTCCGACTCGTTCAAAAGGGGTACTGACGACCGGGAAGGGTTGGAGGGGAGCCTTGCGCTTCCCCCCACTCTTCCCACTAGCCTGGCACGTGGGGCAGGACTTGCAGTGGGCTTCTACCGCTGCTCTCATTCTAGGCCAGTAAAAATGGGTCACAAGACGGCTGTAGGTCTTGTCCTGACCCAGGTGGCCGGCGAGGGGGACGTCATGGGCTAAGCCCAGGAGGAAGTCTCGGAAGCGGAGGGGTACCACCAGTACCCGTCCGGATCCCAGCTCCACCGACTTCTGCTCACTGTACAAGATGTTATTTTCCCAATAGATTCGGTGCGTCCCGGTCTGGTCACCTGCGGCTTGGCCCTTGGCCTGGCGCCGCAGCCCGACCAGGGAAGGACAAGTGGCTTGCTCCCGGCAAAATTCTTCCCGGGTGGGCCCGCCCAACCCTCGTGGCGCCAATGGGCCAACTCGGGTAGATCTCCCAACTCGGGGACCGGGGCGGGGTCGGATGGTACGGGTTCGTCGCGGGCGACGGACCCTTCTGATGGGGGGACGGGAGGACCCTCGGCGGGGACTGTTCTGATCTCTTCAATCGGGGTGCTTTCGACTTCTCTCCGGGGAGTGAGTCGGGCCGACATAGATCGGGTGGTGGCGCACACCCACTCGGGGAGTCCCATCATTCCTAGGTGGGCCTTGCGCTCGACGTGCTTCCAGGGAGAACTCTCCAGGTCGTTCCCCAAGAGGCAGTCGACCGGCTGGGAGGTTCTTACGGCCACCTTGAGTTTACCTATCACCCCTCCCCACTCAAACGGCACCAGGGCTACCTGACACATACTTTCTCTATTGTCTGCGGATATTACGGGGCAAAAGACGTTGGGGAGGATCTGCTCCTCGGGGGACTAGGTGCCTGAGGACACCGGTGATACTGGCCCCGGTGTCCCGCAGGGCCCCTACTTGGTGGCCATTGATTTTGACGAGCTGCCCGTATTTCTGTGTGTTGGAGGGTAGGAGGCTACCAGGGATCATCTCCCTATCTCCCAGGGATACTAGGGCCATCGCTGCGGGTTCCCACTCCTCGGCTTCCTCAACCTCCTCCCCCAGGGCTACGTTGGCTATCTGTCTCGCAGGGGTGGTAGGGGAGACTTGGGTGGCCATGGGGCACTCTGGGTCATTGGCGTAGTGCCCGGGTTTCTGGCAGCGGAAACATGTGACGGTCACCCGGTGTCCCCGTCTCCCAGGGGGCCCTGTCACTGGTGGGGGGGCGCCGGGAAAGGTGGAGGTTGTGTCTTCGGAGGGCTAGGCTGGGACTCTCTCGGCCCTCCCTGGTTCCCTCCCCCTCTCTGGCGGGGTGGTCCCTGACTGGCTCGGGGGTACTCTCCTACCATGCCCCGGGAGACCCGGGTGTTGGTCCAGCGGTCGGCCTCCACAGCTAGCTTCCGGGGATCTGTGAGCTTGCTGTCAAGCAGATGCTGACGCAGTTCGCAGCCAGGTGTTCCCACAACATGAGGTCAGTGAGTTCGGCAAGGGTGGTGACTTTGCTGCCCTTGATCCACCCATCGAAGGCCCGACTGAAAAAGTTTACATACTCCACCCAGGTGGTGCCCAGGATCTTCCTGCAGTCCCGGAATCGCTGACGGTACATTTCTGGGGTGAGGCCGTATCTTGTGAGTAGAGCCTCTTTCATGTGGCTGTAGGAGGTCTGCAGGGAGAGGGGTAGGTCGAGCAGGGTGTCCCTTCCTTCGCTCAGAAACCGCCCCCACAACCCCGCCCCCCAGTCCTTCTGCGGGATCCGATGGGAGGTCATGGCGACCTCGTAGGCCCTGAACCATTGCTGAATGTCATCGTTTTTATAATATTCCTTGACCACATCCTTAGGGATGTGGACCTTCTGTTCCGCTGGGGAGGCCGTCTCTCGGTTTCCCGGGGGCCTCCCTTCCTCGTTTCTGGCCTTGAGCTCGAGTTCCTTCAAGCTGCGTTCGTGCTCCAGTTGGAGCTTCCTTCCTTCGTGCTCCCGTTGGAGATTCTTTTCTTCTAGTTCGCCTTGTACACGCATTTGCTCTACTGCTAGCTTATTTTCCGCTAACTTCAATTCGCCCTCGATTTTGAGTTTGGCTAACTCGAGTTCATGATTGCGACTTCTCTCTCTGTCCGCGAGCTCTTCCGGGGATAGGCCCCCGTCTGGTACGATGCCTCGCACCTGATTGCTGCTGCTTTCACTTTGGGGGGGGTTCGGCTTCGTCGGGGCGCTCCCCCGTGCCTTCTGGGCGGGAGGCCCCGGTCTCCACCCAAGTTTTCAGTGCTTTCTGCAAATCTTCTTTAGTGTTGAGACCAGTGGTAGCGATTTTAAGTTCTTTGCAAAATTGCTTTAGCTCTTTGTGTGTGTATTCTTCTAGATGCTCCACCTGGAACACCCTGTTGGCGTTGGTTTCTGCGGGGCTCACGGCGCTTCCTTCTGCCATGTTTGTCGGTAGTGCTTCCGTCGTTCACGGTACGATCTCTAGGTGATGGGCCCGAATCCCGTCGCTTGCCACCATACTTTGATGAAGTAGAGCCTACTCACAGCGAGAATGACAACACTCGCATAATTCTTACTTTCAACTCCGAAGCACAAAAGGTCAAACGTATTCTTACTAAAAATTGGAATATTTTGAAATCTGACAATGTTCTAGGGACCAGCATAACCGAGAGACCATCTATTACGTACAGACGTAATAAAAACATACGTGATTTGATAGTTAGGAACGATATCACTAACTACACTAACACCACGGGCCACGGCCTTACTGGCTTCTATCCCTGTGGCCATTGTAAGGCTTGTAGACACAGCACATATAGGGGTTCTCTCAGTTACAATGGCATAAATAGAAAAATAACCCAATTCCTGACATGTGGCACCAATTATGTCATCTATGCCATCGAGTGCACATGCAAGCTCTGGTACATTGGGAGCACTATTTGCCCAGCTAAAAAACGTATCCTGGAACATGTTAGAGCTATCACTAATCATGACCAAAAATACCCGGTAGCTCGACATTTTGACGTGAAACATGCATCTAATGTTGCTGATCTAAGTTTTCTGATTTTGGAACATGTCCCTAAAAGCCCTAGAGGCGGAGACAGGGTCCTCAATCTTCGCAAACGTGAATCACGGTACATAATAGACTTCCAAACTAAAATTCCAGGAGGTCTAAACATCGATGAGGAATTAGCAATCCACCTCAGAATAGGGCCATAAGCGGGTACTTTGACTGATTTTTGTGGTGGTCTGTCAGATAGTGTCAGCCAGAAGGCTGGTGTTGTTGACTTGCTGGTTTGTTGATTTGCAATCAATGATAAGTTTCAATGTAAACTATCTTGTAGTCATATTCTGTTTAATTGATGCAAAAACCATGTGCATTTGTATCACCTGCTGTACAGATATACATTGTGTATGATGTATTGGATGATAGAATTCACTGTTTTTAATCAGTTATTTTGTTTCTCTCTTTCCCTGTTTCTCTCTCTCTCTCTCTCTCTCCTTCTTCCTATGTTTTTTACAGAACATGAAGGGGTTCGTTAGATATACATTCTTCAATATGGACAAATCTACATACTGCCCCATTTCTTGTTTCCTTGACTTGACCAACTGAAGGTTGATTTATTGATCTTTTTATCTTATTTTTCAGTTAGTAGTTCACAGATTAGGCATGAACATGACTGACATGACACATCATTGTATGCTGCAGTATTACCTTTTGCCTTCTTGCGTGTAGGACACGTTAAGATAAGATCAGTGAAATAACTTGATGATCATTCATGATCGAGGGGCAGTGGCCCGTCCTACACAGACTATTTGTGATTGTGACAACAATACCCATTATGGGAATATGTTGAGGCAATAGACATATTCATGAGGGTTGAGATCAGCAGCATGTAATTTATGTAACCTATGTTTTTGTTGATATGGTGTACCGTACTTCTTACAAAACTCTGGCTTATGTACCACTAAGGTTTCTAACATTAGGTAGTTTGCCTATCTTAGAGAGCCAGTACTGTTCTAATTGTGACAGCTACTTTTAGCGTAAATTTGGTGAATCAGAATTTTAGTAATTATGTATGAAATACAGTCACGTTTCGATTGTAACTATACCAGGTGGAGCTTATATTGAAACGAAGTGTTATGTCATCATATATTGTTTCACAATGACAGTCGTAAATATGTTTCACGCAAATGAATACTTTATTATGTTCTGTGGGTCATTGTGCTAAAACACTATTTGAAAATTATTGCATTAAGCATATGTGGCAGACACACTCTTGTAACTTTCGTGTAGAGGTACGGTACCACATCTACACCACTTCAAAATGGATGCGGTAGCCACATTAGTGAACTGTGTCCTATGTCTATGTTTATGCTTTACAAGAGATCAAACTTTATTAAGGTCTGGAACGTATTGTACTACTACACGTGACCAAGGCTTTCGCCGAAACGCGTTGTGTAGAGTAAAGATTTGGAAAACTTTGCCCTTTGTGTCGCCTCCTTCCTGAGAGCGTATTGACATTTAATGTGTTTCGTTTGGAAATTTAATACCGGCACGCTCCGCCGGAGTATACGCCACCTCCCACTGGGTCCCAGTATCCCGGAAGGAGCTCTTCGTACTGTTATATATATATAAATATATATATATATATATATATATGTTTATTACCTACTGGCAGTCGCCAGTAGGTAGTTAAACTTAGGACCTATTTTCCATAGGAAATCCGCAACATTCTATTTGGATAACGTTGGCGCCGATTGACGAATCTTCGCGAAATTTTACAAACTTTTGGCTAGCTCCGCTCCGATCCTGAAAATTTCACGGTGATTCGTCAAGCGGGGGCGAGAAAAAAGGGGGGTCCCAAAACACGTTTTCCCCATGCATTTTCCCATAGGACCTGTTGACGCAGCTACAGCCCGAACTGCTGAACGGAATTACATCAAATTTGGCAAAGAGGTAGTCCTCAGTTAAGACTCGTGCCTTTTGCTTAAATGGTGTAAATCCGTTCAGTTCCTGAGAAAATTAGAGTTAAAAAGATAGATATATCTGGGCGGAGCCTAACCACACATCTCATCGTGAGATCTGATTGGCTGTCAGTACTTCATCCAAGAAGTGTTGGCAACCATCTTGGGACCAATATACATGATAGCACCTCATTAAAAAGCATTGCAGTTAATAGAAGGTTTTAAGACTTTAGTTACATTATAAATCATTTGTTGATGGTACCATACTCATTTTAGGAATTGTGGTGTGTTCTAAGGTGATTTTACCATGTGAAAAAGCCTTCTGCTGTGATATCATGAATCATGTTTGAGAGAAAACTATTTTCTCATGCTTTTCCCACAGAGGTTTGGAAGGTGATCTATAAGCTAAACTGAGAGCATATTTTCTGTAAATTCACATTATCTTTCTCAGTCATGTGAAAATGAAGTCTGACATTCTCAGTAAAACATGTACATCCAACAAGGGCAGAGACTGTCAGTTGATTCCCTTGTGTTCTACTGCAGCTTCCCAGAGTGTTCCAAAGAACAACTAGAGCGCTAACAGTCCTACTTATGACAAACGTATTGCACACCTGAAGCCATCTTGATTGGAATAAGGTGGTAACTCTTAAAACATTTAATTTAAAAAGGAACAAAATGAGGGGGTTCATTTTGCCATAGAAAGTATGATTAGTGCTGCAGAAAGAACAATTAGGGCACATTTTGAGTGACTTCTCAAATCCTCTTCTATTTCATTAAAAAATTCTGACATGCAGACTGAAACATGCACTTTCAATACCAGCAGCAGACTTCCCTGGTGAGCAGTAGCTTTACTACAGTGATCTAATAAGCAACTAGAGTGCTAACATTCTGAATTTATGGCAAATGTGTGACACATCTGCATGCCTTCTTGATGGAATCAAAGTAAAAAACTGAAAGTATTTCCTACTGAGGAGACTGTAGTAAATGAGGAAATTAGGAAACTTCATAACAAGTAAGTCTCCCAAAATGGCCACCAGAGACAAAAGAGCTCAAATGCAGCCCAAATATCACCCAGATGTAGCCCAAGTATAGCCCAATGAAAGAATGTCCCAGAGTGTTCTAACGAACAACTAGAGCGGTAACAGTCTTACTTATGACAAAAGTATGGCACACCTGAAGCCATCTTGATTGGAATAAAGTGATAACACGTAAAACATTTAATTTACAAAGGAACAAAATGAGGGGGTTCATTTTGCCATAGAAATTATGATTAGTGCTGCAGAAAGAAAAATTAGGGCACATTTTGACATCTCAAATCCTCTTCTATTTCATAAAAAGATTCTGACATGCAGACTGAAACATGCACAGGGCAGTGTTGTGTAACCTAACTAGTCTCTAAAGTTGTAATATAAAATATGTGCTGGGGAGTGTAACGGTGCATATGCACTGTGACAAAGATATGGATCCCAGATTGTAATATGTATGGCATAGCGCTGTGCGTTATATCATAGGCATCGAGGAAGGCACGTTAGATGGGGCAATATAACCCGTGCAAAGGCAAGTGTGGCATGACATATTCACGGGGTGGTGTTACAGTGCACATGGGCTAGAGAGTGTCATAGCATACGCACTAGCTGGTGGAATACAACACAGAGGTGTGTGGCACTCGGCGGGCACTGGTGGGTGTAACACAGCATTGGGCTCAGCCAGGAGCACGCTGTGACTCTCAAGTGAATGTCGTCTCCTTTCCAGAGAGTAAAATAAAAAGTATTACACATCCGGCGGTGGATGTGTGTTTTATTAACCGTGAGGGGGGTTTCTTGCATAGTTTGGTCGAATTTTTGTCGAATCCCCTTTGAATGGCTTGGTGTGCGTGTGTATTAAATGTGCCCGTCAATAGCTACCCATGTTTGTATAAATAAACGACAAGGGTGTCTACTTGGAGAGTAACCACCGGCGGGGGTGCCGGGATTAGGCACGGTAGGGCGTCAGACACGTCAGAGGTGCACTAGCAGTGTAAATACATTCCACGTGGATTCATTGTATGCATAGTCGCCTTTTAATGAATATCACGCAAATCGTCATGGTGATAGGTACATACGGTTTGCCCAGCATGTCCTAGGTGTTTCTATAAATATATATATTTTTTTTAAATAATAAAAAACAAAGGCTGGCCTCGGGGGATGGGGTCCCCGGGGCCTTAAGTGGCCTGAGGAGGGGGGCAACGCAGCCCCCTACTAAAGATTTTTATTTTTTTTTAAACGCCATGACCCGGGGGTTGGGGTCCCCGGGGCCGATTAAGGCCTTGGGAGAGCCAAATGTATTTTTTTCAACAACAAAAATTAGGGTGCAGGCCCTGGGGGATGGGGTCCCCAGGGGCAATAAATTAGAAAAAGGAGGGGGGCCACACAGCCCTCCTTCTTAAAAAAATAAAATAAATAAAAGACTGGCATCGCGCCGGAGGCTACGCCCCCTCCTTGCAGCACTCTGCAAACGCGCCCCCTGGCCAGTTGTAAGTTGGGGAATTAATTCCCCTTCAATACTGAGGGTCACTGAGGGCCAACTAGCCCAACAGGTATCTCAAGTATGCGCCAGGGAGCTGCGTTGCAGACAGGTGTTCTGAGGCCACGCCCCTTTTTACACCTCTATGCAACGCAGCTCTGTGGCGCTTACTGGAGGTACCTAGTGGGCTAGTTTGACCGTAGGGACCCTTAGGATTCAAGGGGACTTAAACTCTCAACTTAGAACGGCCACAGGGCGCGTTTACACAGTGGTGAAGGGAGGGGATGTGGCCTGAGGTGACATGTGCAAACACGCCCTGTGGTGCGTTTTAAGTTGGGGAAATAATTCCCTTTCAATCCTGAGGGACCCTGGAGGCCAACTAGCCCACCAGGTGCTTCCAGTAAGCGCCACTGCTCTGCGTTGCAGAGAGGTGGTGCAGGCCGTGCCCCTTTTTACACCTCTCTGCAATGGCGCTTACTGGACGTACCTAGTGGGCTATTTTGCCCATAGGGACCCTCAGGATTCAAGGGGACTTAATCTCCCAACTTAAAAAATGGCCACAGGGCATGTTTACACAGTGGGGAAGGGAGGGGACGGGGCCTGGGGTGACGTGTGCAAACACACCCTTTGGCGCGTTTTAAGTTGGGGAAATAATTCCCCTTCAATCCTGAGGGCCCCTGGGGGCTAACTAGCCCACCAGGTGCTTCCAGTAAGCGCCACTGAGCTGTGTTGCATCATGAGCTGTGATGTCATTTGAGATGTCATCATTGATGTCATGAGTGATGTCACTGACCATGTCATGAGTGATGTAATATGTGACGTCATCAGCAGTGCATTGGGGGTGCGTGAGTTATAGTTAGCTGAACTAACTATAATGGGGGAATTTCAATGGTTTTGTACGAGTGAAAAGTCCAGCTAACTATAACGCCCCTGAAACCTATGGTTTTTTCAGTGAATATATATATATATATATATATATATATATATATATATATATATACATACATGCAGCTACTCAGACTCCTCGAACCTCCGCAGTGATGCGCACGCAGCAGCAGCAGCGGCGAACAGAGGAAAACGGACCCCGATTACTGGCAGGTAGATTTTTATTCTGCTCCTTCTCTCAGTGACGCGTTTCGGGCACAGCCGAGCCCTTGATCACACACTGGTAACAGTCCGCCATTACAATTTGAATATGCTAAGTGAGTTTGCTTACTGTGTCACGTGATCATAGACACAGAAAACAGATTTCCGAAAAGACAGATTACGTGAAGTCACTTGAACAATCGCCATGAATTTAAATACATCTATTGTTACTAAATTTGTGTGCACAATATTGCTGTATAAATACATATAAAAGCATCACTTAAAACATATATCAGTTGGTCCAAATTTTAAAATAAAAAAATGAACATGACCTAAATGCAAATACATATGGTTATATTTACATATCAACACTGGAATGGATAAAAAATGTAACACATTGTTAAAAACTGTCAATAAATAGGATATAAAATATCACTAATAAAACAGTAGCAATATAGTGCCACAATATCCAGACATGAGCCAGCGAGAGTCATATATGTGAGCTATTAAGTATCATATATATATATACATACATACATGCTACCTTTTGTCATAAAAGCGAGTATCTAGCTAGATTTTAATTTACTGAGATTGCTGGATGTATTGTGAGTTTTGAACCTGTGTTCACCTTGCATCTGCCACCCCCTCAAGAAGCCTTGGGCTGCTTCAGTCATGTGTCACTGAGAGTCAAGTGCTGAAGGAGTACTTGGTCAGATGCTCAGGGCCCACAGTAGGTCAGCCACAGGATATCAGCAGTAAAAGGCCTTAACCTCCACGGTTGGGCCCAGTAACTCCTGCTTGCCATATGGCCCTCTGAAATGAGTTCCTATATGTTGCAAAAATGATGCTTTACAGGAACATATATTCTACCTATTACAGGAAACTCCATCCATCACCAAGAGTTGATATCTTACACTCCATGTATGTGAAATCGGAACAGTGAACACCTGCTTTTTCTATTTTTCTCAAGATTCCTGCATGCTATGTGTCTGAGAAGATATGTTTTCAATGCTCTGGATATATCAGATGGGTTCTTAGATGTCATGTCAGGCATGCTAATATGTCAATGGTTTCTGGTTAGCTCTGCACTATCAAGTCATCTCTGCAGCTGCTCACCTTTGAAACACCAGGCATGGGTGTGCTCTCAAAGGTGGAAACCATGACTGAGAATGGAGCAACCCAGGCTCAAAATGATATGTTGCCAATTTTCTGTTAGATTGACATATATTTAAATAAAATGACCTGTGGGGTCCTTTTTTTTTTGTCCAACCCCTCCGGGCTTCATTTCATCTGAGGGTTTAAACCATGTATGGTCCTCTTCTGGGCCCACATTTGTTCTTCGTGGATGCGGCTATTAATCTCATGTTGCCTACACTTTTGAGACAAGAGATATCAACCTTTAAAGATGCAGTGGAAAACGTATCCCAGAAGTGAAAATTAACAAAGTTTCTTAGGCAAATAACTCTTGAAAATATAAGTTGAGAATTGTGATATTAAATGTGCTAATATTTTATTGAAGTTCACTATAGGATGCAATCATTGTATATGGTCAGGATCAACTAGTGACCATGAACAATATAGTCATTACCATCAGGCTTTGATAGGCTGATGGTGTATTCAGATCCCCTCGTATAGGATCGGATTAAGTTCCTCATACAGAATTCCTTGTTAACTGCTCTGCAGAGAGAGTCAGTGTCTTTAGAGGGGTGGTGGGCTTGGGAAAGGAGGGGTTTGTGGAGAGCAGAGAAAGAGGCCTCTCTGGGGGGCCATTGTATTCTCCACCTGTGGTCCTGAATTGGGTGGCTATTTCTCTGCTCGTCGCTACGACCCCTCTCCACGTGTGGCTTTACCAGGTGAGGATGTGCACCAGATAAAACCATATCTGATAATATCAGGTCCAGAAACATGGACCACTCCTATTGGGGATCCCTCCCTGGCGAGACTAGTTCAGGCAGCTAGGAAAATGGATAGTTTGCTTCCTATGGAGATCATCACAGGCTGCACTTTTCCCCTGTGACGATCACTTTCAGTGGAGTGCCAATTTTCATTTTCATTGGGTGTATTCGTAGTAAGATCCCCTCTATGTAGTATCTTTCTTCTTCCTTTGTTTTTTTTACAAACGTTAATTGTGATCCTTAGTGATGTCTCTGCTGTATTATGAACTGAACCATAATTTGGATCGTGTTCATCGCAAACAGCTAATTTTGTTGGCTCTCCTTAACATTACATGGCCATACGTTATGTGTTTAGTAAATTGTGTAGTTTCATCAGGTTATATTCAAAGTCTATATATAGTTATGGTGTTATTAAAACGTTTCTTGTGTGTCTAAATAACTTCTACGGTTAAACCTTTCCCTTTTTTTCCAGGAAAAATAACAACTGTGTTACGCAGCATCCGGCCTCATCCTTGGCGCCACCTCCTCAGAAAGTGTACTGTAATTCCAGACAGATAGTCTGGAATGGACCGTGCGCACAGATGAGGAGAGTTACACTTGCTACACCAAATTTCTAACAAATGTGACCCACCCCATGTATTCGTGAAGTGGAGTCTGCAAATGCACGCGCTCGAAGCAGTTTTGTTTTACCCGCAGTTGCGAGAGGATCGTTTGACTAACTTTTGGCGTACTTGCAGGTCAGCGGCAGATTTAAGACTCGGTTGTTTTTTTTAGGATGTGTTTATTTAGACTACTTCTCATTAGATACTGGTCCTCAGTGTACTTCATTTTTGTTACAGGTGGCCCGTATTTCAAACGCATTCACCAACGGTGCCTTCGTGAAATAGGTACCAATATTTCCTTTTTAGGTCTCGCCTGACCCAGCGCATGCGCTGGTCTGGCGAGACTTATTGAGAGGGCTCCAAAAAGTGCTACCAGGCAAGCCTAGAGCTACAGTGCATGTGCACGGGCGCGCGCGCTGCGCTTTACCGCAATTACTTTCACTTTCCCGGCCGCACGGCCACTTTGATGTTTGATCGTGATCGCCATCACTTTCACTTTCGGGGCCGCACGGCCGCTTTGCATAGCCAATAGGTCTCGCTTTTGGGACCTTATAAGTATTTAGTTATGCAACTGTTGCATGGCTAAACACTTATAAGGTCCCAAAGGCGAGATCTATTGGCTATGCCAATGCTTGTTACTGCTTGTACTTGGTCTACTTGGCCACGTTATCCGTCTTATATGTTTAACTCCTTGTTTTAGGAGCTCGTGGCAAGTTGTCGTCTTTCAGGGTACTGGCATTTCTGGCAATTCCCAGTAAGTGCAACGCATCTCTATGGTCTGCACTCCTTGATCTGAGCACATGCGTTTTTAGGTCTCGGCTAGGCAGCGCATGCGCTGTCTTGTCGAGAGATGCTGTATACAGTATTGTGGGAGGAAGCTCCGCCCACTTTCCCTCTACGTTTTTCATTGGCTTTAATCATAAATGCTGCATTTTGATTCGTTTTTGGGTTGTTAGTCCCGCCACCTGACTGCGATGTTGTCATTTATATCCTTCCCTGGCTATTGGCCCTTTTACTCCAAAACTATTTTAGCCCCTGTGTTCCCCCCTGCCCCCTCCCGCAGTCCGTGACTTTTTGCCCCCACCCCTCAGCCCCCCCACTCCCGTTTGTGCCTTCCTGGACTCCCACCCTCCCAGTTCCAATGCAATAGATCTCGCGTAAAAAGGCGTCCTACTGCATTAAGAAATGCTTGTTTGGCGTGTGATTGGTGGGTGAAATGGCACTCTTTGTCTTGCATGCACGCGATGCCTTACATCGTGCGCATGCGTGACAAAGCAGTGGCGTTTTTACAATTCATAGCGTGAGGCAGAGACAGCACATGCAGCTTCCTGCAGCCTTCTCTGAGCCGAGATTACAATGGTGAGACAAATTACAAGCAGGCGCCGCCTCATTATGCCGCGTTAGCCTCAGGTCTCGGCTGCGCAACGCTCACAGGATCAACTGTGTCAATACGCGCCATTCCCGACCCTGGCATTAATGAAAACTTTTCTCATCTGCTTTGCCGCCAATGGGATCACTAGATGTCCATGAGTAAGTTCTTTTTTCCGGAAGGGCTGGGCTGCTGCTGAAACAGGTTCAGCAATGAGATGATTTTGCAGCCGAGGGTTTCATGTGACACTCATTTACATGTTTCAACTGGTTCACACACCCATCTGCCGACTGCCCTCCTGCCGATGACATGAAATACCTGCCTGCGATCGTTTGTTTGTTTTTCTGCGTGGCGGTTTCACAGAGCGGCTCATTGTCCCCTGTGCTGAGGAAATATCTCCAGTTTGAGCGACTTCCGAGGACATTCCCGTGTAAATCTCTCAGAGTAAGTGATAAGCTTGCTGTTAACCCTAAGCGGTGGTTTTCCGAGGGGTTGGTAGAAACTTTGAATAACTTGCAGTGCGCCCTCTCCGCTCTTTTCTTTCCAGTCTAGCCGGGGTGCGTGTCCTCGCTTTGCAAATCTAATCTACTTTGCAGCAGAAGAGTTGTTATCCGGGAAGGGCAGAAAACAAGCAGTGCATATGCAAATTATTTTTTCAACTTTGGCAAGTGCCTTAATTTTGAATTAAAATGTGTGCGTACATTTTTTTTTAATTCTGAATAATTGCGATAAGGACTTGTCAGAGCGAGTGTGCAGGCAATCAGCGAGGCCACCTGGGCTGGTCGAAGAGGGCATCAGAGAATGCAGTGGGTTCTTACACTAGATGAACGCAGACTGTTTTACGGTGGGAACAGCATAGTACCGCTAGGGGCACCCCACTGTCCCCCCTCCCCCAAAATACATACCCAAATAACACACACACAGACTGTTGAGTTGGGTAAAATTTGCTGCAGGTTTATTACATATTACAATATGTAATGGGTGGGTTATCTTACGGGCAATCCAAGGGCAGGCAACCAACTGGGCCGCCTGCCCGCCTGATGAGCCGGGCAGCGCTGGAGCGAACCCCGCCTTTGCTGCCATCCAGGTGATTCTTTTCTAGGATCAGGTGCCGTTGGTAAATTCTACTCACGCCCCCCCTCTCGGGGCAGAGCGTCGCATAGCAAACTCCCCGGTTGTTCAGGCCCACAACCGCCCGCAGGACTAGTGGGGCGGCGACACGGCTTCCGGGACCTTCCCCTGAGGCTCCTCGGTTTTGGCTAAGGCACCCCCTATGGTGCCGCGCAGAGGTACCCTTGGTACCGGCCTTCTTCCAGATCGCCCTGTAACTCCGCCTGCAACGAAAAAAGAAACATTACAACGCTCTGAAACCCCCCCACCCGACCCCTACGCTGGGTAAGCCGTAGGGATTGATGCGGCGTCCTGGGCGACAAAGAGGTCGCCAGGAGGGTGGGGGAAGGCTAAATAGCCTCCCCTTCCCCACAGGGGCCAGGAAGTGACGCGCTTGTGCATCACTTCCGGGCAGCACGAGGAGAGTGGAACACCAGCCGGCGTCCCCGCCCCCTCCCCTTGGGACGGGGTGGGGAGGAGTGACCGGTGCCCCGGCGGCACTAGGGCGCCGACCGCAGTAGTGGCCCCCTGCAGGGGCCGCGGTCGGCGGCATTTCCGTTGCTTTTGCTAAACTTTGAACGTCATGCTGCGTTAGTGCACACGCCTTGAAGCACAGACATGACACTATGTGAAACCACAAGTTAAATAAATACTTTTTCTATTAGCAGCTCTTAAACAGTTCCACCGTTTGTATTTTATCTTCGCTTTTGTGTTTAACAGGGTATGTGGCAAAAGTCACAAAAACGACGGAGACAAACGAGAGCGGAGGAGCACCCTTGGCTTGTTTGCAGTTTGATTTAAATTTCGCTTTAAGACAATGCAGTTTTCCAACATCTGCGGAGTTTGGCTCATTCTGTCCGACCGAACAAACCAAGGTCTGTTTTGGGGTTCATAATAAAATACCTGAAAGTTAGTACGCTAGTTAAACATGTGTAGTCATGTTGTAGATGCCTTTGTTGTCATTTCTGCAACCCAGCAGAGTGCTGTGACAGACTGAGTCTGTTACAAAGGAGGGCATTAAGTACCCAGAACCACAATTCTGGCAGAAGATTAGATTCTGACGTAGGTTTTGTCTCGGCTGAGGCAATTTTTGCTGTGATCACCACTACCTAAGAAGTGACATGTCTTGGTCAAAACTGAACAATGGAATTGCTTTCTTGTGGCCCTGACCTCCAATTAAAGACATAATTCACATTCTTAGCATCGACGTCGATTCACCAAAATGCCAGGGCTAACGGAAATGACACCATATGCCCCTTTCACACCAATTTGTGCCATGGCACCGAATGATGGAGGGAATCTGAATGAATCCACAGTCAAGAGATCTGGGTTAAGTTCATTGTTCTTTTGCTCACCATGCCCCACCCCAGTTTGGACCAGTCATATGCAAATCAGTCTTGACCCTGCTCCTCGTCGGAACAGTACAGCCCGAACTACCAAGCCAGGTCCTCCCTGCTTATGAGACAATCATCCTTGGACCGTTGTCAGGGTAACACCCCTCATCTAAACTGAAATAGCCTGGCATGCAAAAAACAATGGATTCAACCCAGATCTGTGTATGGGGGTGAATGTTTGATTGGATCAGCATTCCGTCCATCATCTGTTTGCTTTTCACACCATTAACATCACAGGAAATGACCTCATATTACCCTTGATTTGATGATTTAAAAGAAACTGATGTCACGTTACTTCTAGGATGTTACATTGTTAATGTTAGGAAATGAGCAATAAGTACAGGTTCAATGACAAGACAGCAGTTATGGAAGCAGATTCATGTCTAATGAAGTTACTTCTAGATTTTAACCTGAGTGCCACCAAGATATGCCAACGGTCAAGCCACCACCTGCCAAGGTCATACTGTCATATGCAATGATGGTCTAAAGTGCTTGGGCACATTTGTTGTATGCTTGTGCATCCGTCAACATTGCTTTCCTTCCCAACCCAGCATTTCCCTTACCTACATGGCATTCATCACATAAATGGTCTGAAATTTAAATCCTGTTCTATTTTAATGTGAATCTGCTGTATTTTGGATTTGATAAGGTTAAAATTGCTGTATGTGACGTATCATTTAAGAAAGAATATCAATCAATCGAACAGCATTCGTAAACCACAGCACTGTCCCCCCTTCAGGGTTATCTAAGCGCTGTATCGCCATCGAAAAGCCAGCTCTTGAGTCTGTTTCTGAAGTCTGCCAGTGAGGGGGCTGTACGCAGCTTGGAGGTGTCTCGGCAGTGATGTAGGAAAAGAAGCAGCCGCCACTTCAGCTGCGATGGTTGTGGTGGTGTGTGTGCCAGGGCGAATGAAGAAGAGTGCAGGTGTGTAGAGGGTTGGGGACATTTCAGTTGATGGTTGATGTAAGCAGGTCCTAGGTTGTGGAGGGCTTTGTTGGTCTGTGTGAGGACCTTCAGCTGTCATCTCATCTTGATGGGGAGCCAGTAAAATACCAGAATCACTTTAGAATTCTCTAGATTCCAGTCCATAGAAACCGTCTTCTACGAGCACCCATAGACAATATTTTTTCCCAAAATCTTGAATTTTCAGTGATATGACCACCGAAGCCCCTGATTTTATATTAAAAACAGAGCTGTGGACTATACCATTTACCACTAAAAGGCAATATTTCTCTCCTTGTGTTCCCATACCTGGTGTGTCACACAGTTTAGTGCTTACATTACCTCCATGTTAAAAAAACTGTAGATTTTTCAGCACCCAGGCTAATGTGCTGCATAGCTAAATACATATAAGGTCTCAATTTGTCTACAGAGATCCATAAACAATTTAGTAATCTACCTGGAGCAGGAACATCTTGAACTTAATAAAGAAAAAACAAAAATCATTTGACTAGTGGATCATAAAAAAGCGAAATTTAAATGGTCGGCTAATGGGGCAACAGTGGAAGAACAGCATTCCTACAAATACCTTGGTGTAACAATAGGGCAAAATGCCTCGCACAAAGTTCATAAATTGGCTCTCAAAGCAAAAGCTCAATAATTAATTTACTCCTATAAGCTTCTACGTAAAAAAATTGACTGCCCGAATTACACGTACTTGTTAAAAACAATGGCTGCACAAATTTTGCCTAGTCTATCGTATGGTTTGGTCACCTGGTGTGGTAAGGAAGTAATCTTGCTAAACGAGCTATTGTTAAGGATTTATAAGGCCGTCTTTGCATTGCCTAAATCCGCATCTCCAGCTCAGGTCCGTCTGGAATTTGGCCTTCAGCACCAAAAATTCAGAGGAATGAGCGGTTTCGTTAAATTGTGACCGCTATTGAGCAACTGGCACCCTGCACTTTATTCCAAGCCCTTGCCCTGCTGCTGACGCACCAAGCACTTTGCCGACGGTCCCTGGAGGGACGATAAAGTAACGGACGCGGTCCCGCATCGCGGGAGACCACTATTGAGCAACTGGCACCCTGCACTTTATTCCAAGCCCTTGCCCTGCTGCTGACGCACCAAGCGCTTTGCCGACGGTCCCTGGAGGGACGATAAAGTAACGGACGCGGTCCCCATCGCGGGAGACCGCCATTGAGCAACTGGCACCCTGCACTTTATTCCAAGCCCTTGCCCTGCTGCTGACGCACCAAGCACTTTGCCGACGGTCCCTGGAGGGACGATAAAGTAACGGACGCGGTCACACATCGCGGGAGACCGCTATTGAGCAACTGGCACCCTGCACTTTATTCCAAGCCCTTGCCCTGCTGCTGACGCACCAAGCACTTTGCCGACGGTCCCTGGAGGGACGATAAAGTAACGGACGCGGTCCCCATCGCGGGAGACCGCCATTGAGCAACTGGCACCCTGCACTTTATTCCAAGCCCTTGCCCTGCTGCTGACGCACCAAGCACTTTGCCGACGGTCCCTGGAGGGACGATAAAGTAACGGACGCGGTCACACATCGCGGGACGCGCGCGGGCGTACCCGGGCGAAGACCGGGCCTAGACGGGCCCGTCTTAGCCCGTCATAGACCGTAGTAGACTGGACTGGGCCACGTTTCTTGAGCCTGTAAGGTACTGTGCGAGCGGGGTCTATGATTGTTCCACCTTTGTGACTGTGCTCTTTGCTAACATATGCTTTATTCTGATCGTGATTGGTCCTCTAATAGGAATAACCATCTAAGGAGGGAGGGTAATCGCGCTTTTTTCTTTGAGGCTAAAGTGCCCTAGATATGGGGAAACGAAAGGCACAAACCGTTCCCCACAATGTTAATAGACAGTCCAATCCGCAGACGCGCTCACGTCAGACATTACTGACCTATTTAACTGGGGCAGTGGGAGTAATTGAACAGCAGATTCTTACTGTTGAGGAGTCGCTAAGCACGGCTAACTTAGAACCTACTATAAACCCAATAGCTGACAATTTTACTCAGGGGTGCTCTGACATTCCAACTGTAATTGTACCAATTAATACCAATGCGTGCAGTGTGGACATATCAGACCACATTACAGAAAGTGATCACGAGCAGGAAGGTCAACCACCCCCGAAGCGAGCCAGAAATCCTGCCCCCACCGCAAAACCTACGGGGAACTTAGGTGTATCGCTGGTAATACCCCAACTGAAGACGCGAAAAAAGATCTACAAAAAGGCCCCCCCGTTAGCTATGCAAAAACCAGGGGATAGAGGCAAGCAATTAGGTACCCTGAATGTCCACATTGAAAAGGAAGTAATAAAGACGAACGATAAACTGGACTCTCTGGATGCTTTTATTAGAATAACACTAGACAACCTAACTAAAAGAATTGGGAAGCTAGAAGATCTAGTACATACTAGCCTTAGTAAAACACAGCAACTCTCTGAGGATTTATTAGATATGCACAAGTGCAAGGAAGTAGGTAGCGACAAGAGAGAAAACCCTCAACCGGCCGGTATTTTATCTGCCAGCAATGAGGAATGGAGTAGAGGCCCACAATGTAGGCCAGAGAACAATTCCTCTTCCATTCAAGAGTCTAATTTAATTAACCATCCCCTAACTATGCCCATATCTACAAAGGTCCCGGGCCCTAATTACATTCCTTCTATTACTGGGCAGGGCCATGTAGATGATCAATGTAATAAAAACCCGGACCTACCACCTGCAGCCACCCCTTACGTAGTCGTGCTAACAAATGTACCGAGCCTCCCAAAGGGGATCACGGAATCCTGGGAGAGCTTAAGAAATAAGTCATTACATTGGTTAGGTTCCAGAACTGGCCTCACAGAAAGGCTGTACGATGATTTTAAGGTGGCCAGAAGGGCATCGTGGATTGGTAAAGGCCAGAAGCTCATGAGGGGGAACTGTGTGATCCTATCTTTTAAATCTCCAAACCTGGTCCGTGAAATATTGTACAGGGCTGGGCCCTCTCCTACCATCACTCAGGGCATTAATTTGGTACCGTTAGGCTTTTTTTACCATCCAGCTACCCTCAGCAAACCTGCCCACACCAGGGAAACCTTTATTCCGGCCTCCATAAATCGGTTTAACGTCCCTGTCCAAAACCGATTCGAAACCTTTTCAAACCTTAACTTAGTTGATTGACAACAACTGGGGGAACCTCCTTGTATAGATATACTCAATACCACGGACCGGGTGCATAGAAAGAGTTTCTCTGATTCACTATCCATTAACATCTTAGACGAGCCACTCGCACATAATGACCCAGTAAGTATCGGCCCAGCGCAAGAACTGGTGGCTACCAGTACACCGGTGGGAGTTTCTAGCCCAGCACAATATATTTGTCCACCGCAGCCTCAAGTTAATAAAGCAGGGATAAATGATTATGGAAGAGGTCCAGAGGCCCAGAGCAAAATATTATTTTGGAACATTGCAGGGCTAAAATCAAAGGTAGACAATCCCCGGTGGATAGAGTTCATTAACAATTTTAATATAATTAATGTACAAGAAACCTGGATGAAAGACCCCCTACACATCAGTGGATATAAAACATTTCATACGCCAGCCACCGCAACATCATCCGGCAGAGCCAAGGGGGGGGCTGTGCACATATGTTTCTAATTACCTCATTGTCGGGAAAATTGAATTTACATCCACCGATCCTCATTATTATTTTGTGACCCTCCATCTGGATAGTACTTTCTGTTTAGTAATTGTAAATTTTTACAATAATATGTTACCGGCTGTGGCTATAGATACCCTGAGGTCATTGAGCTGCTGTTTGCATACACTAATTACCCGACTAAAGAAGGAGGTGTTCGTGATTTGGGGTGGGGATTTTAACTCTCCTTTCTGTAAATATACCGATGACGAAGTTTGTGGGCTGACGTATGGAAATGGGGAAAGCTTTGTTCACTTCCCGCATACACCATATGGGGATGCTCTAAATGATATAATGTTTACTCTTGATTTGGGGTTTGTTAATAGATTGTGTTCCCCTATGATTCCCTTTACCCCCACTTTTCATGCGCGAGGTCTATCATCTACAATTGATTTTATCTTGTCTTCATGTAGATATTCTCCTTGTACCAATAATTTTATGACACATGCGATAGCCATAAGTGATCACTTTCCCCTCAGTGTTGATGTTACTATGCTTAAACAGAGTACTAATGCAAGATCAATAGCTGCTGACAATGTTGACCACATTGTTGGTATTAGACAAAATGGGTTTGCACTAAAATGGTCTAATGTAAATACTAATGAACTCATTTTAAATATTGTTATTAATTGTAAAAGCATGTTTCTGAAATGTCTAGACGAGACCACATCCAGCAATGAGATTAGGGAAAATTTCCTGACAATCTCAAAATATATAAAAGACTCACTATCTGCTAAAAACAATGGGGCCCCGAGAAGAAAACAAGGCTGGTTCAATCCTGAATGCTCAAAAGCGTATATAAATCTTAAAAACTGTATTCATGCACCAGTCAAAAACAGTGTACAAATAAGGGAGGCAAGACGTAATTACAAAAATGTCCTTAAAAATGCTAAGTCTACCTTAAAACAAAACACTTGGCGGGCTTTACGTGACGCTGCAGATAGTCATGATTTTTCAGCTTTCTGGAAAGTGGTCAACTCACCTTTTATGGCAGACAAGGACTTGGCAGTCATGGAGATTGCCATTTCGGAAGCTGAATGGGTAAAACATTACTCTAGCTTATAAAAAAAACTCAATCCTAGAGGAACAAGGTCCCACACTCAATACCCTAGACATAGTACATGATCTCAAAATGAATTTTACCCTAAATGAGATTATTGCAGCTATTCATTCTAGCCCCTCTGGCAAAGCCCCAGGCCCAGACGGCATTCCTGCGGACCTTTTTAAATCAAATACAGCACTATGGGGTCCTCTTTTAACCCAGGTCTCTAATGCCTGTAATAACAGTGCCTTTTTACCAACTTGGTACGATTCTTTGATCGTGCCAATTTTTTAAAAAGGAGACAGATCGAACCCAGCCTGCTATCGTCCGATATCGCTGCTGGACTCCACCACCAAGATTATAGGCCGGGTTCTACTGAATAGATTACAGACCTGGGCTGATGAACAAGACCTCATTAGTGACCTCCAATATGGGTTTCGTGAGGGTCTGGGCACTGTCGAACAGGGATTGAACTTCCACATTTTGATGGAAAAGTATACTAAGGCAAAAAAGGGCAGACTTTTTATGACCTTTGTTGACTTAACGGCAGCTTTCGACTGTGTCATGCATGATAAGCTATGGTTGATTTTAGAAGGGCTTGGAGTAGATCTTTTAATCATTGCTTTTTTAAGGGAACTCTATTCTGGAGCTAGGGCTAAGGTGAGATATGGAAGGAATGGGGAATGCACGAGTCACTTTGGAATTGAAAAAGGGGTGAGGCAGGGCTGCGTCCTTGCCCCATTTCTCTTCACCTTATATATAAACGGTTTGGAATCCATTTTAATTAAAGAGTGTAGGGACCTACCCAAGGCGACCAAGCGTCCTATCCCGGCACTTCTGTATGCAGATGATGCTGTTTTAATGGCTTGCACCCCACTTGCACTTCAAAAGGTAGTTAATTCATTCACTGGTTTTATGTCAAACTTGGGACTGTCTATAAATTGCTCAAAGACCTATACCATGAAATCTGGGGCAGGGACAAACAAAAGGGTTAAGACTATATATATATCAACGCCAGCCCAATTGAGCAAACAAAAACATTCTCCTACTTAGGGATCTTATTTGATAGGACAGGAACTTGGACTGAGGCGATTAAGAGTAGACGTCTGTTGTTTGCCAGGGCACTAGCGGCCCTCTCAAACTTCAGCCGTAAACTAGGTAGGCGCCCACCGGTTGAACTCATACATATTTACAAGGCCAAATGTGTCCCCATTGCTATATATGGAGTGGGTGTATGGGGTTACGCTGACACAAAGATCATGCAGATCGCGGATAACATGTTTTTGAAGTTCCTTTTAGCAGTACCCCAAAGCACTTCAACACATATAGTACACATGGAACTGGGTATTCCATATCTGGAAGACCCCATTAAAATCCAACCCGTACTCCTGTGGCACAGAATTTGGCTGTCAGAGGAAACTGGATTTAACCGTTACCTATTGGCTGACGTACTGAAGTCTGATGGTGCTAAATACATTAGGTGGTTGGAATATGTGAAAAAATTAATGTCAGACATAGGACATCCTGAATACTATACAGACCCCAGTGCTATGCGCACTATTTCTAGGAAAGAGCTTAAGGCCTGCTGTATGGATTATTTGGGTGAAAAAAGAACAACTAGTGAGATGAAAAAACCCACTGCTCAAGCTCACTATCTGACTCTGTCGTCACCTACCATCCAGTTATACCTATCACTAACTGACTATGATTTTGATCGTCTCTTGTTAACCCGTTTTAGATTCAATATGATATTTAGACTCCTAAGCTTCCCATTGATGAATGACTGGTCCAGACATCTGTGTAAATGCCCCTGCGATGGTACCTCTATGCAATCCACCATTCACATTATTTTATTTTGTAAATATTACGAAGTACAAAGAAAGAGATGGATTGTCCCAGTTTTAAAGACTTTTGGCTTGAGATGCTGTCGCCCGGCCCTTTTAGCATTGCAATTTTTAGAGAATGAATTCGTCATTGCTTCTGTTACTGTATTTCTTAAAAATGTTTTTAGATGTAGGAAAACAATGATCATGTGATTTTTAATACTGTACTTTGATGGTTATTGTATATTATAACCGAATAAAGTGATGATGATGGTGTCATAAATTTCGCTCTTCTGCATCCGACTCTATGAACAGACTATGTTGGGATGAAATTAGGGATCAGATGAACTTTGAAACACCGATGTCATGGGGCAACTTCCTGAAAACATCCTTGGATGAGCTGGAATTACAAACCGCGTGGGAAAAAGTGGCCGACAATGCAACTTTCAGCAAAGCTGCAAACGCATCAGCAAAAAGGAAATCTCTGCTGGCAGATGAAAAAGAACTTAGCAAACGCCGGCACGGATGGACAGTTATTAACTCATATAAAACCTTAAGGCCTCAAGCTTATTTATCTGCTCATTTTAGCCAGCATATAAAAAAGAGTTTTACGAATTTCAGAATGGGAATGCACGATTCAAAAGATCTGTATCCAACTTGGAAAAAGCCCCTTTTATCTGAGAACTGCCGACTATGTGGTTACAAATCAGAAACATTAATCCACTTATTATGTGCTTGTCCAGCAGTTTTGCCTGAAAGGAGACAGTGCTTAAAACTTATTTTTAATGCCTTGGAAATTCGTTCGAGCAGGCAAGCGGTAATAAGATGGCTGGAGGGGACGTCCATCATCTTGGCCTGCAGCGGCGTCAAATACATGATAATGGTCAGAAAACTTTTATATCTCGCTGACGCCGTTCAATCTGGATTGTAGCCAATTTTTCATAATCCTTCCACCATATTAATTAGGTGGGCAGCAAGCCACGTCCCTTTGTAAGCTGAAATACACAGTAAAGTCAAACAAAGTCATTATCATTAGGGTTTCGGCGTGTAACATGTAAGCACCGACTAGAAGGTTTTTGCGAGCAGGAATTATCGTAAATGTATTTAACGTAGTGTAATAGTACTTTTTGTACTCCTTGTAATTTTATCGCGATTTTATGTAAATATGATGGGGAATTGTAAAGATTTTAATTAATCAAACAATAAAAGAATTGAATTGAATTATAAGGTCTCAAAGGCGAGACCGATTGCATTGCAAATGCTTGCTTCCTTTGGGTGTCGCTCTGCAGTTTATGACACATGAGCATGCTCATTTCATGCCTTGGGGTTTCTAGGTGTGTTTTTATGTCACCATGATTGTTGCTTGCCCATTCCATTGCCATTCTACCGTTGTCTCTGCGCTATCTGTACTTACCACCACGAGTTGATATGTTTACTTGTGCACAGCGTGTATGGTCTTTTATTCCTGCTATTGCAGTTCCCTGGGGTGTCGCTGGAGTGGATGGCTCTATCTGTTTTTGCATAAAATTTCGCATTGTTACCACATAATCGAAATACATGTTCGTTTTTTACCGGCAGTGGCCCCTGAGGAAGGGACACGAGGTCCCGAAATGCATTGGGCCGAAGGTCATCAATCGCCACTCTCTGTGTTTACATTGTCATAAATGTTATGATTGTGAAACGTTTTCCATGCATTGATTATCATGAATCAATGATAATTGTACTCGTATACATTGAATGATGTTCAAATTCTTTTTTTTTTTTTTTTTAAAGCAATTGAAAACTCATGGTAATACCAATGTGAGACCATTGTTGTTGTTACATGTTAGTAGTATACCGGGATACCTTCGCTCATCACTTCCCTGTCCTTAAAAGTGACAGCCCGGTTACCTGTGGAATGTGCGTCCTTAAAGTTTAAATGAAGTTTTAGGACCTGAAGAATGTGCGTCCTTAAAGTTTGAATGAAGTTTTAGGACCTGTGGAATGTGCGTCCTTAAAGTTTGAATGAAGTTTTAGGACCTGTGGAATGTGCGTCCTTAAAGTTTGAATGAAGTTTTAGGACCTGTGGAATGTGTGTCAGTTCCTACTCTGAAGAATGTGTGTCCTTAAAATTTGAATGAAGTTTTAGGACCTGTGGAATGTGTGTCCATAAAGTTTAAAAAAAAAAAAGTTTTGGGGACCTGAGGAATGTGTCTTTAAAGAACTGATGGCTGCAAACTACCCCCCAGCAGTCTTGAGCAGAGCAGGATAATCAGATAACACAGGGCGGAGAAAACACAGGGCCTGCTATAATTTTATCAGTCACACAGCAGGGTTTACAAACATTTCCGGGGCCTAGCTCCTTACGCCAATGTTCAAACAGGATTAGAAGATGTCAAAATGCTATCAGGGATCCCAAACCGTCACTGCAGATGTCTGAAAATGTTTTCGCCCAAGACCCCTTTACCTGTATGTAAGCCCTCCCAGCCATACATAATGTGTTACACTCTTCTAATTAGCATGCAAGGACAAGTATAAAAGCAGACTTTAGAGTACAGGAGATACAGACATTTAAAAGACCCTTTTGGAACAGAGCCCTGGGCTTGTTTTGCTGCTGCACCTGCCTAACACAAGGATTTAAAGGACAGAATGGCATTTTCTCAGATTGATGCGGCATGCTCTACTCTTAATGAGGTAAAATAGGAGTACTTGTACAGTGTTGATGTCTTAAGGATTTATTTAATGTAATATGTTGAAATGTATTTAAGGGGGGATTAGGATTGTACTTTTAAAAAAAAAAAAAAAATTTAAAAAAGGGTGTCTAGCGCCGTGTAGAAAATGTGTTCACGTTGTTTTAAATAATGCTTAATGCAGGGGTTGTCATTTTAAACGGAGCAATCCGCAAGGGGAATGCCCTTAAATTAAATACTGTTGTACTTTTAAAAGGGTGTCTAGCGCCGTGTAGAAAATGTGTTCACGTTGTTTTAAATAATGCTTAATGCAGGGGTTGTCATTTTAAATGGCGCAATGCGCAAGGGGAATGCCCTTAAATTAAATACTGTTGTACTTTTAAAAGGGTGTCTAGCGCCGTGTAGAAAATATGTTCAAGTTGTTTTAAATAATACTTAATGCATGGGGTTGTCATTTTAAACGGCGCAATGCGCAAGGGGAATGCCCTTAAATTAAATACTGTTGTACTTTTAAAAGGGTGTCTAGCGCCGTGTAGAAAATGTGTTCACGTTGTTTTAAATAATGCTTAATGCAGAGGTTGTCATTTTAAACGGCGCAATGCGCAAGGGGAATGCCCTTAAATTAAATACTGTTGTACTTTTAAAAGGGTGTCTAGCGCCGTGTAGAAAATGTGTTCACGTTGTTTTAAATAATGCTTAATGCAGGGGTTGTCATTTTAAATGGCGCAATGCGCAAGGGGAATGCCCTTAAATTAAATACTGTTGTACTTTTAAAAGGGTGTCTAGCGCCGTGTAGAAAATGTGTTCACGTTGTTTTAAATAATGCTTAATGCAGGGGTTGTCATTTTAAATGGCGCAATGCTCAAGGGGAATGCCCTTAAATTAAATAATGTTGTACTTTTAAAAGGGTGTCTAGCGCAATGTAGGAAATGCATTCACGCTGCTTTAATTAATCCTTAATGTAGTGATGGTATGCGGCTTAAGTTGTATAATGTGGAGGTTGAATATGGCTGGCATGTTATTTTTTAAAAGTTGCAAGGCTTCATATATGTAATGTGAATGGCCGTGATAGTTTTTTGATGGGCTGCTCATGACTTTAAATACAGTGTAGAGCGGGGTAGGGGGGTGGGCATTTAAAAGTGAATACAGAACATGTAAAACATATTAAACAATTTACAAAGCAAAATAAAAATAAAATAATACTGTTTTGTACTCACCATATGCTTATGCTGGCTGTGAACTCCTGCTTCAGGCCCAGGGATGGCTCAGGCCATCTGTCTTTGGCGCAAGTCCCAGGGTTGAACGCTGCTCTTTGGGGCCTGTGCAGGGTCTTGGGGCTTGTTCTGTATTGGTGCGGAATCGCTGGGGCCCCTGTAATTATAAATTAGGAGTCCCAGAAACTGTTGTGCACCACAGGTGCTCTGGCGGTAATGGTGGGGGCTCAGTGCCCACGTTAGTTTATAAAAACACGGGCCCCAGAGTCCGTGGTGGCTCGGTGCCCACGTTATTTTATAAAAATACGGGCCCCGGAGTCCGTGGTGTTCCGCTTTCGACTCCGGAGCGTGGCTGCCTTTTTAAAATAAAAGGCTTCCACGAGGGTCCCAGTGGCGGCGTCAGGGAAGCATGTGTGAGGGTCCTACCAGCCACGAGAAAGAAGCTCATGGCTGCAGGGTTTCCGCGTTTTGTTGCGGGCTGGGGCAACCAGTGGGCAGCAATAAATATTAAAAAACGTATTTAAAGCCCATAGGGACCGTTTTAGCAGAGTCCCTGTGGGTTTCTTTTTATTTTAAAAAGGGGGCAATTGTATATAGCGCGAACTTTACCCCAAGATGTCAGAATGCTTTACAAAAGGGTCAGTTACATTACACAAGAGCTGTGATTATAGGCTTTAGAAACAGGAGTGGGGAGGCCGGATTACCAGTGTACACGTTGTGCACACCGTCCAGGAGGAGTAGTTGGGGGGTTGGGGCATCCAAGGGGTCCCACAATAAATATAAAAAAAACGTATTTTCAGCTGCAGGGACAGGATTACAAGCGTCCTTGCGGCTTTCTTTTGTTAAATGTATTTATACATTTTTATATAGCGCTGACTTTACCCCAGCAGTGTCAGAGCGCTCCACAATAGGAACAGTTACGTTACAGGAGGTGAATGTTACAAATGTACATGTTACAGAAGTAAATGACCTACAGAGGGGCATATAAAACAACAAAAGATGCTGGTCAAACATAATCTCAAAGGCACCATGCTAATATAGCGCCAACAATGTCCTAATGTTTTGGAGCACGGCCAGGGACCGTTGTTTATTTTAATGTAATTTTATATAGCGCGAACATTACCAGGGAGAGTTTTAGAGCATTTTACAAAAGAATCATTTGCGTTACACATGAACCCTTTCATTTCAGGGGTTGTTGGGGGTTTAAGGGAGCGGGGCTTTTCTACATTTAACCATGCCCCTCTAAAGCGACTGCTGCCCCTGGTATTGGGTGTTATTTATTTATAAAACCATGTCGTTTAGGATCAGTGTTTCTAGGGGGAAAAATAAATAAAATGTCTGCAGATAACAACCTGTACAAGTGGTGGGCCTGTGGTTACACATGTCCTGTGTAAGGATGTGTGTCACTGTGTAATATGTTTTTTAAATTATTTTTTTGTATTTAACCCAGACACAAGACCTCCCTGTATTATCATTCAACATCGATGACCTACTTACCACAATGAAGGGTAGGTGCATTTTAGAGTTGTTTAGCTCTTTGTAATGTTTTCACAATCATGTCTCAAACTATTTTTATCTAATGGTATTCCCATATGTGTTTGAATCTATAGTTGATGATGACGTATTATACCAACATGTGACGGATCTGGAGTTGTACCTGGATGGTCAAGACCCGGCGGTCGATTTACAGGATAACGCAGTTCCTACCGGTAAATAAATAAAAAAAAATAAAAAAATGCCATGGTTCTTTAAACTGCCTAAGACATGGTGGGACTAGTACCCACCCCAAAAAAAAAAAAACACAGCGTGGGAACTGTAGGAGGGCGCCTCCGAAGGAATTGCTAAGATCTAGTTTATATTTCAAAGGTAATTATTTTTTTCTTTACAGGTCCATCGACGTCGTGCCAGGGCAGCAGGACTGTGCAAGAGCCTACAGATTCACGGTCAAAAGAAAGGTCTCTGAAGAGGAAAGCTTCACCGTCTAAAAAGGGCCCGGCGACAAAGAAAACAGCGGGGAAAAGGCCTCTAGCAGGTGTGTTTTTTCACAAAAAAAAAATAAGGGAAGAACTCACAAGCAGAAAGGGTCATCGACATGTAGTACCTGGTGTATAAAGAGTGTGTAGAAACTAGGTGTGGGGGTGTTGTGTCTGTGGGACCCTATTTTTTCTAATATATATTTTTATGTTTATATTCTAGAAGCGGCACACAAGAGGTCTGGAGAAAAATGTGTACGGTTAAGAGGACTACAGCACCTTTAAGGGACATCACAAAGACCGTCCAGAATACGGGGCAAGCATCTAAAGGTGTGAGTAGGAGTGCACGCCAAGACACTTTATGCTCTTATTACGATCACATCCAGCAGCGAACAGGCGTAGCCGTGACATGTCAAATCAATACCCCAGTTAACAGGATGAACACTCTCAAGGTCTCAAAAGGGATTCTCAGCACAAGCAAACCCCCCCTTAAGAAGAAGAAACAGTTGAACACTGGTCGCCAAACAGCATCTTTTCCCCTCAAGGTGAAGAAACCAGCGGGCCCGGTTTCCCAAGCAACACCTTTAGAACTCAACAAGAAACAGATTGGCCCAGAGTCACAGGCAGACCCTTTAGATCTCAACAAGAAACAGATTATCCCTGAGGCCCCGGCAGACCCTTTAGATCTCAACAAGAAACAAGGGTACCCTGAACCACAAACAAATCCGTTAGACCTATCATTAAAAAAAGGTGTCAAGCCGTGGAATGAGCCCTCGGCCCCCATAATCTCTAAGGGCCCCGCGGATGTGGCACCTGTTGCAGGAGTACCCGTGCCACCACCAGCCCCTAAAGTAAATCGCCTCTCTAGAAAATATCTCAAGAATCAGCAAGGGGACCCCTGGCCGCAAGTAGAAACAGGGGTAGGGCCTTCTATAATCATTCCTGCAGGACATAGGGCCTCCATCAGTGAAAATATTCAACCCCTAGAAGACCCTTATACCAGTAGCAGCGACTGCCACAAGACTCTGACAGGGGCTGTAGACGTAGCACACGAGGGGCCGTCTAACACCCATGATAAGGATATGCTCACAACTGTTGCACCTTCAACCGCTCACGCACCCAACAAGTCCTTAACCGATAGGACCCTCAATTCTAGCGACAGTCAATTACACTCGCCATGCATTATGTCCCCGAGCACCGTCCCTGGGGCGTACAATCCAACCAGCCCCGTATCCAATGTAACCACCTCATCAGCCCCACCAATATACGCTGATAACAGTATGGACTTGGACGCTGGGGCAGATCAGGATTGGGTCATTTACGATAGTGAGAACCCGGCAACGAGCGTTCCTGGGTGTTCGCACTGGGACCCCGCTTCTATCATCCCCCAGGACCCTCCTTTACAGAATGGTGTTGCACCGGCTGGTGTGTCAGAGAGCGTTATACAAACAGGCGGGGTGTTCATCCCCAATGAGCCGCAATATGCTTCTGTAAAGGATGAAATAGGAGCTTATTTGAATGACATACAGTTGGCTGTCAGAAGGTTAAAGCGACAATCGAGCGCAGCAGCCTTAAAAAATGGGGTGTGGGGGTGTAGTGGTGCAAGGATTAGGACGGAAGCGGAGCAGAACATACTGCAAAGTTTTGCTGTGTTTAAAAGGGGTGTCCTCCATACTTGTCAGACAATTACGTCAAACCTATGGGGTGTAAATGCGTGACTATGCAGGCGACGGTCCCTAAAGACACCTCCGGCCGTTACTAAAAGTTCAAAATACAGCAGAAGTGTACAGACAATACTGACAAAGTCAGTGCGCTTCTTACGACTGCTCCGGCGTAAAAAGTACATAGCCCCTCGCAAACAAGGCCATACATTTTCACAAGCGACCCCTGCAGCACATACACCCGTACACGTCACCCTACAGCACCCTTGTCCAGGAGCGAACGGCCAGAGAGGCGGGCATTTGAAGGGCTCAGAGGTTAGAGAGGCAGTACTTCTGAACCCAGAACACATAGACGGCTCTAGGCCTGGGCCTGTAGCAGCAGGCTCCACCAGTACGGCGACCCCCGATGCCGAGCACACTGTCCAGAACGGAGGGGGGCGGATGCCTAGAAAAGCAGGGGACTGTAAAAAGCAAAAGCGGGCTAGTAGCGCTAGGCAGCGAAGGCTTTTAATAAGTAAGCTAAAGAAAGCCAGAATATGCGCTACAAGGGTTCTTAAAAGAAACACAGAGCCCACACTAAGGCAGAACCCCCAAAATGATACACCAACAAACTCCCCACCAGGTCAAATTCCTCAGGGTGAAGACGCCGAGGACGTCTTGTTAGAGAGTGTCAGAAGGTACAGGCGTACTGTAGAGAGATTTAACGCTATAGAACACTATGAGGAGTTTAGGTTTGTGAACATACATCGGATAAGGTCCTCAGATGAAGGTGTTTTAGCCATACACAGGGCTGTGCAAGTGCTCATAGAAAGGTTGTTACACGATGTGGGTCCTAATGATTTTTTCCAGATACGCTTCCAGGGGCAGGGCTTTGACAGTCCGCTGTTCACCAAACGACGGTCTCTCGACATGTTTGACGACGTGGAGTTTTTAGAAAACCTCTCGAAGCTTTTTACAGAGTAAGGCTGAACTAGTCGCCTATGGTACTTTCAGAGTCATAGCCCTCATTGTACGCGGACGTGCGGGGGGTGTTTACAGATCTTTAAAGAGTGTGCTATACAGTCAGATTTATAAAGAAGCTCTTAGAAAATGCTGCCGGCGTTTTATCCCAAACCCCTAATAACATTGTTTGGCTCTATTCATGCTGGCAAGATCTTTATACTGATCTGTCCCGTCGTTTCCCACATATCAGATTTATAGAAGGTATACCAGACAATCTCAACGATGATGAGCTGCTTCCCCCTGCCCTTGTAAACATGGTAATTGTTGATGACCTTATGCGTGAAGGTGGTGATCATCCTGAGTTAGAGAGAGCTTTTACTCAATATTCACATCATCGCAATCTAAGCATATGCTACATTGTGCAGAACTTGTTTTACAAGGGTAAGAACAGTCGCTCTATAGCTCTCAACGCCTCATACCTTGTTTTATTTAAAAATCCCCGCGATAAGCAGCAAATATCCGTCATAGCTAAACAGATGTATCCTGGAAACACACACTTCTTCATGGAGGCCTTTAACGACGCTACCGCAAAACCCCACGGCTACCTGTTGGTCGACTTAAAAAATAATACTCTAGAAGACTATAGACTGAGGGCCGATCTTTTTCCACCGGAGCTCCCTGTCGCTTACACCCCAAAGACCAAGTCCCAAGCCTATAAAAAGCGGCGTTGAAACCCCCTTACAGACATTCGCAGCCTGACCCTTATAACACACGGTATTGACCATGTCTGAACGACTACGCCGC
The DNA here is from genome assembly GCF_964204655.1 of Triturus cristatus. Taxonomy (NCBI): domain Eukaryota; kingdom Metazoa; phylum Chordata; class Amphibia; order Caudata; family Salamandridae; genus Triturus; species Triturus cristatus. The sequence continues at coordinate 23,606,039 of NC_140579.1, read as the reverse complement.
AATTTAGCTCTCCTGAAGATGCTAGTTACAGCCAGCCCCCAGCACCGAAAGGCCATCCTCTGCTCAGCTTCTGACGATTTAGTTGCGGCCATTTCAGAAATAGCCCTAAACACCCTAAAAGGCAACGTCCCTATATCCAAGAGCCAGTTACAGGTGTTGAAGAAGAAGCGGCAGCTTATCAAGAAGCTCAGTAATAAAAGGTCCTCACTCATTACCAAGAAGAAACTTGTGAAACAGTCTGGGGGTTTTATAGGCTCTTTGTTGGGCATAGCCATACCCCTAATTACAAGTCTCATCTCAGGCCAGTGATGGAGCACGCCTCTAAGATGTATCTGGTTCCTAGACAGCAGTTGGAGCAGTTGGGTTCTTCTGCGGACAATGCATGGGATATACGGCGAAATGAGACTCAACGTCTGGATGCTGAAATTAAAGACATTTTGAACAGGACAGATCTAAATCCGTACGACAAAGCTAACCTTTACACAACCACCCTTAAAAACTTTTTAAGCTACTACAAACAATGGGATGCTGAAAAAAATAAGCTAACTCTATATACCACGGACTCTGAACAACCAGCAGCAACAACGCCAGCTCCTCAACCCCAGCAGTCACAGCCTACCCATGCACCGCCCCCCGATATCTTCGTTGACGACCTCTTAAATAATATAGGTCAGAGGCACAGGGGAGCTGCGCAAATGTTGATGAGTAAACTCTCCGCTTCTAAAGACATAGCAACGTGGAATGACAGAGGTGAATTTCTCTACAGGGGGCAGCCTATTGTTGGCTCGCACATGTACGATCTAGTCAAAGGGCTCACGCATCCTAAAACTCTAACACCTCAAAATGCTCCTAGAGGTTGGGATCAGTTTCTGCGAGCCGCTGCTGAACTCAATATACCTTCAACAATCGTGGTTAATAATGACCACCGCCGTATGCTTGAAATTTTGAAGGACCCCCTCCCCCCATCGCCAGCCGCCTCTGTCGGCCCCCTCCTTTCACCATCGTGGACTACCCCTCCTACGGCGGCTGCCCGGAGAAAGAGGACTCTGCACAAATCCGCGACGTGGCTTGAGCCATAATGTTTCTACAGACTTTATTCGGAATTGCTGTGCCTACTACTTGTAAAATCGTTTTCTGATTATTTTTTTTTTCTTCATATATATTGCTTCAGCAGGGTCCGCCCTTGTAATGTCAAGCCTGCAAACCTGTTTGTAATAAACACTTTTTTATAACTTTTCAACACGTTTCACTCGTCTTTTAAAAAATTTTTTAATTATGGTGTATGTACATGCATAGAAATACAGAGTCTGAATATTTGTTTTAAAAATGCCTTTTTATTTTAAACGGTCATTATTAAACATAGCCGGGTTACAAACCCTTACAATTTTGACAAACGCTATATTCGGTTTTCACAGGCCTGACCGATGCCCTTGTATTTTCTTTTACATATTTCACAACTAGACTATCGTTGTTAACAAGGTCACTCGAATATAGATTTAAGAAATTTCTAAAAGGCACACCCTCCGACATTTTACTGATAAAATAAAGACAGTGCTCCCCACATGTGATGGCTAACGAATCCTGGACCCTCAGCTTGTTATACTCCACCCGCGCTGCGACTTTTTTCACAAACTTGAATACGGGTTGTGTATACAGATGGTGTTCGGGGAACTCTGCTGTACTGTCAAACACCGTAACCTTGTCACTATCTATAAACACAGCAGCCCAGTGTGTTCCTCCCTTGTAATGGGGATCTGTGTTAAAGACTAGGGTGCGGGGTCTTTCTGACCCTATTTCGCCTGGTAGCCCGTCGCTAGGGAAAACACCTAAAAAGTATTTCCTAGCGTATTTATGTCTGGTTAAGAAGTCCCGTATCTGCACAGTGTCCATTTCACAAGCTCTTTAAAGATAGTCAAACAGAACTTGTCTGGCGTGGTTGATCTGAATGATACTGTCGAATACCGAGTAGACGATCATGTTCACATTCGTAGGTAACGGATTACTAAAGCGTATTTCAGCTTTTAGATTCCCATTTTTGACCAGGTTGTAGTGCCCTCCATCTTCCATGTCGGGGGTCAGGTCGAATGCGAACAGTGTGTATCCGGTCCCATAGCCTTCTCTTGACACGGCTACTCCGCAGTCCCGTAGATGCTTCCCAGTTATCGACACCAACCCCTGATATTCCCTGATGTAGTTGGAGGTTATAAAACTGGGTGTGTAGGGTTTTGCAGGAATCACAGAGCCCTCATGGACCAAGGCGGCGTAGTTGATGCTGTAGTGCTTAAAATTGAAGGGGTTTGAGGTGTAAACGCCGCTAAAAGCTGTATTGTCCACAAATCCGATGATGATAAGCTTGGGTAGTTGTCCCAGAAATAAATTCTGCTGCTGTGTTAGCCGTGTACCGGCCGGGATGCTGAATACCTTCAGAGCTACTCTATCCACAGCGTACTTGGCGTTTGATATTTGCAAAGCGTCAGCGTGAGCTAGTCTGACGCTCGGTGACACTTTCACTCTCTTTACAAATAGACTCGCCGATAGTATGTCCAGTTTGTACTGGTGCGCATCGCCGCTGATGAGACAAAATGAGTCCTTGTTGCACGTGAGCTTGATCTTAAGATCAATTCCGTTGATGAGCAGTTTATCTTGGAAGAAGAGGTCTGAATGTATGCGCCCCAGGAGATCAAACTGGTTACTATTTCCCGCAAACCCTGCTCTTTTTACAAAACCTTGATTGTCACCGTCCAGCTCCTTGACTTCAAAATGCCCTGGTGTATCCTTGTAGAAGAGCCCCGCTGAAAGCTGCGTGTCGAGGGCGTCGCTACTGTCATTTAGAATGCTCTCTAGGTAGGCTCTGTAGGCGTACATGTTATCGCTCTGTGTGATGAGTCGATCACCCAGGGTGATGTCCACCTGATTAAACATTGTTGCTAGCGGGTAAGCGATCGTCGCCACTTTAGCGTCTGCTGCTATGTCGGTACCATCAGGTTTTACGATTTTACACATAAGATGGATCAGCGTGTTGTTGAGATCCAAATACATATCCGTGGACCCCGACACACAAAACTCTATAGGGGCCAGCGGTGTCAAGGCGGCTAAAGGTGATACCTCTATGTAGAAGCTGTTTTCGATGCTCGTCTGCGTCGGGTTTAGAGTAAAAAAGTCTAACTCAGATTTGGCACACTCGCCGGATGCACAGTGTACGAAGGCCATGTTTTAGTTTACACCGCTTTTTATAAAATATTTACTTTAGAACCGCTTCTCTTCTTCTTCGCAGCTCTCTTCCGTCTTGGCGCTCTCCTTTTGTGAGTACGTTTTGAAGAACTCCTCCTTTTTTTATAGGGGACCGGAGGGCCTCTGCGTCTTGATGCACGCCTCTTCCTTTTAACACCTGCACGCAGTTGGTACACCAATCCAGCTCCTTCTTGCGGTTGCTTGTTCATGCGCTCTGCAACCGCCGATGTAACAGATCCTACAACGTCTTGGGCTATGTTCGTGGCGGCCGCTTTCACATGGGGTTTTACAATTTCATATCCTCTTCTCAAGATGGGCATAGCCCTTCTAAACAGACTGCGGAAGAAGCCCCCTAGACCAGCACCGTACATAACCGGTGACCCCTGAAAGTACGACGGCCCTCCATAGCCGGCCTGGTTTCGGTAATAGTCCCTGTACATAGAAGGGTCCCCGTATGTTTTCACAACTACCATGATGCCCACTTAGTAGCCTCTGTCGCGTCTTGGCCTTAAATGAAGCTTAACAATAACTTTCCCGTATTTAAAGGACACCGGTTCGGACTGATCATCGAAGATCATAATTGAAATAGTGTCAAAATGGTTTTTAGAAACTGTGACGTAGTCGGGTTTGGTGAATTGTATATTGACCATTGTATTATTTTCACCTTGTACATGGACCCATCTCAACAATGGAGCGTAACTATCGCCGATCCTCTGGGCCTCTACAATATCGCTATACACATAGAGCGTGTAGAACCCTGCGTTAATATCGGGACAGGTATTATCATGCGCAACCTGACTTTTGGAATGTAGTACGGTGCCTAAAACTCTTCTTAATTTACCGGTGCAGTTAAAAGTTGTGTTGCGGTTCGGGGCTTTAAGAAGAACCTTCCTTCTCACAGCATCTAGCGAAAGGTGGATATTGGAATATGTCTCGATGTTGGCTATGGACTTGTTGATGGCGTCGACAACACTTGTAACTGTTGGGTAGTAGCCGTATGGGATGTCAGCGTACATAGTCAAAGGGTCCTGCTCCCTTTTCATGTAAAACTTGGCCTCGTTCGGTGTAAATGTATTCCATGTTCTAGGGTATTGGATTTCGGTTAGGGCTACCTCCCAATCCCCCTGCAGGTCCACAGGCTTAGCCAATTTAACGGTGTAGTTAGAAATCTGGTTGTCGGGGAACATCCCCTTAGAAGCGTTGGATGGCAGGGTAATATAAAAGGACGTTGTCTCCATCTTAACAGCTGCTTTTAGAGGGCCCTGTAGCTCACACACCCTTCAGGGAGCTTGCCAACACCCAACTGTTACATTTCTCTGGCCACCCCCGCCATTTGACATATGCCTGGCTCTTAGCACCGCTACCTTTCCTTTTCAGAATCTTTTCAACAGTGTACACCCGGTGCGGATCATCAGGTACCCTTTGTAACTCCTCCTTGTAAAAGACCCCTGACACCTCTTCCCCAGCGTAGTCCTTTAACTTGTAAATATACAGCCCTTCTTTAAGTTCCACACTTTCCACTATAAATATTTCGTCGCTAAAAGTCTGGTGGTAACCCTTTGTAAAGACCCCTTTCAATTTTGAAATCCTGACATGATCATCTTTTTTAAAAATAGGCTTCTTCACCTTTGTAGCGAAATTACGGCCGTACACCGTTCTCCAAACAGTTAACGAATTATCCCGAGTTACCTTCAAGGGCGCTGTTTTGATGGTCCTGTGATAACTGGCGTTATATACATCTAAAAAAGCCTGTAGAACATCCACGTATCTGTAGGTGTTGTGGGCTGTAAAATACCTCCACATCTTAGTCTTTAAAGTTCTGTTAAACCGCTCTACAACTGCGGCTTTTACCTCCGTGTGTGTTACAAAATGTTGAACCCCGTGGTGTTTTAATAATTTCTGAAAGGTCTTGTTTAAGAATTCTTTACCGGCGTCTGTTTGTAGTTTTTGTGGTATTCGCCCCTTCTCAAAGATGGCTTTAAAAGCGGCTGCGACACTGGCCCCACTTTTATCGCGTAGCGCTTCTGCAAAGGCGTACTTGGACAACACATCTATGACGGTTAATATATACAGAACACCGTTGTTATGTTTTGCTATATCTTGAAGGCTGATAATGTCCGCCTGCCATTGATTATCTATTTGGGCATTAACGATTGTAGGGCGCCTCTTAAAGTGTCTTCTGGCTGGTTTATGGAGTGAATACGCCTCTTCTCCTGATAACCACGTCTTCACCAGGTCTCTGCTTACACGTTTGTTTTCATATACAGCCCTTCTATACAGAGCTTCGCCGCTTCCCAAACTACCAACACCCCTTGTATCGTAATAAAGTTTTCTTAGCAGGGTCCCCGGCATGTTATCAGCCACTACCCCACAGACAATGAACGAAGCTTGTTTTGCGTAAGGACATTTTATTAGAAAAATAATATTAACAAAGCATATGCAAAAAAGTACTTTACATTTTCACAGTATACGCCTTAAGGATGGTTTAACAAACACCCACCTTACGGCGTAACATTCTACTATTTTTTTCTAAATACACGCATGTATATAACGCTACGTATTAACTCATTTTATTCTAAAATAGCCTTCGGGGGGCCAGAGACCCTATTTTTCTATTTTTTTTATACACATAACAAGCTCGCCTTTGTACCAGTCTTTCTATCATCGTTCTATCAAAAGATGTGCAATACCCCTTCATACATGATAGTTTAAAGTTCGGGTCGGGGGCGTATTGGACCTCCTTGAGAGCCGATGCCATGATCCTCACCATCCTGGGGTGGACAAATTTCTTTTCAGTGTACATACCATACACATTGCTTAGCATTTTATACAACTTGTACGGATCTAGCAAACTACAAATATAGCGTATTGTTCTTGAGCTGTATGATTCGCACAAACATTCGTGCGCAGTCTGTTCAGGATCCATGATCTTATGACCGTGACAAAGGCTGTAATAGTCACGCTTAACACAGTTTAGTGCCACCGCCGCAGCGAAACCTTTAACAGCCAGCGTGGCTGTGTAGGACACCCCTGGCTCCTCCTTTTCACACTCCCCGTTCTCAACTCCGCATACACATTTATCACACCCTTCATTGTCTCGGCACTCCATACTTTGTGTCTGCTTTGAACACCACAGACAGTTAAAAAATACGTTGGTCGCTTTTGGACGTTGTCGCAGCCACTCTCTCTATTTGGGGTTGCGATCTAGGGTTCAAAAGAAGACAGATTGTCAGTCAGTTATCTGAAGAAATAAAACACATAGTTATGTAGCTGCCTACTCATAAAAATGTTGTTTTTTTTTTTACTAACCTCCATATTTTCAACACCCTCTACGGCGGCTCTGAAATCTTGAGTCTGTAATATCTTGTGATTCCCCATCATCTTCGACGCTTGTACCCGGCTGCTGCACAACTATCTTCTCAGGAGCCTCTTCCTGCTGAACAACCATGTCTTCAGGGACTGTCGTGCTAGGCGGTTCTTCAGCTTCTTCACCATAGTGCTTTATAAAGTATGTGCAGCCTCCTGTGGCTGTTCTCTATGGTAGAAAGAAGATTTATTAACAAACTCTTAGTTGAAGAACTAAAATACATCATTATTCAGGCTCCTGATCGTGACATTTTTACTAACCTTTGCATTGTCACCACCATCTACGACGTATCTGAAATTTTGAGATGCTGGAATTTCCAACGATGCGTCCTCCTGAAACACCATGTCTTCATAGATGGGGGTGTTAGGAGGAACTATCGATTCTTCATATTCCTCCATGTCAACGCTACTGACCCCCGCACACAAACTGCCCTTACATGAGACTTCATTGTCGCTGGTGTCACCCTTAATAGGGTCCATCATGCGTGTGCCGTACATGTGATGGAGTGCTGCCATGGCATCAGCAGCGTACTCTTCACTGTGCCCCTCAAAGAAAATGCCACTACCCGAGACTTCACTCGCGCTGGTGTCGCTCTTAATAGGGTCCGTCATGATGTCCCCGGCCCTGAGACGGAGTGCGGCTGTAGCATCACAATTGCAATCGTTAGAACTGTGAAGTTGGCAGTCCCCAGGCTTAGATAGTTCTAGTTGAGTCTTCGCCTCCAGGTGCTGGGGTGTTAGGCTCTGGTAGTATGTCTCGATAAGGGGCTGACACCTCAACAACGTGTGGCTTTTCACGAGGGGGCTGTATCGCTTCATATCGATCTGAGCCTCTTTCTGCATTCAGACGCCTGCTGTCTGTAGACGGCGCCATAGGGACTACTTATATGTATTCTAAGCAGGGCCTAAAAGAGGCGCGCCCCTCTACATCACAACATTGACGAACCAGCGTCATAGGGCTCTGGTTCGCTGTCCCCGTAAACAGACCGTCCCCTGTTAACTCCACCCCTTTGGACACATGCTCACACATTCCACAGGTCCTAAAACTTCATTCAAACTTTAAGGACGCACATTCTTCAGGTCCTAAAACTTCATTTAAACTTTAAGGACGCACATTCCACAGGTAACCGGGCTGTCACTTTTAAGGACAGGGAAGTGATGAGCGAAGGTATCCCGGTATACTACTCATGTTGCATGAAATTGTGTTAACATTTGTTAGAAATGTGGTCTAGCAAGTGTACCTCTCCTCAGCTGTGCACACGGTCCATTCCAGACTATCACTTTCATGTTACCTGAGGGGCCGGCCGCCCTCTCATACCTGTAGCACGCTCCAGCTCGATTCATCTTTGCTGGTAAAAATGTGTTCACTCTCAGGACAATGGATTTGTACTTTTTGCTGTGCAAGTGACAACCCCCTATTTTGTATCTAAGTGCAAACTCCTTTGAGCCAGGCCCATCCAAGCTGCACCTCTCCCTGGCACCACAAGAAGAGGGGGTGCAGGCAGGCTCACCTTTGGCAACTCTAAACCAGTCTCTGCAACTTCACTAATGTGGTGAAGAGCCTGAGGGGAGCCTCTGTTCATGACCATGGGGCAGCAGTGCACACCCTAAACCAGGCCCATCCAAGCTACCTGGCACCACAAGAAGAGGGGGTGCAGGCAGGCTCACCTTTGGCCACTCTAAAGCAGTCTCTGCAACTGCACTAATGTGGTGACAAGCCTGAGGGGAGCCTCTGTTCATGGCCATGGGGCAGCAGGGCACACCCTAAAGCAGGCCCATCCAAGCTACCTGGTACCACAAGAAGAGGGGGTGCAGGCAGGCTCACCTTTGGCCACTCTAAAGCAGTCTCTGCAACTGCACTAATGTGGTGACAAGCCTGAGGGGAGCCTCTGTTCATGGCCATGGGGCAGCAGGGCACACCCTAAAGCAGGCCCATCCAAGCTACCTGGTACCACAAGAAGAGGGGGTGCAGGCAGGCTCACCTTTGGCCACTCTAAACCAGTATCTGCAACTTCACTGATGTGGTGAAGAGCCTGAGGGGAGCCTCTGTTCATGACCATGGGGCAGCAGGGCACACCCTAAACCAGGCCCATCCAAGCTACCTGGCACCACAAGAAGAGGGGGTGCAGGCAGGCTCACCTTTGGCCACTCTAAACCAGTCTCTGCAACTTCACTAATGTGGTGAAGAGCCTGAGGGGAGCCTCTGTTCATGACCATGGGGCAGCAGGGCACACCCTAAACCAGGCCCATGCAAGCTACCTGGCACCACAAGAAGAGGGGGTGCAGGCAGGCTCACCTTTGGCAACTCTAAAGCAGTATCTGCAACTTCACTAATGTGGTGAAGAGCCTGAGGGGAGCCTCTGTTCCTGACCATGGGGCAGCAGGGCACACCCTAAACCAGGCCCATGCAAGCTACCTGGCACCACAAGAAGAGGGGGTGCAGGCAGGCTCACCTTTGGCCACTCTAAACCAGTATCTGCAACTTCACTAATGTGGTGACAAGCCTGAGGGGAGCCTCTGTTCATGACCATGGGGTAGCAGGGCACACCCTAAAGCAGGCCCATGCAAGCTACCTGGCACCACAAGAAGAGGGGGTGCAGGCAGGCTCACCTTTGGCCACTCTAAACCAGTATCTGCAACTTCACTAATGTGGTGAAGAGCCTGAGGGGAGCCTCTGTTCATGACCATGGGGCAGCAGGGCACGCCCTAAACCAGGCCCATCCAAGCTGCACCTCTCCCTGGCACCACAAGAAGAGGGGGTGCAGGCAGGCTCACCTTTGGCAACTCTAAAGCAGTCTCTGCAACTGCACTAATGTGGTGAAAAGCCTGAGGGGAGCCTCTGTTCATGACCATGGGGCAGCAGGGCACACCCTAAAGCAGGCCCATCCAAGCTACCTGGCACCACAAGAAGAGGGGGTGCAGGCAGGCTCACCTTTGGCCACTCTAAAGCAGTCTCTGCAACTTCACTAATGTGGTGACAAGCCTGAGGGGAGCCTCTGTTCATGGCCATGGGGCAGCAGGGCACACCCTAAAGCAGGCCCATCCAAGCTGCACCTCTCCCTGGCACCACAAGAAGAGGGGGTGCAGGCAGGCTCACCTTTGGCAACTCTAAACCAGTATCTGCAACTTCACTAATGTGGTGAAGAGCCTGAGGGGGGCCTCTGTTCGTGACCATGGGGCAGCAGGGCACACCCTAAAGCAGGCCCATCCAAGCTACCTGGCACCACAAGAAGAGGGGGTGCAGGCAGGCTCACCTTTGGCAACTCTAAACCAGTATCTGCAAATTCACTAATGTGGTGAAGAGCCTGAGGGGAGCCTCTGTTCATGACCATGGGGCAGCAGGGCACACCCTAAAGCAGGCCCATCCAAGCTGCACCTCTCCCTGGCACCACAAGAAGAGGGGGTGCAGGCAGGCTCACCTTTGGCCACTCTAAACCAGTATCTGCAACTTCACTAATGTGGTGAAGAGCCTGAGGGGGGCCTCTGTTCGTGACCATGGGGCAGCAGGGCACACCCTAAAGCAGGCCCATCCAAGCTACCTGGCACCACAAGAAGAGGGGGTGCAGGCAGGCTCACCTTTGCCCCACTCTAAAGCAGTATCTGCAACTTCACTAATGTGGTGAAGAGCCTGAGGGGAGCCTCTGTTCATGACCATGGGGCAGCAGTGCACACCCTAAACCAGGCCCATGCAAGCTACCTGGCACCACAAGAAGAGGGGGTGCAGGCAGGCTCACCTTTGGCAACTCTAAAGCAGTCTCTGCAACTTCACTAATGTGGTGAAGAGCCTGAGGGGAGCCTCTGTTCATGGCCATGGGGCAGCAGTGCACACCCTAAACCAGGCCAGGCGTATTAAAAACAAACCAGGAACAACTAGAACCTCAAGGGACGAGGGTCATCGGAGCGAGAAGGAAGGGCATCCAACTGGCGTGGCAGCTGCCTCGGCTCCGTCTTCAGGTTTGGGTCCGGGGTACGAGTGAGTAACTTTGAGGTTGTGTTGTAGTTTCTCCTTTAAGTGGTAGTTCTGTCTCAGAATGTGATGACATGGGTTTAGAGTGTACAAGGGACTGAAGGGACAGCTGGAGCTGAAGCCGGCTGTCATCGCTGTGTATTTGGCGGGTGTTAGAAATAAACACTTCAAAGAGTCTTCCTTTGAATCCTCTTTACAATACTGGCGACGAGGAAGTTGCTATCCTACTGTTCCCAGTTTTTGTCTTTGTGGCATCCGCGTGAGCTTGCTTTTTTATTACAAATGTTTTATCATTTCCTCCTCTTTTTATTTCTGTTTGCTGATCACTATTGGCTTTGAAATCGCACTTGCTACGAGCTACTGTTTTATGGGAGTAGTTCGCGACCATTGGATATGCCTATAAGAGACCGTTTCTAAATCAGTAGTGACTTTGAAAAGAAAAGATTTCATTGACAGCAAACATGTCGAGCCCAATACCGAGTATATCAATTTTAATGAACCTGCAGACGCGCGTAAAATAACGCAACATATTGCCAAATGGAATTGTCCCTCAAGGTCCAGATGTGACCCACATCTGTGTGTACACTCGAGGTTTCTTGGAAACAAAAACACTATTATTGTGTGTTTTGGATATGTGCCCCAAAAGAGGGTTTAATGAGGTCCCTGTTAAATAATAAGATCCCAGGAGGACTCTGGGGGTAGGATAAAAGGCAATGTTTGGAGAGTGAAGCGGCTCCTAACAGCGTGAAGCTTGTGAAGCTGTCTTCTGTACCTTACTGATAGAGCAGCTGATTGGCTGGCAGTTTTGAGTGTCTAGAAGTGGAGTTTGAAGGTGTCTGTATTTGTTTCGCGAAGATCACATTAATAAAGTCACATTATTTTGTACTTTTGGCCAGAGTAGAGCAGTCTAACTTGTCCAGTTTGTAGAAAGAAATGCTTTTAAGATGTAGTCACTTCTGCCTGACGAGCTTGGAGAAGCGACATCTGCTTTTCTGAAGAGGCCGGCGTTCCCCAGCACTGTGAGTATTATATAGTATGTATCGACTGTACCCCTAATGGAATGTATGAACTCGAATGGTGTTAAAATAGACTCAGCAGAGACTGTCTTTACATTTTCATCAGAATCCATGTTCGGCGCTGGGGGCAGCTCCTAGCAGCCTTGAGGCATGGAGTAAAGGGAAGGGGCATCTGAGACCCCCAAGCTGTAAGGAGTGGGGCAGACAAGTAGCCCAGCATCGCCTAGCACGCGCTACTCCTTGATGGACTGGGGTCAAGACTCCTCTCAGCCTGCCCTGGAGGGGCGGGAGCGCCAGAGATGACCTGACAGGGACCTCTGTGATGCTGCTACTGCCGGGTCCTAGCAGGATATGGGTCCCATGTATCAATGTCTTGAAGTATCCTATTTCTGGAAGTCTCATTGGAGCTGCATAGTGGGAACCCATAGGTATAATATCCAAATGTGCAAGGTGAACAGAAGTCACCTATAACCTAGACACAGGCCGGAACATCCTTGGTGGAGGACGGTGTGTTCAGACAGCAAGTTGGACACGGATCTAAAGTGTAGGGGACATGGCTCGAGATCATATGCATGCTTTATGAAATGATGCAACCCCTCGCCTCAGCTTTTGAAATACGTTCCGTCCTTTGCTATTTGTGCACTCATTTAAAAACACGTGTTTACAAGCGCTGATTTAGAGACTCAGGTTTAGCCTCTAAGTAAGTGAAGGCTTATGCGGTGTGTGGTAATTACATTTCGTTTTAGAATATAGTTCAGCGACATCTGACGGAGTTCGCGCTTATAATGTGTCCGTTGTACAAGGGCGCACCCTTGACAACACAATCTCCCTGCTCCAGCGTGGTTTTACCGTATTTCCCATTGCTGAGCCGCAGTCCTGCCTCCTTTTGGGGTTCTTTCACTTTGCTTGCCCTGCTCTCCTTCCACGCCGCCATGGGTATAGTCCGTCCCACGTGCCTTCTCCTCATATCCACGGGGCACCGGCATGAACTCTTGCACTGCACGCGGATTCCCCGGGCTGGGCTTGGCATATCCCCATCCCTGCCTCCTTTTGGGGTTCTTTCACTTTGCTTGACCTGCTCTCCTTCCACGCCGCCATGGGTATAGGCCGTCCCACGTGCCTTCTCCCATATCCACGGGGCACCGGCATGAACTCTTGCCCTGCACGCGGATTCTCCGGGCTGGGCTTGGCATATCCCCATCCCTGCCTCCTTTTGGGGTTCTTTCACTTTGCTTGACCTGCTCTCCTTCCAAGCCACCATGGGTATAGTCCGTCCCACGTGCCTTCGCCCCATATCCACGGGGCACCGGCATGAACTCTTGCACTGCACGCGGATTCTCCGGGCTGGGCTTGGCATATCCCCATCCCTGCCTCCTTTTGGGGTTCTTTCACTTTGCTTGACCTGCTCTCCTTCCACGCCGCCATGGGTATAGGCCGTCCCACGTGCCTTCTCCCCATATCCACGGGGCACCGGCATGAACTCTTGCACTGCACGCGGATTCCCCGGGCTGGGCTTGGCATATCCCCATCCCTGCCTCCTTTTGGGGTTCTTTCACTTTGCTTGACCTGCTCTCCTTCCACGCCGCCATGGGTATAGGCCGTCCCACGTGCCTTCGCCCCATATCCACGGGGCACCGGCATGAACTCTTGCACTGCACGCGGATTCTCCGGGCTGGGCTTGGCATATCCCCATCCCTGCCTCCTTTTGGGGTTCTTTCACTTTGCTTGACCTGCTCTCCTTCCACGCCGCCATGGGTATAGGCCGTCCCACGTGCCTTCTCCCCATATCCACGGGGCACCGGCATGAACTCTTGCACTGCACGCGGATTCTCCGGGCTGGGCTTGGCTTATCCCCATCCCTGCCTTTTCCCATTGTTTTCTTCTGGAACTCTTCACAACAGAGCACGCGCACCCTGCTCGTTGTCTCTCCATGCTGGTTATTGAGTAAGTAAACCCTCCTTTATCAATGCTCTTACTATTGTCTATTGATTTTCAGCAACTCCTACTCCGGCATCTCTTGGTATGGAGGGGAGGCGGGAATAATGTGCGTAAGCATCCTTCCAACATGCCTGCGGCATCTCTAATATTCCTCTCATGTCTGTCTTTCTTGTACATATCTTGATGAGTGCTGAAGTGCTGCTATGTCCTTTATTGCTTTTGCATTACTCTTCTGTGACTAGGGTTTCTTGCTTTGTGCTTAGCTGTCTCATTGATGTTTCTCGACCTAACGAAACATGTGCATTGTGCTCATCAGTGTTTCAAGGCTCAGCTGTGTGTTCCCTTCGTTGGTTTTGCACCAAGGTTTGTTCCCATCACCCCGGGCCCCGCCATTCTCGCACGGGCCGCCGACGCTCTTATTTCTGGACGCCAGAGTGACTGCCGCTACTCCAATGTTCTTTGAGTTCGTGTGTGGGACGAAGTCGCTGTCATTTCTTGTCGTCACATTTGCTCAGATGTGAGTGTTCCTCTGGGTGTGAATTGTAGTCTTCCTACACTCGTTCCGAGATGTCTCTCGAGCTGCGAGTGCTCGGGTCTCGTCTATAGACCTGCGCCTCGGTGAAGATCTTGGCACAGGGCCGTTCTCTGGTCCCTGCTCCTGGAGAGACATATTCTGCAGAATCTTGTGTCCGCGCTGGCATCCTTGGACCATGTGTGGCATCTACACCAAGTAGCTGTGCAGACCTTGTGCTGCACAGAGCGTTAAGTGTTCTTGCCAACACAGCGAGTCCATCAGTGCGCACGCGCCAAGGTATGCAGCCTGTATTAAGTTCGACAATGTCATTACGGTGGTTAGGATCTATAGGAACATTTACATTGCATGGGAGCGCGCGGGCACCTCTGTTTCACTCCTCTCTTGTTTCTGAACCTGCTCCAGTGCCTGACACTGAACCCACAGACCCCCTTTGAAGTCGTGTTGGCACAGTGGCATCCTTATCATGAATGCTTTTCTTTCAGGGCGGGTGATTAATTGCATCAACCAACGTACACAATAAATATAATTCCAAATCAAAAACAAACATTTCCTATAATATAATGTATAATATTAACCATGCTATGCTAGTAAATATGGATCCTAGTTCTGAGCACAGAGTTCCTTGCCTTGTCACAGGGTGAGCTCTGTGTGCTGTATACAATGGGCTTACTTTGCAAACGCAAAGATAACGCCGCACCTGAAGCCAAGCTTTCTGCCTAAGGACAGACACCATTTTTGGTCGATTGTTTGGCTTGGTGCAGATTAAAAGAAAGTATTCCATTTTTTTATTTTCTGACTATGGCAAGAACAATGCCCTTGAGATATTTTCTGCCTCCCTATTGCGATATGCAAGAGTTCACTGCCCGGGCAGCTAGCCTGCAGTCCGGATATAAAGTGTGCAGTCTGGAGAGGCTGCCACTATCATCTATGCCTCAATCCTCAATGGAGAAGTGTGGCTCAATGGTTAGAGCGGCAGACCCTGATGCAGAGGTCTAGCCTGGGACCAGGGTTCAATTCCCCGCCTCGGCGGGTCTTGGGCTCAAAAATTCCACGGACGTGATAATTCTCGCCTTGGTGCCATCCCACTCTGGGCAATAGCTTGCTTAATCTCCACAACGGCCCCCACAACGCTAAGGATGCCTGGCCTCCACCTTGGGGGTGCCCAGGAGTGTACGCCTCACAGGGAAAGCCAGGATGGGTTCCACAGCGGTATTCGTACAAGCGCCTTGAGACCCTTGCGGGTCAGTAGTGCGCTATACAAGTATCAATTTACAATTTACATTTACATCCCAATATATTTAAGACAAGAATTCTTGCCCAGCAATTTGTTTTCTGATCAAAATAGGAATCTTAGGACTTGTGCCCTGAATCTTTACTATAGTGACTCAGAAATTGCTAGAGTTTGGCATCAAATATCACCCAGGCTCATGGGAACCCTAGTGGAAACTTGAACGGCCATGGAAGGGTAGAACTCCTCTGGGTGTGTCAAGAGGGCCTGGGCATCTTTTCTACTTCACAGACATGCCCTGTACAGAACTGGCGTATGCGAAGGGATGTCAGCAGTAGAGCTGTACCTCAAGTCCAAGTGAAAGAACGGCAAAGGGGTGCCTGCCCTTGGAACTGATAATGATGGGTAGGATGCGTGGACCTCAGTGCCCGACGCCAGCGCAGAAACTACCCAATCAGATCCAAGGACCAGATGTGCACCTATGAACCGCTTCTGGAACCAGAAAAACCCAACACCCGAAGTCACCACTGCACCCGTCACCTTCAGCAAATCATTGCACGATCAAAGCAGACACGTTGGACTTCTAAGGAAAAAAAAAAGGAAAAAAATCAGTTTCACCAACCCTTTTCCAAAACAACCCTCAAAGAGTAGGCTAATCCAAACTCTGCATTCCTTCCAACAAATATCACACAATGAATTTTTGGACCTGGTCAAAGCAAGCAGGCTTGCCGGCAGCCCTTCCGGCCTCACTGCTGGATTTACAGTCAAATTCTCTTAAAGCAGTGTTAGAAAACAAGGTGGGATTTACAAGTACACCCATCATTGTTAAAAACCATCAGATTAATGCAAGCAAGAATACTCAAAGAACCAACTTCTATAACATGAATAAAAAAACATCACAGTTCATGTACAAATTAGTGATAAAACACAAGTGCTGACATTAAATACAAAACATATATTCCTATCATAATATCGCGTCAGGGTAATGTACTTTAAACCCTGCAAACATTCATGATATCATAAATGCAAGTGTATTTCCAGGCTCACCGGAAAGAGACAGGTTACAAGCTCGTTCCACTGTGTCAGCAGTACAACGCTTTAACCCATATTGCCTCGTGTACCCACGCTGGTTATTAGTTTGTGTCGATAACATAAAGTTATCGACACAATCGACACCCCAGCCCTGCACCCTTGGAAGTGGGCCTGAATGTCTTCTGCCAGCCTGTAAGCAGAACCGATGCACACAAACACTTCTCCTGGCACCCGCATTGGAACCACTGCAGCGCGATGCATCCTAAAAATCCTTGACAGCCAGTTTGTACAGCAGGTGCAGTGACCTGAGGGGTCCAATGAACTCTGACAATTCTGCATTTTACTACCCCAACAGCAGTCAAAGGGGCAATTGACCTTGCTTGCACCAGGGCCCACGACATCTCTGCTACACTACTTAGTCTGTGCCTCTACATTTTAACTGTCCAGAAGGAAGGATTCACCTCCCCTGCAGTAAGGAACCAACGCATTACATCCCCTTTGGAGTAAGGTACCAATGCATCGCTTTGCTTTTTTGGTGCCTCATCTCCCTGCACCTGCTTCATCTTTGATTTTTGACGCTTCTAAGGTACTTTGTGATAAAAGAAACGCATCCATTGATTTTTAAGGACTAAACTTGCTTAATCTTCGACAAGTGATATCTTGACTTGTGTATGTTGGATGTTTGTCGTTTCGGCCTTGCTTCATTCAGATAAATATTGGCTAGTTTTCTAAACTCTTGTGGACTCCTTTTGTAGTGTTTTCTCTGTGTTACTGTGTGTATGTACGAATGCTTTATACATTGTCTCTGAGATAAGCCTGCCTGAAGGCTCCTGCCGACCTACCAAGGGGTTGAGCTGGGGATATTTTAGCTTTGTGACTCCCTTACCCCGACTAGAGTGAGGGGCCCTACTTGGACAGGGTGAAAACCACTGTCAACTACAGACCCCATTTCTAACAGTTAGGAAAAAATGACATCCCCCAGTTTCCCCACACTTCATGTACCCCAGCAGGACTGCTGCGTACTTGAATTTACTTTTCTTTGACTGCAAAGTGAGAGGAGTTAGTAAGCACCAGTCCGGCTGTTCAAAATCAGCAGCAGAAGAAGACATAACCTGACATTTGACTTTTTTCTTTGAAGAGCAGCAAATGCCAGATAAATATAGCATTTAAACTAAATGCATCTTGATTTATTGTTTGCACTTTGGTGACCCACCAAAAATCGACTGATGACCCACAGTTTAGGAAACACTGGTCTAGAGACAGATTTAGTAAATGTTTAAGGTAGGTCGATAGTTCAGTGGACTAAAGCATCATCTTCAGAATTCTATGTTTGACCTCACGATCACAGGTTCAAAACCTGGCGGGGCCACTCAGCCTTTCATGCTTTTGAGGTCAAACAATGAGAAACACTGAGTTGGGTAACAATAAATACTTGTTATTTCAGCTTCAAGAGACCCAAATGATGCGTGACAGTGAGCTTTACACATACACGTAATGTTTCTCTATGGATCAGAGGTTCCTTGAAGACATAATTCTGCTGTTACTTTGGGAGTAAAAGGTTGGGAAGAAGCTTTGCACAGGGATGGATTTCAAAATGCAGGAGACTCATTGTTACTGACCCCTTTTCTTTCTGCACTTTTTTGTCTCAACATTGGTTGTGTTGCGGCTGCAGGTATTTCGGTGGTTAGTTGAGATCTTGATCTCGCTAGCCAGGTTAGTTGGCATTCACGATGACGTGACAGACCTTAAAGGTGATGCAATTGGGCAAACGATACCTGTAATTTATTGATCATCAGAAGGATCACATATTTTGATGTGTTTTGCTGCTTTTAAAAAGATGTTCTTCTGAGGGATCAGTGGCAGTCAGAGAGCCTGGAAAGAAAGATGCTGCCCATCCAGGTGTCCGAGTACTCGTGTTTCGATGGATGTTGAGGGGAACGTCTTGACTTGGAATGAGGCATAGTTGAGTGCATGCTGTCCGTCTCTGTGCTTCTCAGCCATGCGTAGCTTATGTTGTAGGCTGGTTTCAATATGGCACGTTAATTGTTTGGATCACCGCATCCCTCTCTGTGAAACCCGAAGGACCAGGCGCTGACACCAATTCATTTCTCCGCATTGCTTATTTAGCAATGTCTCACCATTACTTTTTACTACTTGTTTGGACTTTGTCAGGCTGCCCACCAGCCTACCCATGCAGCAAAGGCTTGTTTCAGTAGCCCGCTAAAGAACGTCCACCCATATTTTCACTCAAGGGATTGAGTAGAACATTTCTAAAGCACACTCTTGACCTCAAGTGTGTTCTGGCTTCAAGCGATGGCACATACAGCAAAGGCTAATACCTGAAAGAAGGTAGAAGGAACTAACTAATGCTTGGATAGGCATGTTTAAGTTGTTTGCAGACGGTAGTAAGATATGAAGTGCAAAGTCGTTCCAGGTTTTAGACAAAAGATAGACTTAAAGACTGACCTCCGACTCAGGATCATCTGATGAGGGAACTCTTAAGAGGTTGGCGGATGCGGAGCTCAACTGCCGCGAAGGTCCTTATTGTAAAGAATGTCCTGTGCGCATCTTTGACCAGTTTCTATAAAGTGCTCCATGATATAATCATAATTATCACATGACAAGATCTTCGGGACTTGAACGGCAGTATTTTGCTATTGGCAGCCAATGGAGATGTTTTAGGTGAGAAGACAATCAGCTGAGTTCTGATTATACTGATGACAAGGAAGATGTTTTGGAATGCCCAGGAAAAGGGTTGTAGTAGTCTTACCAAGCTATCATGGTGGCCCGGACTACAGTCTTAGAGCTTTTTGATGAAAAAGTACCATGTTTGTAAGACATTTGAAGAAACAAACACGTAGAGAGAAGCTTGGACATGTATGCTTGAATAGTGAAGCTTGTTTCAAAAATGATTCCCCAGATGACAGGTTGAGGAGTCCGGAAGAGGTGAATACCCTCGCTCTGATGGCCACAAGTTGGAGTCCTATATGACAACGTGCAACAGACGAATATCTGTCTTAAACAATGGCGGACATGCTGACCTTAAATTGAGACTGGTGGGATAGAAGGTCTTCATCCAATTTCAGAATAGGAGAAGATCGAACAGAAGGAACAATCAGCGGTGCAAGTGGGGCCTTTGAGACATCGGGTTGTGGTTGACTGGGGTGTGAGCCCTGGTCAAGCAACAGCCACAATCCCTTGCACGTTGAACCCCAAAAAGACACTGAATTAACCTGTGCTTCACCCTGGGTAGCTTGGCACAGAAAGCAGACAGGCTTAGCTAAGAGGCAATGTGGGAAGTATTTAAGCAGCACATGAGCAGTAATAAAGTGAAAACTCAACACAAGAAAAGTCCCACACAATTTAGAAAAATAGTGTATATTTTAATAAATTATTCAACACCAAAATGACAAAATCCAATCAATAGAATCGGTGTTATGAGTTGTAAATCTTTTTTGCAAAAACTAGAACCATTAAAATATGGCTGAGCGCGATGTTAATGTGGAAAAAGTCGAAGCTAATATGAGAAAGGATACATTAATTTATGAGAGCAAAATTGCGTCTTTATTAAAAAATTCACCCGTTGTGAACACATCAACTAGACTCACAAATACGTAGTCGGGTAAGCTCTGAGACCTAGCCTCGAGGTTATTGATTAATAGGTCACAGGTGGGAAGGCACGTAACTAACAGACAAATGCACAAAAAGGAAACCTTAGATCAATCCCACAGATAGGCGTAGCGACACTACAATGGTCATCGGAGATCAGCCCCAAAAAGCACACATGGACGGAGGGGGTATAAGCACACTCCTAAAATACCATGAAATTAGATGCCACATGAGTTAGGAACATATAGCCAATAAGGACAGAGCACACGCCATGATCACATGCTCCCCAGGACGTACATCTGGACACATTATGCACTGGCCACATTGTGTCCATGCAAGATCAACGCCCACTTGTATTTTCAATTTGATTAAATAATTTATGACTCCAAAGACTTACATTCCTCACCACATAGATCACCGCAAACCTTTTATTACCTATAAGGAACTGTAAAAAAGGAGAACACAGACCGATTGTAATTGAGACAGTCCTCAGATCCTGTGCCTGTAACTGTTCTCCCGGCCGCTATGATTACTGTTCCTGTTTTGCCAAACGCCACTTGTCTCTTTTTTTCAAGGTATTTCATGTTAAAGTAACACTTTGGTAAGTAACCATCGGAGCTTATTGGTACCTCAAAGCCAACTGAAGACTAAGGAAGGAGACCCCGCCAGAACAGATTTACATTTGCATATCAATAAAGGTGAGCGGACCCCGCAATTGATTGGAAGATCTGCTGAATCCGCTGCGAGAAGGTCGGTCCTGAAGCAGCTGTCACAGAGGGTAAGAGACGACATAAGAACCTAAATTAAAGCATTTGGCCTGTGATAAACTATGGTGAAGCATAAAAAGATAACGCAAGCACCCTGCCACTGACAGAATATGGCATATTACCTATTTTCATATGTCCACGGTGAGTAGTTGTAAGGTGGCCCGCGAATGCGATCTTCTGGAAGTCTCCTTTTTTCGATAGTGAGCATTTTAGGAAATGTGAATATTTATTGTATAGCCCTTTATAACTCCCAAGACTCTGTTTTTCCGATAGAGCTATCCTTATTGGGCGGGGTTGGCACCTCGACCTCATTATTTTGTCTGAATAGTTTTCTCAGTGCTTCTGGTTTCTTAACACAGTTGGTATCTGAGAAGAGTGAGAGATGTTTCTCACTTGGACTTCTGGGTGTAACACAGATGGTTTGCTTTTTCCACTGGGCATGACACGGATGGCACACTTTGCTCTTGGCTGTGATACAGGAAGAGATTCAGACTTTACAGAAAAAAGATTTGGACCTAGGAATCTAGGTGTAATTAAGTGTGGCCAAGAGGGTCCTGTGGTTCCTGAGTTTTCCTTTTTCGGCATCTACTACTATTACCTTTGTCCCGCAGTCGATACTGAAAGACCATCAAGCTCATTTAGTACTGTGCACCATGCTTAACTTACCCTGTTCACAGGATAACGTGCGCTAAGAAGGGGCTATAAAATTGTTTGACAAAGCAATCGCTTTTTTTCTGTCTACCTTTGTTGAGTTGTTCTAGTTTACATTTGATGTTATGGTGCTGTTATTTATTGCAAACTGTATTTGGTGCAAAAAGTTGATATCGTACAGGTACTGTTTTTTATTATTACATTTTTTCACCTGTGTTGCAACCCTTCATGTGCATTGTTATCTGTGTTTATTTAATTGTTCAAGTTGAATTGTTTGATGCCCAAAAGATTTGATTTATATTACCAAAACCATTAAAACTGTCATGGATTCCCCATTAAAGAACATGGTATTCCCCACACACGTAAAGAAACTCAATATGTTTTGCCAAGAATGGCATGTTTACACAAAGGCGCACACATTTCCCTGGCCTGAGGAGGGAGCATTTGACACTAGTATAATAGAACATATTAAAACATACATACAAACTAAATATACAGGTCAAAAGAGAGACAAGAGAGAGGCATTACTGAATTATGGCCATCTTCGAAGGGGCCCAGAGCGATAGCTCTACACTGCCAATCGCAAGCAAGGCGTCAGCACCTCCGCCACCATATGCAGAAATGGAGGTGTTAACGCATGCTCCCCCACATTAGGATATTCCAATATGCCAATTGTCAACTTAAGGGTTACGTATATGCAATATAAGTCAATAAAAGTGTAGTCTGTGTGTACCTGGCAACATAACCACAGAGCTGTTAATTCCCAAGTCAAATGGTAGTTTAAAACTGCATGCGGGCTGCAATGGTAGGCCTGGGACATGTTTTAAGTGCTACTTAAGTGGGTGGCACAATAAGTGCTGCATCTCACTAGTAGCATTTCATTTACAGGCCCTGGCTATGTGGTATACCACACTGCAACATTAACATTCAAAGTAAAGCGCGTGTGCCGCGATTATACCAAGAGTAAAGAAATAGATTTTGTTTTCTATTTCTTTACTTTTGGTATAATCGCAGCACCCGCGCTTTACTTTTAACATTAAAAGTAAAGTCTCGGTGCCGCGATGCTTGTTTCACATGATGTGGAACTGCAGGCCGGTGCAAAATTACTGGGAAGAAATTGTGATGATCCTTAAAAGAGCGACCCGCACGCAGACGGCATTGGATGGGAAGCCATGTGTGTGAGGGCTCTTACCGAAATCTAAAAAATATAAAATGGTACATAAATTTGCTGCTCTGGGGTTGGTCTTGGGAAGGAGACAAATAGCAATTCATGGGTGTCCCCGAGGGCACCCATGAGGGATACATGGCTGAAAAACATGACAGAATGGGCACTGGGCAAAGAGCGGCGCTTGAGGGAGGTCCAGACAGATAACAAATTATTCAACGGCATTGACGGTGGTGGAAAACGATAAACTTGCTTAGCACGGATACCAACTCAACGAGTAGCAGAGAGTCCGAGAAGTCAGATGGGCTTCACTAAAGCCTGACAAGGTCTCCACTTGATCATACCCGTGGAGGACACCACATATCTAGATGGGGAGGGGCAGCGTAAGGGAGGTAGGGCCGCAACGGACTGGTCTTGGTCTGCTTTGGGCGCTCAGTGTCCGCGATGGAGAGTTAGCCCTGACACGCCCCACACCATGGCGGGAAGTTTGATGAGCCAATAGGTGCTGCATTATAAGTGTGTCAACATACATGACAAGCTCTTGAACATGCACTGCCCTTCCATGATCCGGCCCTACGCCTCCCCGATTTCTCTTTCTCTCGATCTCCTTCAATGGTCATCATTTTCTGAGGAGGAGGAGGGTGGAAGAAAAAAGGTACCAACTTGCAACAATGAGGATGAATGATATGTACTTTAGACAGTTATACATTTGTGAACCTTTACGCTCCTCTACCGTGGTGCATGTACTGCTTTTGTTACAATGCACAATGTAAAAAAAAGTATATATAAAAAAAAATGGTTGTTCACCAACAAACGACTGACTCTGTGATCACTATGTTCCGACTTTCACGCTATTTATCAGGCTGTAGCGTAGTTGCTTATCAATCCACTTTCTGTGACATTAACAATGCCATATGCTGCGCACTATCAGACTCCTGATGTCATAGCCACGGTCTAAATTAGCTGATGTCACTTGCTGTAATCTCATTTTAGGATTAAAAGCCGTGTGATGTCATCTCTGCGACCCAAAGAGTGTTGTTAAATGAGGCCAGCGTAGTATGCGGAATATGCCGCGTATCATGCGCACTACATTTATCCACAACATGTTAGCGACGCTAACCTTGGAAATCCGTCTCGCTATGGTGTTATCTAAGCCAGCGGCTGATATTGGTGGCATGTCTCTTGTTCTCAGGCTGCCTGCCTGCTGTGTCTGCTCAGTACAGAGCGCATAGCAGGCATAATGAATAAAGTGCAGCAGCAGCGATTGCCTTGTGCAGGGGCACCGAGCATCAAGTCTAGTGAAGACAGACGTCACTGCGCATAAAATCTCATTTCCGAGGCACTGGGAGTGACGTAAAACAACATCTTTTCCATTAATCATTTCTCACATCTTCAAAGATTTCCCTTTGGAATCATTTTGCTGTTCAGACAAAACTCTATTTTAAAAATAAATACATTAACAAGTGATTTTCAAGCACAGGGTAGAGCAGGTGTTTGGACGCGCTTCCACTCAGACTCAGGACAAGGAGAAGGAAAGCACAGATGAATGTTAGATGCATATTGCAAAGTAATGTGCATTTCTTGTGAACAAGTGGCAAATTGAAGAAAGGGAATTTGGTAATAATTGGACCTAAACATTTCTGAGATTGCCCTCCATGCGGGATCTGAAGAATTTTATCACAAAATGACTCAAGTTTGTTCATAACATGATCTCGAATCATTAGGAGATGCAGACGGTCAAACAGGGTAATGTGACTGTCTACCAAATTCCTGCAGCATTATGTATCCTAAAACACTGCCCATTGAGAGAGAGGAGCTGGGAACTGTAAGAGGCGTGGGATGGGTAGTGGGAGCGAATGTTATCAGTGACTCATTTACCTTATTGAGATCAGGCAAAAAGGCATCATTTATTTATGGTGTTACTGTGTTAAATGAAAATAAGTGTCGTTGCCCCAAATTTTTCTTAGGAGGTCGCCTGTGAGAGTGCCTATTGTTGGCGTAACCTCGTGTCGCAAGTACCACCCATATTGTTCTTTACCTTTCCCAGATCTAGAGGTTTATTTATAGCATAATAATGTCAGGCCAGGGGGCACTCAAATATACATATCTCCCTCACATCCACTTTGATAGCAGAGTATCACTGATTTCCAATAGTCTTATTTATTTATTTAAAACCAAACGTGTTTCATTCATAGAACTTCTTCAGGGCAAAAATCACTAAAGTAATTTCAGGACACATCATCTAAAAAAATGCAATTCGGAAATAAAAATCCAAATCTTCAGGGTTGTTTGTATGTTCCCGATGGTGTTGGAGTATTGCACATAGAGGTACCCTAATCGAGGAGCCTCAGAGCTGCTTCCTGTTTATCTCTGTGTTTGTTACAGTGTCAATGTGACTAAATAAAAATGCCCCACACATACTCCTCACAATCCTTGAACTCTCACCCTAGATATATAGGATCATTTCCCATATTCTCAACACAGACTACTAACATCATCCACTCCATGTATACTCACCACAGTTACTATCTCTCCCAATACTCCCATGACACTCTGCGTTTTCCAACCACATGACCACACTCTTAAACCTGAAACGATCTGAGCTTCCCTGTAGCCATTTTGTAGATAAAGTTGCCTATTGGACCCACAAGCTTGGAACATGGTTAAAAGGCTATCCTGTTTGTGACTCAATTCCATGAACACTTCGAATCTTACCTTCAATGGAAGGATGAGAACGCTCGTGAAAATATCCTATGCAGAGAGCTACTTAGTCACTTATGCCTGCATACTGCCACACCATGAGCTGGGTGCAAACTCATGATCTGGGATGTTGGAGACAGATGAGGTTAAATGTATCTTTTGCTTAACCATTTTACACACGATTGTCCAGTGGTAGACAAAGTTCTGTGTCACTTTTTAACAAGCATTTGCAATGCAATAGGTCTCACAGTTGTGAGAGTTTGAGCTATTAGCATTGTAAATGGCAATGTGTTGGTTTTTAAAACATAAATAAAAGGCATTGTCATTTACAATGCCAATAGCTTAAACTCTCGCAAATGCGAGACCTATTGCATTGCAAATGCTTGTTTTCATGGTCACTCCCACTTTTTGCTCTAGATGCTGGCTTTATAGATCTGGAAGTGCACTGGAACCTGCCAACCAGAGCCAGTGTTTTTTCCCTTAAACTGTAAAGGTTGAATTGGTACACCCAATTGACTAGGCACTTAGCACTCCTTGTAAGTCCCTAGTATATGGTACCAGTAGTACCCAGGGCAAGATGGGTCACCAGCACTCCAGCACTTTATTGCGCCACCCTGTGTGACCCAAGTAAAGGTACAAAAGCAGGACTAACATTGCAGCCCTACATGAGCAGCCTGTCTGCTCCAGGAGAGCTATGCACACAGCATGTGCTGCAGAGCCACCCCACTGCCTTAATAATAATAATAATAATAGTTCAATTTATAAAGCGCCTGGTTACGCTGCAAGGGTGTGTATCCACCTGAATTTTGATAAGGAGAAAACGCACCACTAGTAGAGTTTAGAGCGCATTGCTAAAAAGCCACTTTTTCAATTTGCTTCTGAAATCTTTCTCCAAAGGAGAGTGTCAACATTTCGCAGCGAAGGAGAAGGCACTAGCTCCCATTCTGCTTTCCTGATCTTTGGTACTCTTTGCCTCCGATGATCTAAGATCATGACGTGGGAGATATGCTTGTATTATAGGCTGCAGATAACTTGGGCCTTGCTTGTTAAGTATGCGTCGGCAAAGACATAAGGCTTTCAACCAGATTCTTTTGGAAAGTGGGAGCCAGTGTAACCACTTGAGTGTACCTGAAGATGAAGACCTTTTGGCGAGATGTATTACAAGTCTTGCTGCGGCACTTTGAACTCGCTGCAGCGACTTTAAACTCTCTTTTGTGGTTCCAAGATACAGCATATTTCCGTAGTGAAGTTGAGAGGTAAAAAGAGCATGTGCAATAGTCTTCTGGGATTTGATAGGGATTAAGTCTAAAATGTTCCTTAAGGTTTTAACTTTACCAAAACACTTTGCCACTGTCTTCCTAATTTGGTCTTCGAAGGAGAGTTTTGAATCAAACCAGACTCCTAAGTTCTTCACTTTTTGTTTGGGTTCCAGCAGTGTGCCCAAGGATGCTGGCCACCAGGCAGATGTCCAGATCGACAGAGTCTTAGCTACTAACAGGAGCTCAGTTTTGTTTGCATTCAGTTTTCAACAGCAATTCCTCCGTAATCCGCAAGGTGACTTCAGCCAGGCAGGATTTAAAATGCTCTGCTGAGATGGAGTTAGGTTACGAATGGTTCACTATAAGTTGGGTGTCTTCAGCATACGACACCACCTGAATGTTATATTTAATAATGATACCTTTAAGAGGTTTCATATAAACATTAAACAATGTAGGGCTCAGAGCCCTGGGAGACTGGGGGAACCCTTTAGCTAAGGTAAAGCTTCCTGACACACATGACTTTAGAGTGACTTGAACGGTTTGGTCCTGAAGAAAGGATCTAAGCCATTTAGGCGCTCTACTACCTATCCCACATTCCTGCAGCCTCTGAGTAAGGATCTTGGGGGATTCTGTGTCAAATGAGGTTCTTAAGGTCAAGTGATATAAGAGCAGAGGTTTGGCCTTTTTCAGCGTTCTGTCTGAGAACTTCCTCCAACAGGATGAGAGCTGACTCAGTGGAGTATTGCGCCCTGAAACCTAATTGAGAGGGATGTAATATTTCTTTCAATTCCATAAAAGCTGGTCGGCAGCTGTTAACATATTTCTCAAGAATTTTATCACCCAGAAAGGCAGCAGGGATACAGGTCTGAGATTCTCTAAAATAGAGGGATCCAGAGAGAGATTTTTCCTGATGGGACTTACCATAGCATGCTTCCATAACTTTGCCACTGAACATAAATTGATTGATTTTGTGATGAGTTAACTTAAGTGGGGGGGATAGCAGGAATCCCCAAACACAAGATTTTAGGCTGGGCTGGGTCAAGAGGTTAACCTGACTTAATCCTCAGAAAGAGGATATTCAATTCCTTCAGGGACCAGATGTCAACGTTGATCAAATAACCTGGCTGTTCACTGAGTACTGTATAATTTTCCCTATGTACTGTCTCAGGAAAATCTTCACAGATTTTCGTGAGTTTGGCAGAAAAAAGGTAGCTATATTATTGCAGTATTCTGGGGAAGGCATAACAGCAGTCGAAACTCGTTCAGGAGACGTGAGCGTTTTCAATAAAGAAAATAATTATTTAGTGGGGTTACTGGCTAAATCAATTTTCTGGGTGTAACATTCTTTACGTGTTGCTCTAATGAGTTTGTTTGTGATATTGTTTCAGGGTTTCCTTAAGGCGAACTTGCTTAATTGTATTATACTATTTCCTCCATTCACGTACGAGGCATTTACAGTGGTTTTTTAAAGCTGCTAGTTGTTCATTGTGCAAGGGTGCCAAAGGAGAAGATCTAAGGTTACGTCTAGATGATAAGGATGCAATGTTATCAATAGTCCTGGTTAGCCATGATTCAAAGTTGCAAGGTTTAGATCATTTTCCCTCCCGATGTCTGGGTCCACAGCCAAAAAAAGGGTAGTAAAGTTGTAAGGAGTAACCCATTTTATTAGTAATGTAGCAGGAGCAGTATAGATTGAAGGAGAAATAGTAAAATGGTTGGTCCAAGGTAGTCTAATAGGAGCTGCAGTTTGAATAGAGGGGTCATTTGAAAAGATTGGATCAAGCGAATGACCTTTTTCATGAGTGGGTTCGTACACTAATTGGGATAGCTGCAGAGTTCCAAGATCTCTCATTAAAGAGGATGCTGCCTGGCAGTCTTCTGACTCTACGGTGCCTATTAGGATGGCGGGCGGCCTTTCAGTAGCCTGCCACCCTAGCGGTGCTGGGACCGGCTGCCAGTGGTCCCGCACCGGCGATTAGGATGCCACCGCCACCTAGCAGACACCGCCACCATATCAGGCTCCTTTTCTGCCCGGTCACCTGTTTGACCGGCGGAAAACCGGCAGACGGTCTTTCCGTCCGACGGGGTCCCCCCGCCATACTAATATGGCAGGGGGGAAATGGGTGGCGGATGGGGTATGAAGTAGGGCGGATCGCCACCGCCCGCATGGCGGTGGCGATCTGCCCTACATCCTAATAGACCCCTACGTGTAGATTAAGATCTCCAATTATTATTAGTTTATGTCCTAGGGCTAGTTGCAAGATAAACTTGGCTAGATTTGAAAAAATGTTAGTGGCAGGTCCTGGGGGACGATAGAGCAGGAGTCCAAATAAGGAGAACGCACTGGATACATTTATGGAGAATTGTGCTGCCTCACAGTCAGGGTGATCAACCCCTTTAAAAGTGCTGTTCCATAGAAGTTTAGAGATCACCGCAATGCCCTCCCTCCCCCTCCCCACCTCGGACATGGGCGGTCACATTTCGCGATTCCATAGCCTGGGGGTAAGGCATCGAGAATATCTGGCATGGAATTCTCTGAAAAGCCAGGTTTCCGTTCGAAAGGTGCATCCGGGGCCCGTTCACTCAGCATATTAAAAACCTCCTGTTTATGTTGGGGCAGTGATCGACAATTAAGTGATAAGCCTTTGAAATATTTTTCATTAATAATATTAAAATGCTCCAAATGCATTCAAATCACTAGGTGCAATAACAAACTTGCAATGTTTACATTGCACATGTGCTTCCCATACCTGTATTGTGCCAATACATTTCTTATGCTGGAAGAGAACTGCCTAATATGGTGGTTAAAACAGGCAGAGGGACTGCCCCCTGGACCCAGCCGGGCACAGACTTCGGCGCACCAGCGGCACGTCCGCACGTCAGCCATCTTAAAATAGGCCTCTTCAGGAGAGGCACCAGAGAATCCCACCATTCGGGAGGAAATGGACAGTGGCAGGCCACAGAGAAAGGATACCTCCTAGCCCCACCCATGTCAGGAGAGCTAGTCCCCTGCACGTCACCCAGAGATGGCAGCTCACAGAAAAAGGAATCACACAACTAAAAATAGAAGTTAAATGGAAGGGAGCCGGGCACCTCGCAGCACTAGAAGTGGTACAAGGAAAAGAAAAGGGCGGATTATTAAAAAATACGGGCGCCAGACCCGCCACACCCATAGATGTTATAAGGAAATGAAAGTGAGTAAAAGAGCTCACACACAGGTTGGGAAGCACAAACACTCCAGAACTAGTGAAATAAACACTTGGACGGAAATGGGATCACAATTGCAAGTAGGTCACCCTTAAGGTATGCCTTCTCTAGCCCAAAAGGTAGGTTGCATTACGTTAATGGTGAGGATATATGTTTAATCATAAATATCCCCACTGTAACCCTGTAAAGCTTGGAGTGGCTGGGGTTCCATGAAATAACATTGGCTGGCTACTGAGCAAAGTCAAGATAGCCATCTCTGGGGGGAGGAGCCTAGCGCACAACCAAGATGGCCGCGTAGGCTTGTGGCTCCCAAGGGCCTCCGCAACCTCCCACGTCTATCCTGTCATAATCCTGGTTTTCTCGATGGGCTTCTGTTTATGATCTTGCGCTAAGGTGCCACTCGTTTTCCAAATCGAAATTGGACTCCGGGAACCGGTTTTGTGGCGATCTGAAGTTTGCGGCCTTCTTCGGCCTTGGTCCCGAACTCGAGTTGGTGAAGTGTCCGGGTGCGAAGTGAACAACAGCGGCATGCCAGGTTGGGCCAGCCCCGGACCCCGTGCTTTCACTTTCGGTTTCGTGTTGATCTCCGGAAACTGACGTCGGGACATTGGGTGAGCAGCGCCGAGGACGGAGTGCATAGCCTGATTCTTGAACTGTAAACGGGCCTATTTCAGTTGGTGGCCCTGGTCTCCTGGCCTTCCTCCGGGTGCTGGAGGGTGCTGACCTTGGTGGTCGCCGACGATGACGACGAGAGTGGACGGCGATAAGCTGAAACCCAAGTCTACCCGGAGGGGAGCCTATTCCCAGGCCAACAATATGGACCGCTATGCGCAGCCAAAGGGATCCCCTAGTGGATCACGTAAATCGCCTGAGCCGCCCAAGGAGGCCTCGGGCGCATCATCCGAATTGACTCTGCTGGATGTCATGGGGGCCATTGAGGAGATGAAGGCGACTGTGAACCAGCAATTTGATACCTTGGCTAATAAATTGGACTCGGTGTTGATTGATGTCACTTTGGTCAGAGCAGACCTGTCCAAAACTAATGACCGGGTCGACTCATTGACTCAAGCGGCGTCGAGCCTAACGGTAGATGTGGCCGCTTTGCAGACGACGGTGCGGAGGTTGCAGCTCACCAGTGACCTGACTGATCGTCGCCTTGAGGACTCCGAAAGCAGGGCCAGGCGGAATAACGTCCGTATTATCGGGGTGCCCGAACGATCGGAGGAGTCTGCTGTGGATCTTTTTGTGGAGGATCTAGTGGTGACTCATCTAGCACCCAAAGGGCTGAGCAAGTTCTTCGCCGTGGAACGGGCCCACAGGATTCCAGGGGGTGCATCGAAGGTGGGTGCCCCCCCGCGGCCTATCATTGCCCGACTTTTTAATTTTCGGGATAGAGACGCTATCCTTCAGGCATCGAGGGTGACTGGGCCAGTAAAATTTGAGAATTCTAATGTTAGCTTTTACCCAGACTTCACACAAGCGGTTCAAAAGCAACGGATGGGATTCTCGGCCATCAAACGGCGCTTGAGAGACATGGAGTTGAAGTATGCGATGCTATTCCCGGCTAAGCTGCGGGTCGAGTTAGATGGTCGCTCACACTTCTTCGACCGGCCGGAGGCGGTGGGAGAGTGGCTGGACGCCCTATCCAGGAGTCGAGGTCGGGAAGGTCGGATGGCGGAGAGCGGAGAGGGTTTGACGGCGTAGGAATGGAACTGTGATCCTGTCGATGGACTGGACTGGTAACGTTTTGCACCTGTGGCTGCACTGGACTCCAGTTTGTAACTCTTTGCCCCGTGGTATTTGGAGGTTGCGGGGGGCTAGCTGGGGCCCTTTCCTCCTTCAGGGGGTTTTTTCTTTTCCCCTTTTTTTTGTCCTTTCTGTAGTGAGTTTCATATTGGGGCGACAGGCACACTGCATGTTGGGGGGGCTGTTCGGGCTCACGCAGGGGTGCAGGGTGGGGGGAGTTCTGTTGGGGTTGATGGGGTGGGGTTGGGGTTTGTTTGTTTGTTTCACAAGGCGGGGTAATGTTTTTTGTTGTGCTATTATGATTGTGCTCTCCGGGAGGGGGATAGCTTGTGCTGGGAGGGCTGGGGGGTAAGGGGTTGAGACTTCTTTCATGGAATGTGAACGGACTGGGGGACAGGATAAAGCGGGGGGTAGTCCTGCAGTTCTTGAAACGTATTTTGCCTGACATTGTGTTTCTGCAGGAAACACACCTCATAGGGAACTCTTTCCATGCCATGAACAGACGTGGGTATCGCCTTCTGGCCCATTCTGGTTTCACCTCTGGCTCGAGGGGAGTGGGCATTTTAGTCAGGACCTCTCTCCCGTTGGTGGTGGATGAGGTGCTCCATGACGACAGAGGGCGGTACACTGCGCTGGTGGGGAGGTGGGAGGGTAAGCTGATTTCGCTGGTCACGATTTACGTGCCGCCGGGCCTGCAGACGGCCACCTTTGCTGATTTGGGGCGCCTGCTACTTGGGCTTCCGGGGGGGGTTTTGGTCTTGGGGGGGGATTTTAACGCGGTGGTTTCCGGAGTTGAGGATCGACACCCCCCTAGGGACCTCCCTCGGGCCCAGAACTGGCTGGGGGCCTTTCTGGATACCCTGGGACTGATAGACTGCTGGCGGTTGAAACACCCTGGACAGGCGCAATATACCTTCCACTCTGGGGCCCACGGTAGTCTTTCGAGGCTTGACTATATGCTAGTGCCTGCGGCCCAAGCTGGGATGATCGGGGAAGTGCGACACTTGGCACGCGGTATATCTGATCACTCCCCTCTTTTGCTACACCTAGATATCGCCTTGGGGGCGGAGGGGAGGGTGGCGCCGATCAACCCCTGGTACCTACGAAACCCCACGATCCGTGCAGACCTGGTTAAGTCCCTGGAACACTATTTTAATGACAACGTGGGGTCGGTGTCTTCCGCCATCTCCCTTTGGGAGGCCTTTAGGACGGTGCTCCGGGGCCAGGCTCTGTCTCTCATTTCCCATACCAAAAAATGCGCGGCGCAGGAGGTTGTTCGGCTAGAAAATGAGATCACCGAGTTGGAGATTGATTTGGAGCAAGGTGTTACGGATGACAGACTGCATGTGTTGGCGCTTAAACAGGCCGACTACAAGGCGCTGGTTACCGAATCTGCTAGGAGTATGAGCAGGGAGCAACAGGGGCGTTTGTACGATATGGGTGATAAGGCCGGGAAGTTGATTGCCTGGTTGGATAAGAGGGAGAGAGCGAGTCGAGTGGTGCCGGATGTTGAGAGGGTGGATGGTGTGCGTGTGACGGACCCCGGTGATATTGTTGATTGCTTTGCGGAGTATTTTCACGGGGTTTACTCTCCGGTCTCAGAGCGATCAGAGGAAGACTCTCGACTACTGCTTCGAGACATTGCTCTGCCATCTCTATCTGATGAGGATAAATTATTGATGGATGCGGCCCCGTCGCCGGATGAGATTGCTTTGGCCATTCGCTCTATTGCCTCTGGTAAGGCCATGGGTCCTAATGGCCTTCCCATCGAATTCTATAAGTTGCGCCCAGATAAGATTGCGCCGTATCTCCGGGACATGTTCCTTGAGGCTCAGGCGGCGGGTTCCCTCCCCCCTGACCAACGTCTTGCTACTATTGTTGTTATCCATAAGGAAGGGAAGCCGCGGGATCGGTGTACTTCTTACAGGCCTATCTCTTTGTTAAACGCGGAGCCCAAAATCCTTGCCAAGGTACTGGCCAATCGCCTGATCCGGGTTGTGGGCGACCTGATTCATCAAGATCAATCCGGTTTTATACCCCATCGCAATACCGCTTTGAACCTGCGGCGACTGCATGGCGTCCTCGCTAGAGCGCCATTCATCCGTGAGCCGGCCATTTTGGCGTCCCTTGACGCCACCATGGCGTTTGACACCTTGGAATGGCCGTATATTTGGGCAGCATTGGCGAAGTTTGGGTTTGGCCCGGGGTTTATCGGTTGGGTGAAATTGCTTTATGATAACCCACTGGCACAGGTGGTGGTCAACGGACGGGTGTCGGCTCCCTTTGTTTTGGGTAGGGGCACCCGACAGGGATGTCCGCTGTCGCCTCTTCTCTTTGCGCTTTGTTTGGAGCCCCTTGCGGAGTGGCTGCGGTGGCACCCCTCGATGCGTGGCCTTCGATGGACGCCGGAATACGAGGATCGTGTCTCCCTATATGCGGACGATATCCTCTTGTATCTTGCATCTCCGCGCAAATCGCTTATTGTATTGGTGGATGTGTTGAGCTCCTTTGGTCGCAACTCCGGATTGGTCATTAACTGGGCTAAGTCTTGTGTGTACGTTCTCTCCGGGGAGGCCCCCCCCTTCCGTGGGGGTGCCCTATCCAGGTTGCGCAGTCGGGGTTCACGTATCTGGGAATCTTTATAACCCTGGACCCGGTGGCCCGGTATGAACGGAATCTTCTCCCCCCCCTTCAGCGCCTCAGGGCGGATGTGGCGGGTTGGCGGCGGCTGCCGCTCTCGCCGCTCGGCCGGGCGGCGTTGTTCAAAATGATGTCGCTGCCGCGCTTTTTGTACGCCCTGCAGAACACTATGGACGTAGTGCCAGCCCGCTATTTTCGGGAGGTGGAGTGTCTTCAGCGTCGATTGTTCTGGGATGGGCGGCCGCGGATTGCTCTCGCTAAACTAACCCTACCGTGGTATGATGGGGGGGTCGCTCTCCCTGACATTAAACGATATTATTGGGCCTCCCAGTTGGCTGCTATCAATCACGGGATGTATGGGCCTGCTTTGAACCCGGCTTTTGAGATGGACAAATTGTTATTGCCAAGCGGGGATTATAATCGAGCACTATACTCGGGGTCCCTTGATGCGCGGTTGACTGGCCCGACGCGGGTCGCGGTGCAGGTGTGGCATGCAGCAAATGCGGCGATGGGGTGGAGGGATCGCTTGACTCGGGCAACGCCATTGTACGCTTCCCAGCGTTTGGGTTATCTGTGTACTACGAAAGGCTTTGAGAAATGGGATATGATTGGTATCAGCAAGGTAGGGGATCTCTGGACGAAAGGGAAATTTAAGACGTTCGACATGCTGAAAACTGAATATCAGCTGAACGATAGGGAATACTTTCGGTATGCTCAGGTTCACCATGCCTTGTGTTCCGTGTTCCCGGACGTGGCGGCTATTCTAGAGTATTCCCCGTTGGAAGACAGAGTATTGGACGGCTATGTGCCGGATAGCACCATTTCGCTGATTTATAAGAAGCTTATCAATGATCGAATGGGTTTGCTGACCTCATTGCGAGAGACATGGACTGCCGACGGCTTGGAACTTGACGATGAGGATTGGGTGTCAGCGGTGGCCTCCCCGAAAGAGGTGGCTATCCCGGCCCGTTTGCGTTTCGTCCAGCTTAAGATACTTCACAGAGTGTACGTCACGGGGCCTGGTTTGATGCGTATGGGGTACTCGGTGGATGGTCTGTGTAAGCGAGGCTGTGGACTACTGGGGACTTTCCTCCATATCCTGTGGGAATGTCCGGAAGTGACTCGGTTTTGGTGTAGAGTGCATGCGGTGTTAGAAGAAGTCACGCATGTTGCCTTGTTGCCGGAGGCACGGAGAGTTTGCTGAATGTCTGGGAGCCGACTGATTACAATGTGATGCAGACGCAGTGGGTGACTCTGGGCTATATGGTAGCGAAGCGTGACATTGCACAACTGTGGGGCTCCCAGAGGCCACCAACGGTCTCAGCGTGGAAGGAACACATGGACTGGTGTATGTTCAGAGAGAAAACGGTGTATGTGGCGAGAGGCAAGCCTGGGAAGTGGATTAAGGTGTGGGGTCCCTGGAACTCCTATCGTGGAGGCATTTGCGCCCCGCCCCAGACGCGTGACATGGATGCTGCTCTGTCTCCCTAGCCCGCGCATTCCTATATGCTCCTGCGACATGCGACTCTGGTTTCTTCTGCCTGCCCCCCCCCCCCCCTCTGTCTCCTTGGGTTTGTTTACTCCTTCGATGCGGGGAGCACATGTTATTGCCATTAACCCCCTCTGCCTTGTGTGTGTGATGTTTTTTGTTTTTTCAAAATATGAAACCTTTCTTTGCTTATTTATGGACTACGGCTGCGGCCGGCGGAGTTGATTAGCACCCCAGTAGCTCTTTTGTTGCTTCATCGATGTGAATGTAAAGCTGTGCCTAGGTTTACACTGTGCGTTAGCGGCCGGCCTGTTGGTTGTAGGCCCATATTTGTATGTCTCTGAAACTGTAATAAAGGTTTTCCAAAAAAAAAAAAAAAAAAAAAAAAAAGATAGCCATCTCTATTATGGCATCACCAAATTGCGCCATGTTTGGCCTCAAACATCGTGCTTGTTCACCCCTGACATGATTCTTGTGTCAGGTTGAGCTGGCATGCACAGGGGTGCCACCCTCAGTGGTTGCCCCCTAAGACACAGAGACCCGGTGCCTTGGCAGGCTTTCCAAGCCATTTGCTGCCGAGACAAGAGTTTGCCCTCCTGGTGTGTTGTGTTGGCACTGCTCAAGGATGGAGACAAAGGCCTCGGCAGAAAGGAGGTCACACCTCCTCCCTCCCAGGATGGCTAGTGTTTACAGTCATCAAGGTGGTGAGCCTCAAAAGCTTTCATCACCCCTGATGTGTAATTACCTTGTTACTCCCTCGAGGGCAAAGCCCTTCCCACGCCTACAGCAGAGGCAGGTTGAAAAATTAGTTATTCAGGAGTTGTACACTCCCCAAAGGCTAGCCACACATTTAGGGTGGGCTAGGAGGTCTGTACAGCAGAGAAGCGGTTTGCCATCTTGGAAAACCCTAGTAATGGAGAATTCTTGGTAGTGAGGTGACGTACACCCACAGGATGCTGTCTCCTCAGGGGTGGATTAGCCGTAGAGACAGCTAACCCATTGGTCACAGTCCCTCACACCCTTCACCCCTAAATCTAGGATTTAAGTGGCACCCCTGACACCAGAACACCAGGTCCAACTTGGAATCCAAGAAGCGGCACAGAGAAGAAGCTGTCATTGACAACAGGACTTTGGACTCTGCCGCAGTTCAAAGATAGGATGCTTAAGGGCCATGAAGAAACCATATACTGGAACCGAGTGTTTGAAATGTACCCGTGGCAAAAACTCATTGGGGCAGATTTACAATAACTGGCGCATCCCTGCATATCAGCAGGGATGCGCCAGTTATTGTGCGTCAAAGCTCCGCCACCATGGAAGCGCCGCATTTAGAATGTGGCGCACCATGGGGCAAAAATGGACAGATGCGTGACGCATCTGTGCCGTAAAGGCAGCGCATTGCTGGAGCTGCGTCGCAAGCGTGACGCAGCTCCAGCAAGGCTCTGGTGTGCCCTATCTTTACAATGCTGCGTCAATCCTTACGCCTGCTTCAAGCAGGCGCAGGGTTTTGACGTAGCATGGGCTCAAAAGTGACTGAGTGAAATCTTGTAGATTTCACTCAGCCACTTTTAGGAGGCGTTCCTGTGCCGGAACGCCCCCGCCCTGCACCGGAACGCCTACTTCTGACGCAGGGCTTTACAATGTGACGCATCTCCCAGATGCGTCACGTTGTAAATGCCCCGCAGCATGGCGCTGGTTTTTCGCCGCCGCTGCGTCACTAAAGTGATGCAACGGCGGCGTAAAAGAGGCTCGAGGGGCTTGTAAATCTGCCCCATTGCTTCCAGCAAGCAGTACTCCAGTTGACACGAAATCCAAAGCAGACTCCCCTGACTGGTGGAGCCAGTCTCCTGCAAACTGCGGAAGAATCGACATGCTACATCACATGAATTGCGACCCTCCGGGTCTGTCGAGAGTGAGCCAGAGGAGAAGTGGTGTACTGCAAGTCCGGAGTGGTAGTTAAGCTCATACCAAGTGTCGAGCTCCTCGTCCACTCCTGTCGTCCTCCAGCCACCGAAATAACTGAGGGCTACATTTGCAGCAGTCAAGGCTTGGTGAGCGCCAATCTGGCGATCGACTTCATAATCGACATCTCCAGCCTGAGAGCAGCTCACAGTGGTAACGACTGATGTCAGCAATGACCTCGCTGCTGTGTGTCTGCATCCTGAAGGTGGTGTCGTCGAGTGTGTGGCAAAGTACCTTTGGTGTGACCTGCCCTGGTGATTGACAACTGCCAGCTACCTTTGCACCCAGAGCTGCGAGCAAGGTAGAAGAATTCCAGCTGTTGAACCTGGGTCCTGGAGCACTAAAGGCCTGTACTCTCCGAGGGTAGAGTGTTTCACCATCGTCAAGTGTGGTTTTGTGAAGTGCTGCATTTTTGACCGCTCCCACAGATCCACTCAGCGCCAAGGACATTCAAGGAACCTCTGCACTAGGACTCCCTGGGCAAGGTAACAAAGTAACGACTGTTGAGTCTTGGTCTAGGGACCTGCAGAACCATAGCCACGTGAGGGTTTGTTTGAGCATACCCTGCAAGTAGCCCAGTGCTAACGGTGTTTTCTCCGTTTGACTTCAATGGTAAACGTTAGACAGCTTCAATTGCAATTATTGTTTAATGTTTCAAAATTCTAAAATTCCAATTAAAGGCTTTCTGGACAGCCTCCATCCAGAACAACTTGTTTGGCTGCTTCTTGGAAGACAGCTCAGTCAAGGGGGCAACAAAAGTGCCATACCCCTTGACATACCTCCTGTAATATCCTGTGAAGCCCTGGAAGGCTTTCATCTTACCCCCTCCTACGAGGTGTCCCAAGTAAACCACAGACCCCATGCCCTAGCTGCACTTTCTGGCCTTGATAGTCAGGCCTGCTTGTTGCAGGGCCTGAAGCACTTCTTGCAGGTTAAAGAGGTGGTCGTCCCAGCTGTCCGGGAAGACGGCTATTTCGTCAAAGTAAGTAGCAGTGAAGAGCTCCATACCAGCCAAGTTATAGTTCACCAGTCTCTAGAAGGTGGAAGGGGCATCTTTCAGCCCAAACATCATAATCTTAAATGGAATGTGGCCCTGTAGGGTGCAAAAGGACGACCTCTTTTTAGCCCCTTCAGTTAGAGCAATCGTCCAGTAACCTGAAATTAAATCAAATGCATTCAGGAGCATGGCAGTCCTTAGTGACTGAGTCGAACCCCTGGTATTCCACGAAGAACCAGAGGTAGCACCCAGTAGGGCAGCTTTTAGAACCGGCATCACTGGGCTGGACTTGGGGCTACTGGAGCGCTCAATTACCCTAGTTCCAACATCTTAGAGACTTCCTCTTTGATGCTGACTCTCACTTTATCAGACAGCGTGTAGATTTTATTTTTGACTGGGGGGTCTAGCTCTTGTAACAGTGTCATGGGTACACAGATGTCTAAGCCCAGGAGCGAGGGAAAGCAGATAGGCAAACTGTCCCAACAGCTGGCGACAGGCCCTCTGCTGTTCTGGGGTCAGAGAAGGGGAGAGATTGATACCCTCCAGAGACCCGTCTTTCTCTTTTGATGACCGGAGGTCAGGGAGAGGTTTACTCTCATCCTCCTCATCTGTCAGCAGGAGCATGGTGACCTCAGACGTCTCATAGTGTGGTTTGAGGCAGTTGCTATGGAGTACCCTTAAGAGGTTTCTGGGGTTCTTGAGATCCACCATGTAGGTGGCCTCCCCTTCCTCTCAACTACTTTATAGGGCCCAAACCAATGGTCTTGGAGGGCCCTGGGTCCCACTGGCTCCTTTACCCCCACTGTTTGTCCATGTCATGTTGAAATTTCACAGGGTAGCCTTCTAGTCATACCACTGCTTCATAACTTCCTGACTAGCCTCCAACCTCTCAGATCCTTAATTCCAGAATGTGCCCATTTGGTCCTGGAGGGCTAGCATATATCTAACCACATCCTGGTTAGTTGGGGGGGGGGGGGGGCGGGTTTGGGAACTTATTGCCAACCCTCCTTGATCAGACTGAGAGGTCTCCTAACAGGGTGATCGTACAGAAGTTCAAAGAGGCTAAAACCAACCCACTTCTGTGGCACCTCGAGCAGGTATAGTAGGCGGATATCCCACGTCTGCCTCATGGGCTGCTCAGGAAGGCCCATGATTGTGCCATTTAGGGCCTTATTCAACCTCTCTGAAAGCCCATTCTTTTGACGATTGTAGGGTTTAGAGAACTTGTAGGTTACCCCACACTCCTTCCACATTGACTTCATGTACACAGACATGAAGCTGGTGCCCCTGTCAAACACCACTTCTCTAGTAGAACCCCACTCGGGTAAAAATCCCCTATCA
This sequence comes from Triturus cristatus, assembly GCF_964204655.1. NCBI lineage: Eukaryota > Metazoa > Chordata > Amphibia > Caudata > Salamandridae > Triturus > Triturus cristatus. The sequence goes on along the minus strand of NC_140579.1, from coordinate 23,566,196 downwards.
GGGCCCTAGCCACTGCAAGTGCAGTTACGGTCTTCAGAGGTATGGCCTCTGTGTATCCAGTGGCATGGTCCACCAAGACCAGGATAAACCTGTTGGCTAAGGATCTGTTGGCGTTCCAAGGGTACTACATTGCCGATGCTCACCCTTTCAAAGTGGCTAGCACTGACATACAAGGGATTCAGGGAAGCTTTCCGGTTTTTCCCTGCCTTCCCACTAGCCTGGCAGGTGAGACATGTCCTTCAGAATCTGAGGATATCCTCATCCGGGGCCAATAGAAGTGGGAGGGTCTTGTTCTGCCAGGGGAATTTAATTAGCCAGCCCCAATAGGAAGGGCATGCAGCATTGGGGGACGGCCAACACATAGATTTCCCCCTTTACAGGTGCCTTAGGATTGCTATACAGGAGGTCATTCTCCCAAAATATAAGGTGATCTCCAGAGATATCACTAGCTACCTAAGCTTCAGCTTCATGCCCTCCAGGGTTGGGCACTCCTCCTTTGCCTTGCAGAATTCCTCTCGGGTGGTTCCCCCTTCTGTTTGCCATCCAGCAAGATTAGGCAGGTCACCAAGGGAGAGTGGGTCTGAGGGTCCTATTTTTATACCTTGTAAACCTTTTCCTCTGGAAGGTGGGAAAACCTTATTCAAATGTCTTTGAAGTGTATGGAATTTCCTGAGTGTCCTGCTCTGGCTCCAAACTGGATACAGTGACAATGTGGAGGTATTAAGTCCTTTGTGTGAAGGCAGAGCAGCCTATTTAGTTTCTAGTGGGGTTGTGCTCCGCCACAATCCCCCATCCTGCCAGCAGATGGCCCATTCAGGCACACCTAATCCCTCTATTGTGTGACTGTCAGGGAGGAATTTGCAACGTCTAACTGGCAGGTACAAATGTATGATGTTACAACACATACATTTACAAAGCTTGCCTTTACAATGTAGTTTTTACATCGCAACATCCTTTACAACTCATACTTTTACATTGCATGCCATTACATCACATTTTCAGAAACTACCTTTACAACACATTCCATTACATCGCATTATACCTTTATAATGCATACCATTACAATGCATACAATTACATTGCATTTAAGGTAAGTGTTAGAATAGTAATTATTACCCCCATACTATCCAACTCCAGTTAGTGCAACAGTAGGGTAAGTGTTGGATAGTGTAGGGGTGAAAATTACTATTCTAACTCCAGTGAGTGCAATAGTAGGGTAAGTGTTGGATAATCTAGGGGTAAAAATTACTTTTCTAACTCCAGCGAGTGCAACAGTAGGGTAAGTGTTGGATAGTGTAAGGGCACTATGCGTTGTAATGGTATGCGTTGTAATGACTTGCGATGTAATGCCTGCTTTGTAGTGACATGCGTTGTAATGACATGTGTTGTAGTGACATGCGTTTAGTGACATGCGATGTAATGGCTGCGTTGTAATGCCATGCGATGTAAAGGATGTTGTGATGTAATGACTGCTATGTAAAGGTAGTGTGATATAATGACTGCGTTGTAAAGGCTGTTTCCCAGCAGGTACACCTAGTCATGTGATCAAAGGCAAGCTTCAGGCACAGAAGGGCCAAGGGCAGTACATTGGGAATTTTCTAAAAGTGGCATTTTCAAAATTGTAATAAAAAATCTGACTTTACCATTAAAGAGGATTTCTCATTATAATTTCATAGATACCAAACGTGAACTGGCTACCTAATCCCAATCAAAGTTTTGTACTTATTAAATGTAAAAAGGCAACCTAATGTTATCCTATGGGACAGGTAGACCTCACAGTAGTGAAAGACAAATAGATTCGTTTTTCCCCACCAGGACATGCAAACATAATAGTACATTTCTAACCTTTTAAGTACAATGCTTCCTGGAATATCTAGGGCTAGCCTACATGAAGTAAAAGGGAGTTTAAGGCTTGGCAAGGGGGTCATATCGCCACTTCAAATTGGCAGGTTAAAACTGCATTTAGGCTGCAATGACATGTTTAAGGTGCTTCTTAAGTGGCTGGCAAGATAAGTGCTGCAGGCCCACCATAGCATTTAATTTACCGGCCCTGACTATATGGTATACCGCACTACAAGGGACATATATGTAATTTAAATAGGACAATCAGGTGTATGCCAATTGAACCATGTTTAGGGCAGAGAGCCCAAGCTCTTTGGCAGTGGTTAGCAGTGTTACAGTGCACAGAGTCCCAAGGCCAGCACAAAGTAATTTCATCAACAGAAATGGAGGTAAGTGGCCAAAAAGGTTTGGGAGAAGACCATCCTAAGGCTGACAGGTCTAACACGACCACACAGAATTTGAAAAGTAAAGGTAGAGAACACAGCCCTAAGAGGCACCACAATGAAAAGATTTAAGTTCCGATTGGAATGGAGGAAAAAGGCCAATTGAGTATGGTCCAAATGAAAGGAAGAAAACCAATAAAGGAGAAGACCTGTTCCCACGCGGACCTCTGCAAAGTAGATCAAGCCTTGAATTTGAGACTTGGAGTCAATGGGACCTAGATTGAACAGAATAGGAAGCTCATCGATTTATGATAAATATCCCGTACCGACAAACTGTTAATAATCTTTGTGCTGTTTGAAAACCGAGGGTGATGCAAGAGTATAGAAAAAAGTGAAGGATGGAGTGTTTGAATTCATCTGAGCCACTGGTAATTACTCATGCCGAATCCCAGTCCATCGTTCTTATGCACACCATAGCTCCTAAGTTTGGACCCAGCCATATGCAAATCAGTCTTGACCCCGTCCCTGTCCCTGAACCGGAAAATAAACAATGCAAGATTGATTTTGATCCAGTGAGGGGTCCTCAGCCAGGTATAGCTTGGTTCCAGTGGCACAGTGAGCCTGGAACCCATGTCTGGGCATAGCTGGTGCACTTAAGGTGGCACATACAAAAACAACACGGCTTGAAAACTGAGGGCAAGTTTCAATGAGATTCATTATTGAGGGCCATTTCCAACTAGTGCTTGACTACAACCGTCAGCAAAGAATATACATTTTACCCACAGGTGGCTGAACGTCATAAATGTAATTGTTGCCGAATGGAAGCTTGAACAGTGGAAAGGTGTTTTTTCAAGCTAGCCATGTTGTTTCTGGAGGTGACCTTCGGGTGAAGCTGGGAGTCGTCCAAGAGTGAGGGGATCTTCATGCTCTTGTCTGCCAGAAGGACTCGAAGGGCTTCGATGGACAGCTTGGATCTCAGATGGCGCATTGCGTTAAGCGTTGCAATTCTTATTCCGTCGCAGGGCTAATGGTTGACACCGTTGAACAAAGTTGCCATTGTCCCTTATTTATATTTATTTTGAATATTTGTTTTACACTTTTTTAATGAATTGGAAAAATGTACCCTGTCCTAGCTACATTGTCTTGCTCCCTCTCTAGTCTCCCATCACCGATATCCCTCAAAAGGACTTTCAGGTGCAGGAATGTCCCACGGGGTGACGCCCACTGTTCCATCCAGGCAGGATCGGACATCGGGTTGCGAGCACTCTTAGCCATGCCACGTGGGTCAAACTCGGGAAACTCTGTGCACCCTGGTGACGTGTAAAATCCCCTCCATCAGCGCCCCTGTGCGGTCACCTGTTGGCAGCCACCGGATGGGGGTAGCCTCCATGCATAGCTGCGGCTTGGATGATGGCTGAGACATCTGATGGACGGCTTTGGTACAGAAAGTGAAAGTAAAGGCTGTAGGATGTCAGTTCTTTCCTAACATACAACAACATTTAAAGACCTGTAAATTAACTAGACCCAAAATTTGAATCATAATAGCAATTTGTAAAGCACACATGAAGCACAGTTTTTGCCATTTTATAGTGTGATTGGAAAAAAGATTTCAATATTAATAAAACAGATCTGGATACTTTACTCAGACCCGTCAGGATTTTGCAGCATTTTTGTGGCACTTTATTTTTCCATGCTGCATAAAATAACGCCCCCCCCCCCCCCCCCCCGGGCCTGCTACGTGCCCCATGGGCGGTGAGCCCTAGACTTAATAACAAATATTGCCTCCTGGGCCCGCCACGTCCCCCATTTCAACTATGATCACCTTCCACCCCCCTGCCTCTCGGCCCCCACCCTCGCTCACACCACGGACCATACTTTTCGGCCCTTGGGAAAGTATTTGTGAGTACCTATGCAATAGGGGCTGGTGAGGTAAGTGTGGGGTGGCAAGAGGCACGGTGGGATGAAAAGAAATGTGGGTGAGTGAGATGGGGCTTGAGAGGGTGTGATGACATGACATGGGAAAAGGGTGGGTGGGGAGGGGAGGGGAGATGCAACGGGGACTGGAGTGTAATGAATGGGATGTGAGTGGGTGGAATGAGATGGTGCAAGGGGACTGGATAAGATAAGGATAGATTGAAGGGGTTTGTGGTCAATAGAGTAGCGTTCATATGGGATGGGATGAGAGCACGGTGGAGTGGGATTTGGTGTAAATGGGATGGGGTGGGATGAGATGTGAGGGAGGAGATGAGATGTGAGGGAAAGGGATGAGACGGGCCTGGTGGGTTTTGGTGTGATGGGACAGGGAAGGGTTGGGTCGCGTAGAGTGGGATGTGGTATGGGGTGGGACGGGAAGGAATGCGCCAGGTTGGAATGAGGTGTGTGGAGAAGGCAGGGTACAATGCCCTGAGGTAGTGAGATAACAGACAATTAGAAGACCACTGTTCAAAAACCTGAAGCATTACTTGGATAACAGTAAGTTGGCTGCTTTGTTATATAAATAACAGATGCTATAATTACTCACAGAGTTCTCTGGTTATCGACCTCGTAGGGATGAAAGACTAAGACCACTTTGCTACGATTTAAACTTCAGACCTGCAGGTTAATCTAGATGTCTTAACTTGCTGAGCCATTTGGCCGGCTGAAGACGTATTACCACTCCTCCGCCTCTCCTTCCACGTCATGGTGCTGAGTGTGCACATTAGGAGCCATGACTAATCAGTCCAGAAAGATGTGCAAAGCAGTTGTTCGATATCAGGGTTTGGATCACCAAAGAGATAGAAAGCACGGATGAGCCCCACCTTCAGGGGCCGGCGTCTGCATCTGTTGCTGCATTCGCTGGTGTAAGGCGCCACGCTGTGGCAGTCAGAGATCACTACACCCAGCTGAAATGGTTTGGGATATTTGCCAAACATGAAGAGGAGAGAAAGAGTTGCTCGGCTGCTGAAGACCCAGGGTCTGCTCCACCAAAACATTTCAGAAATGCAGTGCTCAGTCCTCACGGGTGGGCGGAGAGAAGGGCACACGTTTGAGCTTTTTGCAAATTTCGCTGGCACTTTTGATGAAGGGGAACCTTTTTACAAAAGTGCCTATTTCACGCAAATTGCGAGATGCTGGAGGGTCTGTTCACTTGGTGATGCATAAATGATACATTTGAAAGCCGATTTCCACGCATTATTGCGCTATATTGTTTTAACAGTAACATTGCATTTCTATTCAAATTTATTAGCCATTTCACGGGAAAATGTGCTTTCTGTAAATGCCAGTGCGCTACCTCACAAGTGCTCCAGCATGCACCGCCAGCTTCATATTACACCCTTACCACTTTCCTGCTGAGTTGGAACGGCTCATTTGCTACACTTGTTTTTCTGTGTGACCATTGGAATTCCACTATCCCGATCACTCAAGTGATATATCATTAATGGAAGCACCACCGGTGGCCGGCACAGGTAAGCGGGGGAGGGCACAGCAGAGGGAAGAGAAGGCAGACGACAGAATAGGTATTATTTATTTATTTAATTGTACCTCTTCCGTCGTCTGTCGACTCCCACCCCACCTCACCCCCGCCCCGCCCACCGCATTTAACTGTGCCGGCCGCTGCCGGGGAGCACCCCCACTCTGAAAAGAGTTCCAGCGCCCCTGCTGGTGTTTGTACAGTGAGTGTGTTCCTAGTCCAAGATCGTCAGAATCGTAACAAGTGCAGGCATTAAGGTTCTGAAGTGAGGACTTCAGCCACAACTGTTGTGTTTGACAGAAAAGACACAATTATTATTCTGAGAACCCACAACGGAAGCACGAGAGTTCAACTAAGACTTAACTTGAGTCCGCTCACGGACTGCATCATTATGCAGGCGGTGTGCTTTTGCATTACACTATTAGCGATTTGTACTTAAAAATAAAAAGTCATGATTTACAAAATACACTAGGATCATTGAAAGTATACATCAAGCATTTACAATGCAATGGTCTCGGCATTGGTAAAGTTAGAGCTATTGGCATTGCTCATGACATTATTTTTGTTTATGTTTTTGTTTTTAAAACATTTAAAGAAACGGCATTGTCATGAGCAATGCCAATAGCTCTAACTTTAACAATGCCGAGACCGTTGCATTGTAAATGCTTGTTTTTAGGGGGGAGGGACCCCCTCACTAGCCCAGCAGTGGTTTGATGCAAAACAATGGGGGCCCCCAGCTGGATGAGGTGGGGGTCCCGAGATTCCATAACCCACAGATATTCATAGTCTTGACTGCTGAGGGGCCCTGGTTTGTGCTATGCCCTGTACCCCCAGAGAGGTGGGGGGGGAGGGAGACACAATGTCCCTTGAAGCAGCAGAAGATGGTCGATAATGTGGAAAATGCTGCAAATCTTCAATTATGCTGAAAAATCCTCAGTTGCAAAATTGCATTATTCCATGGGCCTGTAACTGCAAGAAGCGCGAGGTGAGAGGGAAAGATGCCTCTAATCGGAGACAAAGTCCATTCCATGAATATTTTGAAGAATTGGTAACTAATAGGCGAGACCTAAACACCTGGTCTTGATGAGATAAATACTCGTGGATGGAATAGGGCACTAGTTTAACTAAAAAAATTACTGCTCTATTGAAGTTAAATTCAGTGCTGATGAGAGATAATATAAATCTCCCATGTCAGCTGTGAGCACTTCATCTACTCTTTTTTTTAACTTTGCGTCTGGGAGTCTGATGTTGTTCTTTCACCTGGGACTGCAAGTACCAAGATGCAAAGGGAACGCAGAACTGAATGACATGAATGACTCTCGCCTGGTTTGGATCAGCCTTGGATACCTCACTCTTTCAGAACTGTCTCTGCTCTTGTGCTCATACATATTTGTTTGTTTTTAAACGGTTTCTGTGCTGCTTTATCTGTATCCTCTTTGCCATTTTCCAGGGCAGTTGCCTTAGCCCTCTTTTATTAGTTGGCATCATTGGACGGGCACTGTGCATCAATGGTTGGTTAGGCTGTGCGTGTCTCACCCTCTCGCTACAAAGGTGCTTCTTAGCATATGCAAATGCCGATGGCATTACTGTAATTACGTAACGCTCCGAAAGTTTGCCTGACGGCTCTCCTTGTTGCCAGCTAGTGGATCTGGGGTTAGAGAGATGCAGCGGATGGCACCAGGTCACACACTTAATCAGTTGTGGAAGCTGATATTGAAACCCGGGTCTCCCTGGTTTCACAGCTGCAAAATAAGATCATATTCTCCAAGACATGTGCCCGCGTCCCCTGCAGCCTCCATCTCTCTCTCTCTGGGCAGTGCCATTCCCCGTGCAGTGCCCTGTCCGTGCCCCCCGCTCCATCCATGTGCCCCTCACGAGTGCGCGCCTCCTGAATCAGAGGGGGCAGCCCTCTGATTAAACGGTTGTCCTGGCAACCCAGAGAAGCATTGGACTTTCCTACAGGCTACTAGGTGGGAGGGGGGCGTTGTGGGAAATACAAGGAGTGGGGGCGGGTTGGGACGGTGTGAGGTAGAAGAGAAGTTGGTGAGCTGCAGGGCTTTGGTTGGGGGTGTGAGGATATGCATATGTGTGAGCGTAGGACTAGTACGTGTTGTTTTTCTAGCGGATACGTTAGCTGAGGTAATTTGCTCAGGATCAAACAGTTTGTTAAATGGGATTTCTGAATTCAGTTCATCTGAGGGCCCAGTTGGCAACATAAACCATAGCCCACATCTCGCCCGAGCAGAAATATGAAGGCAGTGGGTTGGGGATGAGGGATGTGAGCGAGGAGCATTGCTTAGAGGAGTGAGATGTGCCTTTGGTGGGATGCGAGTGAGGACCATAGCTCATGAGGGTGAGGGAAGTGAGTGAGGGACAGGGCTCCTGGGGAGTGGGTGAAGAGCATAGCTTGAACTGGAGGGGTGAGAGTGTGGCTTGGGTGGGGTGTGAAGGAGGTGCAGGGCTTAAAGTGGGGAGAAAGTGAGGACCGTAGCTCATGAGGGCGAGGGCTGGCGAGGAGAGATGCGAGGACCATTCCTCATGGGGGTAAGTGAGGCTGGCGAGGGGATAGCTCCTGGTGTAGTGGGGCTGCTGAGGAGAGATATGAGTGAGGACTGGGGGCCATAGATTAGAGGGGTGAGAGTGTGTCTTGGTGGGGTGTGAAGGAGGTGCACAACTCGGAGTGGTTTCCAGGGGGCTAAGGCGGGATGTGAGTTTGATGCACAGAGGGATGGACGGGTGAGGGAAGTGAGTGAGGGCATAGCACGGGGCGGTAGGGAGGGGGCTCAGGGTGGAAGTGAGTGAGAGCCCGGGCACAGCTCAGTGGGGCGAGAGGGGGCGAAGGGTCGAAGTGAGTGAGAGATCCCAGGGGCAGCTCGGAGTAGCGAGAGGGGGCTATGGGTGGAAGCGAGTGAGGGCACAGCTCGGCGGGGCGAGAGTGGACGAAGGGTAAAAATGAGTGAGATCCCAGGGGCAGCACGGAGGAGCGGGAGGGGGCCAGAGTGGAAGTGAGTGAGAACCTGGGCACAGCTCGGCGGGGCGAGAGGGGGCTAAGGGTGGAAGCGAGTGAGGGCACAGCTCGGCGGGGATGTGAGTGAAAAGAACTCGGCGGGGCGAGAGGGGGCTAAGGGTGGAAGCGAGTGAGGGCACAGCTCGGCGGGGCGAGAGCGGGGATGTGAGTGAAAAGAACTCGGCGGGGCGAGAGGGGGCTAAGGGTGGAAGCGAGTGAGGGCACAGCTCGGCGGGGCGAGAGCGGGGATGTGAGTGAAAAGAACTCGGCGGGGCGAGAGGGGGCTAAGGGTGGAAGCGAGTGAGGGCACAGCTCGGCGGGGCGAGAGCGGGGATGTGAGTGAAAAGAAGGCTTGGAGGGGTGAGAGTGGGCGAGGGGACGTGGCTTAGGAAGAACGTTTGCCGAGGATGAGATCGCAAGGTTGGAGGGGAGGCAGGACTTGGATGGGATGAGGGGGGGACGCCGAACCTGCCTCCGATGCTGTTTTTCTCCTTCAGCGCAATCAGTGCTGAGAGCTTGTGTCTCTCCTGTGCCTGGGAAAGTGGGTTAGCCTCGGAAGGAGCACAGCTCAGCCTTAGGGAGGTTCAAGAATGCAACGTATTAGACAACAATGTTGGCCTTTAGAATAGTCTTTCCTCCTGCTGCCTATTCTTTGCATTTATTCCGTTATTTTGACTAAATCCGGGAAGTTTAAGACAATTGCAAGTAATATTTTAAACTGATCACAGTCACTGTGCATTAAAGGAAACATCCTCGGAGCACGTCCCCCCGTGAGGGCTCTTTCCTTGGCACCTTCTGAGCCAGTCTTGTGAAGGGTTCCCATTATTTTCCGCAGGGCTGGCCTGAGAAGAGCAATTGGGTGGAAGTGAAGTCAGTGGATTCGTTAAATGCGTAAAAGGAGCCTGGAGACGCCGTAGAAGCGTATTACAATTTTTCGGTTTTTTTTTTGTAGAAAGGAGAATAACATGGAAATGCCAGTAATTAGCTGTGCACCTGCTGCATACATTTGCGTTAAGGCTATAGGACTGACTCAGCCTTTCATCCGTCTGAAGACGATAAACCAGTATTACGTGTTGTGTTACAGGTGTGATGTAATTGCAATCAGAGCTGTGCTTCCCAGGCCCTGAGAGCTCCCTGGGTCTCAGGATAACAAAGGGCTGCGGAAGCTGCAGATGAAAGTCCTGAATGCGAGCGACGCCCCCTCGTCTGTTCTTGGAAAACTGCTTGAAGTTCCTCATTCGGGGTTTCCCAAGGCACGCGCACGCAGCGCGTTCCTCGGCGCTGAATGATGAGCAGTCAGTCTTACAGGTAAACTGGTTTCTACCGCAGGCCACTGGGGGGAGGACGGGGGATGAGACAACCTTAGTCCAATTAAAGGGCACGTGCCAAGGCCAGCAAGCTGCGTTATAATGAGTGCCAATTATAGAAGCCGTTTATTAATTATTTCTATAGCGCCTGCTTTGCCTCAGGAATTCGCGCGCTGCACAAAAGTCTCGGCTGTATCGGAGGCCACATACATGCTACTAAATATATATAGCGCCTCCTACTGAAGGGTCTCGAATATACACCCCTCCCCACCAGATACACGGAGTCTCGTGTAGTATGCCATAGATATCCTTCGATCCGGCCCTCCTGGACCTACGCTTGCGCCCTCCCCCCAGGTTAAACTGAGTCTCATGAAGAATGTCATAGACGTCTTTGGTTCCGGCCCTCCTGAACCTAAGCTGGACCCCCTGGGTTAGACGGAGTCTCATGAAGCATGTCAGACGTCTTTGGTTCCGGCCCTCCTGAACCTACGCTGGACTCCCCTGGTTAGACTCATTAAGCATGTCGTAGACCCCTTAGGTATTCCCCCACAGCGTGTAAGGCTACCTCGGATGACCATTACTGGTTTCAATAGTGCTAAACACAGGGGTTTTCCACCACATCCTGCGAGTAGTTATACAAACACAGAGTTGTGAGACAGGCCCATATATGCTCCCCAGTAGGATCAGAATAAAGGAGCATAAAACAGCAATTCGAAAAGAACACGCCCCTGGGCATTTGGCGCCGAGTGTTTCTTCCCTCTCTCTCTCCCTACCCACAGGCCTCTTGAACAAGGAGATCAGGTGAGGGAGCAACGCCGGGACACCACCGCCTTTCTCCGAGGCACAGCAGAAAATGCCTCGGAGAAAGGGAGCCTCCTTTTCGGATTTGGGGGCGTGTTTTGCTGTTGTCTCCTCCCTGAGACTTCTCGCAAAAAACACGCCCCCCGATCCGAAAAGGACGGGGCATAATCGGAGTGACTCTTCTCCAGTGGCTGGCCAGCATTTAAGAGGCCAGCCAATAGAGAACAGGAGAGAAGAGGGGCGGGTGCAAGCCCCTCTTCTCAAAGACATTAAATCTCCGGACTTCCGGTCTGCCGACCGGATGGTCCCGAGACCTAAAAAGGGAAAAATACATTGTCTTGTTTCAATATGTTTATCTGCACTTCCTTGTTTTAGGTCTCGTCTGAGACAGCGCTTTAGCGCTGCTCCTGCGAGACTTATAGTAAGCGAGTTTTGGAAGTGCAAACAGTGCTTTTCAGGCCTCCAAATACAGTGCATGTGCCCTGGGCGCGCGCACCATTTGGCAGCCTGAAAAGCACTGCCTGATCACTTGCTTTGATGTCCTCAGTGAGCCGCGGGGCCACTGAGGACATCAAAGTGCACACCATTTGCCACCCCCTTGTTTTTTCCTTTGATCCCTATCTTTCCCTTCCTCAATCTCACCCTCTCCCTGCCTTTTACAACTGCGGCCCGCACCACTGCGCCCGCCCCCACTCCCCCCTCCCACTCCCTCCTCGTCAGCTTCAGTGCGCTCTTGTTCTGTGCCACTCGTTTTTCCTCGTTTTTTGTGCCTTTCTCCCCTCTGTTCCACTCGTTTTCCCTCTTTTTGTGCCTTTCTGTCCTCTGTTACACTCGTTTTCCCTCTTTTTTTGTTCCTTTCTGCCCTCTGCTCCTCTCGTTTTTGTGCCCTTCTGCCCTCTGTTCCACTCGTTTTTGTGCCCTTCTGCCCTCTGTTCCACTCGTTTGTGTGCCCTTCTGCCCTCTGTTCCACTCGTTTTTTGTGTGCCTTTCTGCCCTCTGCTCCTCTCGTCTTTTGTGCCCTTCTGCGCCACTCTTTTTTGTGCCTTTCTGCCCTCTGTGTCACTCGTTTTCCACTCTTTTTTTGTGCCTTTCTGTCCTCTGTTCCACTCGTTTCCCTCTTTTTTTTTTGTGCCTTTCTGCCCTCTGTTCCACTCGTTTTTTTGTGCCCTTCTGCCCTCTATGCCACTCGTTTTTCGTGCCTTTCTGCCCTCTGTTCCTTTCGTTTTTCTGTACCGGCTTGTGTGGAAACGCATATAATTGGGTGAGTATCTGTGCTTTTATCTGTGTATGCTTATTTTGCTTGCATACCACTTGGTGAATATCTGAGTGTGGGTTTGTGTGCCTTTTTGAGCTAACCAGGGACATTTTCACCTTAAAGATCAGGGAAAATATTTTAATCAAGAAATATTTCCATGGTTTGTCAAATGTCCTGGGCATACGCTGGTATTCAGTGAATATAAAAATGTGTGTGCATTGCAATGTTTGTGCAATTATATGCATTTAACAACAAATACATAGACAAAAAGAATGCTCTACAAATAGCAGAACTGTTGCTGCGTAATTGTGCACCGTTTCACACCAAGAACATATCAAATTAACTGCTTGTCTCCAAGCCACGCCCTTAGCTTCGCCCCTTCTGTTACATTTAGTTAGTGCCTGCATTTATTTTTTTCTTCCATTTAAAGCACTGATGCTTCCAAGTACATAATTCTCCATTAGTCTGTACACGTTTGCCTAGATCTCTGAATAATAATAGGTTCAATAACTCGAAAGAGAAAAATATACAAGAACAGTATTTCTTACGAAACGTCCCTAAACCTATAAAAATTAGCAGAAAAGAAGTTGGTCATTTAAAGAAGCAGCGAGTGCTTTCCTAAGAAGAGCTCTTCAGGAACCAGCCAGCGCCACGTTGACTGCAAGGTGACATGTTTACGTACGACCACGTTCCCAGAGCAGATGGCTGGCTTGTCTTTACCCACGCAGAGGAAAGGAAATTAGGGCTGCACACAGAACAAGCATTTGCAATGCAATAGGTCTCGCATTTGCAAAAGTTTAAGCTATTGGCATTGTTCATGACAATTCCTTTTTTTATCTATTTCATAAAACAAACACATAATGGCATTTATTTATCATTTACAAAGCCAATAGCTAGTGTTGCATTATTATTAGCAATGCCAGCTGCTCACACTTTTATAATGCGAGACCTATTGCATTGCAAATGCTTGTTTTAATCGACTCCTGTATGTTGCACGTACATGTTTACTCATGCTGAACATTTTGCAAAGTTCTCAATTTGTGCTCTTGGAAACTCATTCTGTATTAACCACTCTAATGTGATCAGTATTTTACTCACAGATCTAAGCAAGCGATGACTCGCTTCTGTAAGGATATTTAATACACAGGCAGCATCCCTAAAACTTGAAAGGGGCATTTGTTAACTACAAAGTGATCGGTGATATCTGTTGAAAGTACAGCTACTTAACCCCCTGGGAGGCACTGCCCAGAGCCCTACTCTTGGGTCGCATTTCTAATCAGACAGAATAATGTATGTATTGCAGCGAACAGTGGCAGAATTTAGAAAAATACATTTAAATAACGCAATCGCTGAAACAAACAAGTAATGAGGCCTTTAGGTCTGTTTTTCATAGTATAAACCATGAGCAAATGTTAATCTTGAGCACAGCTCAGAGCATCCCTTGCTTGCTGTGCCCAGCATATCTTTTATTGTCATTAACACTCATCTGTGGAAGTATTTGTTCCTATCTCTTTGGATTGTTTTTGAAACTTCACAAGCTTGCTTCATATTGGATCGCCAAAAACTAGAGTGAGGTTGAAATTCATAATGAGTATACGAAAGCGAATGAAGAAAACAACGATAAATAGCCCGCTGAATTTTTACAGTACTCTCCGTAAACCAGGTGAACTTAGTTGATGCTGGAGTTTACGTTATTCTTTGTTTCCTAAGTTCCCCCTTCCCCTTGGATCATTTTGTCTCTCAGCAAGTTTGTTCTGTGGTTTGTTGAGGACTCTATGATCAATAGGGATTGAGGGCGGTCGCTGCTTCTGAGGAGTGTGCACATGATGCTGTATTCCGCGACTGTTGGGAACATATCGTGACCGATTGTGGCTTTTCATCCCTCGCTAGACACACACAGCAGATGACGGTCTCAGTCAGAACGAGCTAAGTTTCAGATGCTACAGTCAACAAATTACCCAAGACCTTCCACAGAGCAGCGCAGCATCGATCTCTGGCGTTCTATGCTCCCGCCACTTTGAAGAGGCTTCATTAGTGTGCCACAGCCGGATATCCCCTCCCTCCATTTGAGGTAACGATGTCTAAGTCTTGCATCTTAACACTTAAAGCTGTGCTCAAGAGCAGCCGTGGCCTGTGCAAGTAAGGGCGGTGGGCCCAGGTGTGGGGGGGGGTTTCGACAGACGACGAGGGGAAAATAATTATTTATTTAATTTTCCCTTGTGGTCGTCTGCCGAATGCCCTCCTCCCCCTCCCCCAAGCCTGCCCCACCGCTTTCACCTGCATGGGCAGCGGCTGCTGAAGAGAAAAGAAGATTTTCTGGTAAGAGCTCCCACCTGCCTGTGGACCTGCTGCTCTATTTCTACAGTTGGGTGTAAGCTTTAGATCCTGGACCCGAAACCAGTCCCAGGATGCTTCATTCCGGTCCAGGGAAGACATGGCTTGGCAGTTCGGGCTGGACTGTTCCCATGAGGCACAGGGTCAGACTGATTTGCATATGGCCATGTCTGAACTGGGGTGGCAGAGTGGGCTAAAGAACGGTGGTGGATCAAACCCAGATCTGTTGACTGGGTGTGAGAGTTTGATTGGTTCTGATGCTCCGTCCATCACCACCCTCTTTTGTACCGCTTTGTTCGCCATAAGTTGGCAGGGTATGTTCAGACGTGAGTCCCTTGCTCACTTTGCCACTGGATTCAAGCAAGCCTGGCTGAAGACGGCTGAAATGCCAGAAACCGGTCCTAGGAAGCTTGTTTCCGGTCCAGGGAAGGCATGGCTTGGCAGTTCGGGCTGGACTGTTCCCATGAGGCACAGGGTCAGACTGATTTGCATATGGCCATGTCTGAACTGGGGTGGCAGAGCGGGCTAAAGAACAGTGATGGATCAAACCCAGATCAGTTGACTGGGGGTGAGTGCTTGCAATGTTCGACACTCCGTCCATCATTTCCTTTGGTTTTAGCTTTAGATCCTGGACAGAGTGGAATAGTGAAAAAATAATATTTGGGAAACAATATTTTGTCAGATGATATTCAAGTAAAAATATTTTGGTACCATACCTCCTGCATGTAATTAATTGGAACCACTTACCTAAGTTGCCAATGTTAAAATATTATGTTAATAATACTTGATTAGGTGACTAACACACAGAGGGTCACTTTGTGCTACTTTGATCATCAAGAAAGAAGTACTTCATTTACACAAAGTGTTTGAGAACAACCACATTTTAAAAGCCTTTCTAAAACACAGGTAATTTGTGTAAGAAATTGGGTTGTTAGTTGAAGGTGTTGACTCTCAATCTCAAGGCACAAACCTCATCCTTGTCAAGGTGAACCACTGAAGTTAGTCACCAAAGTAACCTAACTTCAACCCCTTGTTAGATATGGCACAGAGTCCACAGGCTTAACTTAGTGGCAATGTATAAATTATTTATGCAGTATCATAACAGTAATAAAGTAAAAACATAACACAAAACAAATCCCAAACCATTTTAGAAAAATACTGTTCATTTTAGTAAATAGAATGACACCAAAATGACAAAATTCCATTAAGAAGAACTGGAGATACGGATTTGTGAAGTTAAAAAAAAAAATAGCACCAAGAAGCCTTCTAGACCAAGCACATTCAACTGATCACGGTCGTCCAGGAGCTAGACGCATTTTGAGGCCAAATGCTGTGGACCGTGGGTCGGAAACAGGAACTAGGTTCAATCCGATCAAAGGATTTACCTTGGGATTAAGTGCAGTCTCAAACATGGAAGTCCAAAGTCAAGGCAAGGTAGAAGGTTGTAGCCAAAGAGGGCTTCTTGAGGTCAGATCAATTCATTTGAGCTGCTGGTTTCCGGTGCTCAGTACCGGCGCTCAATCATCAACACCTGCACTATAGTTTGATGAGCACACACTCATTTTTGGTAGGCATGGGAAGATTCCGATTACCCTGAATCACAGGGTGTTGAGCTGATGCCGAGACTCGAACCTGGTCCCCAGCTCCAAGTAGGCATCTCTGGCTATTAGCTGCATTCTCTCCCCACTTCCTGGTTAGTAGTTGGCTCTGTTTTAGGCGGCGTTACAAAAGAAATGGGCTGGTGCAAGCTGACTCCTGACGAGAGCCCCGGCACTTATCTTTTTACAAATTAACCACTGGGTCAGATAACTGTCAGAAGAAGTCCCAGTGAAACTCCTTTTTTTTGGTTGGAAATTGTAATATATGGATCCTTTTAGCACCTTCACCCAGCCAAGGTTTCGTCACTGACACTTAGTCCAGTTTTTGAGCCTGGATTTCTCCAGTTGGGCAAGGATGTAGGCTTTACCCGAAGAAGGCTCATAAAGCTGTGTACCATCTCAGCAAGGTTCTGCTGCAAAGGATTTTCTAAAAATGTTTGCCCTGGGTAAACCTGGTTCTTGAGCCCAGCAGCAACACATTTTGGTTAAATCAGCTTGGCAAGTTTGTCCCGGCACTACGGAGGTCTTTGGTCCCCAAAAAATGTCTAAGTCCCAGGTTTTCAGAGGTGGTAGAGAAGTCCAGAGAGACCCAGCCAGGGTTTCCATGCCCTTATGAACAGCACTTGAGGGTGGTCAGGACTTACTACAGCAGAGAGGCCACCAGGAGGGTCCTGCTCAGGTAGAGTTGGAACTGGTCAGCTGAGAATCGTCTGTTAAAGCCCTCTTGAAGCTTTTTGTTTCCCTGTAGCTTGAACAGGAGCTCAGTGGTATGATTCCTGGAATCCACTTTTTTGTTCTGGGTACAAGGGGGAGCAGGTCTAATCCTTCAGTGCTCTTTTCACGTCCTCTCTGATCTTCTTGAGGTCCAGTAGTATTCGGAGGGGTGTACAGAGGATGCCACATTTATCCAGAAACACAATTTATAAAGGGGTCACAGGGGAAATTTAGTTTAGGGACTACTACACCTCCAATCCCCACAGGACATGTCGACCCTATAAAACTGAGCCAGGAGATAGTCTATTTTTTCAAGACTATAGTTTTTTTAGATATGAAACCTGGACAATTCCTAATAAACATAATTTTTGCCCAGGTATTCATTTTTAATTCACATTCACACTAGAGCACTGCACATCACCAGAGTCCTCGGGGTTTGAACATACACCCTGGCAGGAGCTTTTTACTTTTCGGGAAACATTAGGCTGTGCACCCAGCAGAGCCTTTTTGGCTCGTGATAGCGAGCCCAGACTGTGATTCCCTAAAGTCTCAGATGACGAAGTTCCGCCAGTAAGGGTGGGCTGATGGACTCTTTACTCCTGCCGGGTGATGTACTAACTATCCGAGGTGTTTCTTGCACTCTTTCACAGCGCGCAGTGGCTTGCTGTTCTCTTTGAATGGACTTTGCACCTTCTGTTAGTTATCGTGATGCCACATTTATGCCTGACACAAGCATGTGGGTGGGGTTGACTCTAATCTGTAACCTAACCAATGTGGTAAAGGTTCCCGGGGATTACCCTACTGACTTTTGTAGCATACCATCTGTGCTTCACTAGAAATAATCCCACAGTGTCCCCCTCTATCCAAATCCAAGATGGTAAAACCCCCCTCACTTTGTGCAGCTGTGTGGCCAAGGTAATGAGAGGCCCATCTCTGTTGTCACTCCGAGCCAGTTCTGGGGGGAGGTCCCTTCCGACTGGGATTGGTTCCTTTCTGACTGGGGGAACAAAAGCAAGGGCATGTTCATGTATCACCTGACATCTGCCTGGGACAGTGGGAGGACCCTTTGAAGTTAGGCTACTGGCCACCGCCCAAATGGGTTATCTTGCCAAAGGGGCAGAAACACTCCCCCACGCCCAGGACTTTGCTCTAGGAGCAGGTTTCACATCTCATTCCAAGATAAAGCACTGAAAGGACTGCAGCTTGAGGGTAATGCTTAGTAGCCCCCAAAGGGAAAAGGTAATTTCCTTAAAGTAGTTTTCCTAAAAATTTATTAGAAATCAGACTTCACTAGTCAATTAGGCAGTTAATAAATATTATAAAGTCAAATAAAGATATTTCGAGGTGTTTCCTAGCTACAGATAGCATTAGTAAATCTAACAGTGCATCACCACGGTATTTCTCTTTGGAACAATCAGCCTTGCTACAGTGAAATCAGTTTCTAGATGCTAGTCACTGTAAGGATATTTCTAGTTTTAACTTTCTTGATATCCTAATTTTAAATACCATGCGCCCTGCCTTATAGGATATAATGCCTTCTTAGGGGTGACTTTATTACCATTTACATGGAAGGTTTAGACCTGTCATGAGGCTTTGTTTTAACAGGTCAAATTGCAGTTATTAAACTTATCCAGTCAGATTACTGTGATAAGTTTGAAACCATGTTTGCGTTGCCAATGTAGTGAATGGCACAATAGGTGCTACAGTCCACTTTCGGCATTTAACTCACAGGCCCTGGGTGCACATTGTACCAAATTCTAGGGACTTATATGTAAGTAAAATATGCCAACTAGTCATCTGACAATTCAACCATGTTGAAGTGGGAGCAAAGGAACTTTACTACTAGTTAGCAGGGGTAAAGTGGACAGAGTTCAACGGCCAGCAAAAACCGATAGGGCTACAATCTGGGGTACACCATGCAAAAGGTGGTAATTCCCCTAGGAATACATTTTTACTTAAACCTCCAGGTAAATGGTAAGTGTCTGAAAACACTCAACTTCTGTGGAGCTCTGCAAAATCTTGATAACTAAAAGAGACAGATTGGCTGATCACATCAGTCCTACCAGATTGTACCTCAATTAATCAATCAATCGGGGTTTATATAGCACGCTACTCACCCGTGAGGGTCTCAAGGTGTTGGGGGGAAGGGGGACGGCTCTGGATCAGTCGAAGAGCCAGGTCTTAAGGTCCTTCCTGAACCCGTGCAGGGTCGGGGAGCGTCTGATGTTCACAGGGAGCTTGTTCCAGGTTTTGGCTGCGATGTAGGAAAAAGCTCTCCTGCCGGTTCTGTGTCTGTGGATGCGGGAGACCTCTGCCAGGGCGAGGTCGGCGGAGCGGAGGGTCCTCTTGGGTACGTGAAAGGATACTCTCTCGTTGAGGTATTTGGGTCCAATGTTGTGGCGTGTCTTCCAGGGTTGAGTGCGTGGAGGGTGGTTGAGTCGTAGTGGTGAGGTCTCGGAGAACCAGGGGTCCTGGCGCTGGCCGCGTCACAGACGGGTGCAGACGGGCTTGCTGCGCGCCAGCGGCGTGCCCGCTGCGCGCCCGCTGCATGCTGCCATTATGTAGGGGAGGGAAGAGTAGCTGGGAGGCGGGAGCGGGGCGGTCAGGGGGAGGGGTCACGGGTGGACGCAGCAGCGGGAACGGTGGAGAAAATGGCAGGAAGCGGGGGAAAAGGGCAACAGAGGCGGGTCAAATATACGGAATCACAGGGTACAGCAGTGAAAATAAAAGAAATTGGCACAATCAGGGAGAGTAAGGCGGTGAACAAAGAAACACAGTCAAGCAGAGTAACGCGGTGAAAATGAGACACAGTCAGGCAGAGTAAAGGGAAGAAATAGTGAAAGTTAAAACGAAATCAAGCAAAATTCAGCACAAACTGAGAGCAGTATCTGGGTGGAATCGAACCCTGCACGGAGGGGCTGGCAGGCGACACACAGCACAGCGGAGCTGCCGGGGAGAGTGTGATCCTGGGACCTAATAAGGTGATTTACCAAAAACTTTGCCACCATACTACAAAAGAATTTGTGCAAAATACATAAAATGTTGAAAGAAATACAAAGCTGAACAGGGAGCAAGGGAAATTCTAAGCTCTAAGTAGAATGACTAATCCCTGGAGCTTTTGCTACCAGGTGTGCTGCTTGATTTGAGGAAATCTGAAAGTAATCAGTTACCATTTCATTCCAAAGTATAGGTTGCTGCAACAATCCATTAGTGAGCCACTGAGGGTTGCTATCATAGCTCTCTTGCTTTCTTTAGAAAGGATGGTAAGTATTGAACAAAGATTATTCATGACAAATGGAAATGAAGATGCATCTGACACCATTCGGCAGTATTATGAACTTTCACTCCAAGGTTTTTTTTTTACTGACTTTCAAAGTTAAAAAACACAAAAATCAGGTTGTCTAAGGTTTTGGTAAGTCCCCGGTGACCAAATCTTCAGTTGTATCTAAATTGAGTATGTCAGTGAGTTTCCGTCTTTCTATACACAGCTAAAAGGCAACTCTGCAGGGTCAAGCCATCATTGGTGCGCTTGTACAATCTAAGGAGAAGTTGTGTCTCATTCACATATGAGTACAAGTTAGCCTAAAAGAGAAGATCAGCTCTGCTAGAGGGCTCCCAAACAAATCTAAAAGGTGAGGCGAAAGGCTCTCCCGAAGAAATCTTATCAATCTAAGACAGGAACGGGCCCAATGCCACCTGCTTAAATCTTTTGAATACTTGCTTTTGTTCTTGATGTTGCTTAACAGAATATTGACAAAAATAAATATTGTTTTCCAAACTATCAACATTATAATATTCAATCAATCAATCAATCATTTATTCATTTGTAGAGCGCACTACTCACCCGTGAGGGTCTCAAGGCGCTGAGGGGGGTGGGGGTGCTGCTACTGTTCGAACAACCAGGTCTTGAGAAGTCTCCTGAAGGTAAGCAGGTCCTGGGTCTGTCGCAGGTGGAGGGTGAGGGTGTTCCATGTCTTGGCAGTGAGGTGGGAGAATGATCTGCCTCCGGTGGTCGTTCAGTGGATGCGTGGAATGGTGGCGAGGGCGAGGTCAGCGGTGCGAAGCTGGCGGTTCGGAGTGTAGAAGGTGAATCCTTTGTTGAGGTATGTCGGTCCGGTGTTGTGGAGTTCTTCGTGAGCGTGGGTGAGGAGCTTGAAGGTGATCCTCTTGTTAACGGGGAGCCAGTGCAAGTCTCTCAGGTGGGCAGTGATGTGGCTGTGGCTGGGGATGTCAAGCATAAGGCATGTGGAGGCGTTCTGTATGCGTTAGAGTCTTCTCTGGAGTTTGGCCGTGGTTCCCGCGTAGAGGGCGTTGCCGTAGTCCAGGCAGCTGCTGACCAGGGCTTGGGTGACCATCCTTCTGGTTCGGGTGGGGATCCATCTGTAGATCTTGCAAAGCATGCAGAGGGTGTTGAAGCAGGAGGAGGAGACGGTGTTGACTTGCAGGGTCATTGAGAGTGATGAGTCGAGGATGAACCCCAGGTTGCGTGCGTGGTTGGAGTCATCCCAGGTGGAGTGGGTGGAGCCGAGGATGAGGACCTCTGTCTTGTCAGAGTTCAGTTTCAGGCAACTGTTCTTCATTCTGCGACAGCCTTCATTCCTCCGTGGAGTTTGATTTTGGCAGTGGCGGGGTCATTGGTGAGGGAAAGGATCAGCTGGGTGTCGTCAGCGTATGAGATGATGTTGAGGTCCTGCAATCGGACGATGTTGGCGAGCGGTGCCATGTAGACGTTAAAAAGGGTCGGGCTGAGGGGTGATCCTTGGGGTATGCCGCAGATGATCTTGGTGGCTTCCGATCGGAATGGGGGAGGCGGACTCTCTGGGTTCTGCCGGTGATGAAGTAGGTGGTCCAGTCCAGAGCTTTGACGCGGATCCCTGCTTCGTGGAGGCGTGTTCGTAGAGTGTGGTGGCAGACGGTGTCGTAGGCAGCCGAGAGGTCCAGGAGGATGAGGGTCGGGGTTTCGCCGTTGTCCAGCAGGGTCCTGATGTCGTCGGTGGCGGCGATAAGGGTGATTTTTCGGTGCTGTCGTTGCTGCGGAATCCTGATTGGGACGCATGTTGACTGTCTTCTCGATGACTTTCTCCGGGAGCAGGGAGATGGGCCAGAAGTTCTTGAGGTACTCTGGGTCCGCTTTGGGTTTCTTGAGTAGGGTGTTGATCTCGGCGTGTTTCCAGCTCTCTGGGAAGGTGGCGGTCTCAAAGGAGCTGTTGATGATCTTCCAGAGTTGGGGTGCGATGATGGAGCTTGCTTTGTTGAAGATGTGGTGAGGGCAGGGGTCTGATGGTGAGCCGGAGTGGATGGTGTGTACGATTTTGATGGTGTCATTGTCGTTGATGTGGTTCTAGGTGAGCAGGAGGCCGGTGTGGTTGGGGCGTGGAGGGTCTGAGGTGTCGGTGGCTGTCTATGGGATCTGGGTGTTGAAGCTGTCGTGGATGTCTGTAATCTTGCGGTGGAAGAAGGTGGCTAGGGAGTTGCAGAGGTCTTGCGATGGCGGGATGTCGTTAGAGCTGGGGTTGGCAAGTTCTTTCACGATGTTGAAGAGCTCTTTGCTGTTGTGCGCGTTGTTGTCGATGCGTTCCTTGAAGGAGGTTCTTTTGGCGGTTCGAATGAGTTGGTGGTGCTTGCGGCTGGCGTTCTTGAGGGCAGCGTGGTTGTCCGGTGTCTGTTCGTGGCACCACTTCTTCTCGAGTCTTCGGCAGGTCTGCTTGGATGCTTGGAGGTCGGTGGTGAACCAGATGGCCCTTCTATTGGTGCGTCTGTTTGAGGGCTTCTTGATCAGGGCGAGAGTGTTGGCGCAGTCATCGATCCATTGCCTGAAGTTGCGGGCGGCTGTGTCAGTGGAGTCGGTTGGTGGGTCTCGGGCGAGGGTGGTGAATATTAAGCATATTTACTTACTTGTAATTAACATCATTGTAATTTAAAATAGAAGTTGTTAGTTTATTTTTTTTAGAACAATATGCTTAAAAAATAAATAGCATAAAATAACATATAAACATGGCATTAATGACTTTAAAATAGTATTCTTCAAAATGCGTTAACTTTATTTTAATTAATTCAATTAATGATAAAAATAATATTACATTATAAATTGCACTGCATTTATTATTCGGATACTCGTTTAAACAAAAATATAGAATTCTCCATTTAGATTGAATACAACACACAATATAAATAAGTATAAATATAAGCATAGTTATTAATTAAAAGAATACATATGTATAATTATTATTTTAACATATATATGAAAAATACAATTGAAAATCAAAAACTTGAAAATTAACATTCACCATTTTTAGAATATATGGCAAACATACTAAAGAAATTACAAAAATACAATAGAAAACAATATAAAAAGGAAAATACTTTAAACAATATATACTTTTAAATTAAATATGATCTAAATATCTTAAACATATTTGAGGATGTAGTAACATTTCGTAGCATAACTCAATCCTAAAAACTAGAAAAAATAAACTAATAAAAGTATTTCATATAAGTATTCATATACACTGTATTAGCATAAATCCTACAAGCTTTAGGCAAAATGCATAAATTGGGGGCAGGGGTACCATTACTATTCTAATACCTCTGCAACAAGCATTGGTTAACATATATATTTTGGGTGGGGCATCAGATTTACTTTTCTCACTAACATTGGGGATAGACGTGCTGGGACAGATTAAAAATTGGTATTTCCTCTATGTTTGTCTGTCCCAGAATATCTTGTCATCACATGAAATATTACTATTGAGCAAAGGTCTCTCATCGACTGTCAATTTTCCCGTCAGAAAAAATGAACTTCTTTAATTTACACTTTGAGCTTTTAGGAATTTTTGGAAGGAAAATGTTTGCTCCCAGTCCATAGAGAGGTACTGGGTACATCATTGTACTAGACACCTGCACAAGGTACTCCTCTACTTCACTTTAGTATCCACCATCCGAGTACATTACAAGACCGACTTACATTTGGCTAATCCCTCCATATTAGGAGTTAGAAAAATTACCTTTTCAAGGGAGCGATGAAAACAGCATGGTTTGACTCTAGGGAGCAATCATTAACTCGGCAACCTACAAAGAACAAGGGGTATGTTCCCACATGCTTTCCATCAATTTATATGCAGACTTTAAAAGGGACAAGAATATGAAAAAACATATTGTTTGTAGTTCTCGATCTAACAAATTTAGGGTCTTCCAAATGGGGCAATTGTTCTCTCTGTAACTTTGCAATATTTTCCAAAAAGTAAACCAAAAAATGTCGAATGTGCAAAATGATGCCCATGCAATCTTATATAAATTTGACAAATCACCCAGAAAATATCTCCACACCTAATAGTCACATCAGATGCAATACATGCATTCTTTAGTTTGTCTCACAGCATGGTAAGGACAATCAAAAGTAGACTGTTAAGCATTAAATGGCAAGTCATTTAAGTGGTGGCTAGACCTGTCATCCTTTGGGTGGTCTTCCACCAACTTTTTGCCTGCTTACCTCCACTTTTGGCCGTATCTTTATGTTAGTCATAAGACTTCAAGCACTTTTCCATTTAACCAGTGCTAAAGTGCATGTGCTTCTCCCCTAAACAACGTGAAATTTCTATATACTTAATTGGCATGTTTAGTCTACTTATAGGTCCCTTGTAAAGAGGTATACCATATACCTAGGGCCTGTCATCTAAATTCTACTAGTGGGCCTGTGGCACTTATTATGACACCCCCACAAGTAGCCTTTCAAATCTGTCGCAGGCCTGACATTGCAAGGCCTGTGTGTGCAGTTTACTGCCACTTCGACTTGGCATTTAAACCACTTGCCGGGCCTTAAATCCCTCTTGTATTACACATAGTCCACACCCTAAGGTAGGCCCTAGGAGCCCTAAGGGCAAGGTGCTGTATAACTAAAAGGTAGGACATGTACCTTTATGCTTTCCATGTTCTTGTAGTGACAAACAGCTACATTTGTTTTCACTGCTGTGCGGCCTACTCCTCTCATAGGTTAGCATTGAGAATTACTTAAATCACTGTAAGTCTTGATTAGAAACGAGTAGCTAAATCATGTTTCATATATTTGGATATGAAACATCCTATTCCTATTAATTGTAAAGTTGGATTTGGCATTATTATTTTAGAAATGCCACTTTTAAAAAGTGAAATTTCTCTGCTCTACACTGTGCTTTGTTTGCCCACTGCCTGTCTACAATACACGTCTAGGCTGGGTGGCAGCTGCACCTTGTGCATTCCCTCTACACAGCTACAAATACAGGTGGGAGAGGCTCATCTACATTCTGAGCACTCCTCTGCATTCATCTGCATTCTGATGGGTCTACCGGGACAGGGAGAAATGAGATGTGCTGACATTCACACTTCAATAGATAGTATTCTGTCCACACGCAAAGCACTGATTCTTCACCCCCACAGATAGCCTTGCAGACAGGGCAGGACAGAAAGGGATCCTTGTGAATTTCAGAGAGCTGCTTTGAAGTCACCCCCTAAATCAAAGGAACGTTTGGGTATAAGTGCTGGTTTTACGATTCCACCAAATCAGTGCACTACTGGACCTGGGAAGAACTCTGCTGGGTAAAGACTGCTGTGCTGTAAGGATTGCCACTTTACCTTGACTGACAGTTCTGAAGAGCTGATTTTTTTCTTTGCTGAGCTCCCCTGCTGACATCTGCACTGCTGAGGGCAAGGACTGGACCCATCTCACTTGAAGCCAGAGTGACTCTAAGAGCTTCCTGGCTTTTGTCCTGACTTTTGAAGTCTCAGGGACACAAAAGACCTCCTGCAATCCAGCTGGTGCTGCTGGACTCTGCCATTTGTAAGTCCTACCCATGTCTGAGGTGCCTCCTCCAGCCCTGGGCCTCACAAGTGTGTTCTGATGCTGTTTTGCTACAAAACCGTTGTATCGTCCCCACCAATCCGATCAGAACCTATGCATCGCCCTTCGACTCCGACACTGAGGATGTTTGATGACAGTGGTTTCACAGTCTGAGCAGCCTTATGATGACGCTTTGCGCGGCTCGTCAACGCCAAAGTGAATTATTCTCTGTGGAGCTCGGCAACAACGTGGGAACGCACTGCGCAAATTTAACAAACACATCATTCTCTTGCTCCATTCAAGGTACTTTTTCAGCTGGAATTGTGTGACTCTCTTAGCAGGCCTGCCCTCCATTGCGGGCGGCCCGAACATTGTGTTTGCACCCGTCCTTCTCGACCTCAATTAACCTTTCGACAGCTAGTGACTTCTAAGCACTATTTTTGCATTTATTCTTTAAAAATTCATATCTCGACTTCTACTAATTATATGTTTGTCATTTCGGTCTTGTTTTACTCAGATACATATTCCTTATTTCTGTAAACCTGTGTTGAGTTTTCTTGTAGTGTTTCTATTGTGTGACTGTGTTGGTTGCACAAATTCTTTGCACATTTCTTCTTAAGTTAAGCCTGCCTGTTCTGTGCCATACTACCAGAGGATGAGCACAGGTGAATTTAAAATGTGTATCTAGCTTACCCTGACCATGACAGGTTGCAAACATCAGCCAACTAAAGACCGAATTTCTAACAGTGGTTAATAAACCACCAAAGTGAAGTGGATGCTCTGAGCAACCTTAGCAGATGCGATAGGAAATTGATAGCCCATTATAATTCTATAGTAATAGGTTTCTAACAGACTGGAATAATGGAGCAGTATTGGAACAAGATAGAGTATTTCATACTTATTGTGATAAGACCTCTGACAGACATCATGCAAATAAACAGCTTAAAACATATAGAATGTTCAGCGATTTAGAGAGGGTTCCTATATTACATCCTTTCCAATTTGTTACCAGTTAGTGCCAGTAGACTTAAGAAAAAGATGTTCATTCATTTTACAAAATTAGTTTTTTTACACAGCTTTCTCTCCAAACTCTTTTCACGTTTCTTACAATGTGATAAAATCAGAAATTTGAATTCTTTTCTGAAACATGAATGTATTTAGTTAATACACACACGCTGCTGTGTAAGTGCACCTGAAGACCCACTGCCTTAAAAGGAAATGCCATCATCTTCTAATCCTCTCGACATCCCTAACACTAGTGCACAACATGTGCCCTCACGCCTTGATATTCATTGCCACCCGAAGCAAATTGGCTAATCCTTTGCCTTCTTGTAAGCCTAGAATTGTTAGTAAACAGACCTTTGGGCTTTGCTGGTTTGTTATCTATTTTCAGCCAGTCCATTTAGCACCCCTTTCGTTTTATCTTTGCCAATGTACTTACTATACTTTATGATACCAGAATTGTAAGTATAAATCTTAGCATGGGTGTCATCACATATATGACTTTTTAGGTGTGGCTTTAGCCACAACTTAGATTTTACTAAAAGTATTTGTATAACATGCTTATATTGGCTTTCAAACAGCCCTCTTCATCAATTGATCTGTAATTGTGTAGGTCAAATGTTATTCCTGCCCATTACAGCATAGGTCATAGGAAAGTAGGTCTTTCTATGTTAGCTATTGGGTAACTTCAGTGGGAGTAACAGCATTCTGGCTTTTCACAAGGAGCTAATACACACAATTATGAGTCGAATGCACCCATATGCATGATATATGTGGGACAATACCATATACCCACCTGCAGGGTTCGGCCAATATGTGGTCAGTCCTAGCATTGGGTATACGGTATGAAAAGCGCTCACCTATAGACTGCCGCACACAGGGTCGTAATCCTCGGGATGAAGATCCTACTGTGAAGGGGGAACCTGGGGGAAGGGATCCACACTGGAATATGCCTGGAAGAAGAAGAAGGGAGTGAGCATGGATCCCAAATCATTTGTCACCGCCACCTCGAAGCAGGAGATCAGACCACTTGTGTCCGCTCATGGAATAGGCAACTCGTATAATGCGCAGTGGTTCAGCTCCTCTGCACTGCCCTATGACCGATGCCTTTCCCTGATCCCTAACCCGTTCTGCTGGTGGTCTCGGCGGTCCAGCGGCAGTCTTCACAAAGGTGATCCACCCAACTCCTAATACGGCGGTGGAACCGCTGAGCTTACCAAGCTTGGACCGCCACTGCCGATACAGAGGTCCATCAGATCACCAAACTCATAATAAGGCCCAAAGTCTTTTTCCACCAGCAAAGTCATAAATCTTAACTGCGCATTTAATCCAGTGACTCGTTAAAGTACAAAGACACTCTTTGATAGTGTGCTGAGGGCGTCACAGTAAGAGAACGATTCATCTTAGTGACTGGTGCAGTCCGATTTATTGTGAATGAAGTTATACGTCTTCTCTTTAGTTAATGGGGTCAGGTACTTATTGAGCACAATAAGATCACAACTAGTGTACCTAACATGTGGTTCTGAGGAAGCGTTTCAGGCAGATCGTATTTTGTTGCCAGAAACCTGTAGCAACCCTGGCCTCTGAGTTCACATGGACATAGAATCTGTGTTTTCAAATGAAGCAACTTCCCACCAAAGATTCAGGATCCACCGTTTAGATGACCAGCTTATTGTATTATTTCGAGTATATTGCAGCATTTAAAAAGGCGCGTAGCATCTGAAAGATAGCCTCAAGATTTTGAGCTGGAGGATTTTTTCACATTGCATCTATTGTGTAGTAGGGAACCATCTCCTAACTCTCGTTAAAGAAACCTACACTTCACCCCTATGTTATGTCTATCATTAGATTTCTCTTATTCCTTCATTCGCCAAGCTGACTAAAACTTTGGTCACTAAACAGCTGACCCACCTTCTGGAGCTACACCAACTTTTGTCAAGATGCAGGCAGTCTTCTGTAAGGGGCTCTGTACAGAAATGGTACTGGCTAAAGCTGCGGATGATATCAGGTGTACCATGGATGAATGTGGAGTGACGGCCCTCATTTTGGTAGCTCTGTGGGCAGTCTTTGATACCATCTCACACTCCATTCTATTGCGTCATCTATCTTCAGCCACGCATAGTTCTCCTCCGTTCTGTAGAATCAAACTCAAACCATAGCCCTTGTTAACTATAGATTCACCCCACATCGATTCCTGCTGGGGTACCTCAGGATCCATACTGAGTCCTGTTTTCAACCCTTACTTAGGCCCTCTTGCCTTCCTTATCGAATCGTTTGCCATTTAGTTTCATACATATGTTGGCAATACTCAGATGATTGTAAGATTCGATGGCAACTCGACTGTAGCTGCTCAGCACCTTAGAAACTGTCTCCATGACATTTCTGGCTGGATGAACTTAAGCTGCCTAACATTGAGCAGTGATAAAATTGAAATCATTGCATGTCGGTCAGACGCATCTTGGACAAAGACTGGTGCCCTGAGACCCTCAAAGCTTTATGTTCCCTCTTGTATCAAGCTAGGAATATGGACTTTATTATTGTTGCAAATGTGTCCTTCATGGAACAAATTGTATTGTAGTACTGTCTTCCATCTACTGAACATTATTAGAAAAGTACTCCTGTTCCTACCACTTACCTCAAGAAAAGATCTAATGCAAGCTTTCACCCTGACCCTAATGGAGTGTAGATACGTCAAAATGCAGCAGCGAGGTTCATCCTGGGACTAAAGAGATGGTTTTTCAATTGAAAATGAACTGCCTAAGCTTCACTGCCTATCAGCCACAAAAAATATTACTTTAAAGACATAAGACAATCTACAACTCTGACAATGAAACCTACATGGCGTCCATGTTCCTCTGGTATTAACCTTTGCGCGCCCTAAGATCAACACTTGCATTTCTGGCCAAAGCTTCTAAATTCAGAAAAACTAGAAGAGGAGGTCGCTCTTTAGCTGTGATGACGGCTGAAGCATGGAATTCTTTGCCGCTTTCTCTTCGAACCAACTAACCCTCTTTAGAAAATATCTCAAAACCGACCTGTTCTCTAATACCATCTTGGTGTTTGGTTGGGTCTCCGTCGACGCTTGGGTTTTGTCTTAGAACTGCCGAACCTTTTCTTCTCCTCATTAACTGCTGGACACATCTTTCTTAAGTAGCAGCTCTGCTCTACAAATTGTCTCAATCAATCAATTATCTAGGGATTGCATGCACCCATGTTAAAAACCTAATTCCATCACTGTGTTCATCCGATATTCAACTATGTTGCATAACTGTGCATTTCTACAATTAGGTTCCATGGTTACATCTCGTTCATGCGACACCGATCAGTTACCTAACGCAAGCTTTAAGGATTATCTTGTATCTTTACTTATAAGGTTGCTGATGCTTCGAAGATTACTTTGCCCCTATAAATTTATATTATTGTATTCCTGCACAATCTGTTTAGGTTTTAGTTAAATTGTTAACTATATAAAGTGTATCCACCCTTTCTGATGCACTGACTTAAAATGCAACTGACGGCACCCAACCCAATACCTGTCAAAAAGCCAGGGGCATTGACGTGGCATGAGTCTAACCGTATGAAAGATTGAAGCGTGTTGTATGCACTCCTTTACTGTTAATGCTCCTGTATTAAAAGAACATTATCAAGGTGATGTTGTGCTATCTTGGCACACCTTCCAATCCGAGACACTCCAGTGAACCATCAATAGTCGCTAACCTCCCAAGAGTCCAGTCTCAAGGTGCACTGACTGAGAGAGCTCGACTGAGCTTTCAAACAAAGTTTCAACACTGTATAAAATGTTCTTCGTAGTTTTCATGCATTGTTATCCACCGCCATAATCCCTTTGGGTCATCTCCATGGACACATTGTATATAATATTCAGAGCCACTGGAATTATGCAGCAGGGAAGGGTTAAATTATGCTGCAGGGTTCAGTAAACTTTGAAAAAGAATATTTAAACTCTGCATTTTACTGAGGCACATTTTGTGATAGTATTACATTGTTATTTTGTCATTTTTACACTTGTTAACATTGCATGGCATTGGTTGCACCTTTTTAGTACCAGTATACACACAAATACTGCAAAAGCAAAAGAAAGGTGGACAGTCAGCCTGTGAAATTTATTTATTTATATTTATTATTTATTTGATCAATTTGTAGGGCGCAACAGCTACCCAAAAAGGGTTTCCCGGCGCCTTGTCACAGCTAGAAATTGAGGGCAGAAAAAGAGGGAGGTGGCTGTTGAGTGAATTATTTTTCAAACAGCCAGGTCTTGACAAGCTTTCTAAACCTAAGATAGTTTCCTATGCACGGCAACACGTATTGCTGCATTTTTCGTAACTTTTGAACCGTTTGAGCTAGAAACAGTTTTCTTTCTTTAAATCTACAGATTAAGCAGCAGATGATGATGGATTATGTGGCAAATGCAGCAAATCTATATTTATGCAGAAAACTCAGTGGCCGCGCAATCCCATAATTCCTGTTATTCTGATAATATTATAGCGGTATTCTCTATCAGAATTGTGGTAATATATAACAATTTACATCCGTGGCATATATGACTGAATCATATTTCCCTGATAGCTTCATTCTCCATCAAACCCCTCCCAACACAAAAGTCCAAACATCATAATCTATTTGTGTAAGTGTGGATCTATGAATAAGGAGAGGTGGCATCCCAAATAAGTAATTACATTTCGGTGCCATCATTATCTTAATCACCTGAATTCTGCCACACGAGGAACTTTGTAGTAGTGTCTAACTTGCAAAATAAATCTGTGTATGCAGAATTAGTGGGTTCAGATTGTCATCAACATTTTCGTCCAGACTTCTGTTCATCAAAACACCTAAGCAGCTCAAGGACTTGCTGATTATGTGCATGTTCATAGGACAAAGGCTGGTGTTGCAACCTACCGTTTGGTATAATGCATTCTCCCCATTGATGTTCTCCTCCTTGCGGCTCAGCCTGCATGTGAGGTCATTGGAATGTTGAGGGCGTCGGTGTTTGGATGAGTGTCAGTTGGAATGAATGGGCTGATCAGCAAGGATGCCGCTCACGATGGGGCGTTATCTGTAATCTGTAACCAAGCTAAAGACACCTACATCTTATAGCTTAAAAGGATCCATCTTCATTTTACTCTGGCGATCATTGGAGAAAGAACCTGTGTGTGGAAGAGTAAAAGAAGTACTGAAGAAACTATAAGTAAAAGTGGAAGCCTGAAATGGAGGGGAACTCCTTGGAAGCTCCACAAGCCTGCAGTCCCTCCAGTGTGAAGGGCGTTTGACCTGCTTAACATCAACGCGTGCGGATTTATTATTATCGAGGATAGTGTATTGGGATTATTGTGCCCTCACTAGAACTGGAAGTAATTCAGTGATGATCTGTGACGTTGGGGAATATTCGAAGCCTTGTCGGAGTCAGTACACCACTTACTTTGTATCGTTTACATACTAATGGACTCACCGCGACAACTCTCCTTGAGCGGCAGTACTGCATGGCGACTGCGTGTTGAAACATCAGAGCATGCTGTAGAGGTGCAAGCCCAAACATTGGCTGGAGCAAAGACTTCCAACCGCGGACAAGTGAGTAGTCTGGTTTCCAGGCAGCAGCATATACACTGCGGAGGTGCGATCTGGGGCATCAGTTCAAGCACAAATTTCCAGCCGCGGACGAGTGACCGAGATTCTATGTCAGGACGGAGGCGAGGATTATGCATATCTTTCTTCACTTTATTATGCATAGCAGGTTAAAAGAACATTAAACAAAAAAATCAATAAACATAACAGACTACACATCCCATGAACCATAGGGGAGCAGTCTCCATGGTAACAATACTCCAATCCTGTAACAGTCCATAATAGATAAGCCTATGACGTTCCTTCCACTTCTTCTTTCTTCACTGCTCGTCAGTTAAGTGACACTCCCTACATTCTTCGCTTACCTGGCGTTAATTGTTGTATGTGTAGCTCTTTTTCACGAGCGTTTTATGAGAGTCTTTGATGGTATTTTGCTTTGATTGATCCTTTGCACAGCAGGCTTTTGCCCAAGCGCCCCCCCCCCCCCCCGCCTTTCAATCGCGGACCTCCCGGTTTGCCGTTCGTGCGCTGAGGGGATTCTGTCAGGTGCGTCAGAGCGCAGCGAGCGCTCCCGCTGGCTTTGAGGCGCGCTTGGGAATTCGGACGCTGAGCTTAGAGCCGGTCCGATTCCTGACCAACTCTCTACGTTAACACCACTACGCGGTGATTTTCCCCACACGCGATCTGTTTCTAGCGCCACCTGGTGGTGAATGGTTTATCTCCTTCAGGAGTCGAATTTGACAGCTTTGAATAATCCTAGCTGTTTGAGCACTGGAGAGGGGGCTTCTGGCATATTATAAAGGCGTTCTTTGTGCTCACACCCTCTGCTGTCATGTCTTCTTCTGAGGACCACTTTTATTCCTCTTTCCAGGAGGTGGAGGAGGAATGGCCACCCCAACAACTCCCACCCGTGGTGGACCACGCCCGCTCGCAGGCCATCTCTAGGGCGCTGGCCCCCCTGCAGGATAAGGTGGATCAGTTGGCCAAAAGCATCCCGAGGGTGTTCAGCGATCCAAGTTTGGCAGAGGTGGGTCCCAGTGGCTCACAGGTGGGGAGAAGAAAGGCCATGAAGCGTCACGCGGGGCTCTTGGAAGGGTTTTGTCAAGGAGCTTAGCAAATTTTTCACCACCTTTTCAGCCCTGGATAAGGCTCAGGCCTCCACAAAAAAAGATTTTTCCAGGGCGGATTTTTGCCGGGGCCAGAATAGGCAGGGGTCGCTCCTCCGGCCGCACTCAGCAGCAAGGCCTCTCCAACAGAGGTCAACAACGACCGAATAATGGCTGGAACGACAGCCGCCAGGGAACCTTTTATCCCAGCAGAGGTTCCGGAAGAGGGAAAGGTCGGAACAACAGAGGAGGCGCCAATGCCCCTAGAGGTCCCTCTGGTAAGAATTACCCTTTCTTCCCCTCAAGATCTAGGGGGGAGGCTCCTACTCTTCTCTCACAATTGGGGAAAGATAACATCATACCCGTGGGTCTTGCAGATGGTAATAGAGTTCTACGGCGTCCCCATTCAGGCGGTGCGCCCACGACCCTTACATTTCTCAGAGGAGAGTTTGATAGAAGCTGAGGTTTCGGAACTTCTAAAAAAAGGAGCTATTTGCAGGTCGGTACTTCATCCGAATGGCTTTCTCAGCAACCTCTTCCTAGTAGAGAATAAAGACAAAGGCTTCAGGCCGGTTATCAATCTAAAGGAGTTCAACTAGTGGCTGGTTTACCGCCACTTCAAGATGGAGGGGATGCACTTACTTCGGGACATCCTCCTTCCAGGGGATTGGATGGTCCAACTCGATCTGAAGGATGCTTACCTGAGGTACCCATTTTCCCTCCTCACAGGAGATTTCTCCAGTTTCTTGGAAAGGGCAGATTTTCGAGTTTCAAGCGCTGGCCTTCGGCCTTTCCTCAGCCCCGTGGTGCTTCACGAAGCTGTTGCACCCCGTGGTGGAGATGCTCCGCGATCGGGGGTGAGAATGATTATCTACCTGGATGATATCCGGATTATGGATCAGTTTCTGGTGCATCTCACCCAGAATGTGACCATGACTATTGCATTACTCCAGGATCTGGGTTTTGTAATCAACGCTCAAAAGTCGGACTGCGTCCAGCACAGCAGATGGTCTTCCTGGGTTTTCTCATAGATTTCGTCTTGGCATCTCTGACTTTGCCAACGCCAAAGATGAACAAGATATGCAAAGAGCTTGCACACATTCTCCGGAGAGACAGGATTTCACTGCGCAAGCTGGCCAGAATAGTGGGACTGTTGTCCTCTTCGATCCAGGGCATATTCTCCGGCCCATTACACTACAGGGCTCTTCAGAGATTGAAAGCTCAGCACCTAAGGAGAGGTCTGACCTATTTGGAGATCATCTCGCTGACAGAGGAAGCCAGGACCGAACTTCAGTAGTGGATCGACCACATGTCGGCCTGGAATGGACTGGTGATCTTCAGATCGTCACCGGACTTAGTGTTAGAATCGGACGCCAGCAGATCGGGCTGGGGAGCCCGATGTGCAGAAGTCTCGATTGGAGGCAGATGGTCGGAAGAGGAACTACAGTTGCACATCAACTGTCTTGAGTTGCTGGCGGGATCCTTTGCGGTGAAATCCATTACCAAGGACAGGGTCAACATCTCGGAGGTGCAATACATCAATTGCCTGGGCGGCCCTTGATCACGGGCCTTATCCAACCTGTCAAGGGACTTTTGGCACTATTGTCTCCAGAAGCAGATCTCGGTGATGGTGGAGTACCGTCCCGGTCTTCACAACACGGCGGCGGATTGGAACTCCAGGAATTTCTCCGATTCCAGCGATTGGCAACTCGATCGTGCAATCTTCCTGGCTTTGAGGGACAGATGGGGCCCTTGCAGTCTGGAGATTTTTGCCTCACGATTGAACCATCAACATCCGCGCTTTGTCAGCTGGAGACCGGACCCGGAGGCCATGGCGGTGGACGCTTTTCTCCAGGACTGGTCGATGGAGTATCCTTACGCTTTTCCCCCCTTCGTGATGATACCCAGAGTGGCTGCCCAGGTTCGTCGGCAGGCAGGGTCATAGTTAATAACACCGCCCTGGAGAGCACAAGCCTGGTTCCCGACACTAATGGAACTGTCGTGGGATTGTCCGATACAACTGCCCTCATTCCCTTCAATTCTCAAGGATCCCCGCTTCAGGGCCATTTGCAACTCATGGCATGGAAGATTTCAGGGGACGTTGGAAAGACGACCAGCTTTCTTCAGACGGTGCGAATCTCATCCAACAGGCATGGGCATCAGGTACAGTCAAGAGGTATCACTCGGCTTGGCGACTATGGCATCGTTGGTGTCTGGAGAGCCACTTGGATCCCATGGCAGAATTGTCCCCAGAGGGTCTGGGCTATCGAACGGTTGACTCCTTTCGTTCGGCCATTTCCACAGGACACTGTGAGATTGAAGGCAGACCGGCAGGGGAACACCCCTGGGTTTGTAAGCTGATGCGTGGTATCCGACTGTCTAAACCGCCTGTACCTAGGTATTCGGGCCTGTGGGATGTTAACCAAGTTCTGAGACTTCTTTTGGGTTGTCAGGATAATCAATATCTGTCCCGCAAGGAGTTGTCAGCTAAGTTAGCCATTCTCCTATGTCTCATCTCATGTAAGAGAGTGTCAGATGTCAGAGCTTTGGACATCACAGCAAGGGTTTTTACTCCGGAAGGTGTCACCTTTACCATTGCATTAAGGACGAAAAACAATACCAGGTCAGTATCTTATCCTTCCTTTCCGGATCATCCTAAGTTATGTGTGGTTAGGTGCATTAAGGCATACGAGGAAATGACCTCGGAACTCCGACCCCCCGGAGAGTGGCAGTTGCTTATCGCCATGCAGAAACCTTTCAAAGCAGTTTCTTCCCCTTCCATCGCCAGGTGGGTACGATGGGTCATGTCTGAGGCAGGCGTGGATGTGATTAGGTTTGGTGCACATTCCATGAGGGGGGCTATGGCTTCTAAGGCAATCCAGGTAGGTGGTAGACTGGAAGATATTATGAATGCGGCTGATTGGTCATCTGATTCAACCTTTAGGAGGTTTTATTTTAAACCCATTTCGGAAGCGGCGTCTCTGGTCGTAAGTAAGCTTTGAACATGCATAATCCTCGCCTCCGTCCTGACATAGAATGAAAAATGTCCTAGTTTATGAGAAGGAAAGTTTCAATTCTATTAAGGACTAGGAGGCGAGGATTATCCCACCCTTAGATTAATTTTCAATCTCTTCCCACCCTGGAGGTTTTTTCGTTATGAGTAAGTAAATGCTTACATGTTATGGTTGTTGATGAAATGCCTATGCCATTGAAATTTGGTACAATCAAAATGTTATTTTCTGCATAGGTTTTCTGTTTTCTCTCGAGTATTGTGAAGATCTCGGTGTACTCAGGAACTGGATAACGGGATTGTCTCTGTGTTGCGGGGAATGATCAAAAGTTCGAATGAAGCAGTAATCCCAGCTTAACATCCGCCAGTGAAGAAGAGGAAGCGGAAGGGACGTCATAGGCTTATATATTATGGGCTGTTACAGGATTGGACTATTGTTACCATGGAGACTGCTCCCCTATGGTTCATGGGATGTGTAGTCTGTTATGTTTTTTTGTTTTTTGTCCTCATGTCTGCCATGGCGTTTTGCAAATATTGAACCATTTTGGAGTTCTTGTGTTGTATGGACCATTGCATTTTCTTGCCCAAGCCGTTTGGGGGATACATATAGCATCCCAGCAGGATCTATCACCTCCAAAGTTGCCACAATCTGGAATAATCCTAGGACTGTAAAAAAAATGTTTTTTTTAAAACAGTTCCCATATATGTATCACCGCCCTAGCTAGACCAATTCACAAAGGCTTGCCAGATGTCCTGTGACCTTGGAGGATTGCTATCCATTACCATTTTACTTGTCCACTTGATCCTTTTTAGCCGTCCCATGGGGTTCGGGGGCTCCGGGTCCGTCCAATGCTTACATATCTCTCGTCTGGCCAATAAAAGCAGATAGAATATCAAGCCTTTTTGTTTGCGGTTGAACCTAATTGGCAAGTCGTGGTTCACCCCGAGCAGTACCAGAGTTGCTGTCAAGGTTATGGGTTCCCTCAATATTTCACTAATGGTGGATTCGACCACTTTCCAGTATTCTTTTATTTCTGGGCAAGTAAAGAAAATATGCACGTCATCAGATTTCAGTTGCTTGCATCTGTTGCATCTAGGAACCGGCTGTATTACAAACGTAGCAATTTTTTGAGGAGTCCAATACAATCTGTTAATTGTAAAGAAATTTGCCGGTGTGACTAATGAGTATAATATTTTTAAGGAATCTGTCCACAACGTTTGCAAGTCTTCTTCCTGCAGTGCATCTTGCCAAATGACGTACGGAGGCGCCAGTTTTATTTCCTCAGCATCTAAAAATTGTCCGTACCATTTAGATACTTCTATATTCTTAGCTCTAATAGCCTGAATAGCAGTCTCAAAATCCCAAGATATAGCTGTCTCATGGGACATTGATGAAGTCCATGAGATTAGCTGAATGTATTTCAATTTAGATAAGCTATTTCCAGTTTTTGCCCTCATTACTTCCCAGGGAACCAATTTGCCCGCATATATCAAGTCCCCCCATTTAGACAACCCGGCTTGCTTAAGTGGAATCGTCAAGCTATCTTTCAAACATTCCGGTGTCCCGGGGGAATCCCAAATTGGTGCAAATTCCGAGTAGTATCCTATGTTTAGCATCTTTCTCACTGTGCACCAAAGACTTAAGGACGCCTTGAGTACTTTCAATCTTACTTTTTTTTTTTTTAAATTCTGAGTGCCAAATGTATACAAAAATGCTGTTGTCCCATACTCAATAGTCATTTCCCTTAATAATGACCCCCAAGTGGATATATCAGAGTCTCCTAGAAGGATTCGATTTTTTTTTAAATTGGAATGCCATACAATAAAGGTTATGGTCTGGTAGAGTGAGGCCACCCCTCAAGAGCCTCCTCCTTAATTTTTTCCATGAGAGTCGTGTTCCTCGAGAGGCCCAGATAAAACTGGATATTTTTCCTTGTATTTTATTAATTATATCTTTAGGAAATCTCAACGGGGTACAGTTAAATAGGTATGTTAACTTTGGCAGGATGGACGTCTTTACTAAATTTACTCTTCCGTAGATAGTTAATGGGAGATTCTTCCATCTAGATAGTGATCTATCTATCTCCTTAGTTACTCTAATTAAATTCTGGAGTTGGATGTCGTTGATTTTGTTTACTATGATAATCCCTAGATATTGTATTTCCTTCTACGCTCTACCCACCAAGCCTTCGCACTTCCAAACCATGACCTCAGTCTTGGCTTTATTGACCAAATATCCCGAAACTTCACCAAATTCTTTTGTTAGCTGTTCCATCCTGAGTATTGTTCTAGATGGATCGGAAGTATAAATTATCAGGTCATCTGCGAATAGTGCGATTTTACTGCGGGTAGCGAGTGAGTGAATAGGTACCATCTGATCGTCTTTCCGCAGGAGATGAGCCAGGGGTTCAATAGTAGTCTGTTATGTTTATTGATTTTTTTGTTTACTGTTCTTTGAACCTGCTATGCATAATAAAGTGAAGAAAGATATGCATAATCCTCGCCTCCTAGTCCTTAATAGAATTGAAACTTTCCTTCTCGTAAGCTAGGAAATGTTTCATTTAGGCTGTATGCGGCGACTTTTGCATGACCCGGTTATCGTGTCCACGTTTCAAATGTGAGGCGCCACCTTGGAACAGGATTGTGACAGTCAAACTTGAGGCTATGTCAGAGGTTAAGGAAAGTTTGAAGTAGTGTTTTGGTCTCCGGTGGCACGTGATCCCTGAGTTTAATGTATCTGTTGATGGGGTAACTGGAGCCTATGATATTGGCAGTTGGATTGCACTGGAACTGATCATGTTTGGTAGAAGCACTGGTGTGGAGTGAACCGGTGGCAAGCGGCATCTGACCTGCGTAATGTTCATCGTAAAGCAAGTACCTGCAGTGAGCGTTGGAGTTGAGACACTGGATGGGCAAATTTTAAGTGTATGCCCGCCACTGCTGGGATGAATGTTACGTACTGTATTGAGATGGTAAATTCTATGCTTATGCTGACAAGTTTATTATTGTATTGATTTGACAAAATGATCTGCTAATACTGACAAGTTTAATGCTCTTCGCGGTATTGATGTTTTGAATGCTGATCACACAATGCCATGCTAAACGTTAGTTATGAAATGTTTTGCAGGTGTATGGTGTGCTGAAGCTTCTAATGCCATGCTGAATGGGTTTTTTAGGTTGTATGCTGCAGTGATATGTGGGGTTGTGACATGTTGGTGTCATGTTGAGTATTTTCCCCAGTCCTGTTGTGTATACACTAAATGAAGAAGCAAAGGGGAACCATGGTCCCGAGTTGAGACCATGTTTTGGGTGTCCCTGGTCCTTTTGAGTACTAAACTGTGTGTGTGTTCTGTAAAAGAGTGTGGTTGTGGGGAATATGTAATGTTTTTCAACTGTATGAGCGGTAGAGGGTGTGATTAAGTCCCTGGTCATGCCATGCATGTTTACATGTGATGCAGTAGAGGGTACCGCGTTTCGACATTTGCGTTCCTGGTCCTGCCCGGAGATTTAGTGTGTTGTGGAGGGGAACATGTGGTTTGTTTCCCCTGAAGTGTGAGCATTTGAGGGCATTTTGAGGTCCTGCCCAAGCGATATAGTGTGATGGAGGGGAGCGTGTAATCAGTTTCCCATGATGGGTGAGCGGAGAATTTTGGCTTGTCTAATTAACCTTTTCTGTTTTTTTCTTTAGAGTGGGATTTATAAATTTGTAGGATGTATTGCTTGGGTATCTTACATCCTATTGCATTTCCTATTGTCTCCATATGGAGGGAGATCTGTTGTAACCTACTGTTTGGTATAATGCATCATCCCCATTGATGTTCTCTTGCCTGCTGCTCTGCCACCGTGTGAGCTCAATGGAATGTTGAGAGTGTGAGTGCTTGGATGAGTGTGAGTGGGAGTGAATGGGCTGAGCAGCAAGGATGCTGTTCCTGGTGGGGAGTTATCTGTAACCTTTAACTAAGCTAAATAAACCTACTTCATGGTTTGTAAGGATGTTCCAGTGCCGGTGATGGTGAGCAGTATGTCGTCTGCATTTTAAAAGTCCTTTACTTACCCCATAGATGTGTGTATGCCTAAGATATCAGGGCATTGCTTCCAAAATATGCACCGCTGCCATCAGAAATAGGGGAGGAGGTACCGGCAGCCTCGCCACATTCC
Organism: Triturus cristatus; assembly: GCF_964204655.1. Taxonomy (NCBI): domain Eukaryota; kingdom Metazoa; phylum Chordata; class Amphibia; order Caudata; family Salamandridae; genus Triturus; species Triturus cristatus. The sequence continues at coordinate 23,525,839 of NC_140579.1, read as the reverse complement.
TCTTTTATGACGATTGCTCTGGTGATAAAAACCTCAAAATGAACCTGAACAATTATTTTCACTAACAGCCATTTAACTTTTGATATCAAGTCATGTTTAGGTTCTGCTCTTTTGGGAGCAACATTTAGTGCGGCTGAATGCCTTTTCCGTGTCGAAGGATAATGTAATGGCACCCGTCGACTGACCATGTGATGCGCCAGTGTTTGCATTTCATTTATAGGACAGAAGCCTAGCACAAAACCCCCCTGAGTGGGCATATTAGAGACTACAATCTTTCCTAGTATTTTGATATCTACATTGATTACAGATATTGGGCAATTACCTCCTACATTCATTGGGTCTTTGTCCTCCATGAGTTTAAGGGATATAATCACTTTGAAATGTGTTCATACATGCTCCTCCATTTGCCTCTTTGTGGACAACACATTCTGGCAACAGAAACAGAATACATAAACATTTCAAAAACTCATCCTCAGCATTCGACTTGATCATTGCATCTTAAAAGGATGTTAAGGCCTCATTGAAAAGTGGCGATAATTTTATCGCCTAATCAGCAAGATCACGCTATCGCGTGAATCCTTGCATTATCGCCCTTTCCCCCAACGCCCATCTTTGCATCTCTAATGAGGTGCAAAGTGGGCGTTCCTGCCCTGACATAACTGGAGAAATGTCGCTGAGCGACATTTCTCCAATTATCAATGGGCACGCTAACCTACAGAGCGACAAGCAAAGTAGCGATAACCTCTGTTATCGCTACTTTCCTTACGCCTGCTTCAAAACTGACTTAGCCATGATATCCTATGGAAGGTGGATATCATGGCTAAGTCTACCCTGCCCTATCAACAAGCTATCGCCAAACTTTGTGAGATTATCGCTGGATTTCCAGCGATAATCTCACATTTGGCAGTTAGCGCTTGGAATTGTATCGCTTTTGAGATAAGCGTTGCTAATAGCACGCTATCTCAGTGATAAAATTCCACATTACCCGGCGATAATTATCCTAGCGCTAAGTGCGCTTAGCGATAATTATCGCCAGTCCTAGATGATATACCCCATAGTTCATATGCATTTTTATTCTGTTCATAATGTTATCATTAAAATGGACCTTAGAGGCCTGTTCTGATTTGGCCATTAAAAAATACGTGAAGGGTGTGTTTCTCACTTTTTTCCTGCTTCATTAGGGCAGGTCGACAGGTGGGTTTTGTATTGGACTGTTAAGGACTTCATCGAGTCTTCCAATTTACTGTTTCAAATGTTGCTTCGCCTTTGGCTACAGGAGAGTCCCTCATCAGCAGTCCGACGAGCTACCCACACTAGTTGGGCTGAGTGGGAGAATATATCATTTGTGTCCTTGCGTGCAAGTGTAGGGTGTTTTTATCGACCAGTGTTCTGTATTTGGTGTCATGCATCCACCACAGGGAGAGAGGCAGAGAGACATGGCCCAATTCCAATACAACTTTTACAAGTCCATTATCTCGTAGGCAACCCTCCACCATATGGTACATTGTGTCACCAAGGTTAGTAAGGATACAACAACATGGAAAATGCTTTTCTGACTTATATAACCCACTGGAATATTGCTTTTTGGATTACTAAGAGTTTGGGTTTTTGCTGTGACTGAGTCACACTAACTGTTTCTTCCTTACTGCAAGCTCTTTTAAAATGGATGGAGAGTGTCCACCATTTAGACCTGGCCCTCCCTGCAGGTTCACTCCCAAACATTTTGCCTCTCTTCTCTATTTTCTTTGCTGATCTCATTTTTTCTGGCCTTGGGACAGACAGAACTGGACATAGACCTACTTATACTTAAATAGGCTGTGTCCTGCCTCCACACAGAGGGCTACATACACCCTGTAGCTAGTCTGGAACTGGGCAAGGGAGGCAGGAAGCCTGTGGACTTCAAATGGAGCCCTCCAGAAGCTTCTCCCACTTCAAAGAGAGGCCCAGGTATAAATATTGGACCATAGAAAGCAACTCTTCAGTTCATTTCTGGACCTGTGGAGACTCTGCCAGAGGGACTGCTCTGCTGTTGAAAGGACGGCCACTCTGTTGGACTGCTGCTCTGAAGGACTGCTACCTGATGTGCTGACCTGCTGCCTGCTTCCCTGGGTAAGAAGGACTGGACGTGCATCCTGAACCCAGGAGCACTAGAGTGAAAGGACTGGACGTGCATCCTGAACCCAGGACCACTAGAGTTAAAGGACTGGACGTGCATCCTGAACGCAGGACCACTAGAGTTAAAGGACTGGACGTGCATCCTGATCCCAGGAGCACTAGAGTTAAAGGACTGGACGTGCATCCTGAACCCAGGAGCACTAGAGTTAAAGGACTGGACGTGCATCCTGAACCCAGGAGCACTAGAGGTAAAGGACTGGACGTGCATCCTGAACCCAGGAGCACTAGAGTGAAAGGACTGGACGTGCATCCTGAACCCAGGAGCACTAGAGTTAAAGGACTGGACGTGCATCCTGAACCCAGGAGCACTAGAGTTAAAGGACTGGACGTGCATCCTGAACCCAGGACCACTAGAGTTAAAGACTGGACGTGCATCCTGAACCCAGGAGCACTAGAGTTAAAGGACTGGACGTGCATCCTGAACCCAGGAGCACTAGAGTTAAAGGACTGGACGTGCATCCTGATCCCAGGAGCACTAGAGTTAAAGGACTGGACGTGCATCCTGAACCCAGGAGCACTAGAGTGAAAGGACTGGACGTGCATCCTGAACCCTGGAGCACTAGAGGTAAAGGACTGGACGTGCATCCTGAACCCAGGAGCACTAGAGTGAAAGGACTGGACGTGCATCCTGAACCCAGGAGCACTAGAGGTAAAGGACTGGACGTGCATCCTGATCCCAGGAGCACTAGAGTTAAAGGACTGGACGTGCATCCTGAACCCAGGAGCACTAGAGTGAAAGGACTGGACGTGCATCCTGAACCCTGGAGCACTAGAGGTAAAGGACTGGACGTGCATCCTGAACCCAGGAGCACTAGAGTGAAAGGACTGGACGTGCATCCTGAACCCAGGAGCACTAGAGGTAAAGGACTGGACGTGCATCCTGATCCCAGGAGCACTAGAGTTAAAGGACTGGACGTGCATCCTGAACCCAGGAGCACTAGAGTGAAAGGACTGGACGTGCATCCTGAACCCAGGAGCACTAGAGGTAAAGGACTGGACGTGCATCCTGAACCCAGGAGCACTAGAGTGAAAGGACTGGACGTGCATCCTGAACCCAGGAGCACTAGAGGTAAAGGACTGGACGTGCATCCTGATCCCAGGAGCACTAGAGTTAAAGGACTGGACGTGCATCCTGAACCCAGGAGCACTAGAGTGAAAGGACTGGACGTGCATCCTGAACCCAGGAGCACTAGAGTTAAAGGACTGGACGTGCATCCTGAACCCAGGAGCACTAGAGTTAAAGGACTGGACGTGCATCCTGAACCCAGGACCACTAGAGTTAAAGACTGGACGTGCATCCTGAACCCAGGAGCACTAGAGTTAAAGGACTGGACGTGCATCCTGAACCCAGGAGCACTAGAGTTAAAGGACTGGACGTGCATCCTGAACCCAGGAGCACTAGAGTTAAAGGACTGGACGTGCATCCTGAACCCAGGAGCACTAGAGTTAAAGGACTGGACGTGCATCTTGAACCCAGGAGCACTAGAGTTAAAGGACTGGACGTGCATCCTGAACCCAGGAGCACTAGAGTTAAAGGACTGGACGTGCATCCTGAACCCAGGACCACTAGAGTTAAAGGACTGGACGTGCATCTTGAACCCAGGAGCACTAGAGTTAAAGGACTGGACGTGCATCCTGAACCCAGGAGCACTAGGGTTAAAGGACTGGACGTGCATCCTGAACCCAGGAGCACTAGAGTTAAAGGACTGGACGTGCATCCTGAACCCAGGAGCACTAGAGTTAAAGGACTGGACGTGCATCCTGAACCCAGGACCACTAGAGTTTAAGGACTGGACGTGCATCCTGAACCCAGGAGCACTAGAGTTAAAGGACTGGACGTGCATCCTGAACCCAGGACCACTAGAGTTAAAGGACTGGACGTGCATCCTGAACCCAGGAGCACTAGAGTTAAAGGACTGGACGTGCATCCTGAACCCAGGAGCACTAGAGTTAAAGGACTGGACGTGCATCCTGAACCCAGGAGCACTAGAGTTAAAGGACTGGACGTGCATCCTGAACCCAGGAGCACTAGAGGTAAAGGACTGGACGTGCATCCTGAACCCAGGAGCACTAGAGTTAAAGGACTGGACGTGCATCCTGAACCCAGGAGCACTAGAGTTAAAGGACTGGACGTGCATCCTGAACCCAGGAGCACTAGAGTTAAAGGACTGGACGTGCATCCTGAACCCAGGAGCACTAGAGTTAAAGGACTGGACGTGCATCCTGAACCCAGGAGCACTAGAGTTAAAGGACTGGACGTGCATCCTGAACCCAGGAGCACCAGAGTTAAAGGACTGGACGTGCATCTTGAACCCAGGAGCACTAGAGGTAAAGACTGGACGTGCATCCTGAACCCAGGAGCACTAGAGTTAAAGGACTGGACGTGCATCCTGAACCCAGGAGCACTAGAGGTAAAGACTGGACGTGCATCCTGAACCCAGGAGCACTCGAGTTAAAGGACTGGACGTGCATCCTGAACCCTGGAGCACTAGAGTTAAAGGACTGGACGTGCATCCTGAACCCAGGAGCACCAGAGTTAAAGGACTGGACGTGCATCCTGAACCCAGGAGCACTAGAGTTAAAGGACTGGACGTGCATCCTGAACCCAGGAGCACTAGAGTTAAAGGACTGGACGTGCATCCTGAACCCAGGACCACTAGAGTTAAAGACTGGACGTGCATCCTGAACCCAGGAGCACTAGAGTTAAAGGACTGGACGTGCATCCTGAACCCAGGAGCACTAGAGTTAAAGGACTGGACGTGCATCCTGAACCCAGGAGCACTAGAGTTAAAGGACTGGACGCGCATCCTGAACCCAGGACCACTAGAGTTAAAGGACTGGACGTGCATCCTGAACCCAGGAGCACTAGAGGTAAAGGACTGGACGTGCATCCTGAACCCAGGACCACTAGAGTTAAAGGACTGGACGTGCATCCTGATCCCAGGAGCACTAGAGTTATAGGACTGGACGTGCATCCTGAACCCAGGACCACTAGAGTTAAAGGACTGGACGTGCATCCTGAACGCAGGACCACTAGAGTTAAAGGACTGGACGTGCATCCTGAACCCAGGACCACTAGAGGTAAAGGACTGGACGTGCATCCTGATCCCAGGAGCACTAGAGTTAAAGGACTGGACGTGCATCCTGAACCCAGGACCACTAGAGTTAAAGGACTGGACGTGCATCCTGAACCCAGGAGCACCAGAGTTAAAGGACTGGACGTGCATCCTGAACCCAGGACCACTAGAGTTAAAGGACTGGACGTGCATCCTGAACCCAGGAGCACTAGGGTTAAAGGACTGGACGTGCATCCTGAACCCAGGAGCACTAGAGTTAAAGGACTGGACGTGCATCCTGAACCCAGGAGCACTAGAGGTAAAGGACTGGACGTGCATCCTGAACCCAGGACCACTAGAGTTAAAGACTGGACGTGCATCCTGAACCCAGGAGCACTAGGGTTAAAGGACTGGACGTGCATCCTGAACCCAGGAGCACTAGAGTTAAAGGACTGGACGTGCAGCCTGAACCCAGGAGCACTCGAGTTAAAGGACTGGACGTGCATCCTGAACCCTGGAGCACTAGAGTTAAAGGACTGGACGTGCATCCTGAACCCAGGAGCACCAGAGTTAAAGGACTGGACGTGCATCCTGAACCCAGGAGCACTAGAGTTAAAGGACTGGACGTGCATCCTGAACCCAGGAGCACTAGAGTTAAAGGACTGGACGTGCATCCTGAACCCAGGAGCACTAGAGTTAAAGGACTGGACGTGCATCCTGAACCCAGGACCACTAGAGTTAAAGACTGGACGTGCATCCTGAACCCAGGAGCACTAGAGTTAAAGGACTGGACGTGCATCCTGAACCCAGGAGCACTAGAGTTAAAGGACTGGACGTGCATCCTGAACCCAGGAGCACTAGAGTTAAAGGACTGGACGTGCATCCTGAACCCAGGAGCACTAGAGTTAAAGGACTGGACGCGCATCCTGAACCCAGGACCACTAGAGTTAAAGGACTGGACGTGCATCCTGAACCCAGGAGCACTAGAGGTAAAGGACTGGACGTGCATCCTGAACCCAGGACCACTAGAGTTAAAGGACTGGACGTGCATCCTGATCCCAGGAGCACTAGAGTTAAAGGACTGGACGTGCATCCTGAACCCAGGACCACTAGAGTTAAAGGACTGGACGTGCATCCTGAACGCAGGACCACTAGAGTTAAAGGACTGGACGTGCATCCTGAACCCAGGACCACTAGAGTTAAAGGACTGGACGTGCATCCTGATCCCAGGAGCACTAGAGTTAAAGGACTGGACGTGCATCCTGAACCCAGGACCACTAGAGTTAAAGGACTGGACGTGTATCCTGAACCCAGGACCACTAGAGTTAAAGGACTGGACGTGCATCCTGAACCCAGGAGCACTAGAGGTAAAGGACTGGACGTGCATCCTGAACGCAGGACCACTAGAGTTAAAGGACTGGACGTGCATCCTGAACCCAGGACCACTAGAGTTAAAGGACTGGACGTGCATCCTGATCCCAGGAGCACTAGAGTTAAAGGACTGGACGTGCATCCTGAACCCAGGACCACTAGAGTTAAAGGACTGGACGTGCATCCTGAACGCAGGACCACTAGAGTTAAAGGACTGGACGTGCATCCTGAACCCAGGACCACTAGAGTTAAAGGACTGGACGTGCATCCTGATCCCAGGAGCACTAGGGTTAAAGGACTGGACGTGCATCCTGAACCCAGGACCACTAGAGTTAAAGGACTGGACGTGCATCCTGAACCCAGGAGCACCAGAGTTAAAGGACTGGACGTGCATCCTGAACCCAGGACCACTAGAGTTAAAGGACTGGATGTGCATCTTGAACCCAGGAGCACTAGAGTTAAAGGACTGGACGTGCATCCTGAACCCAGGAGCACTAGAGTTAAAGGACTGGACGTGCATCCTGAACCCAGGAGCACTAGAGGTAAAGGACTGGACGTGCATCCTGAACGCAGGACCACTAGAGTTAAAGGACTGGACGTGCATCCTGAACCCAGGACCACTAGAGTTAAAGACTGGACGTGCATCCTGAACGCAGGAGCACTAGGGTTAAAGACTGGACGTGCATCCTGAACCCAGGAGCACTAGAGTTAAAGGACTGGACGTGCATCCTGAACCCAGGAGCACTCGAGTTAAAGGACTGGACGTGCATCCTGAACCCAGGAGCACTAGGGTTAAAGGACTGGACGTGCATCCTGAACCCAGGAGCACTAGAGTTAAAGGACTGGACGTGCATCCTGAACCCAGGAGCACTAGAGGTAAAGGACTGGACGTGCATCCTGAACCCAGGACCACTAGAGTTAAAGACTGGACGTGCATCCTGAACCCAGGAGCACTAGGGTTAAAGGACTGGACGTGCATCCTGAACCCAGGAGCACTAGAGTTAAAGGACTGGACGTGCAGCCTGAACCCAGGAGCACTCGAGTTAAAGGACTGGACGTGCATCCTGAACCCTGGAGCACTAGAGTTAAAGGACTGGACGTGCATCCTGAACCCAGGAGCACCAGAGTTAAAGGACTGGACGTGCATCCTGAACCCAGGAGCACTAGAGTTAAAGGACTGGACGTGCATCCTGAACCCAGGAGCACTAGAGTTAAAGGACTGGACGTGCATCCTGAACCCAGGAGCACTAGAGTTAAAGGACTGGACGTGCATCCTGAACCCAGGACCACTAGAGTTAAAGACTGGACGTGCATCCTGAACCCAGGAGCACTAGAGTTAAAGGACTGGACGTGCATCCTGAACCCAGGAGCACTAGAGTTAAAGGACTGGACGTGCATCCTGAACCCAGGAGCACTAGAGTTAAAGGACTGGACGTGCATCCTGAACCCAGGAGCACTAGAGTTAAAGGACTGGACGTGCATCCTGAACCCTGGACCACTAGAGTTAAAGGACTGGACGTGCATCCTGAACCCAGGAGCACTAGAGGTAAAGGACTGGACGTGCATCCTGAACGCAGGACCACTAGAGTTAAAGGACTGGACGTGCATCCTGAACCCAGGACCACTAGAGTTAAAGGACTGGACGTGCATCCTGATCCCAGGAGCACTAGAGTTAAAGGACTGGACGTGCATCCTGAACCCAGGACCACTAGAGTTAAAGGACTGGACGTGCATCCTGAACGCAGGACCACTAGAGTTAAAGGACTGGACGTGCATCCTGAACCCAGGAGCACCAGAGTTAAAGGACTGGACGTGCATCCTGAACCCAGGACCACTAGAGTTAAAGACTGGACGTGCATCCTGAACCCAGGAGCACTAGAGTTAAAGGACTGGACGTGCATCCTGAACCCAGGAGCACTAGAGTTAAAGGACTGGACGTGCATCCTGAACCCAGGAGCACTAGAGTTAAAGGACTGGACGTGCATCCTGAACCCAGGAGCACTAGAGTTAAAGGACTGGATGTGCATCCTGAACCCAGGAGCACTAGAGTTAAAGGACTGGACGTGCATCCTGAACCCAGGAGCACTAGAGTTAAAGGACTGGACGTGCATCCTGAACCCAGGAGCACTAGAGTTAAAGGACTGGACGTGCATCCTGAACCCAGGAGCACTAGAGTTAAAGGACTGGACGTGCATCCTGAACCCAGGAGCACTAGAGTTAAAGGACTGGACGTGCATCCTGAACCCAGGAGCACTAGAGTTAAAGGACTGGACGTGCATCCTGAACCCAGGAGCACTAGAGTTAAAGGACTGGACGTGCATCCTGAACCCAGGAGCACTAGAGTTAAAGGACTGGACGTGCATCCTGAACCCAGGAGCACTAGAGTTAAAGGACTGGACGTGCATCCTGAACCCAGGAGCACTAGAGTTAAAGGACTGGACGTGTATCCTGAACCCAGGACCACTAGAGTTAAAGGACTGGACGTGCATCCTGAACCCAGGAGCACTAGAGGTAAAGGACTGGACGTGCATCCTGAACGCAGGACCACTAGAGTTAAAGGACTGGACGTGCATCCTGAACCCAGGACCACTAGAGTTAAAGGACTGGACGTGCATCCTGATCCCAGGAGCACTAGAGTTAAAGGACTGGACGTGCATCCTGAACCCAGGACCACTAGAGTTAAAGGACTGGACGTGCATCCTGAACGCAGGACCACTAGAGTTAAAGGACTGGACGTGCATCCTGAACCCAGGACCACTAGAGTTAAAGGACTGGACGTGCATCCTGATCCCAGGAGCACTAGGGTTAAAGGACTGGACGTGCATCCTGAACCCAGGACCACTAGAGTTAAAGGACTGGACGTGCATCCTGAACCCAGGAGCACCAGAGTTAAAGGACTGGACGTGCATCCTGAACCCAGGACCACTAGAGTTAAAGGACTGGATGTGCATCTTGAACCCAGGAGCACTAGAGTTAAAGGACTGGACGTGCATCCTGAACCCAGGAGCACTAGAGTTAAAGGACTGGACGTGCATCCTGAACCCAGGACCACTAGAGTTAAAGGACTGGACGTGCATCCTGAACCCAGGACCACTAGAGTTAAAGACTGGACGTGCATCCTGAACCCAGGAGCACTAGAGTTAAAGGACTGGACGTGCATCCTGAACGCAGGACCACTAGAGTTAAAGGACTGGACGTGCATCCTGAACCCAGGACCACTAGAGTTAAAGACTGGACGTGCATCCTGAACCCAGGAGCACTAGGGTTAAAGACTGGACGTGCATCCTGAACCCAGGAGCACTAGAGTTAAAGGACTGGACGTGCATCCTGAACCCAGGAGCACTCGAGTTAAAGGACTGGACGTGCATCCTGAACCCAGGAGCACTAGAGTTAAAGGACTGGACGTGCATCCTGAACCCAGGAGCACTAGAGTTAAAGGACTGGACGTGCATCCTGAACCCAGGAGCACTAGAGTTAAAGGACTGGACGTGCATCCTGAACCCAGGAGCACTAGGGTTAAAGGACTGGACGTGCATCCTGAACCCAGGAGCACTAGAGTTAAAGGACTGGACGTGCATCCTGAACCCAGGAGCACTCGAGTTAAAGGACTGGACGTGCAGCCTGAACCCAGGAGCACTCGAGTTAAAGGACTGGACGTGCATCCTGAACCCTGGAGCACTAGAGTTAAAGGACTGGACGTGCATCCTGAACCCAGGACCACTAGAGTTAAAGGACTGGACGTGCATCCTGAACCCAGGAGCACTAGAGTTAAAGGACTGGACGTGCATCCTGAACCCAGGAGCACTAGAGTTAAAGGACTGGACGTGCATCTTGAACCCAGGAGCACTAGAGTTAAAGGACTGGACGTGCATCTTGAACCCAGGACCACTAGAGTTAAAGGACGTGCATCCTGAACCCAGGAGCACTAGAGTTAAAGGACTGGACGTGCATCCTGAACCCAGGAGCACTAGAGTTAAAGGACTGGACGTGCATCCTGAACCCAGGAGCACTAGAGGTAAAGGACTGGACGTGCATCCTGAACCCAGGACCACTAGAGTTAAAGGACTGGACGTGCATCCTGAACCCAGGACCACTAGAGTTAAAGGACTGGACGTGCATCCTGAACCCAGGACCACTAGAGTTAAAGGACTGGACGTGCATCCTGAACCCAGGACCACTAGAGTTAAAGGACTGGACGTGCATCCTGAACCCAGGAGCACTAGAGTTAAAGGACTGGACGTGCATCCTGAACCCAGGAGCACTCGAGTTAAAGGACTGGACGTGCATCCTGAACCCAGGAGCACTAGAGTTAAAGGACTGGACGTGCATCCTGAACCCAGGAGCACCAGAGTTAAAGGACTGGACGTGCATCCTGAACCCAGGACCACTAGAGTTAAAGGACTGGACGCGCATCCTGAACCCAGGACCACTAGAGTTAAAGGACTGGACGTGCATCCTGAACCCAGGAGCACTAGAGTTAAAGGACTGGACGTGCATCCTGAACCCAGGAGCACTAGAGTTAAAGGACTGGACGTGCATCCTGATCCCAGGAGCACTAGAGTTAAAGGACTGGACGTGCATCCTGAACCCAGGAGCACTCGAGTTAAAGACTGGACGTGCATCCTGAACCCAGGAGCACTAGAGTTAAAGGACTGGACGTGCATCCTGGACCCAGGAGCACTAGAGTTAAAGACTGGACGTGCATCCTGAACCCAGGACCACTAGAGTTAAAGGACTGGACGTGCATCCTGAACCCAGGAGCACTAGAGTTAAAGGACTGGACGTGCATCTAGAGTTACTCCAATCGCTAGTCTCATGTAACCAGCACCTGGACTCTGCAACTGTGAGTTTTACCCATCCAAATGGTGCCACCTGTCCCAGGACTCTTGGAAGTGGGCCTGCTTGTTCTCTACCAGCCCATAAATGGATCCAACAGAACGCGTGCTTCTCCTCTGCTTCAAGGATATTCCCAGTGCAAGGACTCTGCTTCGACCTTGCAGCCCGCATTGGAACAGCCACTGTGCAAAGCTTCGCCGATGTAGGCCCTCGCATCCCAAGTCTCTTGGGGGCAGCCACGATGATGAGGCATGCTTTGTTATTGTTTTATATATTAAAACTCACTCTGTTTTCATAATCTGGTGTTGGATCCCTTTTGTGGTGTGTTTTTATTTTTTAATGTTTGAAGTGTCGCACAAATAATTTACACATTACTTCTTAAGTTAAACCTGACTGCTCAGTGCCGAGCTACCAGATGGGTGAGCACAGGTTCATGTCAGGTTTTATTGTGACCTTACCCTGATAAGGCATGTGGTGTCTGCGTGAAAAGATCCACCCCCCCCCCCCCCCCAACTAGTAACCCACAGTAACTTAGACCACCTTCTAAAACACGTGTGCAAACATGTGGGCTGTGCAAGTGAGAATACCACCCAGCGTGGAACTCGCGCACAGGTAGCCTGATGCAGAAGGGACTCTCCATGGATTGTTGCTAATTTAGTGCAAGCCTTATAATGTAAGTTCATAGTGTAAATCTGTGCTGCTTCACAATAAATTGTGTAATCTACACTCTATTATACATTGTGTGCACAATCTGCACCAAAGGACAGTTTTCCATAGGTAGGTCCAGAGACTCCAGTAGCAATCTTATGATAAACATGGATCAGGAGTCCAGCTCTAATGTTACTCTTGTCTTAACTCTGCTCCTTATGGCACTTGATGAATTATCATATGTCTCTGACTCTGGTCCTAAATAGATGGCTTTTTAACCCTGCTGGACTTACGTGGGAACTCTAATGGCCCGCTGGGGGGGGGGGTCACAGTCCTATTTTGCAGTGATCAGGTGAAAGAGGAAAGAATGTGAATAGATTATGCCTGCCAATTACTTCTTACACTGCGCCAGGCACTTGAAGGTCCATCCCAAGGAAAGCAAATGACAGATGAGAGCCAGTCGCGGGAGGATGCCCCTTTGGAATGTTGGATGGAAAGGGTTGGGCAAAGGTGGCATGATAATGTGTCATCCTAAGGTTAGGCATAGGTGCCTACCATTGGGAACTTTCCTCCATTTAATAACCTCTGCAGAGTGGAGAGAAAGGGAGAGATGGATTTGAGGACCAGGGAGAATTCACCCTTGACTCCGACTGACTGGGACTTCATTGAGTCTTCCAAGTTACTGATGAATCTCTCCAGGGCCAGTGGTGCTGACAGCCTTACACCCCAGATGGGAGGAGAGGGACGCAACCTGCTGGGGGCTTTGTAGGAGAAGGGCTCCCCAGGAAATGTTAAGGGTTGGGCTCTCATTAGAGGACTCCCCTCTGATCTCAGTCGTACACGGGTGTCCTGCAAATAGTCACATGTGGTGGTGGGACCTGAACAATGCTGGCAAGGAGTGTATTCTGCCCTGAGGGCTGGGCATGGTGCTGGAGGGGACACAAGTCTGAGGACAACATCGGGCTTCAGAAAGGTCCTAAGCCAGAGCCAAAGGGCAGGAGGCGGGCACTGGGCGCTTCCTCATCAGAGTGAAGGCCGTCAACAAAACAGCTCCAAGGAATCTCAGAGTTTGCAAGTCAGAAGGACTGACCAGAAATGTCCTGGTGACTTTAACAACAAGAGCACTACTTCATTAAAACGAGCCCAACGCGTCTAGAGAATGGGGTCTGGGAAGTTTGGTTCCTGAGGGACTAGCTGGGATCAGGTGCATGTGATATCCCACTTACAAAGCTGTAAAAACTCCCAGTCAAGGGACAAAGCCCTGGAGACACGGTTGTCATAGAGTGAAGATGCATGACCCTCCCTTATTTTATTATTTGTCTTTGGGTATACTCATTTCCTCAGTGACCATTGCAACTAGAAACAAGCATTGGCATAGGCAATAGGTCTCACCTTTGGGGCCTTATAAGTATTTATTTATGCAGCACAATATCCTTGATGCATCAACTTTTGCATGGCTAAACACTTATAAGGTCCCAAAGGCCAGACCTATTGGCGATGCCAATGCTTGTTTGTTGACTGCCATCTTTAAGTACTGAAAACCATAGATAGATACTACTAACACAGGCACAAACAGAAACGTGCACCCAAATAGAGAGGAATACGGGACAACACTGATGTACTGCACACTATTAGCATACACGCACACACACGCAGCACCTATCTATAGAGATGTAGAGAAGACTGAAATATTCACAGTCCAGCTAGAGGAAAGAAGAAAAAGACTGAGCAAAGCAGGAGGATAAAGAGGAAGAGAGGTAGAGGAAGAGAAGGGAGAAAAAGAACAGAGTGCAGTCGAGAAAAGGAAAGAGAAAGAGGGAGTAGAAAGGAGGAGGAACTAGAGAAAGAAAATGGGAGTTAAAAAGAAGAGAAAGATAGAGAAAAAGAACAAGGGGAAGAAAATAGAAGGGAGCAAGAGATAGAAAGATAAAAAGAGGAGAGAGGAGAACAGGGAGAAAAAAGAAGACAGCGAAAGGTTAAAGAGGAAGATGCATTGAAAGGATGGAAAAGAAAAACGAGAGAGAGAGCAAGAGAGAATGAAAGAGAATGAAAAAAGTGAAGTAGTGACAACTATGCAGAGAGGAAGGGAAGGGAGAAGAAATAGAGAGAATATGAACAGATTGCGGGAGGAAAAATGAGAAGGGGAGGAAAGAGAGGGAAAGAAAGGAAGTATAAATCAGAGAAAGAAACCGAGATAAAATGATTGAGAGAAAGACAAAAAGAACGGGGGATTCCAGGTATTCCTAAGAGTGAGTACCCGCACTTCTATATTTCTTTTTAAAGCAGTGACTGGGGGTCACCATATGTTCTCGTTTTTTTTTTCTGTTCTTTTTTCTTAATTTACGGGTTGGCCGCTTCTTGGATTGTCGCTGTGAGGTGAATTGTAGGGCATCATTGGGGGTGTAATGTACAACTTAAAATACGAGTATATTTTAAATCTGCAGTTATTGCGCGCACATTACATTTGCAGGCTGCATGTGTGGTTGCGAAATGAGTGTTTCTAAACCCAGCCCCTTGGTGGAGAACATTCCCGTTTCGCCCGTGTGTTGGTAGCAGCACACAGGAGGGACTCAGTCTGTGACTGCTGAGGGGCAGCGAATGAAGCAACGAGGCCCTGCGTCCTCCCCATCGAGGGCTTCTTTCTTACAAATGTGGTGTAAAGCTTTTCAGGGAGGAGGGCTCGAAGTTGGCTTCCTGAATTTGGAATTTCGTGGATGCTTATGGGGCATGCAACTAAAGGAAGGAGGTAGTCTTGGGGTGCTACTTGTAATGAGCGACTGATGCATGCTTGTTGATTCCGTGGTGGACCTAGGGTGACCAACCGTCCGTAAATTTCACGGACAGGCCGTAATTTCGGCCGTCTGTCCGTTGTCCGTGAAGGATTCTTTAACGGACGCCATTTGTCCGTAATTTTAACCGGGCACCGGTCGCACCACCCTAAAACTGGCACAACTTCCACCCACCTCCCTGCTTGACTCCGATGCTGCTGAGGTCGGGTGTAACAGACTCCTATGCAGTACCAAAGCTCAGATACCAGCAGCATTGCAGAGGCACAGCGGGGTGGCAACCCTCACACCTTCCGCCGTTGATGAGCTGTTAAGAGGTGCTTGAAGGTGACTGAGAGGGAGGGGCTGCAGCTTCAGGATCAGGGGCATCTATTCAGATGCAAACAGCCCTGCATGCCTCATGTCTCTGCAATTTAGAGGGGTCTCGCACATTCCCTTCCTGCCCAGGGCCCAAAACATCCTAGAACCGGCCCCAGTACACTGAGGCAGCACGTGGTTCTCTGCATAGAGCTTAATTACTGTCACTAAATTCTAAGCAAACCTCGGTTCTGCAAACATGCAGTCTATAATGTAATAAAATAAAGAAATGGCACAATCGCACCCACACTGATTAACAAAGTATGGAGGACAATCAGTTAAATCAGTTCTCTTGGAGTATCTTTACTGTACATCACAGTGGGGGATGGCAAACTAACATTTTGGAAAGAGAGCCTGTCTTCTCGTTGTCTTGTCCAGGAGGGGGTGAGGAGCCCTACCCTACCCTGGAGGGGCCAAGATGATACTTGAATACTGCATGCCAGCCGCGGCCCGTGGAGGGAGTTCCGTGGGGAGGTAAGGCGGGGCGGGGGAGGGGCTGGGTGGGGGGTTCTAAAAAACGGAATATTGATAATTACAGGTAAGTAAACAATTAAATAAATAAAATGAATTTCGTAGCGCGCGCTACGAAATTCGTTTTATTCATGTAATTGTTTACTTACCTGCAATTATCCATATTCCGGTTTTTAGAACCCCCCACCCTGCCCCTCCCCCGCCCCGCCCCGCCTTACCGCCCCACGGAACTCCCTCCACAGGCCGCGGCTGCTGCATGCCCACCCTTGTGCCCACCCTGGTGGATCCTGTTCCCCCTCTTGTGATGGCTCCTGCCCCCCCCCCCCCCCCACAGTGATGGCTCGTGTCCCCACTGTGGTGGATCCAGTCTCCGTCCTGGGTGGCTTCTGCCCCAGTTCTGGAATGGCTCCTGCAGCGAGGGTGAAGTTCTTGATGGGCCTCTTCTCAAAAAGGCTCAGCTCAAAATTAATATGAAAAGGTGGGCGAGTGAGTAAGTGAAGGGATGGGTGGATGGCTGGATGAATTAGTGAAAGGGTGAATGGATGAATGAAAGATTGACTGGATAGAGAATGAGAGAGGATGGATGGATGGATTGATGAGTGAGTGGAAGGATGGATGATAGAAAAGATAAATAGCTGGATGTATGGGTTGAAGGGTAGCTGGATGGGTAAAAGGGTGGATGGATGAGTGAAAGGATGGATGAGTGAAAATGTGGATGATGAGTGAGTGAGTGGGTGGATGAATGAGTGAAATGATGGATGGATTAATGAATTGATAAGTGCAAGGGTGAATGGATGGACGGGTGAGTGAAAGGGTGGATGTAAGGATGGATGAGTGAGTGAAAGGGAGTGAAAGGATAGATGGATGAGAGAAAGGATGGATGAGTGATAGGGTCAATGGATGGATTCATGAGTGGATGAGTAGATGAAATGGGTGGGTGGATGGGTGGAAGGAAGGATGGCTAAGTGAAAGGGTCGATGGGGAGAGAAAGGGAGGATGGATGGATGACTGAAAGGGTGGATGGGTGGAAGGATGAGTGACTGGGTGGATGAATGAGTAAGTGAAAGGATGGCTGGATGGCTGAAAGAGTAAATGGCTGGATGGATGAGTGAATGGATGGATGGTTAGAAGAGTGGATGGATGAGTGTACAGATGGATAGGGTGAAAGGGTGGATGGATGATGGATGGATGAGTGAAAGGATGGATGAAGGGATGGATGAGTGAAATGATAGATGGAAGGATACATGATGGATAGGTTTGCAAATGGTTGAATATGTGGGCTTACTTATCTACTATTGCACGACCTCCTCTGATGTGTCTGTGAAACGTATCTATTGTCCTGAAGTTTTGTCCTGAATTTTGACCTCCTGTCCTGAATTTGTGTCCTGAATTTTGACCCTTTGTCCTGAATTTTTACACTCACCGTCCTGAATTTGCACCAATGCCAGTTGGTCACCCTAGGTGGACCACGGGTAATAGGAGGCGGGGCTAATTTTGAGGTGTATGGTATAGTCGCCCATAGAAGGATGTCTATTTATGGAGTTCATAAGATGTCAGGAAATGGAAGAGGGTTTAATTTTTTAGGTGAATGAGATAGCAGCCAATAGAACGGTATATATTTTGGAGGTGGGTGAGGCAGCAGCCAACAGGGTGGTAGATATTTGTGGTGAATAAGGCAGTGGGGGGAGGGGGTCATAATTGTGGGGTGGATGGCATAATGGTCAATAGAGCGGTGATTGTTTGTAAAGCATATGAGATAGCAGTAACTGGAGGGTTTGTAACTGCTGCAGGGTCACAGTGGAAGGGCGCGGTGAAGGTCCGCCGGCAAGGGGTGTCCCTCTGTTTGCAGATTGGAATTGCGAACACATGCAGGGGGAAGGCTCGAAGTTAGCTTCCTGACAAACAAGAGCATAACACATACGCAGGCATATGTAGCTCTTGACATACCCTTGTCCACGCTGACAAGCGATGGAGGCACCTTGGATTCACATCGGATGTAACTGCGGCGCATGCGGTGAAGCCCCGGTGGGCGCTGCGCAGGGCTGGCGTTCTGCTGCTGGAGCAGCGCCTTCTGCTGCTGAGCTAAAAGCAGCTCTCCCGCGCGCTAGGAGCCGGGACTGAGCGGGGAGGGGAAGAGGGCGTTCAGTTTAGGATTGCCAGTCTGAAGCCGGGGATCATTCAAGCTCAAATGTGACACCATGAACACAATACACCCTGCGTTAGCAGTATCCCTTTGTCGTTAACGGCCAACATTATAGCGCCCAATAGAAATTAAGGGGCATATTAACAAGCGACAGCTATAATTATCCCTGGCCGCCCTTAGCGTGAGGAATTTTATCGCCGGCTATCGCAGATAATTATCGCCATGCTAGCGCCGTATTACCAACGCGTGGCACAATGGCGATAAATATTACTGTGATAGCAATGTTTTCCATGGAACATCGCTGGTTTTCCAGCGATGTTCCATGGAAAACGGCGATATCCTTTTTGATAGGGCTGGGTGGTCTCGGCCCTATAATCCACCACCCATTGACTAACATTGTTTAGTCAAAGGAAAAGCAGGCGCAAGGAAAGTAGCGATAACCAAGGTTAGCGCTACTTTTCTTATCGCTATACTTGTTAGCGTGCCCATTGATAATTGGAGAAATGTCGGTTAGCGACATTTCTCCAGTTATTTTGGGACGAAACGCCCACTTTGCATCTCATTAGAGATGCAAATGTGGGCGTTACGGGAAAGGGCGCTAAGGCAAGGATTCACGCGATAGCGTGACCTTGCCGATAAAGCGATAAAATTATCGCCGCTTTTCGTCCGAATGCGGACGCAAAAGCGGCGATAATTTTTTTATCTCCACTTTGTTGATATGCCCCTAAGTGAGTAGTAAAGCTCAGATGGTTAATGCACCCTCATGCCATAAAGGAGTACGAATGAGCCAGGAAATATTAACGCCACGAACGGCGCCCTAATCATACATTGCGGCTTTAAGTATATTATACTATTGTTGTTGCATTTATATAGCGTTTACTGCCCCACGCGAGGCGTTGAACTTTTATGCGAACACAAAGATTATCTGTAAAGACTTAGGAGGGATTCAGTCTTTGGGCCTTATGGTACAGCAGCAAACGGACAACACGAAGCGCTGAAATCGAAGGGGGCATCTTGGCTGCTTGCTCCTGCTTCCCAGCTGCACACTCTGGCGGGAGCTTAAGCCCAGAGTCATCATCTCTATATGCAGTAACGGTTTCCTGAGACTCCTTTGGGGTTGCCATCCACCCTGGTGGGACTACGAGTCCCAGGGTGCACCAAAGGTCACAGCATTCCCACTTCCGCTACCGAAGGTGAGGGGGAGGCGCTTCCATCGCGCTACATAGCGCAGCCTCTCCCCCCGTGGCGCGGGACGCGTGCCGGCTGCGCCCGGGCCAAGGGCGGCCCGTAGGAGGCTGGGCTGGGCCACCCCCCCTAAGAACGTGCCTTTGGAGCTGTCGAGTGCCTCCCCTAATTCAATCTTCAGAAGGTACTGTTTATACCACCATTTTTAACATTGCTTAACAGTGCAAGTTTCGGGAAAAATTCCAAAGAGAAACTATGAAAGCGCATAGGTACGTTGACATTGACATTCTCTGGAACTTGTGCCTACAGCCTATGGTGTTACTACATAGTGCTGTGTTACGTTGCAGACTGAGTTGCCTTGTAGAAAATATTTATAGCTGATCAACAGTTGTAGCAATGGGGAAGCGGAACGGGATTGACACTGGGCAGGGAGGTGCTAGGAAAAAGCGATTAGAAAAACGGCCCTTGGCAACTGCAAAAGCTGATGAGAGTGAAGGGGGGACTGGCGAGGAAATTATCGATCGTATAGAGAATATTATCACCGACTGTGAGGTATTGCTGTCATCACCCACTCCAGCCCCCACTCCCTCGCCAGCTGGAATTCCCCATATTAAATCCCTCCCTGCCACGGCTGGATATGGAAACAGCCCAAATCTATTCAAACTTGCTTCCAAGAAATCTAAATCATCTGCAGCTTCAGCTGAGCATAACATAGCTCTACCCAGTGCTCTGGTTTATGCATGGTCCGTCCTGCCCAACAGACAATGGCGGTTTGGAGGAGATCCACTGCGCAATCGTTTTGCTGCCCTTGCCACGCCGGCTGAGGATTCGTATATAGAAATGCATTCTGTGGTCCCCACTCACGCACCCACATTGTCCACTACTCCAAGCCCAGACATCATGCAGGAAGTAGGAGACAATAGTAGAGGTAGTGCACCTTTGATCCACGACCTCTCTGACTGAAATAGCATCATTGAGAAATAGCATTGAGGCCTTAACCTCACTAGTCCTCAAACTCTACCAAAGAATAGATCGCATCAACGAACCGCATCCAAAGCCAGTAGCTTTACCATGTTCTCGTTCCACTCAGGCTGGTCCCGTTGAGAGGCAGAATGTTTTAAATGAGAACCAAAATGGCCGAAACACGCTGCCTATGGACTTAGATGTACACCGCTCCCAGACTACTAAGGTAGCCATTAGTGCCCCACCTGGGCAATGCAGACCCTCTGAAGTGCAAGACAAGGGAAATGTGGTTCCAACACGGGTTAAGGTAGCACCTAGCACATCATCTAGATTAGCTTCTCAGACCCTCAGCAGGGCATTTGCACAACATAAAGCCCCTGAGGCACCACAGGTATCCCAGATACTCAACCACAAGCAAGGTATTCCCCCACCAATCCCAATTTTTCTGACTAATGTTCCTAAAATCAATTTCAACTGCCTTAGACATGAGAGCGGGGATGTCTTAAAAAAATAAAACCATACATTGGCTGAGACACGTCAGCGGATGCAGTTCCATGATAAGGGAGGACATCATCTATGCCAAGAGGTTCACTGTGGCTCATAGCCCTGTGGATGCAGTTGAATTAACATTAA
Organism: Triturus cristatus; assembly: GCF_964204655.1. NCBI lineage: Eukaryota > Metazoa > Chordata > Amphibia > Caudata > Salamandridae > Triturus > Triturus cristatus. The sequence continues at coordinate 23,505,215 of NC_140579.1, read as the reverse complement.
TTTCAAACCAACTAGTGCACGATCTAATTGTCTTAGAAGTAAGATCTCATTCCCATGCATCAACAAAGATGAGGCTGAGGCTGACTGTCCCCCCCGGTTCAAATGCAAGCGCGAGCAAAGCACCGGCTTCCCTGACTTCAACACTCTCACAGATTGATTGACTTATTCTTTCACCTCCCAGTCTAGCAATGAATAGCCGTAGTATGGTCCACACGATGTCCATAGCCCCTTCCCATTTACACTCTGAGGGTTGTTACCAAGTGTTACCCTCTCCCCAGGCTCGGGTATAATTCCTCTCATGGAACCTGGCAGGTATTAGTCAAAAGTGCAACTGCCCGCATTGGTTGGATCTGGTTTTTCGCCAGGAAATATGCCTACTTAAGGAAACCTGGTCCCAGACTCCCATACATATTCCCGGGTTTAAGTCCTTTTTCAAACCAACAGTATCTGCCAAAGCGGGTCGGGCATCAGGGGTGCTACTTATTTTGGTAAATCTTTCCCTGAACTGTGAAACAAAAGAGCTGGTTACTAATAATCCGGACATTTTGGGGATAAGGTTAGCAAATGGGAATGGACAGACTGTTGATATGTATAACGTATATGCTAGGAGTACCAGAGGTGGCAGTTTGCCGACCCTTCTTGCCTTGGATAACCTATTGGGAGACAGGAATGCCAGTTATCCGCCGATAATCGGTGGCGATTTTAATGTTACATTCGAACCCCTTGATTGGGTCGAGTCCTTTGACGTGTCCGAAGAGGATAAAGTTTGGAGGGTACCTTTGTTGGAATGACCTCCAATCACGCTGCCCTCCAACTGAATGCAATCTCCCTGGAACACAGGCTAAGGGCCACTAATGGTCGAACCAACTCCGACTGAAGCGGTGGAATGACCTTCATGGGAACAAATGGGTCAAGTCAGATTGACTCTATATTAGTGGATCTGACCCCGTGGCCCCAAGTTCAGGACATGCTCATACACCAGGCCTGTGACAGTGATCATAATTCTCTTCACTTATCCATGAGTCATCTATGGGGGAGTATTCGGCAGGTTTCAACGGCCCCACTATGCACGAGGGAGCGGAGCGCCACAAATGATAAGCGTCAACTAAAATGCAAAAGATGAATGAAGTTCTAGTCGAGCATCTAGTGACATTAGAATCAGCAAGTAGCGATCCACACTCTACGGATACCTGCAGTGTCCTCCACCAAGCTTTTTTCGAGCAATTGGCTGCCTTCTTTTACATCCCCCTCACAAAGACTAGATCCTCGTGGGGTAGTCGCCATGGAGTGAATCCCTGGTACAATAAAGACTGCAGGCTTGCGAGAGCGAGACTGACCACAGCTATCAAAAACAGGGACCAAGCAAGCATCCGTGATTGGAGACGGGCCTACAAACAGGCACAGGGTAACGCCAAAAAACAATGGGACGAAGGGAGATGGGAAGAGCTCGAGGAGGCTATCGGTCATCCCGACCCTCAACAATGCTGGTCGCTAGTGGCCAAGACAAATTGTGACCGCTCCCCCGGCCCCCCCCCCCGGCCAACAACATTACATCATTAGCATGGTACAATCATTTTAATGAGCTATATTCCATAGGTAACACTACCGATAGTTTTCGGATGCCCCCCAGCTTGGCTGCCCAATGAAGCATAATTGTATCTACCAGGAAAGAGATTATGAGTTCCTTAGATGCCATTATACCCGCTAAAGCCTCAGACCCAGATGGCATCCCAGGCGATCTCTTCCACACTGACAAGGCGAATTGGGCAACTTATTTTATGAACTTGGCCAACGATATTGCCGGAGGAGGAAAGATTCCGGATTCGTGGAAGGGGACCGAAATGATCCCAATTTTTTAACAAGCATTGGCATTGCCAATAGGTCTCGCCTTTGGGACCTTATAAGTGTTTGACCATGCAACAGTTGCATAACTAAATACTTATAAGATCCCAAAAGCGAGACCTATTGGCTATGCCGAGCGGCCGTGTGGCCGCAAAAGTGAAAGTGATCGCGATCAAACATCAAAGCGGCCCTGCAGCCGCGAAAGTAAAAATAATCACGGTAAAGCGCGCGCCCGCGCACATGCACTGTAGCTCTAGGCTGGCCTGGTAGCACTTTTTGGAGCCCTGTCAATAAGTCTCGCCAGACCAGCGCATGTGCTGGGTCAGGCGAGACCTAAAAAGGGGACCGGTCTAAGCCCTCCAACTACCGCCCATTTAGCTTGATAGACTGCACTCAAAAGGTCTTCTGTAGCACGCTCTTAACTAAAACCCAAACCTGGATGGAAGAGAAGAACATCCTCTCTCCTTTACAGGCGGGCTTTAGGAGGAAGGCCAGTACTATTGACCAGCCTTTTCGCCTTCTCTTGCTATATTGAAAGGTGGTTGTGTTGGGGAAGGCAGCCTATTTCTTGCCTTTGTAGATCTCAAAACTGCCTTCGACCTTGTCCCCAGAGACATACTTTGGCAAACCCTCATGAATATGGGAATGCCCCTTGAAATTCCAGAACCTTTGGTCAGGTTGCATGACAATAATTTTGCACGTGTGAGGTGGGGCAATCAGGAGCAACTTACCGATCCAATTAAGATCCGGCGTGGGGTACGCCAAGTGTGCGTTTTGGCCCCTACCCTTTTTTCCCTTTATGTCAACCAGATTGTCGACCTTTTATGTTCAACTCCGGCTGATGCTCCTTCATTGGCGAACCAGAAAATAGCTACTTTGCTGTTCGCTGATGATACCCTTTTAGTATCTAAAACTCCTATGGGTCTCCAGAAGCTCCTGGACCAATTTAAGGTCTTATGCGACGCGAGGGGCTTGGTTATTAACACCTCCAAAACCAAGTTGATGATAATGAACCCTCATAAATCTTTTAAACGGAACTTGGTCTTAGATAACGTTCCATTAGAGAGGGTTAGCTCCTTTGAAAATTTGGGCATAGTGTTGTCTGATAGCATGACTTGAAATAATCAGTTGAAAACAGCGTCCCTAAAATTCTCTCAGCTATGAGGGGCATTGCGGCGCGAGATTTGTTTATCATATACTAAGCCCGTAGCCGCAGCCCTTAAACTTTATAGCTCAAAGGTTGTGGGTAGTGTGCTCTACGGGGCAGAACTGTGGGGTTTAGTGGATGTAAGGAAATTAACAACAGTTGAAAACACGTTTCTTAGGAATTATGTAGCCCTTCCCCAAAGCACCCCCCTCCTTCCGCTGAAACTGGACCTGGAAGTCAGGTCTATACACGACCAAGCGAATCTGCGCCCCTTGCTTTTTTGGTATAGGCTGGTCACTACTCCCGGCCTGGCCCCCTATGTTGCTGCTTTTAACGAAGTGTCTGCCCTAGACAGGAACAAAAAGAATTGGGTGGATAAAATATGTCAACACTGTTCGGGCAGCAATTGGCCTCCCAAGCGAGTCTGTTAGCCCCCCATCACTGTATTCAATGGACCTGTTAAAGCGTCAATATTGGCTATGGGTAGAGCAGACCACCTACTCGAGGATTCGTCCCGGTTGCCTAACCGATGTTTTTTTAGACATAAAATCCCCTAAACATCTTGAGAAATATTTTGATATCATCATCGAGCCTGGGGACAGGAAATTGTATACACAGTTTAGGTTCGACGGTTTACCTATCAATGCTTTTATCAATCTTTGGTCAAATAGCACCAGCCAGCCTAAAGGGATGTCCATCCTGCCCAGACCCAGACAAAACTGAATGCCATGTTTTTTTTGCATGCCCAGCTTATGACAGACCAAGAAAGAACTGGTTGGTTCCACTATGCAGACAGTTGGGGACTCATAGCCACCTTGACGCCCTACGGATTTTAAGATCAGATACAAGCCCATCCTTTGTACGTGCTGTTGCAAAATTCCTTGGCCGGTTTTGGGCCATTAAGCGAAGGCTCCTGTCTACTCTTCCTTGTGCTAGGGACTAGCTGCAGTAAAAATCCTATGACTTGAGGGTGCTTTAATTCCCAGGATCCTGTTTTTAATTTCCTTTTCAAAAGCTTTTATCAAAATCTTTCACCACCTTTTAAATTTATAAAGGCAACAGGGTCTCTATTGAAAGTTTTAGAGAGTAAACTGGGGTGATCGTTAGACAATTAACGCACTTGCACTGTATCCTTACTTTATCTATTCTACTTGGTTTAAAATGACTACACACATACCAAATGATGTATCTTAGTGATCTCTGTGTTTACAAATTACATTACGAGATACTTGACTATTAGAACCTGGTGTATTAAACAGCTATTTTCATCTGTGTTAACTGTATCGTGGGTTCCACTGTCAAGGAAGAATATGTGTGTATCTTTTATGGTTTCATAACCGAAATAAAGATTTTTAATGAAGCGCACTGTTAGTACAGCAATCGACTACGAGCACTCTCCGAATGCAGCATACGCAGAGTGAGCGGAGTAGAGCAACTGGCACATAGTTTACGTAGTTTCCAAAACAATGGCCAGAATTTGTCAGGGTCTTGCAAACCTCCAACCGGAAACCTGCCTCCTGCAGACGTGGAACCGGTTCAGACCCTCATCCATGAAGAAGAGTGCAGCGCGCGCTGTAGGCCTGCCAACGCGAACTCCCCTTCAAACATCTGGATATATAAAGGTTAAACAAACCCTGAGAGAAAGGTCAGGGGAAAAAGACACCTCCGCTTCCACACATAAGCAAACGGCCGCCATTGTCCCGGCTGAGCTCCGAAAGTGAAAGTGGGTGTGCCCACTGAATGTAAGCAAGGCACGTTGTGGTGCCTAACAGGACAAGCACTGGCAAAGCCAACAAGTACAAATGCGTCTCACTCTCGGCGTAGCCAGCGATTTAACTGACGCTCGGTAAACAAATGGGAGGGGTTGGGGGAGTGTGGCCGAGAGCAGGGACGCGCAGCGTTTAACTTGTGGGAGCGAGCGCGATAATTGCTAACAGATGGTGCCCCTCGCTCCCGCAAGGGAAATGCCAAATGTGCACGTGTTGTAATAGAAAGAAAAGCAAAATGTGCACGTTTTTGGCCAAAAAGCTGATCAATTCCAAAAGGTCCCCTCCTAAGCAACGCATGCGCGTTGCGTAGGCGAGACCTAAAAAAAGATATCAGTGCCTTGCCATTGGGACTTCATAGAATTCCCTGGGGCCCATATCTCCATGGGGCAGAAGCCTCTGGGGCACCGTGGTGTGCTTCACCCACTCCCTGTGCTTGGGTCTGGGGAAGCAAGGAGCATACCGCCATCACCGCCCACACCCACAGAAATGAGTGGGATACTGGAAGCTGCCGACTCCCTTGTGGGCACACAAAGAGCTGCGCCAGCTGAGCGGCTCAAGAATTTTAAAATGTCAGGTGCCTCAGTGGGGACACTGGCACCGACATTTTAAAAGTCTGCACCTGAGAGTGTGTTTGAAACTCCACAACAATAAAAGCATTTTTTGCAGCATGAGGCGGGGTATCATCCACAAGTCCCTGCTAGGCCACTGCAGAATGCCTCATAGGCCCTAGTAGTGGGGCCTTGAAATCTGCACATACATCTGGCAGTGCCCACATCAGGCAGTGGCAACACCAGAGATAGAATTGTGCTCTAGAAGCCCATATTGCCAGGTTTGAAGCCGCTCTAAGTCTCACAAGCGGTAGAACCGCAGAGAGGTGTGTCATGTTCGTTAGCGCTCCTGTTGCTAAGATTGTTATTCTAAGCGCCTCAGGGAGCAGATACCATTATTGTTGGATCCGAGGCTGCCTTTCTATTGAAATTCTTTCACCGTAGCACTTTGTAATGAATGTCACATGAAGATAGTTCCATTCATAGTGGTTTTAATGGTGATTCACTGGATTCTCATTGACATACATCTGCTTTTCTTATGGTGGCGACACCCTGTTGAAGCCAGTAGGGCTAACCTTTGATAACTGCATCCTCTCATATTAGTCCAAGTATATGGGGGATTGTCCTTTTTTAATTCAGGGTTTGCTATGGTTGTGAGCTGCTTAGAGACTATACCCATATGTAACTGCACATGCATTTTGTCTATACGTGTTCATTATTGCATAGTGTTGTTTAGAGTGTGTGTAATATGTTACTTTTCCGTTATATGATTGAAAGAACTGAAAAGACAATGATTTATTGGGCATTGTTTGTTGCATGCCTGCAGACATGGGTACAAGCTCTCACCACCTCCCCCAAGTAGGTTTTGGGCTGCTGTGCCCTTCCAGCCTGAGAGACTCAAATGTTACAGCAGGGTCATTGGATTCCAGTGGCTGGAAGGTTGCAGACTTAAACTTGAAAAGGAGTCACATGTTTCCCGACTAATTATCCAACCATGTAGGAGTTAGGAATACGGGCCAGGTAGGGATGGTTCAGTGTAATGCGCAGGTAATCAAGAAGTTGAAAAAGGTCAAGAAGGATGCCCTGAGTGGAGAGATAATGCATAGGGTATTTAGAGTAACATACATGATGGGTGGGAGTCTTAAGAGGTCATATGAGCAGCCAGCAAGCTGTTTTCATCTGGCCCTTCTCTTGGTGTGGTAGGGCAAGCCAGGCACTGACAGGCAGGGCACAATGGCAACACTGAAAGGCACGTGGTTTAGTAGAATAGTGATACAATAAATGAGTTACTTAGGAGAGGATAAACTGTAGTGTTTGCAACCGTTGTAAACCCCGCCCCCACAATGATGCAACCTATGAAAGGACAATATTATTTATTACATATAAGAGCTGTGATGTCACAAGACCTGGACTGTACACACTGTTGTTCTGTAAGAAATACTTCTTAGTTTGTTCTGCATTGCCCATTGACTGCCCCATGTCAATTCATTGCAATTTGAATGGAGATATGGGACAGTCATAGGACAACGCATAACAAGCTAACATGCATTTCTTATAGTCCAGGGTTTGTGACATGACAGCTCTTAAATGTAAAAAAGGATGCCACCCCTTCATAAGGTGCATCATGGCAGGGGCCACGTTAACATGGTTTGTATTCTGAAGCTCCCAGTGTGGTTACACACTCGGGGGAGGGGCAGGGTGGGGGGTAGTAAACTCCGGAATGCGGCCAAAAGGAGTTGTGTATATAAATAAATAAATAAAACAAATTACATTGAGATCTGCAACGCCGATTTGGCGTTGCAGCACGCGCAATGTAATTAGTTGTATTTATTTATTTATATATACAACTCCGTTCAGCCGCATTCTGGGGTTTACTTCCCCCACCCTGCCCCTCCCCTGCTCCGCCCCGCCCCACTGCCTCACCACACTCCCTCGAGGAGCCGCCACTTTGTAATCTGGTTTTATCGCTGTCCTTGTGTATTGCCTCAATAATTCTATTCAGACTTTATGTGTTGGAGCACGTTCAGCCGGCGCTGTCAGTGTGTTTATTTTGCTATTTATTATGGAATACTTTGAGGAACCAACTGTGCCACGGAGGAGGACGCTTTATATCATTGAATTCGAGGGAAAATAGTCCTGATCTGCCAATTTTGAGGTTTTTCTGTCCGGCATTTTTGTTCTTTTCTGGCATAATGACCACACGTGGTGGCTGGCTCCAGGAGACGATATTTTAGGTTTTCGCAAGACATGGCCTGAAGGCGTGGAATTTCTTACTCCGTGACGGCCAGTCAGGGGGGGAGTCGACAGAGGACGGAATAGATCAAATAAAATAAATAAATACATTCAGTTCTGTCATCTGTCAACTCCTCCCCCCCTGCTCCGCTGCACTTACCTGCACGGGCCACGACTGTTCTCACTTCAATATCACTTTTATCTACAGAGACACAGTCTGGGTTTCAATCATCATGAACTGTGGTTGTTCCTGGCTGGTGGTGGCATTTCTCTCACATTCTGTTGGTGTCAGAGACACACAATGGTGACATTCAAGGGCATCCGCAAATCTTATATGCAAGAAACATGGAGTCCTCCTCTGCCTTCTCCCAACACACCAGATATTCTGGCATTATCTCGCTGCAAGGTATCTTCCAGGTTCATGGGTTTATGTGGCCCCCAGTCAGGTTCGTTGCATATTCCCTCCTAGACAGGATCCAGCTGTATTCTACCAATGTGGCAATGCCCATCCACATGGACCTCACTTATGGGGCATGTCCATTCTTTTCTGCTCCCTGCTGCTGATGGGGCGGCTGATAAATGAGACCTCTTTGATGATGCACTACAAAGTGACCTCTGACATCTTTGGTGGGTTCATGCACAGCTTCAATTTGCTGCCAGAGAGCGGTCTGAGAGGATCGGCTGGTTAGATGGATGGGGTGAAGACAAAGTTGCCACCAAGATCACACTGCAGCAAGCAGTCCAGAGTAGCTGCACACAGTGACTGTAACATCTTAATGAATAGGCGACTATATTACTCATAGTGTGAATATGAGATACCCGAACTACGTAAAAACCAATTGGGCAATAACAAAACATGGTGATGGGAGCACAGTCATTATTCCTGATAGTAAAGCACTTTATACATATGTCAGAACCGCTAGGATTGATAACCGCGCCTTGTAGTCTAAAGGTATACCATCCTTTAAAAACTAAAACTACACTATAGAAACCCCAAGGAAGATATCATAAAAAACGAATGAAAATCTAAATATGTTTGTTTGTTTACAATGCCTTAATATCATATGTGGACATGCCACGTCACATGTCATCAGTATTCACATTGCAGAATACATTAACAACTTTAAATATTTTATTTTTTCTGCAGGGTGTTCCTGCTGTTGCTGATTATGACCTTTACTACAATTTGCTGTCCAAGTTCTCCAATCTGCTGTCGCTCCTTTGCTATGGTGAATGTCTTTGCTTGTTTTTACCGAAGCATCATTCCTCTCCAAGATGTTGGCACTGTAAGTAATGGTGACCTTTGTATGCATTGTTTTTCAATTTACTTCCAACTGTTTTCGAAGTTGTAGCATAATATTCTTTACATACGCACTTGTTTAAATGTTAGACCACTTATCTTAGTTCCTTCTCAACATTGAAGCCTTTAAATTCACATATCATTCTCAGTTTTGATTTGGCAAAATTTAGAGCAGTCACCAAATTTGACCACTATCAACTATATATCCTGAAAAATGTTCTCCTTGTAAGAAAGAGGAGTATTACTTGGAAAATAATAACACTTATTGATGGGGTGAACCCTCAAAGTCCGTAACTTAACCTGAGCTCAACCTCCTAATAGCTATAGGACATAGTAGATAGGCTTACTGGGGGCAATGTGTAAAGTATATATGTAGTGTCAAAACAGTAATAAAGTTAAAACACAAAGCAATACAAATTCCAAACTGGATTATAGAAAAAGAGTACAACTTATTAAACAATATGACACTGTTGGACATGGCCCTTCCTGCAGATTCACCCCCAAACGTTCTGCCTTCCTCCTCCCTTTTTTCGGACCCTGTTGTTGTTGTCTTTAGGACTCTGGGCACTTTACCACTGCTAACCACTGCTTAAGTGCATGTGCTCTCCCCCTAAAATCTGGCGACATTGGCTTATCCACAATTGGCATACTTAATTGCTTATAAGTCGCTTACTAAAGTGCACTATATGTGCCCAGGGCCTGTAAATTAAATGCTGCTCGTGGACCTGCAGCACTGATGGTGCCACCCATGGCTCAGGCCTGCTAATGCAGAGCCTGTGTGTGCAGCTGTAAACTGCCATTTTTACCTGGCACATTAACCTACTTGCCAGGCCCAAACCTTCTCTTTCATTGCATACAAGTCACCCCCAAGTTAGGGCCTAGGTAGCCCTATGGGCAGGGTGCAGTGTATTTTAAAGGTAGGACATACACTTTTGAGTCTTACATGTCCTGATAGTAAAAAACTGCACAAAAAAAATTCACTACCACAAGGCCAATCTCTCCCATTGGTTGTCATTGAAATTGCCTCATAAAAATCTTTTAAGGGCGCGTGTCCAAGATGGCCGAGGTGTAAGATGTACACCTCGGAGCTCCGCCGGCCTGCAGGTCCAAATTCATCCCTCTGCCAGGTGTTGGCACCTGGTCACGGCTCAAGAGACTTCCCGAAGAAGACTGGTGGCCGGGAGGGCACCTGGGGGCTGTGACATCAACAGAACATGGGCATAGGCGGCCCCGGTGGCCTGAGCGGTTGCCGCTAACGGAGCGCGCCAGGCCTGGTCCTGAGGCCACTCGCAAGAAGGTGAGCGGCGGCCTGAACTGTGTAGCTGCGGGCCACAGCTGGGTGGCCTAGTGAGATGGAGCTGGCACCCCGCAGAGGATTTTAAGGGCGGTGAGTGCGACGCCGGGGTGCGGGGCTGCCTGCTGAGCAGAGAGACTTGCGGGAGACCGGACCCCCCCCCCGCCCTCCATTTGCCTACTAATTGCTGTTGGATCGCCCTTGGGGGTGTGAGGAGATCCTGGAGTGAGGCGGTACTGCCGGACGGAGCGTCCCCAGCTCCACAATAGCTTTGCCTGGGGCTGTTGGGACTGCAGGTGCTACCTCGGCTTAGAGGCGAGGGAACAGATAATGGGCCTGCTGCAGCCCGCGATCGCAGACCGTCCCGCCTCAATTTACCATGCGACTGCGCAGCCCTTGGTCTCCCTTCTTTCTACTCGGGCTTGCTGTGATGCCCGGTGCTGCACAAACGACCGGCCCCAACCCCCTATTCTTTGTTGCCCCCGTTGGGGAGGAGTATGACCTGATCCTTGGAGAAACACTAAGCAGGAACAGGAGAGGTCTACTCAGGCCGAGTGGTGGCACCACATTGCGACGCAGGGAATAGCACACTTTTGTGAGACACCGGGTGATGGTCCTTACCCTGCAGGCGATTCTCAGTATCCCTGGGACCAGAATGGATTCCCTGTCTCTCTGGGGGCCACTGCGTTGGAGCTGGAGGCGAGGGCCTTGAATTGCGGCCTTCTGTGGTGCACGTGTGGTGGGCCGGCCCACACCCTCCCTCTGGCCGCCTGAAACTGGTAGGGGTGGCCCAGGGCTGAGCAACCTTGAGACCTACATACCAGAGTGAGACGGCTGACTCGCAGAAGGGGCACCGCATTAGTGTAAAAGATGTCCACACACCGTCAACCCAAAAAAGACCCCTCAGTAAAGGACATGTTCGCCCGGTAGAATTTAAAAAAGGCTGATGCCATACGGGACTCGGACTCCACTAACCCAGGCCTTCATTGACCGTTTGTTCACCATCTTTTGCGAGGACTTTGCAGAACTTTAGCGCGACATTGCCACGGATATCAAGGGTCTTTGACAAGAGGTTGCCGCCCTTGACCAGAGGCTGGACTCAGTGGAACAGAATCACGATGCCCGTGAAGAGGAATTGGAGGGTCATCGCCGGGAACTCCGCGAGCTACGCGATCAGAACGCAGAGCTGCAGTATCAGGTCGAAGACTTGGAGAACCGATCTCGACGCTTCAATATACGGATTTAGGGTGTGCCGGACCATCTTGGGAGATCTGGAGGCCTTTGTTATCCGTCTGTTTAACCTTGGCGCGGACTGACCTTGGCAAATGTAGACCGCAGAACCTCTCATGGCTGAGGCGCCTGGCTGCCGTCAAATTGATGCTCTAACCTAAACTGCTTTATGTGATTAAAGCCACTAGTGCGGGTTCTGGACATGTTACAGGCTCTAATTTGGGATTTCATATGCGAAGGTAAAATGCGAGAATATACAGACCATGAGCTTACCTCACCCTAGCGGAGGGTGGTCTGGGGGTCCCGAACTTATGCAAATACTACCAAGCAGCCCAACTGCGCTATATGGTAGAATAGTCCCGCACACTTACCGAAAAGCATTGGTGCTTTATAGACCAGGCCGGTAAACAACATTTATGACAAAACTTTTTTCCCGCATGGAATCACAACGCTGTCGTAACGACGACGCGTTGTGATTCCGCATACCATTACTACGCAAGTCGGAACAACGACTTGCAGGGGGGGGGGGGGAGTGTTGGATTTAAAATCCAACACCTTCTCTAGTGTCCGCACAGACTGGAGTTGGAATAGTAAATTATACTATTCCAACATCCAGCGCCCCCCCTCCGCAAGTCGTTGTTCCGACTTGCGGAGTAATGGTATTCGGAATCACTATTAACGACCGCGTTGTGATTCCATGCGGGAAAAAAGACTGCGGGACAAAGACCTATATTCACCAGGCCATAGCTGGGACACAAATTTGGAAGGTGTGGTGGCTATCTAAACCACATAGGCCCTCGAGCGTATATGTCTCCCCAGTCACACATTCGACACTAGGGGTTTGGCGCAAGGTGCAGTGGAAACATAATCTCTCCACTCCGATTTCCCCGCAGACCCGATTAATAGGTAACCCGGATTTTCCCCCGGCGATGGATGGCGCGGCTTACATAGCATGGCAGGAAGCTAACTGTAAAAGGGTGGGGGACTTGTTTGACTCTGAGGGTCTCATGGAGTTTGCTACTCTACAGACCAATTACCCGCTCCCGAACTCGGCAAAATGCCAATCTTTAGCAGTCGCACACTGGGTCACTAGACAGTGGATTCAACCACATGCGGGCAGACCACTGCTACCCTTTGAGAAATGGCTCGTCACGAGGAGCTCTGACAAGAAACTGCTTTCTGACATCTACGCATTTCTGACACAACCTGCGGGCCCCCTATATTCTCCTGTTAGGGCCAGATGGGAGGGGGAATGCGAGTACTTCTTCTCTGACAAGGAATGGAGTGACATCCTCCATCGTGCCCGTGCATCCGCCCTCAACACCACCAGCAATAAAATGCTCCTCAAAATAGACCATTATTGGTACCTCACAACAGCAAGAGTGGCTACTTGGGACCCCAGGAAGGACAGACTGTGTTGGCAAAAGTGTGGACAACGGGGACGCTTACTCATCTCTTGTGGCTGTGCCCCAACATTGGCTCATACTGGTCGGAAATACTGGATGCGGTTGACACCATGTTTAACATGGACAGACCCAGACTCCCCACTTTTATACTGCTAGGACTCCCTAACCCACTCATTGTGCCGCTGAAGTCCCCCAGGGGTAAAGCTATTACCCTCACGTTGGGAGCGGCAAAGCAACTCCAGCTGGCTAGGTGGGGAACTGACAGGATTCCCACACATCCAGATCGGCTGTACAAAATCGGGCATATCATGGGAATGGAGAAACTCACAGCAGTGGCCATGCAGCAACTACCATGGCTTGATAAGAATTTGCAGCCGTTCATAGCATACTTGGCGGATGAATTGCGCAAATTAACATGCCCCCAGTGGCTGCGAATCCTACGTTTAACACAAACGGAACCCAACACGCACCATCAGGCCGCTTCCACCTCCTAGCACTACCAACATTTCAGGAGGGGAGTGCTCACCTTCCCCCCCCTCCCTTCCTCTCTTAATATTTTAATTTGTGTCAATATTGTTCTAAGCCTTTGCATTCTTCTTTTTTTTCTTTTCTTGTATACCTACTGAATACGCAACCAAATGGTTAACCGGCAACCTCTAGATGTAGGCGGTTTGTGTTGTAAGGTTTCTCATCAAATCAATTAATTCAAATTGAAAAAATATTTCAAGTGTAATTTCCGATTGGGAAAAGATTGACATTTAGAGTTCGGTATCTCTGGAAGTCAGAAAATGTCACTTTTAGAAAGTTGTTTTTCACCAGAGTACCCTATCTGATATTCATTTAAATAAAACTCTACTTAAAAAAAAAATACATAATTTAATTGTCGTAACCGTATTTAAGTTTTAAAGTGTCAATCGTACATTAAATCATTGTATCTATGCACTGTACATCTTCTTAAGACATATATCCAAACAAAGAGCTAGAGAGGGAATTTTTGCTCCACTCTTATTCCCCAGGGGTAGTCAAATAAACAACAAAAGAGTGAAGCCGAGTTGACAAAAGGCTAGAAGGTGGAATCACTCATGTTTTTTTAGAAGGGTCCTCACTCACCAACCTCCTCACTCACCAACCTAGTTGGTGACATGCTTCCTCATAGGACCCCCACCAGAGAGGCTGAATACCTCCCCGGTGTGCTACGATGCCTGATTACAGCAGAGCAGGATTGTGTGAGTGTTGGATGCAAGTGCTGGTGTAGTGAGTGGTGTTAAAATAGCCTATACTCCTTAAAACATTTTTTAATGATAGGGTAGTATGACTAGAGTAAATAAATTGTGCATAGTGAACGTTCTAACTGATTCAATTGGTCAGTTACATTCGTATTTATAAAACATTAGGTCGACATGTTTCAGCCTCGGTATGCAAGTGGCGAGGCTTTCCTCAGGACCGTGGACCATTGCGGTATGTGCACGCTAAGGCGCATCCTGACCTATGGCCCAAATTAGAACCGGATTACTCACGGTTCTCACAATAAGTCGCCTTCAGTGCTTCTGAAAGCACAACCAATATGTAAGGAGAGGTGGAATTACTGCATGGGTCCTGGCGGGGGACGTAGACTACACAACACTGGTGTTTTCAAGTCAACCGTCGGCTACGCCTATGTGATGCCCGTCTCCAGAACCCATAGCTCTGAGACGTGTTCTCAGTTCAAATCTAAGTACCGGAGGCCATAGGTCAGGATGCGCCTTAGCGTGCGCATACCGCCATGGTCCACGGGTTCTGCTGTGGCGCTTGCTCACAGAGACTCTACGTGATGGGGTATTCTGGGAAGTGCTCAGAGAAGCCATTGTGGGCTTCTTGGGCATGAAGTGGTTGTCCACAAATAATAGAGGTGTGGAATGGGATACGCTGAAGGTAGTCACTCGCAGAGAATGCTTATCCAGATTAGGGGGCACAAGGAGACGTTTAGAGTGAGGATTGATCACTGCCGAAGACAGGCTGACCAAACTGCAACACGAGTGGCAGACATTAGAAGCAGATCGCAATTCTATTTTACGGGTACAGCGACGAGTCGGGGGATACGGGATAGACTAGACTGCTTTGATAGGTGTGAGTATCCTCAGTTATTCCATAAAGGGGACAATAGGTCTGGGAGATTACTAGCGTGGTTACTGAAGCGGGACCTGACACTCAAACTTCCAGATGGAACCACGGCCACCACACAGGCAGAGGTCAACTCAGTGCTGTTTAGCCACGATATACCCAGAGACCCCAGTGGCCACACCACCTGAGCGTGGGGAGTACCTGGCCGAAGTGCACCTGCCCCGCCTTACTGAGGAACAGGCGGTGGACATGGAGGCAGCGATCCATTTTGAGGAATTACGGGAGGCTCTATAATACATGGCTCGTTCTAAATCTTTGGGCCTGGATGGGATCTCTGTGGAATTCTATCAGACATAGGCTGATTTACTACTCCCACACCTAGTGGACATCTTGTAGGAGGCAAAGCAGGTGGGAAGTCTACCGCAATCTATGAGAGCGGCACAGATCGCCATGCTCCCAAAGCCGGGCAGAGACACGCACAATCCAGGCTCATACAGACCGTTGCCAATGTTGGGTGTCGGTGCCAAATTACTTGCCAAGGTTTTGTCTATGCGTCTGGGTAGGGTGGTAACCCACCTGGTTCATGAAGACCAATGCGGGTTCTTACCGGGAAGAGGAACGCATATGAACTTACGATGCTTGTTGCATGTCCTACACTCAGTAGTCGACACTGAACTCCGGGCTGCAGTAGTCACCCTAGATATCGAGAAAGCATTTAACACGCTGCAGTGGGAATATTTATGGGAAGTTCTGAGGAGAATGGGATTAGGCAAGGCATACATGTCATGGGTTAGACTACTTTACCATCAGCCAAGAGCTCGAGTGCGGAATGGAAACCTGACATTTGAGGCGATGAATATTGAAAGGGGCACACGGCAGGGTTGCCCCCTATCTCCACTTCTTTTCGCCCTTGCGATGGAACCCCTAGCAATCTGACTGAGAAGGGACATGGTCCAGTGGGGCATAGTCATTGATGGCCGCACCCACGTACTTTCCTTGTATTTAGATGATGCACTCCTGGACGTCCACCAGTCGGAAGAGGCAATTCCAGCACTTATAGAGATATTGACTTCCTTTGGATCAGCGTCAGACCTTCACATTAACCATCGGAAATCACCTATCTTCTCCCTGGCGGCCCTTGCGCGAGGAGATACACTAGACCTCCCCGAGGTGGGGTCTAGCTGGGAAAGTGGCCATTTTCGATACCTGGGTATACAGGTAGCCCACCAGCCGGAAGCTCAATATGCATTGAATATGGGTAGGGTCATAACAGGCCTGCAAGAGTCAATTCAATTCTGGAATAAGCTCCCTCTCTTTGTAATTAGAAGGGTGGCCATGGCAAGAATGGTGATGATCCCCGCTGTCTGTATATACTGCAGAATTCCTTCTGCAGCATAGCGAAGGCCACATTTGATACTCTAAACAGTCTCCTAATCTCATTGGTGTGGGCCGGGAGAGGCAATAGAGTGCAGGAGTGGGGTGTGGCAGAATAGTGTTGTCTAAGGGCAGTGCAAGTGGATTGGAATGCAGAGGGAGACCTAATAGAATGGGGACACATGCTGGAGGGAATGTCGCTAGCGATAGATCTATACCAAAAGAAGATCGAATCTGCATGAATCCATAAACACGCACCACCTGTACCAAGCACAGGAAATGGGAATAGCCCTCGAACCCAAATATAAAGCACAGTATTTCAGTCGCCCATAAAGGCTAAGCCCTAGATGAACTAAATACCTTACACATGGGTCTGGTTCCGCCACCAGTCGCTGCCAAGGTTCCTCCGTTCCATTGTTCTTCATCCTATCATTTGTCTTTTATGTTTTTACTTGTTGGCTATACACATTGATCCATTGGGTATGAGAAGGGCTTGTCAAACACCATAAACAGTTCTATTGGCTGTGACATGCGGGCAGAATAATGGATCTGCAAGCAACATTTTGTTCACAATGGTCTGTCTACAACGCACTGTAACATGTATACGATGGATATGCGATGTGAGTCCGGCGCAATGACATTAATAAAGAAAGGGGTTTTGAACAATCAGTTCCATAAGGTGTAAAGCTCATACTAATCCATATTTGGAAGGGATGTTTAGAACATTGTAAAAATTGCCTGCAAAATATATTTTTATTCCAAGAAAAGATAAGCTCCACCAAATGCCTCTTAACTGCCACCAACTCGATAGAGGAAAACAGAATGAAACGCCTCATCGGCCGCCATCATCGCCATTCCACTGTGACACGTTCCTTTGTACATTCTGCAAAGTAATTGACACAAGCATACTCCTTCATGCCTCGCCCTTTTATGTTTGAATCCCGTTTGGTCGAACATTGTATTTCTACATATACAATTGGAAACATACCTCTAACTTCAATACCCAAATTGAGAGAGCATGTTTACATAATTACATGCTAATAACCTCGTTTTCTTCACATATGGCTTCCTCTGTTAGCTCAATAATTATGCCCAAGCACAGAAAGCTGCAACTCATCAACACTTACTCCTCCCGAAGATCCACAGTATCCTTAACATGAAATGACTTCCCTACCGATGCCCGCTAAACACGTAGGGGCAGATTTACAAGCCCCCTGCGCCACACTACGTCACTTTTCGTGACGTACTGGTGGCGCAGGGGGCTCCTCCATATTTGCAAGGAGAGGAAAAGCCGCCCTGCGTGACTTTTCCTCTCCTCGTAAATATGGCCCCTTCACACGCAGCACTGTGCGTTGAAGGGGCGTTCCATGGGTGTTGCTGTGGGTGTTCCCACGCAACACCCATGGAACAAGACACATCTCCAGATTTACGAGAAATCGTAAATCAGGAGATGCGTGTGAATGCTACGCCAACCTAGAGGCGAGGCATTCTACAGCACGAGGAAAGAGGAAAAAGCCTCTTGTGATTGTTTTTGTGCAGGAAGGTGTCCCTTCCTGCACAAAAACAATCTTCCCACGACGCAGGCATCCTTGCACCATGGTGCAAGGGTGCCTGCGCCGGCTCATGGCTGCAATTTATGCACCAGCGCAGGGGAAAGACAGAGATGCGACATATTCTTGTAAATATGTCGCATCTCTGTGATTTCCAAACTAACGCAGCACGGCGCAGCAAAATGACTTGCTGCACCGTGCTGCGTTACTTTGTTGTAAATCTGCCCCTCCTCTCGCAGCCATTACCCTCTCAATATGCCTCCACCCTGGATCCTTTCAATCTATACTGTGCTGCTGTCTATCTGCTACCCTCTCTCCCATCTTCTGTTCTATCTGCTGTCAATTGTGTACAGATCTTGGTTACTTTGCCAATACGTTTACACTATTTGTCACATATATAAGTGCACACATATAAAGCTCCTGTGGTCATCTAGTTCTAGGCTAAAGTAAGGTTGTAATTAGGCCAGACAAACCGTTTATTATACAGGCCCTATCTCATGTCATTTCATGTTTCCCGAAATTCCCTCAAATTACGCTGTTATGCCAAACTAGCTTCAGGAAAAATGGATTTTTAGACAATAGTTTTTCTTGTACTCGAGTACTGTTGGTGCATCTCACCGACTGATCCCTAACCAAGGAATCAGATAACTCACAGGTCCGTGCGAGAGTCTTCAGAGAGGCAACATAACTTCCCACCCGTTCAACTGGCCCTTGAACTCTGGCGAAAAATCTTTGTCGTTCTAGGACTACATTGATATGGGGACCAATATACCTCTCTAACATAGTCATTGACATCTCATAGACGGATGTATGACATTACAACGCATACATTTACATTGCAGTACATTACATCGCGGTTTTTACAACGCAAGTCGTTACAACGACTTACGTTGGAGGGCGCTGGACTTAGGAGTAGTATAATTTACTATTCCAACTCCAGTCTACGTACAGTAGGGAAGGTGTTGGATAGTAAATTATACTATTCCTTGTCCTAGAGCGCCATCTAGCGCAAGTCGTTGTAACGACTTGCGTTGTAAAAACCGCGATGTAATGGCATCGCGATGTAATCCCCGCGTTGTAAACGATGTTTCCCCTCATAGACATCTGCAGGCTCTCCATCACCATTACCAACTGGAATTAAATCCATGCTGTCGTACATGTTTCTCCCTTCCACACCCAAATTGTGCAGAAGTATGGCTTATTTTCTAAAAGCAGAACATTTTTCTCCACCAATAGCCACAATATAAGAATCAAAAAGATTTCTCTCCCCATCTCTTCCATGGAAGAACTGGATCTCCTTTTTCTGATAAGAATGCAGGAGGGTGAGACACACTAGTCGTAGTTGCCATGATGATATATGCAAAATACTTTGTTTGTAATAAATATTAGAAGATGTGCTCAAAATTGACCACAAATGTAACTTGCTAAATATAAGCACACGCAACAGCATGAAGCGTGGTCTCAACTCAATGAAAACAGTATAATGCCTTTCTTAAAACGTCAATCGTCTCCTGTCACAAAGTAAGTAGGAAAACAGAATGTGGGTGTTCCAAGACTCAAGAGTTATAAGTAAAAATAATATAATGTCCCTTCCAACTCTCACCGTATGAGCCAGGATCCTACAAATGCCAGACTATAACAGAGTCCTTCAGCATTTAGATTTATTTCTAAAAGACAAAGTGATACATTAGGCTCAGGATACTGTAATAGGTTTTGTTGGTTCTACTGTATGTTTTCTATTTGTTGATGCATATTAGTGCTTTAAATGTCCATACTAATGTTTGCTGTATTTGATATGCTGCCACGCGAATCAAGCTTAGTATAATAACTTAATTTTAGCTTCCAATTTCAAATTCCTCGTCATTTACAGAATGTTTTCACATTTTCAATGTTACCTTATCTTTTGAAGTGAATATGTAGTCATTATTCTGCTAATATTATTAAATTGTTTACAAAGTTGTGGACTCCCTGATCAGGTCTGACAAACCGCCGGGGGGTCCATGGATTCGACGTTAAGAACCACTGCCCTAGGCAGTTTGAAGCCAGACTCAGGAAAGGGAAAAGGTTAGACAAAAGGGACATCGTCCACCCAAGGGCTGGCACCGGGTATAACAACAGCACTGTCAGAACCTCACATCAGAACACTCCTCGACCTGTGGTAGATTCAGAAAAAGGACTGCCCTGTTATTCATAGAAGGAAGACTGGAATTGTTTGCCTTGAAACGAGGATCCCCAGAAGTGCCTCCAGCAGTCAGTTGGCTTACCTTCTGTTCGAGCTACAGCGACACCACAAGTTTCCAGAGGCCTTCCCAGAAAATGTCCAGCTAACCAGCACCAACTGCACCTGCAGGAGCCTTGCTGCGGGCCTCTGTTGGAGTGAGTCCAGATCCCCAAGATGTGCTCCCGAGGTCCTGAACTCTTGGCTGGTATCATACTGTACTCAACCTGCTTCAGAATTGACCACCCCCCTGTGAAAATCCTAAAGTGTATGGCTTGTCGACACCGCGACTGGACTCATCACATCGGCAATGATCGCCAAGTCTTTTGCCAGCGTGAAGTTTCGATAGTGAGCTGCTTTTCGCGCCAAACAGCTCCCGCCTGCATCTCCCTCCAACACGAAGCACCGGAGATGACCTTCTCCTCAAGCAGACAAATATTTCTTCAGGGTCCCCACCAATGCGAAGCTCCAGCTGAAGCTCCTTGCGTGGACTTGGGCTTCAAGAAGGTAACTCTACACCTTGATGAGCCTAGTCCCTGTATCCGACCCCTGCTCCACCACAGTTGGCCTGAACGTGTGACTTTGACCTGGTGCAGCGCGACTGGATAACCGCGAGAGGCACTTGTGCTACTTGCTGCTATTTTTTACCTGAAACTTCAAAAATTCTTAACTCTGAGTTTGCTTATTGGATTTTTGTTGTTTTGCTGTCAGTTTTTTTTTATTTACTTAATTTTTCTAAATTGGTTTGTGATTATCCTAGCGTTGTGTTTTCACTTCATATCGGTTTGTGTTGCATAAATACTTCACACATTTCCTCTAAGTTAAGCCTCCCTGCTTTTTGCCTAGCTACCAGGGGATAAATACAGGTTTAATGAATGACTTTTGTGGTTCTGCCCGACAATGTGGTGTTTATTTCTTGAGTGGGGCTCTTTCCCCTCTCAATTAATAACCCAATTTCTTATAACAAAACATACCCAGATAAAGTAATCATACTGTGTACATGGTTATCTCATGATTAATCTAAAAACCAAGATCATATGTCAAATAACCAGTGAGGTCATGTATATGCCACTTTCGATGTAATCATAAACATTGCATTTTGTGAGTGAGTGATGGTTTACATAGTTTGTGTGAGAGTTCCTAATTATAGAGCTAACCATCACTGGTGAGTTGCCACGCTTTTATGTTTTAATCCATAATTGTATGTTTCTTGTGGTTTGTAAGAGAATTTCTGACTTTTTTAGATGTATTTAAAAATATACATTAAGGTGTTGTAACACAAACTAGCTACAGCTACACTATAAATGTTTTTTAATCAAATAGCACTTATATTAGAGCTGTGTTCTATTTCAGCATATTTGGCGTTTTAAATGTGAAGAAAGTTTAATTTTTTTCTTTATTTTTCTGAGCAGGTAAATTTTATCCCGGCTATCAGAATGGCAAATGGCTCCTTTGTGACCGAATTCATCCTCGTGGGGTTTTCTTTGGCCACTGAATGGCAGCTGCTGCTTTCTCTTCTTTTTCTGGCCATCTACCTGATAACTGTAAGTGGAAATGTTGTCATTGTCTATCTTGTGTGCACAGATTACCGCCTGCACACCCCCATGTACTTCTTCCTGGCCAACCTCTCGCTTTTAGAGATCATGCTGACGTCTGTCATTGTGCCCCGGATGCTTGGAAACCTGCTGGTCGGGAGGAAATCCGTTTCCTTCGCAGGCTGCGTTTCACAGTCCTATTTCTACTTTTCTCTCGGCGTAGCAGAGGTCTTCCTGCTCGGGGTGATGTCTTTGGACCGCTATGTGGCCATTTGCAACCCGCTGCGCTACAGCATTATCATGAGAAACCAGGTATGCCTGCAGCTGGCCCTGGGCTCCTGGGCGCTCTCCTTCCTGACGTTCATCGGACCTGCACTAATAGTGTCCAGTTTGCCCTACTGCGGCCCCAATGTCTTGAACCACTTCTTCTGCGACAACGTGACGCTCTTCAAGCTTGCCTGCACCGACACCAGGAAGCTTGAGCTCATGGACTTCATCATCGCCTCCACTGTGGTCTTCAGTTCTCTGTTCTTGACTATTGTTTCTTACGTCTACATCATATCCACCATCCTGAGGATCCCCTCGGCCCACGGGCGGCAGAAGGCCTTCTCCACCTGCACCTCCCATATCACGGTGGTGTCCATCTTCTATGGGAGCACCTTGTTCATGTATGTGAGGCCCGCCCAGTCCTCCCTGGACATGAAGAAGGTGGTGGCACTAATGACTGCCGTGGTAACTCCGTTCCTCAACCCCTTCATCTACTGCCTCAGAAACGAGAAGGTCAAAGAGTCCTTACGAGAGACACTACTCAAAAGCCAGGGGGTTTCTGAGAAATTCAAATGTCTAACTTGGAATTCAAAGGACAGATCAGAAAGGCATCAAGAAAATGAAAAGCGTGGTAATCATGTGCCTTAATGCGGCTGCGGGTTTTGTGAAGCAAACATCTTTATGGACTGATTCGCAAAGCTGTTTGTAGGTGTGTGTTTGATTCACATGCCAATATCTTACTTGACAAGCGAAAGAAAGTTTTGAAATCAAAGAAAATAATTGTTGCACTTGCTAAAGGATGTACTCACACAAAGATGTTCATGTGAACAAATCTCCCCTAGTGGGAGCTGAAGAGGCATTCGAGCGTAAGAACATCGCGAAAGGTTAGGAACACCCACAAACCTACACACTTCCATGCATTCAGAAACTCCTTTCTTGGCCGTTTCTGCCCTGGAAACAGTCATAGATTTATTCCTCACAAATAAAGGAGTGAAGCCTTTTGCAGGGTATGAAAGAAGAGGGAGCAACCTCAACATTGATGGGAGTCCGAGGGAATGATTTTGTTTTTTGTGAGGGTAATATTTTTGTTGTTGTTATCTTTTCTTGTGAAAGTGTAACTTAAGAACCGAATTCTCCAAACGTGTTCAGGATTATTCCTGGACAGCTGAGACTGGTGCAGATTTCCAGATGTTACCTGGAAAAAATTGGAAATCACCTGCGCCCATTCTTAAAATCAGGCCTCTGACGTCTAATTAGAAAATACATGACGGGAGACGTGCGAGCGCGCGAATCAAGATGGCCGCCACCCGGTGAGCTCCTCCGCGTTTTCGCCCGTTTTTAAAGAAAAAATGACGAAAGTCTGTCAGAATTTCATGTAAAAAGAGGTCGCTGCTGCAAAAATAGGCTTACCTGCACTGGGAAGTGGTTTCAAGCCTATTTGGTCGTGGGAAGTGGTGATTCTGGCTCCCTGGTTCCTGCTCCGAGCTCTGCATTGAGGTACTGCCTGGTTAGTCTGTCAGGGGGGCGGAGCATACTTCAGGAAAGGGCCTGGCTTGGGCCTAGCCACACCCCTAGTCCAGTTTAGCTGCTGCACCAGTCTTTTTGAGGATTGCTTTGCATTTTTTTGCTCTTTTTATTCATAAACTGTTCTTTTTTCTTCAAATTTCATTATTTATTCTCAAAAATGGATAATAAAAATCCTCTCAACAATAAAAGAAGACAGCAGATTTCACCTCGTCCAATAAAATCAAAAGTAGTGGAGTCATCTGAACCTTCGCTTTCTTTAATTTTAGAGGAAATTCAGGCTCTTCGTGCTAATACAGAAACTATTGCGACTGAAATTAAAAATGTTCGAAAAGAAATGGCGAGTATGTCAATGAAAATATCAGATAACTCAATTAAAATACAGGATAATAAAGTTAAAGTCGACGCTTTTACTCCACTGGTGGCGAAAATATCACCTCTGTGCTCACATCTTTTGGACATGGAAAATCGCAATAGACAATACAACCTTCGCATATTTAATTTACCAGAAGAGGTTGAGGGAACTAACTGTCGACTATACTTAGAGAACTTAATTCCTGGTCTTTTAAATATCAAATTTCCGGAAAAATGTGAAATTGATAAGGCTCATAGAATTCCTTCACGTCGCAATCCTCAACATACCAAGCCTAGACAAATGATATTTAAAGTTCTTTGTTACCATCATTTGGTTCTGATCAGAAAAGCAGCTAGAGAAATTCCTGCATTGATGGTCAATGGTCACAAAATCTTTATTCATCAAGATTTTGCTAAAGAAACTGTTGCAATACGCAAGGGATTTACTGATCTTCGCCCACAAATAAGAAGCCTTGGATACCAATACGGCCTTTTTGACCCTTCAACAATGCGCATTTGGAAAGATAATTTTTCAAAATCCTTCCAGCGTCCTGAAGATCTGCGACTTTTTCTAGATCAACAATTACAGCAAGCTATGGACACTCACGGCCCTACCACTTGATTTTTTCCTGTATGATCTTCTTTGACAGATTTATATAACTCATAATATTTTGGGCTCCAGCGGTTCCGGCCATGCTTGTAGAGCGTGTGCGCGTTTCAATGTTCATATTTATGTATTTTGTTTGTCTTTTTTACTATGTTTTATTTCTTCCTTTCCCTTTTGTGTGTTCTGGAGCTACTTTCTTCTTAACATTTGTGTCTTTTTCTGACTTTCCTCTTTCTACCCCTTTTCTCTTTTTATTATGTTATGGCTAATATTAAAGTAGTGTCATTGAATGTTAAAGGTTTACGCCATCCTGTGAAACGTACAAAAATGTTGGATTATTTGGGTTGTTGCAAAGCTGACTTTTGTTTTTTTACAAGAAACTCATATAGATGATAAAATCTTAGATTATATGAAGAAAAAATGTGTTGACAATATTGTTTCTTCTCCTGCTAATGGCAAGAAAAATGGTGTAGCTATATTATTTGCAAAAAAATCGCATTGCCAAATTTTGAGCAAAATTACAGATATGGATGGGAGATATTTAATTGTTAAGGTTAAAGTTCATGATTCAAACTTATTTCTATTAAATGTTTATGGCCCTACTGCAGATGACCCTGTTTTTTTGACTAATCTTTCAACTGAGGTTGTAAAAATTGGTAATGTACCTTTAATTGTTGCAGGTGATTTTAATGTCATATCTGATCCTTTATTAGATGGATTATCTCCTACTAAATTCCATCCCCCTAAGGTTTATTTTGCTTTTAAAACATTTCTTCAAACCACTAAGTTAGTTGATATTTGGCGTCTACACTTCCCTACAGAAAAAAACTTTACTTTTTTTTTCTAACCCACACAGTTCTCATTCTGGGATCGATTACATATTAGTCACAAAACAGCTGATTAACTCTGTTAGTACCCCTAAGATTGGCAACATTAACGTCTCTGATCATGCTATGGTTTCTTGTATTCTAAATTTAAATTCAACCTTTACTAACCAGCCTAGATGGAGAATGAATTCTGATATAGCTCTTAATGAGCATAATAAACCAAAGCTCCTCTCTGCCATTCATGATTTTTTTCAGTTTAATCCTGAAGGTACTACTTCATTGGTTAATAGATGGGATGCGTTTAAAGCTTATATTAGAGGGGTTACTATTTCTATTATGGCTCACGAAAATAAGACCTTTAATGCCAATATTAAAAAGCTAGAAAAGCAAATAGCGGAATATGAACGACTTTTTATTAAGTTTAATGATCCTCAATATAGAGTTAAGTTGCAAAAGCTTCGATATGAATTTAATACAATTCTTAGTAAAAGAGCTGGCATTCAGATTTCTAAAGCCAAAGCTAAATTTAGTTTTAATGCAAATAGATCTGGAAGACTGTTAGCGAATTACATACGTATCAAAAAAGACAAAACTCAAATCATCTCTATTCACGGATCCAATGGTAATATTGCTTTATCTCATAAAGATATTGTTAATGAATTTTTGGATTTTTACTCTAAGTTATATGATAAACCTGATTTTCATAATGATTCTTTAGTTGATTCTTTTTTATCTTCATGTGGTCTACCTAAAATTTCTCCATCAGATAAAATGGGGCTTGACTCTCCAATTACTAAGGATGAAATTTTATCCGCTATAAAATCTCTTAAAAAAAATAAATCTCAGGGTCCTGATGGTATCCCGGCGGAGTTTTATAAAGAGTTTGAGTCCCATCTTTTACCTTTACTATTTCAACTTTTTACAATGTTTGGCTCTACGGGAATTACTTCAGGTTCCTTTACTGCAGCTTTAATTATCGTTCTTCCCAAACCCGATAAAGACCCCACTCTTGTATCTAATTATCGCCCTATCTCTTTAATTAATCAAGATTGTTAATTATATGCAAAATTATTAGCCACACGATTATCCCCTGTATTAGATTCTATTATACATTCAGATCAATCTGGTTTTATGAAAAATAGACACTCTGCAAATAATACAAGAACTTTGTTACATGTCATTGATCAGGGTCATGCGTTAACTACTCCTTCAGGAATTATGGCTTTGGATGCTGAAAAAGCCTTTGATAAACTGCATTGGCAATTTTTATTTCATGCTTTATCATCATTTAACTTTGGCGACAATTTTATTCGTATGATTTCAGCTCTATACTTTGCTCCTACTGCTCGTCTTTTTATTAATGGCCAAGTTTCAAATCAATTCTCCCTCTTTAGAGGTACTAGACAAGGGTGTCCCCTTTCACCGCTATTGTTTTTAATTGGCATTGAACCTTTCCTTACCTCTATAAGAAAATGTGATAATATTAAAGGAATTAGTATTAATGAGATTATTATTAAAACTTTAGCATATGCTGATGATGTACTTTTATCTATTAGTGACCCCTTATCCTCATTTCCTTCTTTATTAGAGATTATAACAAAGTATTCTGTGGTTTCTGGCTACAAATTAAACACTAATAAAACGGAATTTTTCCCTTTAAACATTTATTGTACTCCTGATATGATATCCATGAATGAAATTGTTTGGCAAAAGAATAAATTAAAATATCTTGGTATTTTATTTTCCTCATCCATAAAATCTACAATGACTTTAAACTGTAATTTTGTCTTAGATTATATAAAAGATAAAACGTCTAAATGGGCATCACTGCACCTTTCATGGTGGGGTAGAATGGAATCTATTAAAATGAATATTGCTCCAAAAAAATGTTATACTCTTGCCATGATTCCTACTCAATTCCCATTAAAATTTTATAAAGATGTTGATAAACTTCTCTCCAAATTTCTTTGGAATAACAAATCACCTCGCATTAGTTATATAAAATTAAAAATGTCTAAATGTAATGCTGGATTTGGTATCCCAGATTTTTTTCTTTATCACAAAGCTTTTATTTTAAAACAAAGTGCCATATGGTTTAGTCATTCCCTTTTACATAATCCACCTTCTTGGCTCCAAATTCAAAAATCTATTGTGAAGCCATTTCCATTACCAACTCTGTTAACTATGTCTAACAATTCATCATTTTTTCATAAATCTGTCATTCTCAAATCCACTAAAATGATTTTTAATGATCTAGATTCCATTTTTCTATATCCCATGTATAACACTGTTGAATTATCATTATGGTATAGCAATGTCATTAAATTAAATAGGAACATTAGTTTTTTGTTTTCGTGGATTAAGACTGGTATTTTTTATCTTAAAGACATTTATTCCAACAATACTTTTATACCGTTTGAGGATCTACAAACAAGGTTTGGTTTATCTCAATCTGATCTTATTAAATATGAATATTTAACTAATTCAATTTTAGATTCCTTTCGCAAGCTATTCTGACTAATGTTGCAGCTGACTTATCCGTTTATATTCAAACTATATCGATGACAGCTCATGGTGTTTCTATTTTATATAAAAAATTATCTAACACTCTAGGAAGTAACATAAATATGATTGCAACCTTCTGGAATAATGAACTGTCACTTACATTGTCTATTGATACATGGGAAATTATATGGATTAGAAATATATCTGGTTGGTTACCTGTCTCACTTTATCAAACCAATTCCTATATTTTATTTAATTCTTTATGGACTCCATTACTTTTATTCCAGGCTAAACTTCTTCAATCTGACACATGTTGGCATTGTAAATTACACCCTGGCTCGTTACGACATATGCTTTTTGATTGTCCTTTAATCTCAAAATTCTGGACAGAAGTTTGGGATATCATTAAGAAGTTGTTAAATATACATGATGACTTATCATATAAAATGTTAATATGTAAATCAGTTACATTATCACAACCTCTAAGTAATCTTGAATGTAGGCTTTTTGATTTTTTGATTTCTGCTGCGTTAAAATCTATTACCTTTTGTTGGAAAGATGTTTCTAAGTTATCAGTTCATGCTTGGTGGTCATGGGTTATCTTTACAAGAAGAGGTGCTCAGTTATCTTTGCCTGGGGTTAATCATAATTCTATTTCCTTTCACTCTTTTTGGATTCCTGTTGATATTTATTTTACATCGTAAAGGTATATTTCTATCTTGTACCACTTTTTACGGTTCTTATATTAATCGATATGTCATAGTAGCTCTATTTATAGCTTAAACAATAATTTGTTACAAGATGTTTCCCTCCCCCCCCCTTTTTAGTTTTATAAGAATATGACTATTTTCCTCTCTATTGAAATGAATATGAAAATGATATTGTACGTATTGTATTAGATATTTTAGCTTATTATTATTCTTTTTTGTATGTCTATGTTTTGGTTGTTCATTATAAAATTTCAATAAAATATTTTGCACACAAAAAAGAAAATACAGGACAACATGAAGGAAACCCAAGTATCCCCCTTCACTGTCCTCAGCCCACTCTTATCCTCACATTTCCCACCAATCTCCCTCATACTTACACTCCACGGAGTTCCCTGCATATCTTGCCCTCCAGCCATTTTACTCTCTTTTAAATTGTCTCTCTCCTCACTGGTGTACTTCTCGGCAATCTTTGCTTCTTCTCTCCTCTGTGAAACTCTTTTTAGCTCAGTGGAAGCAGCTCCATCCTCTTCGCTCCTCTCATTCCCCTTCACTCCGTGCTGCCCCTCTTACAATGTCCACTCTTGCCCCCTGGGACGCCACCACTACTAATGCCACTGAAGACCATTCTCACTGCCTCAAAATCTTCTGACTGGCTCTTGTTCGCCGATGACGACTCATCCATCTCCTCTATTTCCTCAATGTAAACTGCTGTGCAGTCTTTGGCTGTCCTGTGACTGGACTGTTACGGCCTCCACTCTCCCCTTTGTGCTTGCCAGCTTTGAATTCTTGAGGTTAGGGTCACTCTGCACACCTCCACATTCTCTGTACTGCTCTTGGTAGCCATGCTCTGCCTTGCCCCGATTCCTGTTGTATTGGAAGCAGTTAATCCGCAATCCAGCCCTTCTCACTAAAATCCTGGACCAAAAGAGGACCTGTGTGTCTGTTTCCATGGCCAAGTTGCCACACCCTGTGCCCGGCCAATCTGCCTCATAACCCTAACTCCTTTTCCAAATCAACTGTTTTGTATTGATGCGTCTCCAGGGCCCTCTGTGGCACCTTTTTGTTCGTGGTAGTGGGCGCACTTTTCAAAACCCGTATGCCTCTTCTTTTCTGGCTGGCCTGCCTCTGTCTGCTTCAGCTATGTCAATCTCAAGTCCTCTCCTCCTGGGAACTGTCAGGAACCCACCTGCACTGGGTACTCACCTTCACAGCCTTTTATTCCTTTTTTTTTGCTCAGGGACCCATGAGCCGTACATTCAGGGGCATATCCACTTCTTCGCCACATGTCATAATGATCACCTAGACCCCTAGGAATGCTGTGGTGTTAGGGCTACTTACATCCCCCGGTGGGAGTCTCCTCCACAGCTGATGGCAACTTTTCTGGTACCCTTGTTATGCATACATTGAGAGTTTGAGTTATCCCTGGCATGCTTGCATGATGTAGCCAATGGGAAGCCCATCCACGCCCACACTGTGCCTAGGACCCAAACACCGGGATTCAATGAGGTTGAAATCCTCTCTCATATCCCTTCTACTAACATGGAACGATTGCGCTTGTAGTATTAAGGTCTGTAAGATATGATATGTCCTCATTATAATTGCACTTCACAGTCCAGATGTTTGATTTGCAGTTTTACGCCTATTACGCATCCAGCAGGATGCTCTCTCCTACCTGGGATCACAGGATTGGGCGGACCTAATAGCATCCTATGCACTGGAGACTCCCGAAAAGCAGCCACCGCCCACAGCCGCTTGTATGACTAAACAACTACCTCTTATACAACGAATGCCTAAACCACGAAAATTTATAATTTTTCACATTTCCTGAATTTTTCATATGTTTTAATACATCGCATGTTTGAAACACGTATAACGTAATTTTTTTTATTTTTTGGAAAATTTTCAATTTAATAATCTTTTTTTACACGTGCTGTTCGAGCATGCTTGCCCCCACCAATTGATTGTTCTTACGGTCAGTCAGCGATGCCAAGCCTACTACAAACCTCTCCCTCAAATTGTGCAATTACGCTTATTACTCATGTGGCCAAGATACTCGCTCCCAGTTGTTTCTTTTTCTACTTTTACAACCTTAGTTATGTCTCATCGTGCACTGATCTTATTCACATCACTGTAAAACAAACCAACACTGCCATCTACTGGCCTAACACCCCAAATCAAAACAAACTCTAATTTTTCAACATCGTAATTAAAATCCTGATATGTACAAATGAAAATAACACATTCCCAAATTAATAAAAATATCCCAAAATCATCATCCCAGGGAGGCTCAGGCTCGCCAATTAGAAGAGACTCTAACCGAGCTCGGCTTCTCCCAATTAATTACCACTCCTACTCATACTCATGTGCAGGGACACACTCTGGGCCTGGTCTGGTCCACCATCCCTTCTTTATTACTTAAAGAAGTCATCCCATGCCCCTGGTCAGATCACTCTTGTATTCATTTGTTACATCCCCTTACTGAACGCACAAGGCCACCCACTGCGACCTGGAAGCTCGTGCGCACCTGGTCCAAAATAGAAGGCCAGACGCTTCTAAACGCCCTCCGCGATCTCCCTCCCATAAAATGGGCGTCAGCGGATTTAGAATCTGAGGACGATTTAGAAGGGGGGGTCGCTGCCTTTTCCGATCGACTCTCTGCAGCAATTAACACAGTAGCCCCGGAAAAGAAAATTAAAATCTGCATTAAAGGCAAAGGGGCCCCGTGGTTTTCGGAAGAACTTAGGACTTCCAAACGAGTTCTACGCCAGCATGTACGACTATGGCGGAAACACTACAATCCTCAGGCACTGGCAGACTACAGAAGAGAACTAGCCTCATATAAAAAAGCGCTGCTGCGTAGTAAGGCAATTTTCTATGAAAACAGAATCCTGTCTGCCCCCAATAAACAAAAAGATCGCAGACCACCCCACCCAGCAAGGAACAATGTAATAACTTCCTCACATATTTTTCAAAGAAAATCCAGGACATCCTGATGGAGATCGGCATTTCTCCCTGCACACTTCTACCTAAAGTAGTGGATGACTCACAGGTCATGACGGCCGAGTCCCTTTCCTCCTTCCCACTCCTTGGAATGGATGCCCTCCGAGGCCTGGCCAAAAAGACTAAATCTGGCTCCCCAGCCGACCCCTGCCCGCCTAGGATCTTTAACCTTGCATTCCCAGAAATCGAGCACGACATTCTGGCTCTTCTCAATGCCTCCCTACGCTTAGGGAAGGTTCCTAACGGCTTCAAGGAAGCTAGAATTACCCCCCTCCTTAAAAAACCCGGAGCTGATATATCCAATATGAAGAACTACCGCCCCATTTCCCAACTCCCCTTCCTCGCTAAAATACTTGAACAGCACGTGCTGCAGAATCTTTCCAGATTCCTTGAAGATCACCATTTCCTGGGGGATAGGCAAGCAGGCTTTCGGGCCCACCATAGCACCGAACTGGTAATGCTATCGGTCCTCGACGACATCAGACTAAATGCTGACAAGAAGATGCCTTGCGTGTTGATCCTTCTCGACTTGTCGGCAGCTTTCGACACGGTCAACCACGTCACTCTGCTGGAAAGATTACGCTCACTGGGATTGGTAGGACCTGCCCTACAATGGGTCGCCTCCTTTCTGACAGATCGCACCCAAAGAATCCAGATGGGCGATTGGGTCTCGGAGAAAGGCCCTATTACCTGTGGAGTCCCGCAAGGATCTGCACTCTCACCTCTTCTGTTCAACATATATCTCAGTCCTTTAATCAAGGCCTTATCAGATATGGACTGCCAGATTTTTAACTATGCAGATGACACGCAGCTCATTCTCCACATTGAGAACTCCCCCCATGCACAAGCCGGGGCAAAAGAGATTTTAAGTTTTACGGTCAACTGGATGATGGCAAATTCACTTAAAATTAACCCTGACAAAACCGAAGTCCTGGCAATGTCAGATGACCACAATCCGTGGAACTCCCTGTACTTGCCCCAGGAGCTGGGTGAGGCCCCTGTCCCGATCCCGGTGGTCAAAAGCCTGGGCATCAAAATAGATGACAAGCTTACCCTGGCCAACCAAGTTTCCACGGTCTTTGGCACCTGTGTGGGACTTCTCCGACTGCTAAGGAGACTGTCCCCCATTCTCTCATTTTCTACTATGAGAACTATTGTTTCTGCCATTATCTTGGCCCGGCTCGATTATGCCAACTCCCTGTACATTGGTCTCCCTGACTTCTTGGTTAAAAGACTGCAGATAGCAATGAATGATGCCGCTAGGCTCATTTTCAAATTACCGAGACACACTCGAGCCTCGACTCTTCTCCAACGCCTTCACTGGCTCCCGGTGAAACAAAGGGCTAAATTCAAGGGCCTGTGCATCGCCCATAAAGCCATTTATGGCCAAGCTCCCTCATACATCAAACAGCGCCTCACAAAATACGTACCAGGACGTGTACTCAGGTCCTCCACAGGGAGTCTGCTTCACTGTCCCAGCTTCAACTATGTCTCCAAAGGAGGGAGCGCCTTCTCCTCCGTTATTCCCACTCTCTGGAACAAGCTTCCCAGCCAACTTCGAGCTGAAGACCGCCTTCTCCCTTTTAGGAAACAACTGAAAACCATCCTGTTTGTTGAAGCCTGGGCTTAACATAGCGATCAAGTGCACTGCTTGGATTCTACGCTACTCTTCTTCTATAGCGCTTAGAGACCTTTTCGGTATTAAGCGCTCAACAAATCCAATTTAACATAACATAACATAACATCCTGTTCCAAATTATTTTATTATAATTTCACTTGCATTTAAGATTAATTTTTTACATTTTCACACTTTCCTCTTGTTTATTAAGTTGTTCGTGTGCAGTAGTGGTTAATGAGTTCGTGGTTCTGGTAAAGGTCGTGGTTCAGGATTCCTTGTTTGATACACTCGTTGTTAAGGATTCATTGTTCAGACTGTTTCCCCCCACAGCCAGTATCAGTACAAATCATGACATGGCACAAGGAAATGTTAAAGAAATTATGTCTAGCAACTCAATCTCACGCAAAAACTCTCTAATTCCTACTATGACTTCAGGCTCACCAATCAAACCTGGGAAACAGCCATCGAACACATGCGACATTTTACTAAATACAATACAACGGACCGTTGACGTACTAGAATACCAGTCAGACAAAATGGATCTGCAGTTGTCACTATTAGATACTCTGGCCCTCTTGGTGGGGGGAGTAGACAAAAAACTGGGCCAACTAAACCTTTTAATCAGCAGAGCCAAGCCGGAAGCAAAATTGATCTGCAGTTGTGGACCCATTATCGACAAATTATCATCACCCCCCTCAATTGTCTCCACTCTCATTGACGGCCTGCCACAGCGCCCAATCACAGAGAACTCAAAGGCAATCTCAAATGAAGCAGTGCCCAATGAACCACCGAACAGGGAGCCTTTTGTTGAAAATTCCTGACACTAGCATCTCGATCTGTCATGAAGACAGCCCGCCTTCTAGGACCCCTCCATTACCTAAGGAGCGAACACCGAAGCAGAACGCCAAGCGATGCCGCCAGCTCAGGAGAAAAGGTTGAAATAAAATACCATCTCCTAGCCTCACAAAAGTGTATCCGTTATTCATAACAAAAAGACCACAGCAGCAAACGCAAGAACAAACAAAAACAGCTCACGTCTCCGAAGCTGATTGAATGCCATATCAGCCAAGGGAAACCCACTCTGTGGGAAGCAAGGATAACACAAATAGGACAAAAGTGGAACCACCACCATCGGGGGCAGTATGGTCTTCACTCAGTGGTCAAACTGACTCTAAAGGAAAAAGAATAACTAAAGCCAAACGGAAACAGGACGACAGAATCAATAGCAGAACATCACAACCAATGGGGGCAATGGAGCCCACTACGAACCACTGTCCAAGCCAGGAGTTGAACTCAAACGCTACATTACATTTACCACCTCTACTGGGCGCCGACCCTAATATGCTAACCCTGCAAATCGAGCAGCCAGCTCACACGATCAGCCAGGGCCCAGGTAAGGCATCAGGAGAAATAAACCAAACAAACGATAATGCAATTAGAGCATGTAATGAAGCACAGAGAGCCCCCAATGAGGCGAGGATTGTTACAATTGGGCACTTGGGTCTCTCTTTAAATTCAGATCGAGGCCTAAAAGGCTCAAGAGCCCTTAATTCCTGATATCTCCATTGCATCGACTCCGCAACCTACAAACTGCTTTGTGGAAAAACACTTGGGGCCAAACTCAGTAAAATATTCTCTAACTGACCAAGCAATGAGCTCTGCCATCACTATTTACACCCCAGAATACGAATCAAAAGGTCCCTTCGATATCCTGAACAGAGGGAATATTCTCCAACTCCTAGGCATAAAACCACCATTGAAAGGCATACACTGTGCTGATCTTTCCTCAATAGAATTTGCTAAGTTGGACAAAACACAAGGAATGGAATCCACCAGAGCCACCTGGAGGACCACAAGGATGGCAAATAAAGTCCTGGAAGAACAGGAAACCTTTAAAGCCTGGGAGAGCCAATCCACAATGTTTTACAATACTGGATACCCATTCCCTTTCCTTAACATAACAAGAGAAGAATTTACCCGCAAAAGCCATAAAACTTCGTCCATACTAAGGGGAGCCCGAGGACGGTCGTCTCAAGAAGAACATACATCGAACATACAAATGAGCACAGAAGATAATAATGTAGCTACCCCTGTTCAACTTCGGATCACTAGAACCATTACCACATCCGGTCACTTACACTGACACAGAAATCTAATGAGGGATGGTGGAAATTCAAGTATATTACCTCTGAGGATATGCTCATGGAACATCAACGAGCAAAACAACAAGGCGGCAGACGCTGAATTCCTTGGTTATATAAAAACATTCGACATCATCCTATTGCAGGAAACATGGCAGGAGGAGCCCCTGCAAATAGAGGGATACACCTGTTTCCTCACTCCTGCCTTAAGGAAAAGCAACTATGGCCGTCTATCAGGCGGCCTGGCTACTTGCATCAAAATAACAAAAAATCATAGTGTGCAGGAATTATCTCCTCTACTCCCAGCTGTAAACACCACAAAGGTTCAATTAGACCTCTGCGGGAAAAAGGAGGAGGTACTGCTAATTAATATATACATCAATCCGAAAAAGAAAAAACAGGACTCAAAGACACTGATTGAACATCTTTACCAACTGATGAGTACACACACTACTCCAAATCTCATTCTGTCAGGTGACTTCAATCAACACTTACTAGGTACCACCCCAAATGAAGACATCCAAGCACAATCTTTTCATTGGAACATTCCAACTCAACTGTATATCCCCCAAGGGAAAATAACTAAGGGCGTCCCGGAGCTATAAATTGATCTGGAGAACATTGGCCTAAGGGTGTTAAATGGCAGATTTGTAGACGATTCCCCACCGGCCGCCTCATTTCACTCTGGCCATGTGACCTCCACAATTGACTACACCCTAGTGTCTCTCTCACTTTTCCAAAATATAAAAGGCTACTGCCTAGGAGACAAAGGGGGCAGTGACCATCGGCCTCAGGAAATTTCAATTCATGCACTACCGGATAAATCAATCCCAAATCCAGTTGGAATGCAGACATGCCATACAATAAACCTCAAAAGAATCAAGTAATCTATAGCAAAGTCCAGGGAAGTGCTCATGGTAGCAAAACCGCTATTAAATTAGCTTAATCAAACTACGGGGAACCACATATACATCTGGGAAACCTTTACGGCCACGTTTTCAAATTCCTAATCATTTGTAGTTCGGCACTCCCTGCCCAACGATCCAACAGTAGCAGGGAAGGCCATGAGCGCGCAATGGGCGACCCTGAAAAGTCTAAAAAAAGCCATAAACAAATCATTAAGGACATTGAGGCTTCGCCGGGGGACAAGGTTCTACACCAACAGCTCCGCAAGGAAAAGGCCGAACTTAGGAAATTTAAATGGGATATAAGAAAATCACAAGAAAACGAACTTCCAAAGGAAATAACAGTGCGCGTTTTTGGGCAAAAATAAACAAATTCATGCAACCCGCACATGGTGGTCTAACATCACACATAACAGAAAACAACTGGACATCCTTTTTAGAACATCACTTCAATCAACAGGTTCTTGGATTGAAACACCAGCATGGATAAACAGCCTGTATCTCGATTTCATACTACGACGACTGACGAGGCCGAGGAAATTGAGATCGACGCCGACATGATCAGGGAACAAATACGTAAAGGAAGGAAGGATGGTGCACCCGGGCCCAATGGGATCCTGACAGCTCTTTTTAAGCAAGACCCAGAATACTGGTCAGAATCCCTAGTTCCTATCTTCAGCTCAGCTAGGCAAACTGGGTATCTGCCCGCATCATGGAAGGGCTCTATTATATCACCAGTCTATAAAGTGGGGGACAAAACCCTACCAAGAAACTACCGCTTAATTGCACTACTGGATGTAGAGGCAAAATTCTTTGCGGGGAACCTACTTATTGAATTACAGGAATGGGCAACAGAGCAAAACATAATCCCCCCCCCCAGCCAAACAGGGTTCTGTAGAGATACTGGAACAACCAACCTTTTAGCCATGTCATTACTTATCGACAAAGCAATTTTAACCAAACAAACTCTCCACTTTTGCTTCGTGGATTTTAAGGCGGCGTTTGACAATGTTAACCGAGCTAACCTCTGGAAGAAGCTGGCCCACTGGGGGATTCCTCCATCCCTCCTGAACCTTCTAATAGGATTACATTCCAACACGTGGATACAGGTCCAGCTCGGCAATGGCTCCCACCTGTCGAGGCGCATACAAACAACTAAAGGCCTTAAGCAGGGGGTGCGTCCTCGCACCCTTTCTCTTTAACCTTTACACAGCAGCCTTGACAACAGCCCTTACTGCTTGCAATGCACAAGCCCCCCGAATAGGAGGAAAACCCATTTCCAGCATGTCTTATGCGGACAATGCCGTTCTAACTAGCCACACTCAAGGTCTACAACGGCTACTCAACACATTGCATAGGTGTTGGACTTGGCCCTTCTGGCAGGTTCACCCCGAAACTTTTTGCGTTCTCCTAGCCATTTTTTAGTAACCTGGTGTTGGTAATTTTAGGCCTCTGAGCACTTTAGCACTGGGGTCCTGTGTAAAGTGCGTGCGCTCTGTGTATGTTTTAGTGAGACTGACCTGCCCTCCCATTGGAATGCAGGGGGGATCTGAGTGACCGTGTTAAGTCCTGATGTGAGAGGAGTGCAAGGTCGAGTTTGGTATGTGCAAACTCGTGAGATTGAATGCTGCGCGATGATGTGTGCGGCGTTACGGTGTCTCGTGTAGAAGTGCCACTTCTAGAAGCTGGCATGTCTGTGTAATAAACGTGCAGTGACTGTCTGGCTTGTGATTGGCTGGTGTTTCTGGCTCCAGGAGTCCGGATGGGTCTGCCCCGGTGGTGAGTGGAGAGATCTGCATGCTGATGGCAGGGAGGAGTACGCCTGGGACCTGAATAGGGTTGGGCTTTTCCCCACACAATGCTGGCTCCGCCCCCTGTGGTGCGTCTGATGTCCCTGGCCTGTCCTGTGAATAGGGAGAGGGGCTGAGCAAAACAAAGTGCTCAGGAACCAGTTGCATCTGGTTCGCCCCTTCCCTGCACCTTTGGAGACAAAGGATTCTGTGTATAAAAGAGGGGCCGTGACCCCATGAAAATGTTCTTGTTCTGGATTTGAATCTACCAGGGGCGTGCTGCTGCTGGGGCTCAGGGGAAGGCTTGTCTCCCTGGGCCCTGCCCTGCCCCTGGATGCCTGGAGGACTGTTTGGGACCCTTTTGCTTGCTTAGGTCCCTTGGTTTTGGCTGCAGGTCTTTGTAATGCCTCCAGCGCCTCGTGTGCGCTTCCTGTCCATTTTCCCCCAAGAAGAGCGTGTGGGCTGCACCACGTTGTTGCTGCATCCCGCTTGGAGAGGGAATCCCGGTGTGAGGGATTCCCTCGTGATGCCTCTGAAAGCGGGTGCCCACTCCGCATTCATATTATGCCTAGCGGGAGCCTACCCCGCTTATTTTTTTATTAACCGATACTGGTGCCCACCCCGCTTATTTGAGCCTTTCACGGATGCCCACCCCGCTGCATATTTTTAATCTCGAGGGAGCCTAACCCTCGTTTTCCGCCGAGATAAGGAATCAACACCACGGCCCGTAGGGCCGAACCGAAAGTCAGGCGCCCTTTGCCTGGGACATGGGCGGGGCCTGAAATCCGACCGGAAGAAGGAGGGAGTGCGGCCCGGAGCCTCGGAGGCTCCATGACTAAGCCCCGGGTCCCAGGAGGGGGCCCGGGTGAAGTAAGAAGTGGCGGCAGAGGCCGCCGATGCCGGGGCAGGGCTCCCGTGTGGGGTAAAGAGCTCGCAGATGCCGGACGGGGCTCCCGTAGGGTAGAGGGAGCCCCGTGTGCAGAGTGACGCCCGGAGAAGTTCCTCACGCAGCCAGAGAGAGGCTGCACCAGTGCGGAACAGGGCGAAGCAGGAGATCGCCGCCGTCTGGAGAGCCCGGTAAGTTTGGGCCTCTCCGTTGTGTGGTGCCGGGAAGGCACAGAGTCAGAGCGGCCCCGTCTGATTGCGGGCCGCTCCAATGCTGGGCAGGTGTGCTTTCGAGCCCATGGGGCTCCAACGAGGCGGCCATGTTTATTTTGAGAGCTCGTGTGCTCCAACGAGGCGGGCATGTTTATTTTGAGAGCTCGTGTGCTCCACCGAAGGGGGCATAGTTGTTTGCAGAGCCCCGTGAGCCTCTAAAGCTGTGCATAATTGTTTTCAGAACCCCGTGTGGCTCCACAGTGCTGGGGGACATGTTATTTCTAGAGCCTATGTGGCTCCAACGTGGGCCATATTTGTTTAAAGGCAACAGAGGGGGCAAGTTCTTTTTGTTGGTGCATTTGTCTGAGAGCCCGTGTGCTCCAGTGTATGGTGGGGCCTGATGGCAGCCCCAGATGTGCTCCCCCGAGGCACATTGTCGGTGCCTGGAGCAGTGTAGGGGCCATATTGTTTTTAGAGCCCCAGTGGGACTTGAGATGCAGGTTTAGTGCCAGTGCTTGTTTTTGCTGGCCATCTTTCCCAGCTGCCCAGCAAGTAGTGGGCAGCTGCAACGTTTAGGTCTGCGCAAGAGTGCACACCCTTGACTTGCGCTGCTTAGGCAGCACGCCCTGACATTCTGGACACAGGGCATTTGAGCTCCCCTTATTGAGAAGGCCAGTTGGCCAGGGGCACTGTGAGTTGTGCAGGGCGCCAGGCCCTAATGTGATTTATGATTAGGATGTCAGTGTCTAATGCGGTTAGACTTATAATGTGATTTAGGTGTTATTGTGACTTATATACTAATGCGTTGGGTGTTAGGAAATGTACTGTGTGTAGTATGTTTTGCGCACCCTGTGTTTTATACCTCTAGATATGATTTCTGCATAGGAGGTTGTTTTACCTGTTTAGGTTTATGTTAGGGAGAGTATACTTCCCTGTGTGATGTACGCCCCTAGTGTAATTATACTTAGGAGGTAGGGTCTAAGGCGTTAGACTTATGAGAAATTGCATAATGTGTTTATGCCCCTGTGATGTATACAGGATAGGTTTTATACCTGATTCTATTATGATAATGCTGAGGTCATTATTGCGCCAGTAGTTATTGGTTGTGCTCTACAGTGATAATTTGTGTTACAGTTGGTATATGTTCTACATTTACAATTGGTGATTTGTGCTAATTCTGACAGTGGTCCATGTGGCCCTGTCAGGTGTAAATAATCCCTTGTAAATATTGCCCAGTGCCAGTTGGCACAGTGTATATTGTGCGATTACTATTCTAATGTGTTATGATAATACAAAGGCTATTTTTGATATAACCTTGTGTGGAGTTCCTTTTGTAGTGTGCCTGGGATGTTGTTGGTGTGTGCGTGCGCAAATGCTTAACACATCGCCTCCGGGATAAGCCTGACTGCTCGTGCGAAGCTGCCAAGGGGGTGAGCAGGGATTATCTTTGGCGTGTAACTTCCTTGCCCTGACTAGAGTGGTGGTTTCTGCCTGGCTTTGGTGCAAGCCTTAGCCACCCAGATGTCCCATTTCTAACAATAGGTATGCCGATGAGAATTATCTGAAAGTTAACATCGACAAAACTAAAACCTTGACAATAAACGTAAAAAGACGGTCCCACTCTTGGTTACTAGGAAAAACTGCAATTACCAACTGCGATGTGTACAAGTACCTAGGTGTTATGATCGACAAGGGGGGGCCAATTCACGAATCAGCTCAATGCCATCAAGAGGAAAGGAATGGCGAACGCGACTACGCTAAGACAACTTAAAACAAAACTGACAAGACCAACATTCTCCCCACTTCTCTGTGTTGCGCAAGCAAAAATGCCATCATCAGTTACATATGGCAGCGAGGTTTTGAGAGGCAGGGATGCTTTACTGCTGGATACCACCATGGCAAATACATACAGAGTAATGTTAAACCTACCACCTTATACGTCGCCAGCACAGATTCGGCTCGCGCTTGGTTTAACGAAGCAACTCCCCGCAAGGCGGGGCTCGTACATCAAGTGCTGGCATAAAATTAAGAACTCCGCCACAAATACACTGAACCACCAGCTCTGGCAGGAACTGTGCAGCACATCTACCTCGCCGGCTAAAGCCTACTTGGAGGAATCGCTCGCCATAACGGGACTAGCCGACCTTTGGGAAATTCCAACAACGCATTTGCACTTTAAACTCGTCACAAATAAGGTCATCAAGAAACTTTCTTTCATAGAAGATAAAGCCGCTTTTGCACACAGGAGCCATGCATGGATGACTCTGTCCAGTTACAAAAAAGTTGGGGGGACTAATTCAGTTGAGGAACAACAGGGCCTGGAATTCAAAATACAACAAGCACAACCAAGAGTACCCCTGAGACCATAAATAGAAAAGCATTCACTTAGAGTCTAGACACAGTACGTTGCCTACACTAAAGTTCCACTACAGAACATCATTGCATCATGACAAACTTTTTTACAACTGTGAATCCAGGTATATATAAACTTATTACCATCACCACTAAGATTTTATCCAAAAGGTTATTTTTAATAGGTGAGGTGTGGCTCACTGGTTAGAGGCGGCAGATCCGCAAGCAGAGAATCGGCCAGGGACCAGGGTTCAATTCCCGACGCGGCAGGGTCGTGGACCAGGGTCAAAACGGACTCGATAATTCTCGCCTCGGTACCTACTC
The DNA here is from genome assembly GCF_964204655.1 of Triturus cristatus. Classification (NCBI taxonomy): domain Eukaryota; kingdom Metazoa; phylum Chordata; class Amphibia; order Caudata; family Salamandridae; genus Triturus; species Triturus cristatus. The sequence continues at coordinate 23,463,648 of NC_140579.1, read as the reverse complement.
TAACCAGGAACACACTCGGCAACTCTGGGCATTAGCTTGCCTCATCTCCACAACGGCCCCCCACATTCGCCGGGGATGCCTGGTTTCACCTTGGAGATACCCAGGAGGGACCATCTCACAGGGATAGCCAGGACGGGTTCCCCAGCGGTCTACAGCGCCACGACGCCTCAGGGCAGCAGTGCGCTTTACAAGACACATACATACATTTACAATTCAATTATTCATAACCATTGCCACTTTTTTATTTCTTTTTAAGAAAATATCATTTTCGTTATTACAAAAATTAAAACACCACAAAAACATTATTAAATCATAATTGATACATAAATAGTAAGATATACACAAATTCTTAACATCTTTTTTGGTCCTAAAGTTGGAGAAACCAGATATTTATCATACATCGGGAAAATCATACATCATTGTTTCCTCAATTGATTTTTAACTTTAACAGTCCAAAAAGTGAGAGGTAAGAGATAGCATTGGAATAAATTGTGAACAGTTATACCGCAATTAATTCATTATATTTTGACATTTCATAGAGTCTCCAAAACTTATATCCTGTTGCTGCTCTTGACCTCGTGCGTGAAGAAGGGAGAAGGTTGTGAAAAGTTGAGAAAGTGTGATTAAACCAAAAAGTACGCGTTTCGACCTTCAAGTGTGAGGACCACAATAATTTTCTAGGAAGGTCTTCCTCAGGGCTGTACTACTTTGTGTAGGACACTAAAGAAAAAAATCAAATAACGATCAGTATGGTACCTACTCGTATTGTCCATCATACTGACTATAAAAGAGAAAAGTGCAATTTGCTAACTAAAATGCGAAAGGCAGAAGGGCAAATCGTAGAGCTTCCATAACTGAAAAGATGGAATTGCAGGTCGCTGTTTGAAGAAACCACTTTGTTCTAAATGAAGGCAGCAGCCGCTGCCTATGCTTCTAAATTTCCGTAAATTAGAAAAAATATACCACCACTGACCTCTTTCTCCATAGATACCTTTACTACCACCCTCCAACAGTGCCCTTCATCTCTCCATAGCCCCTCCCCCTCATGCCTTCCTCCTCGGATGTCCTCACTGCCACCCTCCAACAGTGCCCCACATCTCTACGTAGCCTCTCCCCCTCATGACCTCCTCCTCAGACTCCCTCTCTATCACCCTCCACCAGTGCCCCTCATCTCTCTGTAGCCCCCCTACACCCCATGACCACCTCCTCAGATTCCGTCACTGCCAGCCTACCACCATTGTCCCTCACCGCTCCATAGTCCCTCCACCCATTACCCCCTCCTCGAATTCCCTCACTACCACCCTCCAACAGTGCACCTCATCTTTCTGTAGCCTCTCCCCCTCATGACCTCCTCCTCAGACTCCCTCACTACCGCCCTCCACCAGTGCCCCTCATCTCTCTGTAGCCCCCTACACCCCATGACCACCTCCTTGGATTCAGTCATTGCCACCCTCGACCAGTGCTCCTTATCGCTTCATAGCCCCTCCCCCTATGACCCCCTCTTCGGATGCCCTCACTACCACCTCCACCAGTGCCCCTCATCTCACCGTAGCCTCTCCCCCTCATGACCTTCTCCTCAGACTCCCTTACTACCACCCTAAACTAGTGCCCCTCATCTCTCTGTATTCCCCTACACCCCATGACCCCCTCCTCAGGTGCTCTCACTGCCACGCTCCACCAGTGACCCTCATCTCTCCGTAGCCTCTCCCCTTCATGACCTCTTCCTCAGACTCCCTCACTACCACCCTCCTCCGATGCCCCTCATCTCTCTGTAGCCCCCCTACACCCCATGACCACCTCCTTTGATTCAGTCATTGCCACCCTCGAGCAGTGCTCCTTATCGCTCCATAGCCCCTCCCCCTATAGCCCCCTCCTCGGATGCCCTGACTGCCACGCTCCACCAGTGCCCCTCATCTCTCCATAGCCCCTCCAACTCATGACCTCCTCCTCAGACTCCCTCTCTATCACCCTCCACCAGTGCCCCTCATACCTCCGTAGCCCCTCTCTCATATGCACTTCATTGGTTGCATAGTGCTACTCATAGTGTAGGGTGTCACAGTACTTTACATCGTGCCCACATTATGCAGAGACAATCAATCATACAAGTATGTAAATCAGCCTATAGGGAATGTCGCATAAACCAATGAGGATTACCAGGAGTGGGAATCACATGTCATCCATACTGGTGGGCACTATGTTTTAAGAGAGTTTGGGCTGGAGAAGCACAAACACAGGATTTAAAGCATACGCCAGTGGTGTGGGGACGAGGGGGGGGCTTTACTGAGTAAAATGTATGTCTGCCCTAACAAACTCTTTATAGCAACATTAGAATAATGAAAGACTGGAGAAATATTAACTACACAACAAGAGAAGTTGCAATTCTACCTTTCAGGTTTGTATGCGGCTCTTTGATGACAGCTCATAGGTCACTGTCCTGTTAGGATTGTAACTTCTGAACTGCAAGTAACAAAAGGACCTCTGTAACCAAGGCAGTAACCCACTGAGCTGCCCCATAAACTACAGTTTATCTGCATTTCAAAACTACCAACAGACAAAGAATGGCTCTCCAGCAGGATCATTGATCACCAGAGTTATCTGGACATTTTTACTGTTGTCTGGCATTGGTGTCAAAGAAAGGATTTGTCCCCTTCGCCACGCCCCTATTCTACCTGCACGAGTGGGCAGGGGCACAGTCCACCTTTCTAAAAGGAGATGCGTGATTGGGGGGGGGGGGGGGGGGGGCTGTGAAAAAAAACCCAGGCCCAATCACGCAACTCCTAGAAGAAGAAAAATAACGTTCAGAGGAACGTTTTAAATTTTAGTGGCCATTTTCTGTTGGCCTTTTTAAAATAGCTGCCAGTGGCAGCTAGTGACATTTGAAAGTGGTAAGGCGTAAAGTTATGGATGACTTAAGTAGCAAGCGAGCACGGCATTTTCTTTTACTCTACTTTAGCCTTATTATTTTGAAGACTGTGTAGCCCCATCAAAAGGGTCCCATCACACCCATTTCAAAAGAATCGCAATTAGAACAGGAGTATGTGACCACCTTGTGCTCTCTGCCGAGAGGCCAAAGATGGATGGCTATGTATTCTGAACACGTTTTTGACTGACTGCAGGCACTATGAGAAAAGTGCAGTGGCCTCAGTCTCCGCTCCAGAGCTCTCAATTGTGGCATAAACACATAGCGCTGCTGGTGCGCCTCGATCCAAAGGACAGGTGCCTGGAATCTTGAGGGATCTGATTTATAAGGCGCTATCTGCCACATTTCACGTTTAATGCTGCCATATTATTGGAGGGCTTTGCCTGAGCACCAGTTACATTACACAAGGAGAACACATTCAGTTTTGGTTTCCACACGCAGATCACAGACTATTCCACTTTTCACCGAGTGATTGGCTGTAATTAAATAAAGCAAGTCTGTTTATTAAACGTCTTTAAGAGAAGAGCATTTGCTACAGCAGAGCGGGCACGAACCACGGCTCTTAATTAAAAGAAAATCCTCAAGAAGATCTTAAGCATCTTCTGAAAATACGCCCCTTCCCACCTTGAGGAAAATGTCCTCACCTGGGGGCATATTTACAAGGGCCATATCTCCGCTTTTTGGGCTTTTAAAGCCAAAAAAGCGGAGATAAAAATATTGCCCTATTTACAAGAGGGTGATAACATGCATTAGCGCATGTTAGCACCCTTTTTCCCTGACGCCTCCCTTTGCATCTCTAATGAGGTGCAAAGTGGGCGTCACTGGGCAGTACAACCTTGTAAATATCGCTGATGTACACATCGTGATATTTACAAGGCTGCCCACGCATTTTAGCAGACGTTAGTTTTTGGAGAAATGCAGACTTAGCTATGCTTACCATTGGGGGTGGATTATGCTGACACAACGCTGTGGGTCGTATCAGCAGGGTTATCGCCGTTTTCCATGGAACATCGCTGGAAAACCAGCGATGTTCCATGGAAAGCATCGCTATCGCTGGGAAATTATCGCCATTGCGCTATGCATTGTTAATACAACGCTAGCATGGCGATAATTTTCTGCGATAGCCAGCGATAAACATTTTTCGAGTTAAGAGCGGCCAGCGATAAATATCGCTGCTGCTTGTTAATATGCCCCCAGATGTGGGTAAAACACCGCCTCCAACATTTGAACCAGCAGAGGATCTCTGCTACAGAGGCGCAACTAGGGCCAGATTTGGGGGGGGTGGGGGGGGGGGGGGGGTGAGTCTTCCAGCAATATGCAGGGTGGAGCTGCAGGGGCTCTAAGAAGGGGTGAAAAACAACAAAGCCGCCTTAACACGTAAATGATCTTTTAAAGACCTGTTAAGTGCTTGGGTGCGGCTGTGTGTGCCCGGGAAGCTGTCTCAGCTGCGAGGGCCACGGTTCATGTTTGGGTGGGCCATGCTCATGCTTGGGTGGGCCAGGCTCATGCTTGGGTGGGACAGGCTCATGCTTGGGTGGGCCATGCTCATGCTTGGGTGGGCCAGGCTCATGCTTGGGTGAGCCTGGCCCACCCGGCCCACCCGTTAGAACCGGGCCTGGCTGCCTGTACGGCACCCTCAGACGCACGGCCTGCTTTCCTGGGCCTCCCCCGCCCCCGTGTGTACACTGTACACAGCCCGGGCGCTGCCTCCGATGCAGGGCCTGCTCCTGGGCATGCACTGCCCCTGTGTGTACACTACACACTGTATCACTGTGCACGGAGGCCCTGGTCGCACCTGCGGGACACACCACCTGTTTGGTGTGAAAACACTGGGACGTGGAGGGAAGTGTGCCTAGTAACACAGGTATTTAGATAGCGCCAAACCCCTGGGGTGTCCTGGCACATGTAAAAAACAGTCAGGACATTTCACAAGCACCCTCTGGGGAGAGGGTGGCACTGCCTTCACCACCCTTTGCAGCACAGCTTTAACGTACCTTCAGGGGCTGCGGGCTGCGTACGCACTGGTTGAGCTTTGGCAAGGAAGCGGGTCCCGCTCAGTGCCTCAGCCCGTCTGCTGTCCCAGTGGTCTGGGTGGGAAATTCTTAGCCATCCGGTCCCTGTGGCTCTACCTCGATTTATTCAATATTTCCACACTGAGCGTAAAACCTGACGATTGCACACGCCTGCAGTAGGTGCATTATTCTAATGAAAACGAAACCAGTGTGACCAGTAGGAAGAACATTGAACTCAGCAGCCGGTACAGCTCACTAAGCATGCATGCAGGTTCAAGCCACGCATCCATGCGGTGCTTAAACCCAATGAGCTATCTCACTGAACCTGCAGGACCGCAAGAGCAGATCCTGCAGCAGGCGCGTAGACCACCTAAGCTATGTCTGCGGGGCTGGGGTCAATGCACAGATTTCTGCCGCAGGTGCGTTGACTCCCCCTGCATCACTATCGCTGTAGCAGGTACGTAACTATGGGAAGAAGTCTACTACTACGCCCTAACTATGGGCAGAAGTCTACTACTACACCCTAACTATGGGCAGAAGTCTACTACAACACAATATCTATGGATGGAAGTCTACTACTATACCATAACTATGGGCAGAAGTCTACTACTACACCCTAACTATGGGCAGAAGTCTACTACTACGCCCTAACTATGGGCAGAAGTCTACTACTACACCCTAACTATGGGCAGAAGTCTACTACTACACCCTAACTATGGGCAGAAGTCTACTACAACAATATATATGGATGGAAGTCTACTACTATACCATAACTATGGTCAGAAGTCTACTACTACACCCTAACTATGGGCAGAAGTCTACTACTACACCATAACTATGGATGGAAGTCTACAACTATACCATAACTATGGGCAGAAGTCTACTACTACACCCTAACTATGGGCAGAAGTCTACTACAACACAATATCTATGGATGGAAGTCTACTACTATACCATAACTATGGGCAGAAGTCTACTACTACACCCTAACTATGGGCAGAAGTCTACTACTACACCATAACTATGGATGGAAGTCTACTACTATACCATAACTATGGGCAGAAGTCTACTACTACACCCTAACTATGGGCAGAAGTCTACTACTACACCATAAATATGGATGGAAGTCTACTACTATACCATAACTATGGGCAGAAGTCTACTACTACACCCTAACTATGGGCAGAAGTCCACTACTACACCATAACTATGGATGGAAGTCTACTACTATACCATAACTATGAGCAGAAGTCTACTACTACACCATAACTATGGATGGAAGTCTACTACTACACCCTAACTATCGGCAGAAGTCTACTACAACACAATGTCTATGGATGTACGTCTACTACTATACCATAACTATGGGCAAAAGTCTACTACTACACCATAACTATGGATGGAAGTCTACTACTATACCATAACTATGGGAGGAAGTCTACTACAACACAATATCTATGGATGGAAGTCTACTACTATACCATAACTATGGGAGGAAGTCTACTACAACACAATATCTATGGATGGAAGTCTACTACTATACCATAACTATGGGCAGAAGTCTACTACTACACCATAACTATGGATGGAAGTCTACTACTATACCATAACTATGGGAGGAAGTCTACTACAACACAATGTCTATGGATGTACGTCTACTACTATACCATAATTATGGGCAGAAGTCTACTACTACACCATAACTATGGATGGAAGTCTACTACTATACCATAACTATGAGAGGAAGTCTACTACAACACAATGTCTATGGATGTACGTCTACTACTATACCATAACTATGGACAGAAGTCTACTACTGCACCATAACTATGGATGGAAGTCTACTACTATACCATAACTATGGGAGGAAGTCTACTACAACACAATATCTATGGATGGAAGTCTACTACTATACCATAACTATGGGCAGAAGTCTACTACTACACCATAACTATGGGCAGAAGTCTACTACTACGCCCTAACTAAGGGCAGAAGTCTACTACTACACCATAGCTATGGATGGAAGTCTACTACTATACTATAACTCTGGACAGAATATTGTAATTGTGGACAGAAGACTACTCCTGTACTGTAACTATGGCCAGAAATCTACTACATCACAGTTTAAGTATGGACAGAACCCTACTACAATACAAAACATATAGATGGAAGTCTACTGCTATTCTGCACCTATTCACAGAAGCTTACTGCCATACTGTACCTACAGACGGAAGTCCACTACTATACGGTATTATGGCTGGAAGTCTACTACTATACTGTGACTAAGAACAGAAGTCTACTGCATTACTGTAAGTATGGACAGAGGTCTACTATGTACAATATATATGGACAGACATCTACTGCCACACTGTACCTATAAATGGAAGTCTACTACTATAGCATAACTATAGATGGAAGTCTACTGCCATAACATATTTGTAACTAGAAGACTACTCCTGACGGAAGTGTATTACCATACTGTACCTATGGATAAAAGTCTACTACCGGACTGGGACTATGGACAGAAGTTGACTGTTTCATTGTAACTATGGATGGAAGCCCACTACCACACCATAACTGTGGGTAGAAGTCTACTACTGTACCGTAATTGTGAACGGAAGTCTACTGCCATACCGTAAACGTGGACAGAAGACTACTCTCACACTGTAACTCTGGACAGAAGTCTACTGCCGCACTGTAACTATGGACAAAGGTCTCCTGTTTCACTGTAACTATGGACGGAAGTCTACTGCCGCACTGTAACTATGGACAAAGGTCTCCTGTTTCACTGTAACTATGGACGGAAGTCTACTGCCGCACTGTAACTATAGACAAAGGCCTCTTGTTTCACTGTAACTATGGACGGAAGTCTACTGCCGCATTGTAACTATGGACAAAGGTCTCTTGTTTCACTGTAACTATGGACGGAAGTCTACTGCCGCATTGTAACTATGGACAAAGGTCTCTTGTTTCACTGTAACTATGGACGGAAGTCTACTGCCGCACTGTAACTATGGACAAAGGTCTACTATCATACTGTAACCAGGGACGGAAGTCTACTGCCGCACTGTAACTATGGACAAAAGTCTACTATCATACTGTAACCAGGGACCGAAGTCTACTGCCGCACTGTAGCTATGGACAAGGGTCTACTATTATACTGTAACCAGGGACGGAAGTCTACTGCCGCACTGTAACTATGGACAAAGGTCTACTATCATACTGTAACCAGGGACGGAAGTCTACTGCCGAACTGTAACTATGGACAAAGGTCTACTATCATACTGTAACCAGGGACGGAAGTCTACTGCCGAACTGTAACTATGGACAAAGGTCAACTATCATACTGTAACCAGGGACGGAAGTCTACTGCCGCACTGTAACTATGGACAAAGGTCTACTATCATACTGTAACCAGGGACGGAAGTCTACTGCCGAACTGTAACTATGGACAAAGGTCTACTATCATACTGTAACCAGGGACCGAAGTCTACTGCCGCACTGTAGCTATGGACAAGGGTCTACTATTATACTGTAACCAGGGACGGAAGTCTACTGCCGCACTGTAACTATGGACAAAGGTCTACTATCATACTGTAACCAGGGACGGAAGTCTACTGCCGCACTGTAACTATGGACAAAGGTCAACTATCATACTGTAACCAGGGACGGAAGTCTACTGCCGCACTGTAACTATGGACAAAGGTCAACTATCATACTGTAATCATGGACGGAAGTCTACTGCTTCACTTTATCGATGAATGGCAGAAACTGTTACACTATAAGTAGGGAGGAAAGTCTATTACTATACCATAACTATGTACAGAAGTGTCCACTACTGCACTCTGTGGATGGAAGGATGCCTCTGTACTGTAATTCTCAACGGTAGTCTACCACACTGTGACTATGGACAGAAGTCGACTGCTTCATTGTAAGTATGGATGGAAGTCTACTACCATACAGTAACTGCGGACGTAAATATATATTGCACTGTAACTGTGGCAGAAGTCTACTACCATACCGTAACTACGGATGTAAATATATATTGCACTGTAACTATGGCAGAAGTCTACTACCATACCGTACCGGTGGATGGAAATCTACTGCTGCACTGTGACTATGGACAGAAGTCGACTGCTTCATTATAACTACGGATGGAAGTCTACTACCATACCGTAACTATGGATGTAAATATATACTGCACCCTATCTATGACAGAAATCTACTACCATACTGTACCGATGAATGGACGCTACTACTATACTTTAACTACGGACGTAAATATATAATGCACCGTAACTATGACATAAGACTGCGATACAGCATCTGCACTAGAAGATAATTGATAGCAGCCTCGTAGGGATCTATTTCTTGCATTATGACTTCATCCAGTAGAGTTTACTCAAAGAGTGAATTCTTTACAGAGGCAGTGTGAGTAATATAGATATATAGTGTGCGCTGTGTAATACACCTGTGCAAGGGTACGGGGAACATACGGACTCGATGGTTGAAAGGATGGAGTCACTGAACTAAAGACGCTTGAAGGATTTGCTAACATTGCACAAGATGCACAGCCCCAAGATGGTGCAGAGGGCGCTCCCAGGAGTGTGGACGTCACCAGCTCACTGACTCACCTGCCGCCCACGGAGGATGTTACACCTCGGATTATTCAATGTAAACCGCAGCCAGCTGGGAGCATTTACAAGAGGCCACTGCACGCCCTGTCACTAATTGTCTGAAAAACGTTGCAAATGTCATAACATCTGATTAATAATTGTGGGTGAAGAAAATCATCAAAACCAGACTTTGTGGAGTACAAAAACACAGAGTTGTACTAATTATTTTAGTGAAGTAATTGAAACATATTTAGAGATGTTATTTTGGTTCAGTTCTAAAACCTGCTCGTTGCCCTTTTTACTTGAATTTTTTGCTGTAGCATTTCCTGCAGGCTCTTCTTGAGTAAAATAGTGCATTTATAAAGCCCTGTCACCCCCTCTTAATTTCATATAATGTAGTCATTAAACACCCTCAGCGTATCTCAAATACCAGTCATGGAATTGCCCCCACCGCCCCTGGAAGCCTTAGGGGGTGATGGGCATCGAAGGAGCGCCTAGCGAGGCTGCACCGAAGCGCTGTACATAGAGGTAAGATTGACAATCCGATAGAGTGTACAGCGCCTTGAATCCCTGGAGGTGCATGAATCGCATGTGAGTAGGGTCCACTGGCTGGGGCCTGTGGGGGTGCTAAAACCCGGTACCCGTGAAGGGTGCAGTGTTCATCGTACAAGCATGTCTGGCAGTGGACGTAGGGTTCAAGGCTGGTGCAGCACTCTGTGAGATAGCAAGCGAATGTCTGCCAATCTGGCCTGCACGTCATCGCTTCCAATCTGGCCATGCCCTGGCACCTAGCGATGGACTGCCACCTGAACCCGGGCCCTGGCACCTAGCGATGGACTGCCACCTGAACCCGGGCCCTGGCACCTAGCGATGGACTGCCAGCTGAACCCGAGCCCTGGCACCTAGCGATGGACTGCCACCTGAACCCGGGCCCTGGCACCTAGCGATGGACTGCCACCTGAACCCTGGCACCTAGCACCTAGCGATGGACTGCCACCTGAACTCGGGCCCTGGCACCTAGCGATGGACTGCCACCTGAACCCGGGCCCTGGCACCCAGCGATGGACTGCCACCTGAACCCTGGCACCTAGCGATGGACTGCCACCTGAACCCGGGCCCTGGCACCTAGCGATGGACTGCCACCTGAACCTGGGCCCTGGCACCTAGCGATGGACTGCCACCTGAACCCGGGCCCTGGCACCTAGCGATGGGCTGCCACCTGAACCCGGGCCCTGGCACCCAGCGATGGACTGCCACCTGAACCCTGGCACCTAGCGATGGACTGCCACCTGAACCCGGGCACCTAGCGATGGACTGCCACCTGAACCCGGGCCCTGGCACCTAGCGATGGACTGCCACCTGAACCCGGGCCCTGGCACCTAGCGATGGACTGCCAGCTGAACCCGAGCCCTGGCACCCAGCGATGGACTGCCACCTGAACTCGGGCCCTGGCACCTAGCGATGGACTGCCACCTGAACCCGGGCCCTGGCACCTAGCGATGGACTGCCAGCTGAACCCGAGCCCTGGCACCCAGCGATGGACTGCCACCTGAACCCGGGCCCTGGCACCTAGCGATGGACTGCCACCTGAACCCTGGCCCTGGCACCTAGCGATGGACTGCCACCTGAACCTGGGCCCTACCCCCTATCATATCTCTAGCTCCCTCCAGGGCAGCACAGGGGCAAAGAGTTTCAGAACCAAAGGTGTAGTTTGTATTGGTGCAGTAGGTGCAGTGGAACCGAGGCTCCAGGGGCCCACTAAAGCCAGAGTATTGTTGTGTTGTACAATTCAAACACCGGCCAAGGGGGCCATTTCCTTCATTGCACTAGGGGCCAGGACACACTGGCGACACCACTGTTCAGAACATGAGATAAAATGACAGTGTGTCAGTTGGGCGCTCCCCCTGCGGTAGCAGCAGGGCTGTTTTTAAGCCTCTGTGTGGTAATCTGGTGCCCTCTTGTACTGACAGGATAAGGCAGCTGCCCACATTGGCCTTAATGTTGAACCCGCCTTTACTTCACCCGCCCATAACCAGACAAAAAGTGATCTCATACAAGGGATTGCACAATGTTTGCAGCCTGTGTCCAGGACCCACTGTTTACCATCCGTACCCTCTGATCTCATTGTCTGGCATTTGGAGGTCTGCGAGGGAGGGAAATAGGTGCCTCATTCCAGTCACTCCCTGGGTGGATCTCAGCCACAAAGGAAAGGCTGCTGCCCTCTTTTACTTCAGACTGAGGGCTGTGCTCCCAGAAGCCCTCTGAGAGGGCATCTGTGAGGGTAACATCTCTAGGCACCGGCATGCAGAACACAACAGCAGATTAACAATAATAATCAGCAGCTGGCTGACATAGAAGGAAAGTAGCAGACTTGGTGGCAAGTTTGGAGGGCTGGGGCTAAGTCAGTCAGATGTTAACCTCAGCCTCGCACCTGACGGACTCTTCCCTAAAGGCTGCCATGAGGCTGACCCCCGCCCAGCCCCATGGGCCGCTCTGGAGTCTGCCTTCCATGCTGATCAATCTGCCTCTGATACAAATGTGAACAGTATTAAAAAGATATATTACATGTATAGCGTCATCATATTGTTTATATGGCACTCATAGGTGTCTAGGCACTATATGTACACTGCAGAAATTATGCATAGCTGTGTAATATAGAACTATACGGCCATTAAGGGGCTCTCGGCAGATTGCATTAGATCAATCAATCATAGGCATTTGTATAGCGCACTGCTCACCCGGAGGGTCTCAAGGTGCTGTGGGGGAGGGGGGAACGCTACTGCTCGAACAGCCAGGTCTTGAGTTGCTTCCTGAAGGCGAGATGGTCTTGCGTTGTCCGGAGGTGGATGGGGAGGGAGTTCCATGTCTTGGCTGCCAGGTAGGAGAAGGATCTTCCTCCGGCGGTGGCTCTGCGGATGCGGGGGACGGTGGCGAGAGCGAGGCTGGCGGAGCGGAGCTGGCGGATGGGCTTGTGGAAGGTCAGGCGGCTGTTGAGGAACTTGCGGCCCAGGTCGTGGAGGGCCTTGTGTGCGTGGGTGAGGAGTCGGAACGTGATTCTTTTGTTGACGGGGAGCCAGTGCAGGTCTCTCAGGTGTCCGGAGATGTGGCTGTGTCGGGGGATGTCCAGGATGAGTCGTGCTGAGGCGTTCTGGATCCGTTGGAGTTTCTTCTGGAGTTTGGCGGCGGTGCCGGCGTAGAGGGCGTTCCCGTAGTCCAGCCGACTGGTGACGAGGGCCTGGGTGACCGTCTTCCTGGTCTCGGTGGGGATCCACCGGAAGATCTTTCGAAGCATGCGCAGGGTGTTGAAGCATGAAGACGAGACGGCGTTGACTTGTCTGGTCATCGAGAGGGAGGAGTCCAGGATGAAGCCTAGGTTGCGTGCGTGGTCCGTTGGCTTGGGGGTGGCTCCCAGGGTGGGGGGCCACCAGGAGTCGTCGCAGGCGGAGGGTGATGATCCCAGGATGAGGAACTCCGTCTTGTCTGAGTTCAGTTTCAGGCGGCTGTTCTTCATCCATTCGGCGACGTCTTTCATCCCTTCGTGTAGGCTGGCTCTGGCGGCGTCTGGGTCGCTGCTGAGGGAGAGGATCAGCTGGGTGTCATCGGCGTAGGTGATGATCTTGAGGTTGTGTTGACGTGCGATGGTTGCGAGGGGGCTCATGTAGACGTTGAAGAGGGTGGGGCTAAGCGATGACCCTTGTGGAACGCCGCAGATGACTTCGGTGGCCGCTGACCGGAACGGGGGAGGCAAGCTCTCTGGGTTCTTCCGGCGAGGAATGAGGTGATCCACTCCAGGGCCTTCTCCTGGATGCCGGTGTTGTTCAGGCGCTGTACCAGGGTGCGGTGGCAGACAGTGTCGAACGCTGCGGAGAGGTCCAGGAGGATGAGGGCAGCAGTTTCCCCGTTGTCCATTAGGGATCTGATGTCTTCTGTGGCTGCGATGAGGGCGGTCTCCGTGCTGTGGTTGGCTCGGAAGCCGGACTGCGAGTGGTCGAGGGATCCGTTGGTCTCGAGGAAGGCGGCTAGCTGTCTGTTGACGGTCTTCTCGATGACTTTGGCAGGAAACGGGAGGAGCGAGATGGGGCGGTAGTTCTTGAGGTCGGAGGGGTCTGCAGTTGGTTTCTTCAGCAGGGCACTGATCTCGGCGTGTTTCCAGCACTCCGGGAAGGTGGCGGTGTTGAAGGAGGCGTTGATGATGTCGCGGAGGTGGGGTGCGATGATGTGGTCGGCCGTGTTGAAGATGTGGTGTGGGCAGGGGTCCGTAGGGGATCCGGAGTGGATGGTGTTCATTGTGCGTGTTGTGTCTTCGGTGCTGACTGGGGTCCAGGTGTGGAGGGTGGCAGTGGGGGGCATCGGTTCGGTGGTGGGGTTCGTGGTTGGTGGGCCGAAGCTGTTGTGAATGTTGGCGATCTTGTCGTGGAAGAAGGCTGCGAGGGAGTCGCAGAGGTCTTGCGAGGGAGTGATGTCATTGTTTCCGGCGTCAGGGTTGGAGAGCTCTTTGACGATGCTGAAGAGTTCCTTGCTGTTGTGGGTGTTGTTGTCCAGTCGTTCCTTGAAGGCTGTCTTCTTTGTGGCGCGGATCAGTTGGTGGTGTTTGCGGGTGGCGTGTTTGAGGGCCGTCATGTTGTCTGTGGTCTGGTTGGTGCGCCAGGTGTTCTCCAGGGAGCTGCAGTTCTTCTTGGAGGTGATGAGCTCGTCGGTGAACCAGGAGGCTTTCTTGCTGCCGTGTCTGCTGAGGGGGTTCTTCTTCAGTGGTGCGAGGGCGTCTGCACAGTTGGTAATCCACTGTGTGAGGTTGTTGGCGGCTTCGTTGGGGTCCGTTGAGCTGGTGGGGCGGTTCTGGCTGAGGAAGGTGGTGAGCTGGTCGCCGGTGATCTTGTTCCAGCTCCTGCGGGGGGCTTGTTGAGGGTGGTGGTGGGTCGTCGTTTTACTGAAGCTGAAGTGGACGCAGCTGTGGTCAGTCCACTGGAGATTGGTGGAGTGGCTGAAGGTGACGTATTTGCTCGATGAGAAGACTGGGTCAAGCGTGTGGCCGGCGTAGTGGGTGGGGGTGGTTACCAGTTGCTTGAGTCCGAGGTTGTCCAGGTTGTCCAGCAGAGCAGTGGTGTTGCGGTCCTTGTTGTCCTCCAGGTGGAAGTTGAGGTCCCCCAGGAGGATGTAGTCGGTGGAATTGATGGCGTGCGGGCTGACGAAGTCTGTGATGTCTTCGCTGAACTGTGTGCGTGGTCCCGGTGGTCTGTAGACGAGGGTGCCTCTGAGCGTGGTCTTGGGGTCGGTGTGTATCTGGAAGTGGAGGTGTTCGGCGGAGGTGAAGGTGTCATCGGAGTTGATCGTGATGCGGATGGTGTTCTTATGGATGATGGCGATGCCTTCTCCTGTCTGGTTGACGCGGTCCTTCCTGGTGATTTTGTAGCCTTCTGGGACGGCGATGGCGACGTCGGGCGCTGAGGAGGCGTTCATCCAGGTTTCCGTCAGGAAGGCGATGTCTGGTGCTGTCGAGTCGAGGAGGTTCCAGAGTTCGACGGCATGCCTGTGAACGGAGCGGGTGTTGAGCAGGATGCACATCAGGTGTTTGTTGCTGGGGCTCGGTTTAGCAGGTGCGGTGTTGGGTCGGAGGCCGGTGAAGCGGCAGGTCAGGCAGGTGAAGGGTCCGTGGGTGCGTCTCGGGGTGGCTCGGTAGCAGGCGGTGTTTCGGCCAGCATTGAGTGCGTGGAGGGTTTTGGCGTCGTAGATGTGCAGGGTGTGCTGGCGGGGGCGAGGACCAGGGGGTCTGGCGCTGGGCGCGGTCCAGGCGCAGACGGGCTTACCTTTGGCGCAGTTTCGGCACTCAATCGGTGCGTCCGCTGCGCGGTCGCTCTGGGGGCGTCATAAGTAAGGAGCCGGGAGGGAGGAGCAGCTGGGTGGCGGGAGCACGGCGGCGAATGGAATCACAGGGGGGCGGGGCCGCAGGGAGGCAGCGGCGTGAAATTCCAAGAAGCAGCGGGCAGCGGGAAATTCCCAGGAGCAGCGGGAAATTCCCAGGAGCAGCGGGCAGCGAGCGAAGGAATCTGCAGGCAGGAGGCGGCAAAGGCAGGCAGGAGCGGCAGCAGTGAGTGGGGCGACCAAGCCCTGTGGAGGGCTGAGCGGTTAGAGAAATATTCACTTTTTTCTACGTAATGTATAATAAAAGATTGAAGTAACTTCTTGTGATTATGGGACTTTGAAATCATAGGGAACCATCAACTGAGCTATATATACACATTGAATTTCTTTAGGCGCTGTCCCGGTGAAATTGGGGGTGGGAGGGAGAGAGAACATAAACTAGATGCCCTTCCATCCACAGGGGAGGATTCCCATCGAGTGCAGAATTAAGCCACTGAACTGATCCTTCCAGGACACACTCGCCACGCCTCAGACGTCTGCACAGTTCGAAGAGGCGCGTGGAAAAACAAACAACTTCTGAACGTACTTTCTGGTCTCCCCGAGGAAGATATATTTAAAAATAGATATAAGCCGGGTAGTGTACATCTCTGCTCAAAAAAATTCACAAAATAAACAAAATGAGTCAAAAAATACTAGGAGAGAGGTATTTGTGTAGTGGAGAAAGCGTAGTTAGTATTCATGCCAAATTTGGAGGTAGAGGAGACTGTAATGGTATACTTAAGAGAGGAAAACATGCAGCAGGGTTATAGATGACTGCACTGCCTAGACAAGTCACAGTAAAGTAATAAGTTATTGCCCACCTCAAATGGCCAGCTGCTATATGACCATAAATAAACTTGTTTAATACAGGGGTATGAGAGGCAACATTCCAAGTAAAAAAGAGAAAAGGGTTTTCTGGTATAAAGTAAATACAGCAATTCGGAAGAGACAAAGAGAAGCTTCACGTCGTTGTTTAGTGTTCTTTTGATTTTTATTCACGATGTGCTCTTGATACAAAGCAGCCAACGCGTTTCGCCCAAACAAAAGGCTTCTTCAGGGCTGCAAAGGTCATACAATAAATAAGAGCTGTCAATAGTGTATCATTATAATGAAGTCTTTAATTGGGACTGGTGCAACTAGAGAGTGACACCCTAAAGTGATCTAAAAGTGAAGGATATTGTGGGTAAGTATTGTCCAGGAAGAAGGAGGACCTTGCACTGGACGGTGGGGGCTGTGAAATTCCATTATGCTGCAGTTATGTCTTCTTCGCACTAGTCTGCAGTGCAGGATAGAGGACCGTCACTAAGAGCGTGTGCTAAAGTCAAGGCACAAGATGAGCAGACACTATAGATCGCCAGGGAATGTCGGAAAGGCGTTGTTGGCAGCAGTGTATGCCAGGGTGGCTGGCACCAGGAGATAAGCGAGGTCCGCTTCCAAACGCGGGGTCCACTCGAAGCCATCCCACCCTGCCCACGACTGGGACGCTGCTGGTTCACTTCACAAGCAGCGTTGGTGCACACATCCTGACGTCACGGTGTCTGCTGGGAGGGCCGGCCCGTCGTGCCAGGTCACCATCTTCCTGCCCCGGGGCATTCCTGGAGAGAGAAGGAGAGAGATGTCACGTCATGTGTCAAACCTCTGGGTAATGTTTACTCATAACAGCGATAATGCAACAGCAAACGGCCTGAGAGTTTCTGTCTCATTCTGGCCACCGCGTAACACAAATACGAATTATCTTATGGTGCAGCATATGGAAGTCAGGGCAGCATGAGTGCATATGGTAAGCCGGCTAGTTGGGTGCCATTGTATCTTATACAAGTAACGGCAACTGTGCTAGCCACATGGATGTTGCAGAATTTCAGTCCGTGCCCTTGCTACTTCTTCAAAGTGCCAGCGCAGTGTCAGCGCTGCTCAAATTAATTTCCAATTTCCCTATATTAATTTCCCACTAATTCTGTTTGGGTTCCGGAGTAGCGTGCTACCCGCCAAAAAGCGCTTCAACACCTCATCAGAGGTAGTAGGTGCTATATGAATGCAAACCTTTCCCTCTTCTATCCCTCCACTACCCTTCTCAATCCAAATAACAGATTAACATACTTTACTAGTCACAAGTGATCCCTCGGGGCTCACGTGTGACTAGTGGACAACACTCAACATCCCCCTCTTTCCCTAGACAGGCTCAGAAACTTGTTTGCCCTTCTGATTTTCCCACATGACCATATGAACTTAGAGACCACCGTACCTATTGTTTTAAACCAAAGGTTCTCTAACACCAAAGGAATTGTTCCGAAAATATATAGCACTTTTGGGAGAAAAATCATCTTGACTAGATTGCATTTCCCCATGACACACAGATGTAAGTTATCCCATCTTCAAAAAATCTTTTTAGCTTTATATTTGCGGTGTTCTTGTTTGTGCTGTCCACTTGTCACAGGTACGCCCCTTGTGTTACTGCAGAATAGTCACAGATGAGCCCCTCGTGCTCCTGTTGTGTGCTGTCCACAATTCCCAGGTGAGGCCCTGGTGCTCCTGTTGTGTGCTGTCCACAAGTCCCAGGTGAGGCCCTGGTGCTCCTGCTGTGGCTTTTCACTAGTCACAGGCATGCCCCTGGTGCTCCTGTTGTGTGCTGCTCACTAGTCACAGGTGAGCCCCTGGTGCTCCTGTTGTGCACTGTTCGCTAGTCACAGGTGAGCCCCTGGTGCTCCTTTTGTGCGCTGCTCGCAAGTCACAGGTCAGTCCCTGGTGCTCCTGTTGTGCGCTGCTCACTAGTCACAGGTGAGCCGCTGGTGCTCCTGTTGTGTGCTGCTCACTAGTCACAGGTGAGCCCCTGGTGCTCCTGTTGTGTGCTGCTCACTAGTCACAGGTGAGCCCCTGGTGCTCCTGTTGTGTACTGCTCACTAGTCACAGGTGAGCTCCTGGTGTTACTGCAGACTAGTCACAGATGAGCCCCTCGTGCTCCTGTTGTGTGCTGTCCACAAGTCCCAGGTGAGGCCCTGGTGCTCCAGGTGTGTGCTGTCCACAAGTCCCAGGTGAGGCCCTGGTGCTCCTGCTGTGGCTTTTCACTAGTCACAGGCATGCCCCTGGTGCTACTGTTGTGCGCTGTTCACTAGTCACAGGTGAGCCCCCGGTGTTTCTGTTGTGTACTGTCCACTGATCACATGTGATCCCTGGTGTTCCTGTTGTGTGCTGCTCACTAGTCACAGGTGAGCCCCTGGTGCTCCTGTTGTGTGCTGCTCACTAGTCACAGGTGAGCCCCTGGTGCTCCTGTTGTGTGCTGCTCACAGGTCACAGGTCAGTCCCTGGTGCTCCTGTTGTGCGCTGCTCACTAGTCACAGGTGACCCCTGGTGCTCCTGTTGTGCGCTGCTCACTAGTCACAGGTTAGCCACTGGTGCTCCTGTTGTGTGCTGCTCTCTAGTCACAGGTGAGCCCCTGGTGCTCCTGTTGTGTACTGCTCACTAGTCACAGGTGAGCTTCTGGTGTTACTGCAGACTAGTCACAGGTGAGCCCCTGGTGTTCTTGTTGTGTGTTGTCCACTAGTCACAGGTGAGCCCCTGGTGCTCCTGTTGTGTACTGCTCACTAGTCACAGGTGAGCTTCTGGTGTTACTGCAGACTAGTCACAGGTGAGCCCCTGGTGTTCTTGTTGTGTGTTGTCCACTAGTCACAGGTGAGCCCCTGGTGATCCTGTTGTGTGCTGCTCACTAGTCACAGGTGAGCCCCTGGTGTTCTTGTTGTGTGTTGTCCACTAGTCACAGGTGAGCCCCTGGTGCTCCTGTTGTGTGCTGTCCACTAGTCACAGGTGAGCCCCTGGTGTTACAGCAGACTAGTCACAGGTGAGCCCCTGGTGTTCTTGTTGTGTGTTGTCCACTAGTCACAGGTGAGCCCCTGGTGATCCTGTTGTGTGCTGCTTACTAGTCATAGGTGAGCCCCTGGTGTTCTTGTTGTGTGTTGTCCACTAGTCACAGGTGAGCCCCTGGTGATCCTGTTGTGTGCTGCTTACTAGTCATAGGTGAGCCCCTGGTGTTCTTGTTGTGTGTTGTCCACTAGTCACATGTGAGCCCCTGGTGCTCCTGTTGTGTGCTGCTTACTAGTCATAGGTGAGCCCCTGGTGTTCTTGTTGTGTGTTGTCCACTAGTCACATGTGAGCCCCTGGTGCTCCTGTTGTGTGCTGCTCACTAATCACAGGTGAGACCCTGGTGTTAGAGCAGACTAGTCACAGGTGAGCCCCTGGTGTTCTTGTTGTGTGTTGTCCACTAGTCACAGGTGAGCCCCTGGTGCTCCTGTTGTGTACTGCTCACTAGTCACAGGTGAGCTTCTGGTGTTACAGCAGACTAGTCACAGGTGAGCCCCTGGTGTTCTTGTTGTGTGTTGTCCACTAGTCACATGTGAGCCCCTGGTGCTCCTGTTGTGTGCTGCTCACTAATCACAGGTGAGCCCCTGGTGTTACAGCAGACTAGTCACAGGTGAGCCCCTGGTGTTCTTGTTGTGTGTTGTCCACTAGTCACAGGTGAGCCCCTGGTGCTCCTGTTGTGTACTGCTCACTAGTCACAGGTGAGCTTCTGGTGTTACAGCAGACTAGTCACAGGTGAGCCCCTGGTGTTCTTGTTGTGTGTTGTCCACTAGTCACATGTGAGCCCCTGGTGCTCCTGTTGTGTGCTGCTCACTAATCACAGGTGAGCCCCTGGTGTTACAGCAGACTAGTCACAGGTGAGCCCCTGGTGTTCTTGTTGTGTGTTGTCCACTAGTCACAGGTGAGCCCCTGTTGCTACTGTTGTGTGCTGCTCACTAGTCACAGGTGAGCCCCTGGTGTTACCGCAGACTAGTCACAGGTGAGCCCCTGGTGTTCTTGTTGTGTGCTGCTTACTAGTCATAGGTGAGCCCCTGGTGTTCTTGTTGTGTGTTGTCCACTAGTCACAGGTGAGCCCCTGGTGCTCCTGTTGTGTGCTGCTCACTATTCACAGCTAAACCCTGGTGTTACTGCAGACTAGTCACAGGTGAGACCCTGGAGTTTCTGCTGTGTTCTGTCCACTAGTCACATGTGATTCCCCCGAGGTTCCTGTTGTGTGCTCCTCACTAGTCCCAGGTGAGTCCCTGGTGTTCCTGTTTTGTACTACCCACTAGTCACAGGCAACCTCCCGAGGTCCTTTTGTGTGCTCCCTGCTAGTCACAGGGGAACCCCTGGTGCTCATGTTGTGTGCTCCCCACTAGTCACAGGTGAGCCCCTGGCGTTACAGCAGACTATTCACAGGTGAGCCCTTGTTGTTCCTGTTATGTGCTGTCCACTAGTTACAGGTGAGCTCCTTGTGTTACTGCAGACTAGTCACAGATGGGCCCCTGGTGTTCCTGTTGTGTGCTGCTCACTAGTCACAGATGGGCCTCTGGTGTTCCTTTGGTGTGCTGCCCACTAGTCCCAGGTGAACGAACCCCTGGTGTTACAGCAGACTAGTCACAGGTGAGCCCTTGGTTTTCCTGTTGTCTGCTGGCTCAGTGGACTAATGCTTCCACTACAGGGGCCTGTGTTCGACCTCATTGTCACATGTTCAAATCCCGGCGGGACTACTCAGCCTTTCATCCATCTGAGGTCGATAAAATGAGTACTATTGAGTTGGGTAAAAATAAACTACTGTTATTCAGCGCCAAGATTCCTACGGGTGAAACGTGCGCTTTACAAATACACGTTATGTTATGATACTAGTGACAGGTGAACCGTGGTGTTACTGCAGACTAGTCACAGGTGAGCCCTTCGTGCTCCTGTTGTGTGCTGCTCACTATTCACAGGTGAGCCTTGGTGTCCCAGGTGAGCCCCTGATGTTCCTATTGTGTGCTGTTCCGTAGTCACAGGTGAGCCCTGGAGTTCCTGTTGTGTGCTGTCCACTAGTCACAGGTCAGCCCCTCGTGGTGTTTCTGTTGTGTGCTGTCCACTAGTCACATGTGATCCCCTGAGGTTCCCGTTGTGTGCTTCCCATTAGTCACAGATGAGCTCCTGGTGATCCTGGTTTGTGCTCCCACTAGTCACAGGAAGCCCCTGATGTTACTGCAGACTAGTCACAGGTGAGCCCCTGGTGCTCCTGTTGTGTGCTGTTCACTGGTCACAGGCTAACCCTGGTGTTACTGCAGACTTGTCACAGATGAACCTCTGGTGTGTGCTCCCACTAGTGGTGACCCCCTGGTGTTCCTGTTGTGGGCATCCCACTTGTCCCAGGTGAGCCCCTGATGTTCCTGTTGTGTGCTGTTCCGTAGTCACAGGTGAGCCCTGGAGTTCCTGTTGTGTGCTGCTTACTATTCACAGGTGAGCCCCTGGTGTTCCTGTAGTGTGCTGTCCACTAGTCACAGGTCAGCCCCTCGTGGTGTTTCTGTTGTGTGCTGTCCACTAGTCACAGGTCAGCCCCTCGTGGTGTTTCTGTTGTGTGCTGTCCACTAGTCACAGGTCAGCCCCTCGTGGTGTTCCTGTTGTGTGCTGTCCACTAGTCACATGTGATCCCCTGAGGTTCCTGTTGTGTGCTGTCCACTAGTCACAGGTCAGCCCCTCGTGGTGTTTCTGTTGTGTGCTGTCCACTAGTCACAGGTCAGCCCCTCGTGGTGTTCCTGTTGTGTGCTGTCCACTAGTCACATGTGATCCCCTGAGGTTCCTGTTGTGTGCTGTCCACTAGTCACAGGTCAGCCCCTCGTGGTGTTTCTGTTGTGTGCTGTCCACTAGTCACAGGTCAGCCCCTGGTGGTGTTTCTGTTGTGTGCTGTCCACTAGTCACATGTGATCCCCTGAGGTTCCTGTTGTGTGCTGTCCACTAGTCACAGGTCAGCCCCTCGTGGTGTTTCTGTTGTGTGCTGTCCACTAGTCACAGGTCAGCCCCTCGTGGTGTTTCTGTTGTGTGCTGTCCACTAGTCACAGGTCAGCCCCTCGTGGTGTTCCTGTTGTGTGCTGTCCACTAGTCACATGTGATCCCCTGAGGTTCCTGTTGTGTGCTGTCCACTAGTCACAGGTCAGCCCCTCGTGGTGTTTCTGTTGTGTGCTGTCCACTAGTCACAGGTCAGCCCCTGGTGGTGTTTCTGTTGTGTGCTGTCCACTAGTCACATGTGATCCCCTGAGGTTCCCGTTGTGTGCTTCCCATTAGTCACAGATGAGCTCCTGGTGATCCTGGTTTGTGCTCCCACTAATCACAGGAAGCCCCTGATGTTACTGCAGACTAGTCACAGGTGAGCGTCTGGTGCTCCTGTTGTGTGCTGTCACTGGTCACAGGCGAACCCTGGTGTTACTGCAGACTTGTCACAGATGAGCCTCTGGTGTGTGCTCCCACTAGTCACTGGTTAGCCCCTGGTGTTCCTGTTGTGTGCATCCCACTTGTCCCAGGTGAGCCCCTAATGTTCCTGTTGTGTGCTGTTCCGTGGTCACAGGTGAGCTCTGGAGTTCCTGTTGTGTGCTGTTCACTAGTCCCACATGAGCCCCTAGTGCTCCTGGTGTGTGCTGATCTCTAGTCACAGGTGAGCCTCTGGTGTACCAGCAGACTAGTCACAGGTGAGCCCCTGGTGATCCTGGTGTGTGCTCCCACTATTCACAGGCTAACCCTGGTGTTACTGCAGACTTGTCACAGATGAACCTCTGGTGTGTGCTCCCACTAGTGGTGACCCCCTGGTGTTCCTGTTGTGGGCATCCCACTTGTCCCAGGTGAGCCCCTGATGTTCCTGTTGTGTGCTGTTCCGTAGTCACAGGTGAGCCCTGGAGTTCCTGTTGTGTGCTGTTCCGTAGTCACAGGTGAGCCCTGGAGTTCCTGTTGTGTGCTGCTTACTATTCACAGGTGAGCCCCTGGTGTTCCTGTAGTGTGCTGTCCACTAGTCACAGGTCAGCCCCTCGTGGTGTTCCTGTTGTGTGCTGTCCACTAGTCACATGTGATCCCCTGAGGTTCCTGTTGTGTGCTGTCCACTAGTCACAGGTCAGCCCCTCGTGGTGTTTCTGTTGTGTGCTGTCCACTAGTCACAAGTGATCCCCTGAGGTTCCTGTTGTGTGCTTCCCATTAGTCACAGATGAGCTCCTGGTGACCCTGGTGTGTGCATCCCACTTGTCCTAGGTGAGCCCCTGGTGTTCCTGTTGTGTACTGTTCCGTAGTCACAGGTGAGCCCTAGAGTTCCTGTTGTGTGCTGTTCACTAATCATAGGTGAGTCCCTGGTGTTCCTGTTGTGTGCTGCTCACTATTCACAGGTGAGCCTCTGGTGTTCCTGTTGTGTGCTGTCCCCTAGTCACAGATGAGCCCCGGGTGTTCCTGTAGTGTGCTGTCCACTAGTCACAGGTCAGCCCCTGGTGGTGTTTCTGTTGTGTGCTGTCTACTAGTCACATGTGATCCCCTGAGGTTCCTATTGTGTGCTTCCCATTAGTCCCGGGCGAGCCCCTGGTGTTCCTATTATGTACTACCCACTAGTCACAGGTGAGCCAACGAGGTCCTGTTGTGTGCTCCCCACTAGTCACAGGTGCGCTCCTGGAGTTCCTGTTGTGTGCTGTCCACTAGTCACAGGTCAGCCCCTCGTGGTTTTTCTGTTGTGTGCTGTCCACCAGTCACATGTGATCCCCTGAGGTTCCTGTTGTGTGCTTCCCATTAGTCCCAGGTGAGCCCCTGGTGTTCCTGTTATGTACTACCCACTAGTCACAGGTGAGCCCACAAGGTCCTGTTGTGTGCTCCCCACTAGTCACAGGTGAGCCCACAAGGTCCTGTTGTGTGCTCCCCACTAGTCACAGGTGACTCCCTGTTGTGTACTGTTCACTATTCAAATGTGAACTCCTTGTGTGAAAGCGGACTAGACCCAGGTGAGCCCCTGGTTCTCCTGTTGTGTGCTGCTCACTTGTCACAGGCGAGCCCCTGGTGTTCCTGTTGTGTGCTGTCTTTAAGTCACATGTGAGTCCCTGGTGTGACTGCAGACTACTCGCATGTTTGCTTCTGGTGGTCCTTTTGTGTGCTGCTCAACTAGTTCCAGGTGACCCCTGGTGCTCAAGTTGTGTGCTCCCCACTAGCCACAGGTGATCTCCTGGGGTTCCTTGTGTACCTGCAAACTAGGCACAGGTGAGGTGGGCTTCTTCGTGCTAACTGCTATGTGGTCCTTCAGGTCAAACATGCATTAAAGAAGGTCAGTACTGCTCCTAGTAAGAGAGACTCTGTAGTTCCATGTGGGATGCCCACTGGTCACAGGTCAGGACAGCTCCTAGTACAAGAGACTCTGGGGTTCCGTGTGTACTGCCCACAGGTCAGCACAGCTCCTAGTACAAGAGACTCTGGGGTTCCGTGTGTGCTGCACACTGGTCTCAGGTCAGTACAATTCCTAGTAAGAGAGACTCTGTGGTTCCGTGTGTGATGCCCACTGGTCACAGGTCAGTACAGCTCCTAGTAAAAGGGGCTCTAGGGTTCCGTGTGTGCTGCCCAAGGGTCACAGGTCAGTTCAGCTCCTAGTACAAGAGACTCTGGGGTCCTGTGTGTGATGCCCACTGGTCACAGATCAGGACAGCTCTTAGTACGAGAGACTCTGGGGTTCCGTGTGTGATGCCCACTGGTCACAGGTCAGTACAGCTCCTAGTAAAAGGGGCTCTAGGGTTCCGTGTGTGCTGCCCAAGGGTCACAGGTCAGTTCAGCTCCTAGTACAAGAGACTCAGGGGTTCTGTGTGTGCTGCCCACTGGCCACAGGTCAGTACAGCTCCTAGTATGAGAGACTCTGGGGTTCCGTGAGTGCTGCCTCTGGTCACAGGTCACTACAGCTCCTAGTACAAGACACTCTGGAGTTCTGTGTGTGCTGCCCACTGGTCACAAGTCAGGACAGCTCCTGGTAAGAGAGACTTTGTGGTTCTGTGTGTGATGCCAACTGGTCACAGGTCAGTACAGCTCCTAATAAGAGAGACTCTGTGGTTCGGTGTGTGCTGCCCAAGGGTCACAGGTCAGTACAGCTCCTAGTATGAGAGACTCTGGGGTTCCGTGCATGCTGCCCACTGGTCATAGGTCAGTACAGCTCCTAGTAAAAGAGACTCTGGGGTTCTGTGTGTGCTGCCCACTGGTCATAGGTCAGAACACCACCTAGTACAAGAGACTGGGGTTCTGGTCACAGGTCAGTACAGCTCCTAGTACAAGAGACTCTGGGGTTCCGTGTGTGCTAACCACTGGTCACAGGTCAGGATAGGTCCTAGTAAGAGACTGTGGTTCCGTGTGTGCTGCTCACAGGTCAGGACAGCGCCTAGTGAGAGACACTCTGGGGTTCCATGTGTGCTGCCCACCGATCGCAGTTCAGAACAGCTCCTAGTGAGAGAGACTTAAGGATTCCATGTGCGCTGCTCACAGGTAATGACAGCTCCTAGTACGAGAGACTCTATGGTTCTTCATGTGCTGCTCACTGGTCACGAGGCAAAGCAGCTCCTAGTGAGACAGACTCTGGGGTTCCGTGCGTGTTGCCCACTGGTCAATCTATCAATCAAGCGATCAGCATATGTAAAGAGCAACACTGCCTCCCCGTGGGGTATTGGGGCACTGTGGCTCCATCGAAGAGCCAAGTCTTGAGTCTCTTTCTTTGTGGGAGACGATGTTGAACGCCGTGGAGAGGTCGAGGAGGAAGCAATCAGTGTGGTCTCAGTCCTGTGGTTGACATAGAATTCTGATTGTGACTCAATAGTAGGTGGTTTGTTCCAGGAATTCTGTGAGGTATTGGTTGATGGCTCTCTCAAGTAATTTGGACAGGTAGGGGAGCAAGGAGAATTGTTCGGTAATCTTTATATTCGCTGGGGTCGGTGGAGGCTTCCTTTAGGGGGTGTCTGACGTCTGCGTGTTTCCATCCGAAAGGGAAGGTTGCTGTGGAGATGGAGGAGTTGAGGATGCTGGCGAATTGCGAGCTGATTGGGTTAGTTGTGAGATTGTAGAGTTGGTGGGGACAGGGGTCGGTGGGTGCTCCGGAGTGGATCGAAGACATGATGGCTGAGGTGGTAAGGGCGGTGACCCGAGACCAGGTGGTAATGGTTTGGCGTTGAGGTGGGCAGTCACTCACCCCAATTATTAATCCAATTTCTTCCAGCTGGCATGTATTATTCTTGCGAAACAGTGAACTGGTTAGACCAGATGTATCCAACCAATCGATTGCAAGCTATCCGTAGCTCGCAGACACCTTCAGAGTAACTTGTACCCTTGAGTTCATTTTTAAATAAGCACAGGGTCACACTTCTTTTTAAAGTTAAGGGATGGCTGTGTTTCTTTTGCGTTATTATCATGGGGCTACAGATAACAGGACCTGATAATAAGGAGAGCTCAGTCAGTGTATGACCCAAGCTGGGGCTGGGCACAGAGGTGAAGAACTGAAGTCCTGAGGTATTTAGGGGCATATTTACAAGGCGGCGATAGAAATTTATTGCCGCTTTTGCGGCCGTTTTCGGCAGAAAAGCGGCGATAATTTTATCGCCTAATTAGCAAGGTCACGCTAACGCGTGAAACCTTGCATTAGCGCAAGAATTCTTAACGCCTAGCTTTGCATCTCTAATGAGATGCAAAGTGGGCGTTTCTTCCCTGCCCTGACTGGAGAAATGTCGCTAAGCGACATTTCACCTATCATCAAGCACCACGCTATAAAGCATAGCGACAAGAAAAGTATAACCCCTGTTATCGCTACTTTCCTTACGCCTGCTTCAGGACCGACTTAGCCATGATATCCTATGGAAGGTGGATATCATGGCTAAGTTTGTGGGCCCCTATCAACAAGCTAACGCCACATTTCGTGAGATAATCTCACGTTAGGCAGTTAGCGCTAGGATTTTTATCGCTTTTGAGATAAGCGTTGCTAATAGCACGCTATCTCAGCGATAAAAATCCACGTTAGCTGGCGATAATTATCCTAGCGCTTAGTGCGCTTAGTGATAATTATCACCGGTTGTTGCTGATATGCCCCTTAACTCTTAAATAAAAGTTCCTGTCAACTCAATATTGGAGCATGAGAACAAAATTATGTGTTGGAATGGTTTTAAATGGGAGAAAATTAAAATGAAAGATTACCTTCATGATCAAGTAAACACTTCATTTACATTTTCTCCCATTTCAAAGTGTCATATAAAACATCAGGCCTCTAGCTCCCACTGGCCAGTAGACACTGTTCCATATTTATAACTGAAAAATAAAGCCATTTTATTTTAAGGACAGAAATAGAATAAAAATATTTCTATGAAGCAATGTCTTAATGGGAGCACTGCGGGACCGAGGATGGAAGATTGCGCTGTAAGAGCCTGGAGAGGACAAACTGCTGAAGGAAATTGGTGGGAGGGATACTGCTGAAACCTGGAGGAAGGAAGCACTGCAGGAACATGAGGGCTACAGGAACCTGAAGGGTAGAGGTGTGGAAATATGGATTTTTATGATCAGTTATGTCCCCTATCTTGGACCCCAACGGTTTCATGTATAAATCACAAATACATGTATGTTCCCTCCAGTTCCAGTTATGAAGACGCAAACACATGTGCGTCCACCGTCAACATGTCCTCTTTCAGATCCGCCGTGAATGGGCCGGATATTCTATTCCTAAGTATGAAAGGCCACCGGCTTTATATGGTTCATTTATCCCATTTCACAGTCCAGGCGAATAGGCCCTGATTCTGCCATTAAGCCTTTTCCTGCTTTCTGCCTCTGAAAGCTCCAGTCTGAGCTCGCATCTGTACCCATGAACTTTGTCCTACTCCCTGCGCGGCTAACGGTGCCTGACTCGATCTGTCTGCTTGCCAAAAACTGTATTTCACCTTCAAGATTATCTGCTCTGCTCCGCTCCTCATCCAATGCATTCCTGTCTAGTAGTTTAAGTAAACATTCTTTCAGCTACCGAGCAAAAGGCCCGGCTTCTCTGTCTTTATGCAAGTAATTCATAGCCCTGTTACCATGGAATATTCCTACCCCCTCGCATCTAGTGTAGACACTTAGACGCTTGTACACGCACTAACAGTCAGCATAGTCAGTATAGAATAAGATTCTATCCTAAGAGACCTCTCTTTTTGGATAACACAGTTCTTTAAACATAGGATGTTAGATATGATTTGGGATTAGGTTGACATAACCCCAGACTTCTGTCTCCACATGTAGAGCTAAATGTCAAGTCCCCTTCACCCCCTAGTTGCACGTCAATCACACGTCATGCTGCTGCGCGCGCATCTCTGCCAAGTATTTCTGCTGACATTGCGAAATTCTTTCATGGAACCACCCATTTATGACATCATATCCAATGACGTTCTTTAAGTTACGCCCAGTTACACCTATTTTAGTTACGCATGTATGTTCTTATCTTTGTTATCAACTGTTACGCCTCCTGCATCTGTTTCACTGTAATGCCTATTGTATAAAAATGATTACTTGTCAATAAAGTTTGTCCTTCACTTCCTGAACCTTCGTGGTGATGGAATATGGAGTCCATCAATTCGAATTGATTTTGGAATAAAGCCCGTTCCGAACCTCTAATACCACGGATTCTGCCTCTTATTTTACTGAGCTATTATTATAGATTTTCCGCATCAAATTAAGTCCCGGTAATTAAATTATTTACCACATAAATGGCGCCCGAATAGGGACACTTTCTCATCTCACGCGCCGGATGTGCGTTGCAGGCCCGGTCTCCTGTCACAGCTGGACGGACAACAACGCGTACCCACAGGATTTCCTGTATCTCCCTCCTGCCGAGCGGGGGTAACTGAGGCTGCGATCAACACCCAGACGAGGCGGTGAGAAGTGCGAAGTATCCCGACCAGAGCCTAGCTGAGAGAGCAAGATCCGAGGTATACAGAGGCCCACCAGGTTCCGAAGTTCCGAAGTTTCGAGTCGAGTCCAGTCCGGTCCGAGTCCAGTTTAGTTCAGTTCCGAGGCCTTCCGTTCCGAGCTACCCGGTGAGTACCATTGTCGGGGAGGCGTTCTGACGTGCACATAGGTTGTGCTGGTCAAGACGGGTTTGGGTACACAAATCCGGTCTGCACTGTTTCAGCAGTGTATCTGTACTGTTTAGCAGTATATCAAGTATGTCTAGTATATAATCCAGAATTACCTAGTTAGTGCCGAGTATCATGTTTAAGTGACTAGTTCCTTAAATGGCCATCATTGTTGTTCATTAAATGTTAAAATGTTTTAAATCCGTTCTGCATTTTGTGGTGTGAATGACTGTTCAGTATTGTGTTTTGTTGTATTAAACGTGTTCAGAATTAGGTATCAGATCAGACCAGTTCTCAAAAAATGCCGCTCTTTTCGAAATTAAGACAGATCAAAACTAGAAAAGGGGTACTCGAAGAAGCTGTTCCCATTCCTCCTAGGGACACTCCAGGGTACTTCATGTATCATAAACATGGCCTAGACGCCATATTATTTCTTGATTTATGGGTAGACTACACCAAGGAACTACCAGAAAGTCAGAGGTGGCCCGCAGCTGGGACCTGGGATGCAGATTGCATCGTGAAAGTAGAGGAAGAATTATGGAAAAAGAAAGCTAGACAATCACAGAAAGATGCCATTGAATTATGGCGTAAAGAATCGCATAGACGGACAGAAAAAGCACGTAGACAGGAAGAGAAGAGTAAGGAGAATTCAAATAAAGTTCGAGAAAATCTATTAATTGAAGAAGGTACTCGAGTAAAATCAGAACAAGTAGACAGACAACGAAATACCCTTATGAATGGTATGTATCCTCTTCTGGCCGAAGGATTACCTAAGGCTACTCCAGAGATACCAAAAGACTTGCCACCCCCATTGTTCCCGATAAAAGTACATCCTAAAGGGCATCCCAGAACCGCAGAAGATGTTTTTCTTTCCTCTTATTTAGACGACGCAGCTCCCGAGTATGCTAATGCTGCGCCACATAGACCGCCTGCCGAGGGGGTTCAACGCCAAGACCCTCCTCCGTCTGTACCTCCGCAACAACAAACTCCGACACAAGTTCCGGCAAGCACATCTGTTTCCACAGCTGTACCCACACCTATGGTTGCTATATCACGTTCAACGAATCCTTTCACATCCAGCACCCCAGGCGGTGCTACAGGAGGTGCATCCAACATTTTTTCCACGCCACCCAGAGTAAATAAACTTTCCTTTCAAGAATTAGCCCACCAACGTACGCCCAAACTAGTAACTCCCGACGCGCTTAAGGAACTTCTAATAGATTGTAGATATGACCCGGTGCCCGGAAAAGGGGACGAAATGCTGCTGGCATCATTACGTATCCGACGAGCTGCAATATATTTAGGGAGGCTACCAGGAATGACTACACATTTAGAAAATATATATCACTTTGTCCAGTCAGGACGAGATTCCGAAAGTATTAATAGAGCCTTGGAGTACCAGAAAGTGGAGATACAGGGGGAACTGTTACGTTTCCTCATAAATTGTGTGATCAGAAATCAAGACCGACCAGGGGTAAATCCGGAAGAAATGCAAATTCTTACCACCTGGAGTCGGAATATATCAGAGGGGAGACATGATAAACGATCATGTATAGTAGCTATGTGCCGCAAGATCCGCAAAGAAGTAGAACGAATACACGAAGAAAGATTAGCAGTAGACGAGCCTGAACAAACAGAGGAGGAGGAAGAATTAGAACTACCCACAGGACAGTTAGAAACCATGGCCTATGTAGGTAGAGGAAGATCTTGTAATAATACTAGAGGCTTTACTGATCCGATACGTCCGATACGTCCAGATAATAACAGAAATTTCCAAACCCCTATAATAAAAATAAGGTCCCCCGAACATTCGTTCCAAGCCGCTGACAAATTACTCCGGGAACGAAGGGGTTATCATCTACTCGATTCTATGGACGAACAAGAATTAGCAAGGTCAGCCGTTCATTGGGTTGACAGTCCCGGAAAATATAGTGATGATACATTAGCGCACACGTTTTTGAACCTCACCCCAGATGAACAGCGTTTAGCTGGTATCTATATGATTCAACAACTCCTTATATTATATAAAAGCCAGCACTCCGATCCTGGCCCCTTACCTAATATCTTGACTGAATTACTGACGAATAAATGGAGAGGTGCAGGTACTGTGTTAATTAGAGAAATACTAGAATCCAGAAAGCAGTACATTCTTTTTGTATGTCCCGAACATGTCTCACTGCCCATAAAAGAAAGAACGACGTATTATATGGATAGACAGAATCCCTTAAGCGAAGTGCACCCGATAAAAGGTGATGACAATCAGTTTAAACGTGTGTTTGTATACACACCCATATCTAAAATAGAACTATTAGAAATGAAGAAAGTGGTACCCAGTCATGACAAAGACCCAGCGGGTTTCCACCGTGAAATTAAAGACATGTTGCTCATGGGAGAATATACCTATCCCGACATTATGACAATATTGAAGGTATTAATGCCTGCGGGCATTTACGAAAAACTCAAGGAAAAGGATTGGGAGGTGGGAGACCAGAAGATAGATTGGACAGCATTAGAAAACGAAGAAAAAGCTCGAGGTCCAGGTTCAGGGCTTGGGGAAAAGACCAAAACACTACCAGGTTTACTAGTACAGGTACTGCCACGTTTATTAACTACGAAAAAGGAAGACTGGGGTGCAATCTCAGCCTGTAAACAAAAGCACGATGAGGACACTAGTGATTTCTATGCCCGATTCGAAAAATGTTTTGGTATAAATAGTGGAATAAAAGCAAGTAGCGAATCGTACCCACATCTGTTTGTGACAAAATTAGTTGAAAATTCCTTGCCCCAAGTTAAGAATAGAGTATTGAAATTCGAGAGTACCTGGCAAGGTAACACTCCGTCACAAATGTTACAAATGCTACAGTACCATCACAATAGAATTAGAGAAGAACAAGAACATGAACAAAGACGCATGAAAGACACGAAAATGAAAATGCTAGTTTCTCAGACAGTTCCAGCTGACGGTCATAAAAAGGGTATGACACAGTCCAGTGTTTCAACAGGTCCTGTAAAAGGGACATGCAACTATTGTAAACAGCCAGGCCATTATGTACACGATTGCCCAGTTTTAAAACATAATATCGCCACAGGTAATACAAAAGAAAGACCACGGCCACTTAGACAGGATCAGAACCAACAAGGAGCTCCGCAGCATGCACAATCCATGCCAGCTCCGCAACCATCTATGACAGCTCCACCATCGCAGCCTATTGCTGCTACACCAACAACGACACGACAGATGTACCAGACCGCACAGTATGATTATCCTGATTATCAACGATACTCATGAAACAGCCTAGAGAGGGAAGTTGGCTTACCCCTTATTGAGGTCCCTGTAGATCAAGAAGGACCTTATGTACACAGTGAACTATTAGGCCAGGATAGAAAATTTTTGCTTGATACAGGGGCAAGCCGAACAACGATAAAACGAAGTGAAGTTCCAGGGGCACCCCTCTCAGGCTCACAGAATATTTCCCTTGGCTTTTCAGGAAAACCTATCGTTAATGAAGTATCACAGCCTCTTCCCCTTACGATTGGTCCCTTGACACGAACTACAGATTTATTGCTTACTAAATCATGTCCAGAAAACCTGTTAGGTATAAAAACTTTGAAAGCTCTAGGAGCTATAATATGTTGTTCTCCGGAAGGAGTAAGATTGTTTCTACGTGATTTCAAAGGGCACTATGTGTCCCGAGACATGGATCACCGACTGCAGACTTTACCCACACATTTATGGGCACAAGGCCCTACAGATGTTGGTTGCATGAACATTACACCATATCGAGTCACACTAAAGGCAGGAGTGGTACTACCACGAATGCGACAATACAAGTTACCCCCAGATGCTGTAGTGGCTTTACTGCAAATCATTGACGAACTTATTACCCAAGGAGTGGTTGTGAAAACCGACTCCAATGTATGTAATTCACCGATAATTCCGATTCTTAAACGAACTGATCCGAAAGCCCCGCCAGTATATCGATTGGTTATTGATCTGCGCGAATTAAATAAATGTATTGTACCACAATACCCCGTAGTTCCAGATATCTCTTCATTACTGACAGCCATTGATTCCGAAGCAACATTCTTTACTGTAATTGATCTCAAGAATGCCTTTTTCAGCGTCCCAATAGATCCGGAAAGCCAATACTTGTTCGGATTTAGTTTAAATGGACGAAGCTTTAAATTCACACGCGCACCTCAAGGATTCACAGAAAGCCCCAGCATCTATAGCCAAGCACTGAAACGAGAACTTGACAGTATCCACATGCCAGTCAACACTGCCCTGCTTCAATATGTCGATGATCTGCTGATCACCGCTAGAAGCGAACCTGAAAGTGAAAAAGCCTCACTGACGGTTTTACAATTCTTGGCCGGAAAGGGGCACAAGGTGTCCCCTTCTAAGCTGCAATTCTGTGTCCAGCGAGTTGTTTACCTTGGTCACTCGCTGTCCAAGGAGGGAAGGCAGCTTACACCCGATCGCATCCAGTTAATTGCTAACATGCCAATACCCAAGACACAAAAGGAGGTGCGGGCTTTTATAGGCCTCACTTCATATTGTAGGCAGTGGATCCCTCAGTATGCATTTCTAGCAAAACCACTCATTCAGTTGACAACACAGGAGGCAGCCACATCGACTGTCCTCCCTTGGACTCAGGAACATACACAAGCTTTTGAAAGCCTAAAGAAAGCTTTATGTCAAGCACCCGTTTTAGCAACACCATGTTACAGTAAACAGTTTACACTCTTTGTTACAGAACGCGAAGGTACTGCTTTGTCAGTACTCACACAGGAACAAGCAGGATCACACAAACCATGTGCTTATTTTTCTAGTACATTAGATCCCGTAGCTCAGGCTCTGCCTGCATGCCTGAAATCAGTGGCAGCGACAGCTTTAGCAATCAGACAAAGCGATGCCATAGTGTTAGGACATCAATTGACAGTACAAGTACCACACGCAGTAGAGGTTCTCTTGAACCGAACGCAAACACAACACTTGACTATAGCAAGACTCACTGGTTACGAACTAACATTGTTTCAGCCACACATAGAAATCAGACGTTGTAGTACATTGAATCCTGCCACACTGTTACCCGTAAACGGAACAGACCCACTAGCACATGATTGTATTGAAGTTATTACTATCACGACGAAACCTAGACAAGACTTGACAGACGTCCCATTGTCAGACCCAGACCTGACGTTGTATGTAGATGGTTCATGTATGAGAACAAGTACAGGAGAGCTAGTGGCCGCGTATGCAGTCACAACAGACACTGAAGTCATTGAAACAAATCGTATTAATACCTTGTCAGCTCAAGCAGCAGAGCTCATCGCTCTGACACAAGCCTGTATTCAAGCCACAAATAAGAAAGTCAACATATACACTGATTCACGTTATGCCTTCGGAGTTGTACATGACTTCGGCGTGCTGTGGCGAGAGAGAGGTTATTTAACTTCTCACGGTGCCCACATTCAGCACGGACCCCTCATTCATGCCTTATTAGAAGCAATACATCTACCCGCTGCAATATCAATTATGAAATGTAAAGCTCATACGAAAGTTACTGATATCATTTCCCAAGGCAATGATCTAGCTGACAAAACAGCTAAACAGACTGCTCAAACTCACACATCTGACATGACAAAGACAATAGTTCCGACACCAACACATTGCATGATGGTTAAGGATCCCGCTCTTGACGTAATTGACATACAGGCACATGCTACACCAGACGAAATAAAGAAATGGACTGAATTAGGAGGGATCCAAACGGATCAAGGATGGATGACGAAGGAAAAATCTGTATGGTTTCTTCCCGACTCAATGGTCCAAGTTATCATAAATACAATACATAGTCCTGCCCACTTAGGAGAAAAAGCTATGCTAGACAGCATTCAACACATTTGGTTCAACAAACATTTACGAGCAGCAGCTAAACAAAAAGTCCGTACCTGTATGATCTGTTGTCAGTTTAACCCAGGTAAAAGCATTCCCGTAGAACAAGGTGGATTTCAGCCTCCTGATCACCCTTTTGAAGTCCTCCAGATGGATTATATCCAGATGGAACGATGTCGAGGATTCAAATACGTTCTTGTAGTTGTTTGTGCTCTTTCCCGTTGGACAGAGGCATACCCGGTTTCAGATTACACTGCCCCGACTACTGCCAAACAGTTAGTTCGAGAATTCTTCCCACGGTACGGTTTACCACGTGCTGTCTACTCAGATAACGGCCAGCCGTTCTCATCCGAACTAATGAAACACGTTTCACTTTTGTTAGGATATCAATGGAGATTTCATTGTGTCCGACACCCCGAGGCAGCAGGTCTCGTGGAACGACATAATCAAACTCTGAAAATTAGATTGTCCAAAATATGTAGAGAGAAAGGTGTCGACTGGGTAGTAGCCTTACCAGTTGCACTCTTTTACATGAGAATGGTAGCACATTCTCGAACAGGGCTATCTCCATATGAGGTGATCTTCGGTAGACCACCAAATATGTGGGGGACGCCTATACCACGCAAAATAACTGATGTAGACTGTAATATGCTGACAGATTACCTAGCTTCCTTGATGTCTGCACTACAATCTTGTCGTTCACAGGTAGCTGCAGCCTTTCCCGACAACACCGAGGTGAAACCCCATGACGTAATTCCCGGGGACCTGGTGTTAGTGAGGAACTTTGATCGGAAGTCTCAGCTGGATCCTAGGTGGAAATCGCCTCAACTCGTACTGTTAACCACGAGGACAGCCGTGAAGATCGAAGGTCGAAAAGGCTGGATACATTCAAGTCATATCAAGAAATTTCATGGACTACCATCCGATATAGAGACTAAACCCTGTATTTCCTCAAAGACGGACTCAAAGCTTCCTTTGGTTGAACAAACGAACTCAGAACTATATAGACTAAAACTACGGTCCAATAAGTCAGACAATTTGATTGTTTTAGTCCTCTCCAAGGTGAATCGGTTGAATTTGTCTCTGACATGTATCCTCTGGACCGGAATAGAGAAGGAGATAATCAAATCCAGTTGAAAAAACATGCGTACTGTAAATCACTGCGTAGTCATTGTACAGTGACGTTATTAATTTTGTTTTTCTTATGTCTTTTAATAATCGCTACAAGTATATTGTTGCACATATATTATCCTATTTCTAAACATGTTTACAATGTTACTGCTGAACATTCTTTTAGTGAATTACCCCCGCATGAGTTGTCCTATAGATTTGCGCTGCGCAATAACACTTTTATTAGTATGTTACATCATTCCCATCAGGCTAGCAATGCTACAAATTGTTGGATATGTGGCCGACTCCCTCCCTATCAGAACTATAAGGGAATTCTGCCTCTCTTTCCATATCCGTTTACACACAATGGCTCCTGTGGAGCATGGTTTAGTTTAATTAATTCCCTAGATTCGAATTCCGCGGTTTATCAAGACAACTGGGTATGGGGAAACCTGAACTTAGTTTTGCTTAAAGTCTGTTACCCTAACAAGGAGGGACTTCCCAAAAGAACAGGAACTGATCTAGAAAATGAAGTATATGGATTAGGTAATTTCACGCTTAATCTCATGATCCTGAATGTCGAATCCGAAGCTGCACCAATTTTGCCCGCTATGTCAGTATTTCCAGTTAAAGGTGAATTGTGTATAAGAAAGAATGGCTCCATACACATGGGCCATAGTAAATGCATCACTGTAATAGAATTCAGTGATCAAGGCAAATCTACATTTAGAGCTTCTCGCCATTCCTACTTTGTATGTGGTCAGACTGCATATATACGTCTGCCTCTAGATTGGGATGGTACCTGTTACATCGGATTCCTTTTGCCACCTGTTTTCTTAGCTCCTCCTGATTATCACAGAAATACTCATTTAGTACACAATAGAGAACGGAGAGATCTCCCAATAGTCGACTACACTGAAACAGCATGGGAAAAATACACAGATTTCAATAAAGGTCTCTTTCCCTATATAGGTACAGTCACTAATAGTAAGCTGATACGTAGATTAACCAGAACCCTTGAAGCAGTAGTAAACGAAACTATTTCCGCCTTAGGCAATTTAACAGAAGAGCAGTCTGCTATGCGGATTGTTGTGCTTCAAAATCGTCTTGTCCTTGACGTCATTCTGGCCGATAGGGGCGGAGCTTGTAGGGTCATCGGATCAAGTTGTTGCATTTTCATACCAGAAAATTCGCCGTCAGTATATAAAGCCATAACTCGCCTTCATAAGATTGTAAGCCAGATACACCAGAATCCAGGCACCTGGACTTGGTCCGGTTGGTTTTGGAGTGTATTATCTACCTTTGGATGGAGGGTCCTATCCTTCCTAGGTATTGGCTTTCTCATACTATTCAGTTGCTGCTTATGCCTACAATGTGGACCAGCGATTTGTGGTCTGTGTGCCACATCGTGTATTCCACCACCAAGATTTCATTCATCCCGGAAGAAGAAAGAAGAACAAATGATGCTATATGAACAAATCAACGGATTGATGAAGATTGATATCTCTTAAGGGCAAGTAGGGGACAAGGAGGGAATGTGGAAATATGGATTTTTATGATCAGTTATGTCCCCTATCTTGGACCCCAACGGTTTCATGTATAAATCACAAATACATGTATGTTCCCTCCAGTTCCAGTTATGAAGACGCAAACACATGTGCGTCCACCGTCAACATATCCTCTTTCAGATCCGCCGTGAATGGGCCGGATATTCTATTCCTAAGTATGAAAGGCCACCGGCTTTATATGGTTCATTTATCCCATTTCACAGTCCAGGCGAATAGGCCCTGATTCTGCCATTAAGCCTTTTCCTGCTTTCTGCCTCTGAAAGCTCCAGTCTGAGCTCGCATCTGTACCCATGAACTTTGTCCTACTCCCTGCGCGGCTAACGGTGCCTGACTCGATCTGTCTGCTTGCCAAAAACTGTATTTCACCTTCAAGATTATCTGCTCTGCTCCGCTCCTCATCCAATGCATTCCTGTCTAGTAGTTTAAGTAAACATTCTTTCAGCTACCGAGCAAAAGGCCCGGCTTCTCTGTCTTTATGCAAGTAATTCATAGCCCTGTTACCATGGAATATTCCTACCCCCTCGCATCTAGTGTAGACACTTAGACGCTTGTACACGCACTAACAGTCAGCATAGTCAGTATAGAATAAGATTCTATCCTAAGAGACCTCTCTTTTTGGATAACACAGTTCTTTAAACATAGGATGTTAGATATGATTTGGGATTAGGTTGACATAACCCCAGACTTCTGTCTCCACATGTAGAGCTAAATGTCAAGTCCCCTTCACCCCCTAGTTGCACGTCAATCACACGTCATGCTGCTGCGCGCGCATCTCTGCCAAGTATTTCTGCTGACATCGCGAAATTCTTTCATGGAACCACCCATTTATGACATCATATCCAATGACGTTCTTTAAGTTACGCCCAGTTACACCTATTTTAGTTACGCATGTATGTTCTTATCTTTGTTATCAACTGTTACGCCTCCTGCATCTGTTTCACTGTAATGCCTATTGTATAAAAATGATTACTTGTCAATAAAGTTTGTCCTTCACTTCCTGAACCTTCGTGGTGATGGAATATGGAGTCCATCAATTCGAATTGATTTTGGAATAAAGCCCGTTCCGAACCTCTAATACCACGGATTCTGCCTCTTATTTTACTGAGCTATTATTATAGATTTTCCGCATCAAATTAAGTCCCGGTAATTAAATTATTTACCACAGAGGAGGGCTGCACGGCGATGAAGGCAGGGAGCACTCACTGCAGGAGCCTGGAGGAAGGAAGCACTGCAGGAACCTGAGGAAGGGGTGGGCTGCAGGAACTTGAAGGATAGAGGAGGGCTGCAGGGCGATGAAGGCACGGAGCACTGCAGGAGCCTGGAGGAAGGAAGCACTGCAGGAACCTGAGGAAGGGGAGGGCTGCAGGAACCTGAAGGATAGAGGAGGGCTGCAGGGCGATGAAGGCACGGAGCACTGCAGGAGCCTGAGGAAGGAAGCACTGCAGGAACATGAGGGCTGCAGGAACCTGAAGGGTAGAGGAGGGCTGCAGGGCGATGAAGGCACGGAGCACTCACTGCAGGAGCCTGGAGGAAGGAAGCACTGCAGGAACCTGAGGAAGGGGAGGGCTGCAGGAACCTGAAGGATAGAGGAGGGCGGCAGGGCGATGAAGGCAGAAAGCACTCACTGCAGGAGCCTAGAGGAAGGAAGCACTGCAGGAACCTGAGGAAGGGGAGGGCTGCAGGAACCTGAAGGTTAGAGGAGGGCTGCAGGGCAATGAAGGCACGGAGCACTGCAGGAGCCTGGAGGAAGGAAGCACTGCAGGAACATGAAGGATGCAGGAACCTGAAGGGTAGAGGAGGGCTGCAGGGCGATGAAGGCAGGGAGCACTGCAGGAGCCTGGAGGAAGGAAGCACTTCAGGAACATGAGGGCTGCAGGAACCTGAAGGGTAGAGGAGGATTGCAGGGCGATGAAGGCACGGAGCACTGCTGGAGCCTGGAGGAAGGAAGCACTGCAGGAACCTGAGGAAGGGGAGGGCTGCAGGAACCTGAAGGGTAGAGGAGGGCTGCAGGGCGATGAAGGCACGGAGCACTGCAGGAGCCTGGAGGAAGGAAGCACTGCAGGAACCTGAGGAAAGGGAGGGCTGCAGGAACCTGAAGGATAGAGGAGGGCTGCAGGGCGATGAAGGCAGGGAGCACTCACTGCAGGAGCCTAGAGGAAGGAAGCACTGCAGGAACCTGAGGAAGGGGAGGGCTGCAGGAACCTGAAGGTTAGAGGAGGGCTGCAGGGCAATGAAGGCACGGAGCACTGCAGGAGCCTGGAGGAAGGAAGCACTGCAGGAACATGAGGGATGCAGGAACCTGAAGGGTAGAGGAGGGCTGCAGGGCAATGAAGGCACGGAGCACTGCTGGAGCCTGGAGGAAGGAAGCACTGCAGGAACCTGAGGAAGGGGTGGGCTGCAGGAACCTGAAGGATAGAGGGGGGCTGCAGGGCGACGAAGGCACGGAGCACTGCTGGAGCCTGGAGGAAGGAAGCACTGCAGGAACCTGAGGAAGGGGTGGGCTGCAGGAACCTGAAGGATAGAGGGGGGCTGCAGGGCGACGAAGGCACTGAGCACTGCAGGAGCCTGAGGAAGGAAGCACTGCAGGAACATGAGGAAGGGGAGGGCTGCAGGAACCTGAAGGATAGAGGAGGGCTGCAGGGCGATGAAGGCAGGGAGCACTCACTGCAGGAGCCTGGAGGAAGGAAGCACTGCAGGAACCTGAGGAAGGGGAGGGCTGCAGGAACCTGAGGAAGAGGGGACTCTAGCAACCTGGAGGGACCGAAGTGCCGAAAGAAGGGAGTGCCTGCAGAGGCAGCAGTGATGTACGAACATCAAGCCAGAGAAACGGCAGAAGAAACTGGAAGGGAAGGCAGTTTTGTAGGAACCCTGAGGAAGTGAAGTGCCTCCAACGTTTGGAGGAAGGTGGCGCAACAGCAGCGACGAGGGAGGGGGCGCTGCAGCAGCGACGAGGGAGGGGGCGCTGCAGGTATCTGAATGATAGGAAACGAGTGCTGCACAGGCATCGTATGAGGAGCAACAGGAGCCAGGAGGGATGGTTGGAGGAGAGCTTCCTGAGCGTGTAAGAAGAAGAGAGGGAGTGCGTCAGCAGCCAGGAGGGAGGTAGAAGGGAGTGCTGCAGAGGCATGGGATGAGGAGGGCTTCCTGAGCGTGTAAGAAGAAGAGAGAGAGTGCATTAGCAGCCAGGAGGGAGGTAGAAGGGAGTGCTGCAGACGCATGGGATGAGGAGGGCTTCCTGAGCGTGTAAGAAGAAGAGAGGGAGTGCGTCAGCAGCCAGGAGGGAGGTAGAAGGGAGTGCTGCAGAGGCATGGGATGAGGAGGGCTTCCTGAGCGTGTAAGAAGAAGAGAGAGAGTGCATTAGCAGCCAGGAGGGAGGTAGAAGGGAGTGCTGCAGAGGCATGGGATGAGGAGGGCTTCCTGGGCCTGTAAGGAGAGAGGGAGTGTGGCAGCAGCCAGGAGGGAGGTAGAAGGGAGTGCTGCAGAGGCATGGGATGAGGAGGGCTTCCTGAGCGTGTAAGAAGAAGAGAGAGAGTGCGTCAGCAGCCGGGAGGGAGGTAGAAGGGAGTGCTGCAGAGGCATGGGATGAGGAGGGCTTCTGGACCTGTAAGGAGAGATGGAGTGCGTCAGCAGCTGGGAGGGAGGTAGAGGGGAGTGCTGCAGAGGCATGGGATGAGGAGGGCTTCCCGGGCCTGTAAGGAGAGAGAGAGTGTGGCACCAGCCAGGAGGGAAGTTAAAGGGAGTGCCGCAGAGGCATGGATGAGGAGGGCTTCCTGGGCCTGTAAGAAGAGAGGGAATGCAGCAGCAGCCAGGAGGGAGGTAGAAGGGAGTGCTGCAGAGGCATGGGATGAGGAGGGCTTCCTGGGCCTGTAAGAAGAGAGGGAGTGCGTCAGCAGCCAGGAGGGAGGTAGAAGGGAGTGCTGCAGAGGCATGGGATGAGGAGGGGTTCCTGGGCCTGTAAGAAGAGAGGGAGTGCGTCAGCAGCCGGGAGGGAGGTAGAGGGGAGTGCTGCAGAGCCATGGGATGAGGAGGGCTTCCTGGGCCTGTAAGAAGAGAGGGAGTGCGTCAGCAGCCGGGAGGGAGGTAGAAGGGAGTGCTGCAGAGGCATGGGATGAGGAGGGCTTCCTGGGCCTGTAAGAAGAGAGGGAGTGCGTCAGCAGCCGGGAGGGAGGTAGAGGGGAGTGCTGCAGAGCCATGGGATGAGGAGGGCTTCCTGGGCCTGTAAGAAGAGAGGGAGTGCGTCAGCAGCCGGGAGGGAGATAGAAGGGAGTGATGCAGAGCCATGGGATGAGGAGGGCTTCCTGGGCCTGTAAGGAGAGAGGGAGTGCGGCAGCAGCCAGGAGGGAGGTAGAAGGGAGTGCTGCAGAGGCATGGGATGAGGAGGGCTTCCTGGGCCTGTAAGAAGAGAGGGAGTGCGGCAGCAGCCGGGAGGGAGGTAGAAGGGAGTGCTGCAGAGGCATGGGATGAGGAGGGCTTCCTGAGCCTGTAAGAAAAGAGGGAGTGCGGCAGCAGCCAGGAGGGGGGTAGAAGGGAGTGCTGCAGAGGCATAGGATGAGGAGGGCTTCCTGGGCCTGTAAGAAGAGAGGGAGTGCGTCAGCAGCCGGGAGGGAGGTAGAAGGGAGTGCTGCAGAGGCATGGGATGAGGAGGGCTTCCTGGGCCTGGAAGAAGAGAGGGAGTGCGTCAGCAGCCAGGAGGGAGGTAGAAGGGAGTGCTGCAGAGGCATGGGATGAGGAGGGCTTCCTGGGCCTGTAAGAAGAGAGGGAGTGCGGCAGCAGCCAGGAGGGAGGTAGAAGGGAGTGCTGCAGAGGCATGGGATGAGGAGGG
Source organism: Triturus cristatus (assembly GCF_964204655.1). Classification (NCBI taxonomy): domain Eukaryota; kingdom Metazoa; phylum Chordata; class Amphibia; order Caudata; family Salamandridae; genus Triturus; species Triturus cristatus. The sequence continues at coordinate 23,420,902 of NC_140579.1, read as the reverse complement.
CTTCCTGGGCCTGTAAGAAGAGAGGGAGTGTGGCACCAGCTGGGAGGGAGGTAGAAGGGAGTGCTGCAGAGCATGGGATGAGGAGGGTTTCCTGAGCGTGTAAGAAGAAGAGAGAGAGTGCGTCAGCAGCCAGGAGGGAGGTAGAAGGGAGTGCTGCAGAGGCATGGGATGAGGAGGGCTTCCTGGGCCTGTAAGGAGAGAGTGAGTGCGGCAGCAGCCAGGAGGGAGGTAGAAGGGAGTGCTGCAGAGGCATGGGATGAGGAGGGCTTCCTGGGCCTGTAAGAAGAAGAGAGAGAGTGCGTCAGCAGCCAGGAGGGAGGTAGAAGGGAGTGCTGCAGAGGCATGGGATGAGGAGGGCTTCCTGGGCCTGTAAGAAGAGAGGGAGTGTGGCACCAGCTGGGAGGGAGGTAGAAGGGAGTGCTGCAGAGGCATAGGATGAGGAGGGCTTCCTGGGCCTGGAAGAAGAGAGAGAGTGCGTCAGCAGCCAGGAGGGAGGTAGAAGGGAGTGCTGCAGAGGCATGGGATGAGGAGGGCTTCCTGAGTGTGTAAGAAGAAGAGAGAGAGTGCGTCAGCAGCCAGGAGGGAGGTAGAAGGGAGTGCTGCAGAGGCATGGGATGAGGAGGGCTTCCTGGGCCTGTAAGAAGAAGAGAGAGAGTGCGTCAGCAGCCAGGAGGGAGGTAGAAGGGAGTGCTGCAGAGGCATGGGATGAGGAGGGCTTCCTGGGCCTGTAAGGAGAGAGGGAGTGCGGCAGCAGCCAGGAGGGAGGTAGAAGGGAGTGCTGCAGACGCATGGGATGAGGAGGGCTTCCTGAGCGTGTAAGAAGAGAGAGAGTGCGGCAGCAGCCAGGAGGGAAGTTAAAGGGAGTGCTGCAGAGGCATGGGATGAGGAGGGCTTCCTGGGCCTGTAAGGAGAGAGAGAGTGCGGCAGCAGCCAGGAGGGAGGTAGAAGGGAGTGCTGCAGAGGCATGGGATGAGGAGGGCTTCCTTGGCCTGAAAGAAGAAGAGAGAGAGTGCGTCAGCAGCCAGGAGGGAGGTAGAAGGGAGTGCTGCAGAGGCATGGGATGAGGAGGGCTTCCTGGGCCTGTAAGAAGAGAGGGAGTGTGGCACCAGCCGGGAGGGAGGTAGAAGGGAGTGCTGCAGAGGCATGGGATGAGGAGGGCTTCCTGGGCCTGTAAGAAGAGAGGGAGTGCGTCAGCAGCCAGGAGGGAGGTAGAAGGATGTGCTGCAGAGGCATGGGATGAGGAGGGCTTCCTGAGAGTGTAAGAAGAGAGAGAGTGCGGCAGCAGCCAGGGGGGAGGTAGAGGGGAGTGCTGCAGACGCATGGGATGAGGAGGGCTTCCTGGGCCTGTAAGGAGAGAGGGAGTACGGCAGCAGCCAGGAGGGAGGTAGAAGGGAGTGCTGCAGAGGCATGGTAGGGGGAGGGCTTCCTGGGCCTGTAAGGAGAGAGGGAGTGCGGCAGCAGCCGGGAGGGAGGTAGAGGGGAGTGCTGCAGAGGCATGGGATGAGGAGGGCTTCCTGAGCGTGTAAGAAGAGAGAGAGTGCGGCAGCAGCCAGGGGGGAGGTAGAGGGGAGTGCTGCAGACGCATGGGATGAGGAGGGCTTCCTGGGCCTGTAAGAAGAGAGAGAGTGCGGCAGCAGCCAGGAGGGAAGTTAAAGGGAGTGCTGCAGAGGCATGGTAGGAGGAGGGCTTCCTGGGCCTGTGAGAAGAGAGAGAGTGCGTCAGCAGCCAGGAGGGAAGTTAAAGGGAGTGCTGCAGACGCATGGGATGAGGAGGGCTTCCTGAGCGTGTAAGAAGAGAGGGAGTGCGGCAGCAGCCGGGAGGGAAGTTAAAGGGAGTGCTGCAGAGGCATGGGATGAGGAGGGCTTCCTGAGCATGTAAGAAGAAGAGAGAGAGTGCGTCAGCAGCCGGGAGGGAGGTAGAGGGGAGTGCTGCAGAGGCATGGGATGAGGAGGGCTTCCTGGGCCTGGAAGAAGAGAGGGAGTGTGGCAGCAGCCAGGAGAGAGGTAGAAGGGAGTGCTGCAGAGGCATGGGATGAGGAGGGCTTCCTGAGCGTGTAAGAAGAGAGGGAGTGCGGCAGCAGCCGGGAGGGAGGTAGAAGGGAGTGCTGCAGAGGCATGGGATGAGGAGGGCTTCCTGAGCCTGTAAGAAAAGAGGGAGTGCGGCAGCAGCCAGGAGGGGGGTAGAAGGGAGTGCTGCAGAGGCATGGGATGAGGAGGGCTTCCTGGGCCTGTAAGAAGAGAGGGAGTGCGTCAGCAGCCGGGAGGGAGGTAGAAGGGAGTGCTGCAGAGGCATGGGATGAGGAGGGCTTCCTGGGCCTGTAAGAAGAGAGGGAGTGCGGCAGCAGCCAGGAGGGAAGTTAAATGGAGTGCTGCAGAGGCATGGGATGAGGAGGGCTTCCTGGGCCTGTAAGAAGAGAGGGAGTGCGGCAGCAGCCAGGAGGGAAGATAAAGGGAGTGCTGCAGAGGCATGGGATGAGGAGAGCTTCCTGAGCATGTAAGAAGAAGAGAGGGAGTGCGTCAGCAGCCGGGAGGGAGGTAGAGGGGAGTGCTGCAGCGGCATGGGATGAGGAGGGCTTCCTGGGCCTGTAAGAAGAGAGGGAGTGCGGAAGCAGCCGGGAGGGAGGTAGAAGGGAGTGCTGCAGAGGCAGGGGATGAGGAGAGCTTCCTGGGCCTGTCAGAAGAGAGGGAGTGTGGCAGCAGCTGGGAGGGAGGTAGAAGGGAGTGCTGCAGAGGCATGGGATGAGGAGGGCTTCCTGGGCCTGTAAGGAGAGAGGGAGTGCGTCAGCAGCCAGGAGGGAGGTAGAAGGGAGTGCTGCAGAGGCATGGGATGAGGAGGGCTTCCTGGGCCTGTAAGAAGAGAGGGAGTGCGGCAGCAGCCGGGAGGGAGGTAGAAGGGAGTGCTGCAGAGGCATGGGATGAGGAGGGCTTCCTGAGCCTGTAAGAAAAGAGGGAGTGCGGCAGCAGCCAGGAGGGGGGTAGAAGGGAGTGCTGCAGAGGCATAGGATGAGGAGGGCTTCCTGGGCCTGTAAGAAGAGAGGGAGTGCGTCAGCAGCCGGGAGGGAGGTAGAAAGGAGTGCTGCAGAGGCATGGGATGAGGAGGGCTTCCTGGGCCTGTAAGAAGAGAGGGAGTGCGGCAGCAGCCAGGAGGGAAGTTAAAGGGAGTGCTGCAGAGGCATGGGATGAGGAGCGCTTCCTGGGCCTGTAAGAAGAGAGGGAGTGCGGAAGCAGCCTGGACGGAGGTAGAAGGGAGTGCTTTAGAGGCATGGGATGAGGAGCGCTTCCTGGGCCTGTAAGAAGAGAGAGAGTGCGTCAGCAGCCAGGAGGGAGGTAGAAGGGAGTGCTGCAGAGGCATGGGATGAGGAGGGCTTCCCGGGCCTGTAAGGAGACAGGGAGTGCCGGCATGGGATGAGGAGGGCTTCCTGATCTGTAAGGAGAGAGGGAGTGCGGCAGCATCCAGGAGGGAGGTAGAAGAGAGTGCTGCAGACGCATGGGATGAGGAGGGCTTCCTGGGCCTGTAAGGAGAGAGGGAGTGCGGCAGCAGCCAGGAGGGAGGTAGAAGGGAGAGCTGCAGAGGCATGGGATGAGGAGGGATTCCCGGGCCTGTAAGGAGAGAGGGAGTGCCGGCATGGGATGAGGAGGGATTCCCGGGCCTGTAAGGAGAGAGGGAGTGCCGGCATGAGATGAGGAGGGCTTCCTGCTCTGTAAGGAGAGAGGGAGTATGTGTTTAGGAAAGTGCCGGAAGAAGGTAGCAATACAGTTAGTGTTAGGAGTTACAGATAAAGGGGGAGTACTGGCTCATAGACGGGCACTGTGGCCAGTTACAGCTGAACCATTCCCCACAGGGGTATTTGCCCTGTTTTGCTCTCCCAGCTGCCATTGGCGGTAACTCCTTTGCTTGGTACGATTATTTTTCCCCTGGGAGAAGGGCACCCTATTGCAAGGAGACATTCTACAACCAGATGTCAATATTTGTGTTTGCGATAAAGTGTCACTCAGGGTGTCACACATGAAACATGTGTCACCCTCAAGCACATTTCAAACGTGGATATGTCACTCAAGCAGACGGAAAACTTGTTAGCGCTGTATTTGATACATCAGAGACCTATCTCTGAGATGCAGTTTAAGAGAACATTTTTATGTCAGCAGGAGCTACTGAAGCCTAAAGCGGTGCACATGGTTATGTTATGTTATTTGGTATTTTTATAGCGCACAGCTGCCCCAGCAAAGGGGCGTCCTGGCGCTTTGACAGATGCTATAACATAACACACAATAAAAGAAAAGAAATTAACTAGATACCGGGAACAGGAAGGTTTTAATCGCCTGCCTGAAGGTGAGCAGATCTTCCAGAGCTCGAATGTGTACAGGGAGCGAATTCCATAGGCCTGCCGCTAGCACCCTAAAGGAGCGGCCACCCATTCTGCTCAACTTGAAGCGTGGACAGATGGCCAGATGAAGCCCCTCCGATCTCAAGGATCTCGAAGGCATATAGGGCGTAAGAAGAGGAACAAGTGCCGGCGGCGAAAAAGATTTCAGAATTTTAAAGGCCAGGCACAGCGCCTTGAACTTAATTCGCTGTCTGACCGGGAGCCAGTGCAAGGCCGTGATGGTACCAGACACTGAACAATGTCTTGGAAGGCCCACAATGGCTCGTGCCGCGGCGTTTTGTACTCTTTGGAGCCTAGAGGCCTCCGCTTGATTCACCCCTAACAGCAATGAGCTGCCGTAGTCCAGCCGAGAAAGTATTGAGGCCTGGACTACAAGCTGTCTGTTAGGGGGATCAAAATACTTTAAGACCGGCCTAGTACCACGCAAAATTCCGTAGCACGTGGCAGCCACCTTCTTGGTGTGATCTCTGAAGGTCAGCGCAGAATCTACCCATACTCCTAAATTTCTCACTCCAGCGGCTGGAATAGGAGTGACACCAAGCTCCGATGGCCACCACTGATTTCCCCATAACTCCGCGTGCTTCCCTAGAACCAACACCTCCGTTTTGGTGGCATTCAACTGAAGGCAGTTGGTGCGAAGCCAGCCGGCTACTGCCAAGAGACCCGCACGGAATCTGGGGGCCTCCACCTCAGGGTCTTCACTAAGTGTCACCGCTAGCTGTGTGTCGTCCGCATATGAAGCCATCGTGAGACCCCACTGTTTGACGACACCAGCCAACGGTTTCACATAGAGGTTGAACATTGTCGGGCTCAACGAAGATCCCTGTGGTACCCCGAGCTCCAAAGGATAGGTGGCAGATTGACCAGGTGGTATAGCCACTTTAAAGGAGCGGTCTGCCAGAAAAGACCGAAACCACTGGAGAGCGACATCCGTCACTCCCGCCTCCTGTAAGCGTTGGATAAGTATATGGTGGGACACAGTATCGAAGGCTGCGCTTAGATCTAATAGTATAAGCGCTGCAGTATGACCTGAGTCAAGTACCTGGCGAAGATGTTCCGTGATGTAAAGTAATGCCGTCTCGGTACTGTGTCCTGACCGGAAGCCGTTCTGACTGGAATCCAGAATCTGGTTACGAACCAGATGCTCGGACAGAACAGAGTTGACATGGGCTTCAGTTACTTTAGCGATCCAAGGCAACAGGGAGATAGGTCGATAGTTTTCTGGCAATCGGGGGTCAGAGTTGGGTTTTTTTAGTATCGGAGTGACCACTGCCTGTTTCCATGCCGCGGGTACCGTTCCACAAGACAATGACATATTGATGAGATTCAATATGGGGTCGCGGCACAGCGGGGAAAGTGTATTAATGAAGGCTGGCTTTAACGGGTCCGTAGGAGAGCCTGACTTGACCTTAAGGCTGAACCTGTCAAAGGCCTCAATAGACAGTTCAGGTAGAATGGCCAAAGGCTCAAGATCTGTTGTGACAGGGGTAGAAGCCAGTCGATCCTGGTGGAGTGTGTCGAACCCATGATAGATTTTTTCCACTTTCTCCACAAAAAAGGAGGCCAATTTATCACAGTGCGAATCTGTGCAAATCACCTCTGATGATGATCTGTTTTTCATAAGGTGCTTCAGTACCTTGAAAATCAATTTTGAAGGATTGGAGCTGGTAGCAAATTCATGAGCGTAAAATGCAGCTCTTGCTCTGCAGATAGCTCTATGATAGAGCTTCAACTCAGTGAAGTACCGAGTTTTCAGCGCAGGGTCATAGGAACGTCTCCATTCCCTCTCTGTTTTTCGGCAGGATTTCTTCAATTCTGCGAGAGACACATTATACCAGGGGCTCGGTGTTTTTGTCCGGCCTTTCGACCACCGCAGAGGTATAAGAGAATCCAAGGCATCTGTGATCCAAGCGCAGAACTGTTGATATCCTTGATCCACATTAGTAAAGGTACTCAGAGGTTTTCGCTCTAATATACCGTAGAACTCTTCCAACGTAAGCTTATGCCAAGGCCTTTTAAGAATAGGCCTGTCTATGGGGATAAAAGGTTTATCAAGGACCGGACAGAAAGCTTCTACTAACAAGTGATCAGTCCACCCCATCAACCTCGGTTCTGACAGCCTTAACCCATCTAGAGTGGAAAAGAAGGGGTCAAGAATGTGACCTCCCGAGTGGGTTGGAAGGGTAACGAGCTGAATCAGTTGGAGAGCTTCCAGATCCGCTAACAGGGAACTCACGGTAGTGGAAGACCCATTATCGAAATGTATGTTGAGGTCACCCAAAATATTAAAATTGGCACAGCCGAGTGCTATAGGACTGACCATATCGGCCAGTGCTAACCTAAAAACCGAGTCATTGCCGGGGGGACGGTATACAAGTAGGCCACTGAAAGTAAATTGATGGGAAAATGCGACTTTAAAAATAGCGCTTTCACATGCGGGTAGTTCTGACGGCTTCCATTCCGCCGGAAAACAGGATTTGACTGCCATAGCAATACCACCACCTCTTGTGGTCCTGTTAGAAGTGAAGATGGTATAGTTCTGGGGGAATGCAAGATTCAATATGGCGGAGTCAGAGTCCTGAAGCCAGGTTTCTGTCATTAAAAAAACATCGGGATCCTCTTTATCTATCAGGTCGTAAATAGACAAATGATGCTTTACAAGTGATCTAACATTAAGGCACCAAATACGAAGTTCTCGCGATGCAACATGTAATCGTGTGACTGGGGCGGTATTGTCCAAGGAGCGTATTTTTGTAGGGCTCATGAGAGACCAGCCTTTACAGGCGCAGCTGTATGGGCCAATTAAAGGGTCCACAGGCTTACACGCACCTCCTTTGGACATTTGCCCTATGGCCAGCAGCTCTGACCGTGTATAGGACAACATACCTGCCAGGAGCAGCTAAACAACGATGTGTTGAGATACAGAGCCTGCCCCGCCTCGCGCTGCTTCGACGCGGACGAGCGCAGACGGGCAGGACTCTGGCACGACTCCGGCTAAGCGACGGCGTCCTCACCTGCGCGTCCCGCTGCGCGGGAGAGGGGAGCTTTAAGTAGGCTCGCCAATTAAAGTGCGAGCGCGAGGACGCTCCAAGATGGCGCCCAAAGCTATCTTCCCATTCCCTACCCAAAATGGCGCCCACAATGAGCCACCCCCGGGATCCAGGCCCGCCCAAACGGCGGTGAGGGAGCCGAATTATGTGCGGTAAGAGGAGGGGGCCAAGACCCTGCTAAAATCAGGGAATAAGTGCAGAAAATAAAATTTAAACAATATACAAAACGAGGAGAATTAAAAGCGTTAAAAAGCGCAGCAAAGCGCCTGCAGCAGCGCCAGCAACAGCGTGTGTCCGGTCAAATGAGCATCTGTCAAGGCCTGCCCTGAAGCTAGATTCGCCTTAAGTAGGCTCGCCAATTAAAGTGCGAGCGCGAGGACGCTCCAAGATGGCGCCCAAAGCTATCTTCCCATTCCCTACCCAAAATGGCGCCCACAATGAGCCACCCCCGGGATCCAGGCCCGCCCAAACGGCGGTGAGGGAGCCGAATTATGTGCGGTAAGAGGAGGGGGCCAAGACCCTGCTAAAATCAGGGAATAAGTGCAGAAAATAAAATTTAAACAATATACAAAACGAGGAGAATTAAAAGCGTTAAAAAGCGCAGCAAAGCGCCTGCAGCAGCGCCAGCAACAGCGTGTGTCCGGTCAAATGAGCATCTGTCAAGGCCTGCCCTGAAGCTAGATTCGCCTTAAGTAGGCTCGCCAATTAAAGTGCGAGCGCGAGGACGCTCCAAGATGGCGCCCAAAGCTATCTTCCCATTCCCTACCCAAAATGGCGCCCACAATGAGCCACCCCCGGGATCCAGGCCCGCCCAAACGGCGGTGAGGGAGCCGAATTATGTGCGGTAAGAGGAGGGGGCCAAGACCCTGCTAAAATCAGGGAATAAGTGCAGAAAATAAAATTTAAACAATATACAAAACGAGGAGAATTAAAAGCGTTAAAAAGCGCAGCAAAGCGCCTGCAGCAGCGCCAGCAACAGCGTGTGTCCGGTCAAATGAGCATCTGTCAAGCTCATGGAACAGTGTGACGTGTGGAGGCCGGTGAAGACCAGACTCAGGATCTACGCTCTGCTGAGCATGGGGCAGGAGCATGCAATTGTCTCAGGACTAAACAGGACTGCGAATGACTTATTTTTAAATTATTGATATTACACTTCATATATTTACAATTTTATACACAGGGAGTTAGGGATTTGACCCGACTCACATGATTGTTCGCCCCTCATACCTTTTTTTCCCAGTTATACTCCACGGATCGCACCCGTGGCTGCTGCTGTACCAGAGGCCGGAGCTCGGTCTTTTCTGGTGTGAAGTTATACTCCGCTGATCGCACCTGGGGCCATTGCTGGACCAGAGACCGAAGCTCAGCCCTCTCTGGTGCAAAGTTATTGTCAAGGTTGTACTTCACAGAACTCACCTGGGGCCACTGCTGGACCTCAGTTTTCTCCAGTGTGACGTTCTTCACAAAATTATCCTCTGCGGATCGCACCTGGGGCCATTGCTGGACCAGAGACCGAAGCTCAGCCCTCTCTGGTGCAAAGTTATTCTCAAGGTTGTACTTCACAGAACTCACCTGGGGCCATTGTTGGACCGGAGGCGGGAGCTCGATCTTCTCTGGTGTGAAGGTTTTCTCGTGGTTGTACTCCACGGATTGCACCTGGGGCCATTGCTGAGCCGGCGGCTGGAGCTTGGTCTTCTCTGGTTTGAAGGTTTTCTCTTGGTTGTACTCCATGGAGCACATCTGGGGCCATTGCTGAGCCAGAGGCTGGAGCTCGGTCTTCTCTGGTGTGAAGGTTTTCTCTTGGTTGTACTCCACGGATTGCACCTGGGGCCATTGCTGAGCCGGCGGCTGGAGCTTGGTCTTCTCTGGTTTGAAGGTTTTCTCTTGGTTGTACTCCATGGAGCACATCTGGGGCCATTGCTGGGCCGGAGGCTGGAGCTTGGTCTTCTCTGGTTTGAAGGTTTTCTCTTGGTTGTACTCCACGGATCGCACCTGGGGCCATTGCTGGACCGGCGGCTGGAGCTTAGTCTTCTCTGTTTTGAAGGTTTTTTCTTGGTTGTACTCCACGGATCGCACCTGGGGCCATTGCTGAGCCGGAGGCTGGAGCTTCGTCTTCTCTTCTGCAAATTTCTGCTCAGGGTTGGACTCTATGGAGCGCATCTGGGGCCATTGCTGAGCTGGAGGCCAGAGCACACTCTTCTCTGGTGCAATGTTTTTCTCAACGTTATACTCTGCAGATCGCACCCGGGGCCGTTGCTGGGCTGGTGGCCGGAGCTCATCCCTCCCTGGTGCGAAGTTTCTCTCAAGGTTGTACTCCACAGAGCGCATCCGGGGCCGTTGCTGGATTGGAGGCCGGCGCCCCGTCTTCTCTGGTGCAAATTTGAGGTTCTTGGCGATCTTCACCATGACAGAGAGTTGGACATTGGTCCTGAGGTTCATTCTCGAGAAGGTCTGACCACATTGGGGGCAAACAAAGGCTCCTGTGGGCACCTTCTGCCAGTGGCCGGTGATACAGGCCCGGCAGTAGCTATGGTCACAGTCGATGGCCACAGGGTCTTCAAAGTACCTGGTGCAGAGTGGACAAACCGTCTCGTCCTGTAGCTCCCGAACAGGGCCAACCACAGCCATGGTTCTTTCAGTGGCAGGACACACACAGGAAGAAACTCCCACAGAGGCACAGAGGGATGCAAGGGTCAACTGGTAGAGAAAGGGACACTGAAACTGAGAGTTACAGTCTGCACAAGCACTGAAATGTGGGGTACGTAGAGGGGCAGGACCAGCTGGTTAAGAGTGTGGCACAGACACTGAGTAAAACTGGATCCGGCTGGCACAGAGTGTGGCACAGACACTGAGGGTGCAGGATCCGCTTGGTGAGCGTGTTGCACAGTCACTCAGGGTGCAGGATCCATCTGGCACAGAGCGTGGCACAGTCACTCAGGGTGCAGGATCCGGCTGGCACGGAGTGTGGCACAGTTGCTGAGGGTGCAGGGTCCGGCTGGTGAGAGTGTGGCACAGACACTGAGTAAAACAGGATCCGGCTGGCACGGAGTGTGGCACAGACTCTGAGGCTGCAGGATCCGCTTGGTGAGTGTGTGGCACAGTCACTCAGGGTGCAGGATCCGGCAGGCACAGAGTGTGGCGCAGTTGCTGAGGGTGCAGGATCCGGCTGGTGAGAGTGTGGCACAGACACTGAGGGTGCAGAATCCTAAGACACTGAGGGGTGCAGGATCTTCCGGCTGGCACAGACTCCGAGGGCCACAGGATCCGGCACCTGAGATGGAGGCACAGACACCGAGGGACAGAGTATGCGACACGAGGACCGAGAGGTGCAGAATATGGCCACCAGAAGCACACACCCACCGAGGGGTGTGGCGCCCGGAGGTGTGCAGGGTCCCGCTCTCTCACGCGGCTCAGGCCTCCCTCCCTCTTACACGTCCCGGTGATTTACTGCCTTGTTGTTGCTGTATAAAAAGGAAGGCGTGCCTCTCGCTGGGCCCCGGGGCGGTGCTGGGAAGGGAGTGGGGAGCGCGGTTACATAAGGGCTTCCTCCTTACTCAGAAGAAAGGCATCTGGGCTCACATGGGATTGTTTTCGTGTGCCTCACTGGCACACGCGCAGGTGAGGCCCGCCTTCCACCTGGCGCTCGTCCATGGTAATAACAGCTCGTGGAAGAGGCTGCAGGCGCTGTTCAGGGCAAACAAACATCTCATTGTGAGACGAAGGCTTCGCCTAATATAGTAACCATTGGGCACACCAAACTGGAGCCTGGGCCCCCTATCAATAAACTAGGAAGCATAACATACATCAGAAGTGCAAGCTTCCCTCCCACACAAGCATAACACACGTCAGTAGTGCAAGCTTCACTCACACAGGAGGGGCATCATCAGTGCAAGCTTCCCTCACACACAACAAGCATAACACATCAGCAGTGCAAGCTTCACTCACATAGGAGGGGCATTGTCAGTGCAAGCTTCCCTCACACAGGATGGGCATCATTAGTGCAAGCTTCCATCTCACACACACAAGTGCAGAACAAGCAACAGCAGTGCAAACTTGCCTCACACACAGAAAAGGTGTATCACAAGCAACAGCACTGCATTCCCTCTTACACAGAACAGTTGCATCACGAGCAACAGCAGTGCAAGCTTCTCTCACACAGAAGAGGTGTATCACAAGCTGCAGCAGTGCACGACACAGACCGCATCAGTGCAGGATTACCTCAAAGGAGACAGACACAAGACAGACATCAGTGCAGTTAGCTGACATGCAAAACAGGTACAACACAGCAGCAGTGCACGCTTCCCTCACACAAAAGAGGTGTATCACAAGCAGCAGCGGTTGAAGCTTCCCTCGCACAGAGCAGGGACAGCACAGACCGTACAAGATTCCCTAATAGGAGACAGACACAACACAGACATCAGTGCATAGTTACCTGACATGAAAAACAGGTACAACACAGCAGCAGTGCAAGCTTCCCTCTCACTCACACACACACACACACACACACACAGCCCTATCCTATCCCCTCCCAAGTACAGCAGAGGCAGTAGCAAGTGCATTCTTCTTTCAGCCATAACAAGTAGAACAAGGTACCCTCAGTGCAAGGTTTTCTCACAAAGAACAGGTATGACACAGAAGCAATGCATGATTCTCTCAAACGGATGTATGACGTTACAACGCACACTTTTACAACGCATGCACTTACAACGCATTTTTTACAACGCATAATCCATTACAACGCATGACATTACAACGCATGACACTACAACGCATTTTTAAAAACTACCTTTACAACGCATTTCCATTACAACGCATAATACCTTTACAACGCATACCATTACAACGCATAATATTAAATTGCATTTAAGGTAAGTATTAGATAGTATAGGGGTAAAAGTTACTTTTCTAACTCCAGGGGGTGCAACAGTAGGGTAAGTGTTGGATAGTATAGGGGTAAAAATTACTATTCTAACTCCAGGGGGTGCAACAGTAGGGTAAGTGTTGGATAGTATAGGGGTAAAAATTACTATTCTAACTCCAGGGGGTGCAACAGTGGGGTAAGTGTTGGATAGTATAGGGGTAAAAATTACTATTCTAACTCCAGGGGGTGCATCAGTAGGGTAAGTGTTGGATAGTATAGGGGTAAAAATTACTATTCTAACTCCAGGGGGTGCAACAGTAGGGTAAGTGTTGGATAGTATAGGGGTAAAAATTACTATTCTAACTCCAGGGGGTGCAACAGTAGGGTAAGTGTTGGATAGTATAAGGGTAAAAATTACTATTCTAACTCCAGGGGGTGCAACAGTAGGGTAAGTGTTGGATAGTATAGGGGTAAAAATTACTATTCTAACTCCAGGGGGTGCAACAGTAGGGTAAGTGTTGGATAGTATAGGGGTAAAAATTACTATTCTAACTCCAGGGGGTGCAACAGTAGGGTAAGTGTTGGATAGAATAGGGGTAAAAATTACTATTCTAACTCCAGGGGGTGCAACAGTAGGGTAAGTGTTGGATAGTATAGGGGTAAAAATTACTATTCTAACTCCAGGGGTTGCAACAGTAGGGTAAGTGTTGGATAGTGTAGTGTAATATTATGCGTTGTAATGGTATGCGTTGTAATGGTAGTATGCGTTGTAATGGAATGCGTTGTAAAGGTAGTTTTTAAAAATGCGTTGTAGTGTCATGCGTTGTAATGTCATGCGTTGTAATGGATTATGCGTTGTAAAAAATGCGTTGTAAAGGTAGTGCGTTGTAAAAGTTGCGTTGTAAAGGTTGTTCCCCCTTTCAAACAGAGCAGACGCAACATATCAGAAGCACAAACTTCCCTCATATGGAACAAGGAGAGTGAGGCTAATGGAAGGCTATCATTACTGCTCTAGGGTCAGTCGCACTAGGGCCCAGGAGTGACAGCGACCCATTGCACCCAAATGATTATAAGTGTTGTTTACATCCCTGCTTGGGACTGCGTCTGAGAGCCGCTGTACTCTATTGCGCCCTCACATTCATTCATTCATACATGGCGTCAGAGAGCCGCTGTACTCGAGTGCGCCCTCACATTCATTCATTCATACATCTCAGCTTGGGACTGCGTCAGAGAGCCGCTGTCCTCGAGTGCGCCCTCACATTCATTCATTCATACATCTCAGCTTGGGACTGCGTCCGAGAGCCGCTGTACTCGATTGCGCCCTCACATTCATTCATTCATTCATACATCTCAGCTTGGGACTGCGTCAGAGAGCCGCTGTCCTCGAGTGCGCTCTCACATTCATTCATTCATTCATTCATACATCCCAGCTTGGGACAGTGTCTGAGAGCTGATATACTTGAGTGCGCCCTAACATTCATTCATACATCCCAGCTTGGGATGGTGCCCGAGAGCCACTGTACTTGAGTGTGCCCTCACATTCATTCATTCATACATCCCAGGATGGGACGGCGTCTGAGAGCCGCTGTACTTGAGTGCGCCCTCACATTCATTCATTCATACATCCCAGCTTGGGACGGTGTCAGAGAGCCGCTGTACTCGAGGGCGCCCTCACGTTCCTTCATTCATACATCCCAGCTTGGGGTGGCGTCAGAGAGCTGCTGTACTCGAGTGCGCCCTCACATTCATTCATTCATACATCCCAGCTTGGGACGGTGTCTGAGAGCCGCTGTACTCTAGTGCGCCCTCACATTCATTCATACATCCCAGCTTGGGACGGCATCTGAGAGCCGCTGTACTCGAGTGCGCCCTCACATTCATTCATTCATACATCCCAGCTTGGGACGGTGTCTGAGAGCCGCTGTACTCGAGTGCGCCCTCACATTCATTCATTCATACATGCCAGCTTGGGACGGCGTCTGAGAGCCGCTGTACTTGAGTGCGCCCTCACATTCATTCATTCATACATCCCAGCTTGGGGTGGCGTCAGAGAGCCGCTGTACTCGAGGGCGCCCTCACATTCATTCATTCATACATCCCAGCTTGGGACGGTGTCTGAGAGCCGCTGTACTCGAGTGCGCCCTCACATTCATTCATTCATACATGCCAGCTTGGGACGGTGTCTGAGAGCCGCTGTACTCGAGTGCGCCCTCACATTCATTCATTCATACACGGCGTCAGACAGCCGCTGTACTCGAGTGCGCCCTCACATTCATTCATTCATACATCCCAGTTTGGGACGGTGTCTGAGAGCCGCTGTACTCGAGTGCGCCCTCACATTCATTCATTCATACATGCCAGCTTGGGACGGTGTCTGAGAGCCGCTGTACTATCAGTGATCCCTCATTACACCACTTGTGACCGCCTGACTCTTCTGTTTGAGGGGTGTTTCCACGCCCCCACTTCCCCCCTGCCTCGGTCCTTCCACCCAGACTTCCTGGCCCTTGGTGACTACAGCGTGTTCTGCCCCCACCCCCGCTGTCTCTCCTGTGTGTCTTCAGCTGTGCCTCTTTATTTCATGCACATTGTGCCTCGTTTGTGGCCTCTCTCTCTCTCTCTTTGGTCTCGTTTTGCCTCCCACTGTCTTTCTTCTGTCTCTCTTCTGCCCCTCTCCTCCTGTACTGCCCTTCGTGTAATGCTGCTCTTTGCAACTTGCTGGCTCTCCCTTTCATCCTCTTTTGAGACTGCACGCGGCCCACGCAGGGGGCACCCATAGGAGGGCAGCCACCTCAGTGCCACATGATGGCACAAACCCGACAGGGCTAGTGTTTGGGCCCCCGGGGGTCCGGCGCTACTGCGTCATTTCCGATCATTACCGCGTCGGGCATTACGTGGTCTGCTGACCATCACAGGGGCGCCTCGAGCCTTTGCGGCGGCGCTTGTGGGGTGACAAAAGTCATGGCGCTGGATAGTCCGAACAGGAGATCCAGCCTTGAGTTGGAACGGCCGGCCGCTTAGCTCACTAACCGCAGAATGGGTCGGAGCGGGAGGCGGTGACCCCGAAGCAGCGTCATCAGGCGGTGGAGGTGGGCACAAGTCAAGGTTAACGAATCTACTGCTGTTGGGGTGCAGTACAGCCTCTGTCGTTCCAAGCTAACGGCCATAGTGGCGGCTGGCGTGATACATTCTCGCGCAATAACCACTCCACGCTGTTAGCGTGAAAGGCCATTTAACATCAACAACCCTTAACAATCCCCAAACTCATGTCTTTCATCCCTCCATTCACTCCCACACTCCAGTTACTCACTCCCACATCACCCAGCGACCTCTTCACTTATCCCATTCACTCCCACACTCCAGTTACTCACTCCCACATCACCCAGCGACCTCTTCACTTATCCCATTCACTCCCACACTCCAGTTACTCACTCCCACATCACCCATCGCCTCTTCACTTATCCCATTCACTCCCACACTCCAGTTACTCACTCCCACATCACCCAGCGACCTCTTTACAAATCCCATTCACTCCCACACTTCACTTATCACATTCGCTCCCACACTCCACTTACTCACTCCCACATCACCCAGCGACCTCTTCACTTATCCCATTCGTCTCGTCACTTCTCTTCCAACCTCCTCCAGCATCTCCAGCCATCGCACTCCTGCATGACGCACCCCCACCTTGCACCTGTATCCCCCTCCCCGGAAGGGTGAGTATGCCCGTCATGGACTCCCCCCCCCCCCTCCCAAGTACCGTCAGCACACCACCTCAGCCCGTCCTAAACTGGCACGCTTTACAAATACACCACTTTACCACTCACCAAAACAAGTAGTGTGGGAGGGTGGTCCAAGCTAACGGCCATAGTGGCGGCTGGCGTGATACATTCTCGCGCAATAACCACTCCACGCTGTTAGTTAGCGTGAAAGGCCATTTAACATCAACAACCCTTAACAATCCCCAAACTCATGTCTTTCATCCCTCCATTCACTCCCACACTCCAGTTGCTCACTCCCACATCACCCAGCGACCTCTTCACTTATCCCATTCACTCCCACACTCCAGTTACTCACTCCCACATCACCCATCGCCTCTTCACTTATCCCATTCGCTCCCACACTCCAGTTACTCACTCCCACATCACCCAGCGACCTCTTCACTTATCCCATTCACTCCCACACTCCAGTTACTCACTCCCACATCACCCATCGCCTCTTCACTTATCCCATTCACTCCCACACTCCAGTTACTCACTCCCACATCACCCAGCGACCTCTTCACTTATCCCATTCACTCCCACACTCCAGTTACTCACTCCCACATCACCCAGAGACCTCTTCACTTATCCCATTCACTCCCACACTCCAGTTACTCACTCCCACATCACCCATCGCCTCTTCACTTATCCCATTCACTCCCACACTCCAGTTACTCACTCCCACATCATCCAGCGACCTCTTCACTTATCCCATTCACTCCCACACTCCAGTTACTCACTCCCGCATCACCCAGCGACCTCTTCACTTATCCCATTCACTCCCACACTCCAGTTACTCACTCCCACATCACCCAGCGACCTCTTCACTTATCACATTCGCTCCCACACTCCACTTACTCACTCCCACATCACCCAGCAACCTCTTCACTTATCCCATTCGCTCCCACACTCCAGTTACTCACTCCCACATCACCCAGCGACCTCTTCACTTATCCCATTCGCTCCCACACTCCAGTTACACACTCCCACATCACCCATCGCCTCTTCACTTATCCCATTCACTCCCACACTCCAGTTACTCACTCCCACATCACCCAGCGACCTCTTCACTTATCCCATTCACTCCCACACTCCAGTTACTCACTCCCACATCACCCATCGCCTCTTCACTTATCCCATTCACTCCCACACTCCAGTTACTCACTCCCACATCACCCAGCGACCTCTTTACAAATCCCATTCACTCCCACACTTCACTTATCACATTCGCTCCCACACTCCACTTACTCACTCCCACATCACCCAGCGACCTCTTCACTTATCCCATTCGTCTCGTCACTTCTCTTCCAACCTCCTCCAGCATCTCCAGCCATCGCACTCCTGCATGACGCACCCCCACCTTGCACCTGTATCCCCCTCCCCGGAAGGGTGAGTATGCCCGTCATGGACTCCCCCCCCCCCCTCCCAAGTACCGTCAGCACACCACCTCAGCCCGTCCTAAACTGGCACGCTTTACAAATACACCACTTTACCACTCACCAAAACAAGTAGTGTGGGAGGGTGGTCCAAGCTAACGGCCATAGTGGCGGCTGGCGTGATACATTCTCGCGCAATAACCACTCCACGCTGTTAGTTAGCGTGAAAGGCCATTTAACATCAACAACCCTTAACAATCCCCAAACTCATGTCTTTCATCCCTCCATTCACTCCCACACTCCAGTTACTCACTCCCACATCACCCAGCGACCTCTTCACTTATCCCATTCACTCCCACACTCCAGTTACTCACTCCCACATCACCCAGCGACCTCTTCACTTATCCCATTCGCTCCCACACTCCAGTTACTCACTCCCACATCACCCATCGCCTCTTCACTTATCCCATTCACTCCCACACTCCAGTTACTCACTCCCACATCACCCAGCGACCTCTTCACTTATCCCATTCACTCCCACACTCCAATTACTCACTCCCACATCACCCAGCGACCTCTTCACTTATCCAATTCACTCCCACACTCCAGTTACTCACTCCCACATCACCCATCGCCTCTTCACTTATCCCATTCACTCCCACACTCCAGTTACTCACTCCCACATCACCCAGCGACCTCTTCACTTATCCCATTCACTCCCACACTCCAGTTACTCACTCCCACATCACCCATCGCCTCTTCACTTATCCCATTCACTCCCACACTCCAGTTACTCACTCCCACATCACCCAGCGACCTCTTCACTTATCACATTCGCTCCCACACTCCACTTACTCACTCCCACATCACCCAGCAACCTCTTCACTTATCCCATTCGTCTCGTCACTTCTCTTCCAACCTCCTCCAGCATCTCCAGCCATCGCACTCCTGCATGACGCACCCCCACCTTGCACCTGTATCCCCCTCCCCGGAAGGGTGAGCATGCCCGTCATGGACCCCCCCCCCCCCTCCCAAGTACCGTCAGCACACCACCTCAGCGCGTCCTAAACTGGCACGCTTTACAAATACACCACTTTACCACTCACCAAAACAAGTAGTGTGGGAGGGTGGTCAACAACTTTCCCTAACCCTTCCCTAACGGCGCTGGGGACAGGAAGAGGAGGAGTTTCCTCTCCTGCCCCCTTTAAACTTTTCCTAAACCCCACCCCCCAAAAACGAACTAAACCCTGTCCTTCAGTCTCGCGCGAATACCCCAGAGGAAGACTGGTCTGCCGACCTCACTTCCCCTGGGGGCCGCATCGCGCAATAACCACTACAAGCTGTTAGTTAGCGTAAAAGGTCATTTATTAGGACAGGGTTGACACCAAATATACAACACAACATCAATAACCCTTAACAATCCCCAACCTCATGTCTTTCATCCCTCCATTCACTCCCACACTCCAGTTACTCACTCCCACATCACCCATCGCCTCTTCACTTATCCCATTCACTCCCACACTCCAGTTAATCACTCCCACATCACCCAGCGACCTCTTCACTTATCCCATTCACTCCCACACTCCAGTTACTCACTCCCACATCACCCAGCGACCTCTTCACTTATCCCATTCACTCCCACACTCCAGTTACTCACTCCCACATCACCCATCGCCTCTTCACTTATCCCATTCACTCCCACACTCCAGTTACTCAATCCCACATCACCCAGCGACCTCTTCACTTATCCCATTCACTCCCACACTCCAGTTACTCAATCCCACATCACCCAGCGACCTCTTCACTTATCCCATTCACTCCCACACTCCAGTTACTCACTCCCGCATCACACAGCGACCTCCTCACTTATCCCATTCACTGCCACACTCCAGTTACTCACTCCCACATCACCCAGCGACCTCTTCACTTATCCCATTCACCCCCACACTCCAGTTACTCACTCCCACATCACCCAGCGACCTCTTCACTTATCCCATTCACCCCCACACTCCAGTTACTCACTCCCACATCACCCAGCGACCTCTTCACTTATCCCATTCGCTTCCTCACTTCTCTTTCAACCTCCTCCAGCATCTCCAGCCATCGCACTCCTGCATGACGCACCCCCACCTTGCACCTGTATCCCCCTCCCCGGAAGGGTGAGTATGCCCGTCATGGACTCCCCCCTCCCAAGTACCGCCAACCAGGAAACCCCCGGAGGGCGGTTACCTGCCCCACACATCTCGAGTGCACCTTTCGTCCTCAAATCCGTCGGCACCAAATGCACTCATTCCACAATTTACTGATGACATCCCTCAACTCCATCATAAAATAAGCATTACCCATGTACGAAAGGTGCACTCCATCGTCGCGAAAAAGGAGAGGCTCCTCGAGCCGTAACACTGTGTGAGCAATAACTTTGATACCATTGTTACCACAAAAAACTCTCATGGCTCGATTCAGCTTTCGCCTCGCTCTTTCAACAGCTGCGGGCTTCAACGCCCCCCGCCAGATCCGGCGCGGTATGAATTCAGTCCAAACAATACAGGTGCCAGCCAGATTGCTTTTCATGTCTTCCAAGTCCCGTTGCATCAATTGTAGCAGAGACACCCCGGATTGTTTCACCAAGTCATTCTTCCCCAAGTGGATAACAATCATGTCCGGGCAGCCCCTCTAGAGACACCTTTTTGGTCAGCCAGGGCAACAAGGCTCCCCAGCGCATCCCGCTCTTGCCCCACTAGTGTACCTCATGGTGATTGCTTCACAGGCCAAGGCTACGGTCGTACACCTGCCTGTCTGCGTATTTTGATGACCAAAGGACAAAAGAATGTCCGACAATCCAGGTAACCGTAATAGCTCCTGGACCCATAACGCAACCTACCAAAGAAAAAGAAATTGGTTCAAACTAACCAAACCACCACCGCTCCAGCAGCCCCAACGCCTAAACTAACTCGCGCGCCAGCTTTCATTTACGCACATAGCGCTCACAACAATGCGACCTCCACAGCCCAATCTACCTTATCTTATCCCACGACCACCCCAGCCAGGCTGCCGCCGTTGCCGCGCCAATCTGAAAGGAATGAGTCCCATACCTTGCAGGGTCCCTACCTACTCGTCTCAGTGCCATTCGCAACACTGCCAACAACTGAAAAGCTGTCGCCCGCCTTTTAGAGGCATGGCAAAATATTTTCCCTGCCGATGTTTTTGACTGCTGACAAAACGCACTCCATTCCCACACCGGGCAGGCCTCTGCACACCCACTCTCACACAACCATACCCATTTGTCTCTCCCCACCTGGTCCGTCTTGGAACAACCCAACCAGATACCCAAACGTGCCCCGTCCAGCCTCACATCATCAAACACTCTGCCAGCTGAGCCCCTGGACCCTACCAACTCAGACACCCGAAACGCCCCAAAAAACATCCAAATCATGCACAAACGGAACAAAGCCAACTCAGAAACATCATAACAACACCGCGGCAACTCTGCCAATAATTCCACTAATAAGTCAAACGTGATCGCCTCTCTAAGGGCCTCCCCCTCAACCCCCCCCCTCTCCTTTCCCCAGCCTCTCAACATTCTGCTCAGTAACTCACTTTTTGCTGGGTAAAAACCCAAATTCAACATGCTACAAAAAGAAATCCCCGCCAACTTCCCAGCAATCGTAACCTGCGACAAACCTCTATCAATACATTCTAAAACAAATTGCAAGACTCCCTGTTCACAGCTGTGCTGGGACATACGCCACGTCACACTAGTCCATCCCAGAAACGCGCCGAACTCAGACCATGCCAACCGATAAGAGCGCCTTGTAGAATCAGCTATGGACTTCTCCACCAACCCCACTACTCTCACTCCCCCAGGCCCAGCTACCCTCCGGCCTCCGCTCCCGGCGCCTCCTGAAACACTGCCACTGCGAACGAGACAATGCATCCGCAATGTCATTGCTTGCACCTGGGACATGTTGCGCGCGAAACAGCACATTAAATCGCAAACATAGCAGCATAAAACTTTGCAGCAAGCGCAGCACTCGCAGGTCCCTCGCTTTCTGATTGTTCACCAGGTCCACCACTGTCCTATTGTCCACATGGAACAATACCGATCTGTTCTGAAACTCCGGGCCCCACAGCTCAAGTGCGACAAACAAGGGAAAAAATTCTAGAAACGCAATGCTCCTGCCCTGTTTTATCCAATGCCCCGGCCACTGCTACACACACCACCTCCCGTCCCAGAAGATCCCGAAGCCCGCTGCGCCTGCAGCATCAGAAAAAAGTTGCACCTGCCACACCATCCTGTCATCCACGAAATTCAAAGACACACCATTGAAATCAGCCAAAAAACAATGCCAAACCCTCAAGTCGGCCCGCAACGCCATCGAAATCCTGATCTGTGATGAGGGAGCACCGCCCCAGACATAGCCGTGCCGAGACGACAGCAAAAAGTCCTCCCGGCCCGCACCACTCGACACGCAAAGTTCAACAAACCCAAGAGCCGCTGCACCGCCCGCAAAGCAATCCACCGTTCCCCAATCACGTGCAGCAAAAACTCCTACATCTCCACCACTTTCTGCTCCGGTAACCGCGCCGACCAAGCCACGGAGTCCAGCTCAATACCCAGAAATGTCAGACAATAGCTGGGCCCAGCCGTCTTTTCAGGCGCCAAAGGGACCCCAAAATCACAGGCCTGCCGCTGAAACTGGCCAAGAGCCTCCTCACATTCCCCCGTCTGACCTCTACCAACGAACAGAAAATCATCCAAATAATGAGACACCAGCCGGTGCCCACTTCTGTCCGTGAAGGCCCACTGCAGGAAAGAGCTGAACGTCTCAAACAGAGCACAGGAAATCGCACAGCCCATGGGCAAAACCTTATCAACAAAGATGGCCCCCCCGAACTGCATCCCCAACAATGCAAAATCCGCCGGATGAAAGGGAAGGAGGCGAAACGCAGATTTGATGTCACACTTCGCAAATTCAGCCCCCCGACCACACACCTGCACTAAACCGATCACATCGTCAACTGACGCATACAACACCCTGGAATCCTCCTCTGCAATGAAATCATTCACCGAGGTCCCCCCCGGCCAAGACAAACGATGGATCAATCAAAATTCCCCCTGCTCCTTCTTGGGCACCACCCCCAACGGCGAGAATGAGATCTGGCACTGGCCACGTGTCAAAAGGACCCACAATTCTGCCCTCCAGCAGTTCTTTCCGCAATTTGGCTTCCACCACCCCCGGCAATTCTTTCGCTGACTTCAAGTTTTCAGCCCATCGCCACTCCCTGGGACCCTGATAGCCCACACGAAACCCTTTCGCAAAACCCCAGTGGATCTTCAACGCTGCCTCCCTATCAGGGTACCTAGAGAGCCATGGACCCATGGCCTCCACATCAACCGGTGTAGGAGCCCTTTGGCCCAGCCTGCCCCCGTCCTTTAGTGATCCACCACTGCTCGGAGGGGGTGGCCTGAGTGAAACATTGCGTGACAGGGTGGCGTCCGCCGGACTTGGAACACTCATGCTTGAATTTGCAAGGGTGTCGCGTGCAGAAACCTTTATTGAAGTTCCAACAGGCCCCTGTGGTAGCCCCTGCGGGTTTGCCCTCCTGCTCCCCCTGAAACTCCTTGCCCTCCCGCCCCCAGGCTGGGTGGGACGCGGCTGAAATGGCCGATACGAAACCGGAAGACCGCTGGCCGTGTGCGTAGACGCCGCCGACTGAGTGGAAGACATCCATTGCACCCACAGTTCCTGGTCTACCTCCCCCCAAGGCTTGTCCGGGTTAACACTGATCCTGACCCTGAACTCTTCGTCGTAACTGAGCCATGCAAAGCCCCCGAAATGCATCTGGGCTTTGCGAATAATGTCCACATACTTCAGTAGCGCTATAGCCCTATCCGGATGCATCTCACAATATATACTACAGTAGATCAAAAACGCCGACGTCCAATTCTCCATATTCACCGGCACTCTTGGCCACCTTCTCAGCTCCCATTCCCCCTCCTTCAAACCCTCCTTGGCCTGAATCTCCCTGTGCAACAACTTGAAAACGTCCACATACTCGTGCTTCCAAATCCTAGACCGCGTCTTCTCAGATAAATGAGACCCCAACGGCATAGCCAAGCCCATGTACGGCAACTTCTTGCGATGTTTGTCTCCCGAGTCGTCTTTCCCCTCCTGGTCCCCCAGCTTATCAGTCTGCACACCAGCACCCGCCAACTGTTTACCCCCTCCTGCCATCTCTGCCACCTTGGCCGGCACTCCCGCATCCCACACAGACCCATCCCCTACCCCCACTGACCGGCATGCCTTCTCCGCCCCACTTTGCAACCGTCGTCCCAAGCATCCCACCATGCACCTTCACCTGCAAGTTTCACGGGCACTGCACGGGCTTGTCCAGTTGCGACTGGCGACTTCAGGCTCTCCTTCTGGGTCCCACTGCTGCTGGCCCGCGGCGCCTGTAAAACACCAAGCCGTCCTGTTGCCGCCTTCTCCCGTCCCCCAGACACTTCACGCACCTCACCATCCTCCAACTCCTCACTGTCCGAACCATAGTCCAGTTGCTCCTCATGTGCCTCCTCAACGGGCACCCTTCGTACCTCACTCACCACTCTCTTCGCACCCTTCCCTTTCATGCCAGGCACAAACTCGCACTCCGGCGCTGACGATGCCCGAGCCATCGATGGAGGGCAGGCCGCCGCGGACCCCCCTGCTGCTTTGCCCCGGCGTTTGGAGGCCGTCTTGCGCCCCGCTGGCCAACCCTTGCCTATGTCAGCTTCCACCACTGGCTTGCACCCCCTTCCCCAGACCGTCGAAGCCTGAGGAGGCCCCAGCGCCATCAGGTCTCCAACGTCAAGGCAGTCCCTACATCATCCACCCAGACCCATTGTCCTCGTGCCTTAAGATTCCCCCTGCCCTGGTCTCGCTCTGGCGCTGCATCAAGGCGTCGCACCTGTGGATCAACCCCCCTTGGTGCTCCCCCCCAGCCCATCTCCCTAGCTGCGCAAAGCACCTGCCACCGCATCTCCGTCTCCTCTATAACGTGACGCTGATCGCGTATGCGCTCAAGGGACTTACTGTCCCACCTGTCAGACCAGCGCCCGCCTCCCCCCGAAACCAGGCCAGACCCCCGTCCCTGGGACGTGTTAGGGGCACTGCCAACTCCCAGCTCGGAGACCCCTGGCCCACATGCAGCTTTCAGAGACCCCTTGCCCTTGGCCCCCCGCCCCCCTCTCTCCCCTTTTGCCCCACCAGAAAGGTCAATGGGCTGCTCCCCCCAGCTCCCCTTCTCCCCCCCCTCCAACTGAGTCACTGCCAGACAGCACCAGCTCGAAGTCATCTCCAGCCTGCTCCTCCCTCTCACTCTCTGCTTCACTGGCCTCCGCTTCACTGGAGACCCCTTGTAACTTGGCCAACACTTGCGCGCCCAGTACATGGGCATGTGATCCTCCCGTCACTTCCCCGTCCATCGGGGCCCTCTGCGTGCTTAAATCTCCCTGAGCAGCCCCGCCCCCCACCTCCTCGCATGCAAGCGGCGCTGTCGCATCCAACGGTGCGCACGCGGGGAGGCGCAGAAGCCGTCCCCTGCGCTTGGTCGCTTCCGCCTGCCGTCTGCCCCGCCTGCGACCCGCCATACCTGATTTGGGTGGTGGTGGCTCCTCCTGACATGCCACCACCGCCGCTGCCACACCAGCCGACACGGACCGAGGCGTGCGGGTCATCCTGACCCACGCCTGGTCCAGCACGCCGGGCCGCAGGAGATCCGTTCTCCCGGCCCGGCCCAGCACCAGCAACGCGGCTCACACAGCTGCCGCATCCGGCATGCCGCGACCGACTTCCTGCGCGTGACTTCTCCTGACGAAAGGCCCCTTCCGCCGTCAGGCACCCTCCGGACTAGCGCTCACTGGGACACCAGTAGCGCGGAATTCCCGACCCCCGGTCAACAAACCAGGTCACTCACTAGGCCTAACACTACCTCAACAACATTCCCTAACGGCATTGGGGACAGGAAGAGGAAGAGCTTCCTCTCCTGCCCGTTTAAACCTTTCCTAAACCCCACTCCCCAAAATCTAACTAAACCTTGTCCTTCGGTCTCATGCGAATACCCCAGGGGAAGACTGGTCTGCCGACCTCACTTCCCCTGGGGGCCGCATTGTGCAGAACGAGAGCAACAGGAGGAGGCGTCAGAATCCCTCCCGGAACCACCATCCCCAATACCGCCATGATCGGGCACAGTGTGGGAATAGTCACACTTAAACCGCGAAAGCAGGTCCAGTGCGAACTCTCGTGAGTGCAGAGAGACGTGCTCTGGGGTTAATTCACACGGTTGTTGGGGTTTCAGCTCAGTGATAGAGCACATGATTCGCAGGTTTGAGGCCCTGGGTTCAATCCCCCGCATCTCTAGGATACGCCATGTTTAAAATTACTCACCGTAGCAGCATATTGTTCTCGGTTCGGTGGGGGGCGGCCATCTACACATGCGGAGAGGGCAAACAGAGGTAGACAGCCAGCCCCGGAGGAAGTGCTAGCATTTAGCACTGCATCGCCTGTTGCATGGCGGCTAGGGCAGCTGACTTTGCAGCGGGTTATCTGAATCAAATTATGATTTACGGAGATAGTTTGACTGACTGTAGGTTGGCGGCTCAGTTGACTGCACCAATTGCACAGATCTGAGCGTGATCGTTTGGGCACAGGTTTGAATCTTAGTATCAGCATTCTGAAGCTGATAAAACGAGTCCTCTTGAGTTTCGCAATATGAGGCGGAGTTACAGGGTGATCCAGAGGCTGAATGATACATAGGGGTACCCTTTTCAGGGCCAGAAGAGGGGTGCAAATGCCAAATAGCCCCAGGAAGTCCTTACGGCAGGACCCTGGAGGAACGACGGTGCCCTGTTAGTCCTTCGGGCAGTTGTAAACCTAAGCAAGTGGGGCTTGCCTGGATACACTCCGCCCCCTGAAGGGGCGTGAGTAAATGAGTGGACTGGTGGTCCACGGGATGTAAGGGGCAATACCCCAAAATGGTTAACACCGATTGGGTATGCCACGGTGCAATTGGCTCATCAGGTGGGCAGGCAGCATAGGGGCTGCCTGCCCTTGTATCGCCCATAAGTTGACCCACCATGTTGGCATATTCCTTATGCTAAATAAACCTGCAGCAATGTTTTCACGTACAACCAATGTGTCTTGTGTGTTCTTTATTATGGTATTGCTGTGTTTGCGGGTTGGGTGTGTTGCCAATATTGGCACTATGCCTTCTGCCACTCTTTTTGTGTCTCCTACTGTCTTTTCTTTTGTGCCTCTGTGTGAGAAGTTGGCCTGGCATATGCTGGTCACTAGTTATAGTGGCCACCTTGCACCCGTAAAATTTGACTCTTATGGCAGATAGGTTTAAGACAACCTTTTAAAGAAAGCTATCCTAGTGGTAGCTGTGGAGAGCAGCCTTCAGGCTAAGTCTCAGAGGAATGTAAAGCAGCTTGTTTTGCCTTATAATCTCTTGAATTACCAAATGAAAGGACACCACACAGGTATATATATCAAATATATATGTATTTATTACTAGACACACTCTACTAATCTCTTTATGAGATTAGAATCCAGGTACATATTCAAATGTCAACGTTTCACACTAAATTAAGCACAAATATGGCTGGAGCCCTAGGGGCGTACCAGACCATATACGAAAAAAATGGTATAACAATGTCGACTTGCAAAATGACAAGGCCTAGGGACTGGGGAATCGCTGGGGCTTGACTACTGCAGTGTTAGCAGGTAAGTAACAGGCCCACGGGAGACGCGTGCAGTGTGTGAACACAGCCGCGGGTTCCCTATTGATTATAATGGTGCAAGTCGCGGTTTGATTTTTAAAGTTTTAGGGTACTTCGATGAAGTCTACAAGCAAACCACTTACAAGGTAAGTACTTCGAGGGCCAACACACACTAGGGCACCGGAGTGCACGAGTTACCTCACCCAGTGAAGCCAGGTGCATAGGTGTCTTTTTGGTGTCGGGTCGCGTCGCTGTTTTCTATGGAGACCAAAATAGACTTGCTGCTTGCGTCGACTTAAGAAGTGTCCGGTGGAATCCAAGGGTGGATTCATGATGCAGAAGACCTGAAAATTGAAGGGACAGTGTTCAAGGTCACTTGCCAGTGACCGGTGGCCAGCAAGATGGATGACCATAGATGTCGTGTGATTTCAGGTCGTCAATGGTGTTTTGACTCTTCACTCACGAGGTCCAGGAAGGATCAACGATGACCAGCAGCTGGATTCGGATTATCCCACGACGTCTGCAGCTGATGGCGGTGTCGGCAACCGGATTGGAGCCAACAAGCCTGGTCAACTGCAAGTCTCGTGTAGACTAAAGAAAGTCGATGGTGCAGACCAGCAAGGTCTGATGGACTCACCCAGCGAAGGTAAGTGAGGGCAGGCCTGGAGCAACCAGAAGAGCCCTTTGAGTTGATGAGAAAGTCTTCGGGGGACCCAGTAGCCAACGGGCAAGTGCTCGCGAAGACGCTGATCAGGAAAAGCTTCACAGGAGCCCACGGTCACTCGGGACGGGGTTTACTGGTGTGGGGGTAGGATTCCAAGTTGTTTGACACCAAACACGACATGTTTTGATGCAGTCATTCCAAAGTTAGCATTTACCGCAAGGTAATAATGCACTTAAAAGTATATGGTTTAACCGCATCCACAAACAGCCACAGAGAATAGACTCTGCCAGCTGCAGAGGGGTCCTGCTCATGCAGAAGCACCCCCTCACATAGTAAACCAAGGACCCTGCCCTCAGGATTGATAGGGCCTGCTATAGGGGTGGCTGATAGGTTTATATGTGTGTTTATGGTGAGATATAGGAACCTATACCTCAGTGAGCAGTGCTAACACTACCTCACACAGGCTGCAGTAGCAGGCCTGTGGTGTCAGATTGAGAATGCTTCCCAGGGGTGGCATAATACATGCTGCAGCCCCTGGTAGGTCTGTGAAGTACCAATGCCCTAGGTACCTAAGGTACCATATACTAGGGGCTCATAAGGTACCACAGTATCCAATCACTAGTGCATCTAATATGCACACCAAGTTGTTTAGAGAGAACAGAGAGACTGGGGCCCTGATTAGCAGGGACCCAGCCAGACTATAGCCAGAAACCAGTGTATACATCAGAAAAAAAGTGGGGGCAACATAAATGCAGATCCTATTCTCCTACACAACCCCCCCCCCCCCCCAAACGCAGGGACATTAAACTAACCTTGACCAGTTGAGTCTTCGTGTTCTAAGTGGAAATACCTTGAGAGTCCATCTGCATTGGCATGTTGGGTCCCAGGTCTATGTTCCACTGTATAATCCATCCCCTGTAGGGAAATGGACCACCTTAAAAGTTTTGGGTTTTCACCTTTCATCTGTTTGAGCCATAGGAGGGGCTTGTGGTCAGTCTGAACTATGAAGTGAGTGCCAAACAAGTATGGCCTCAGCTTCATCAGGGCCCACACCACAGCAAAGGCCTCCCTCTCTATAGCTGACCAACGTTTCTCTCTAGGGGTCAGCCTTCTGCTTATGAAAGCTACTGGCTGGTCTTGACCTTCATCATTAAGTTGAGACAGCACAGCTCCCACACCCAGCTCAGAAGCATCTGTTTGAACAATGAACTTCTTTTTGTAGTCTGGACTCTGCAAGATGGAGGCAGTGCACATTGCCTGCTTGAGGTCATCAAATGCCTTTTGACAGCTAGCTGTCCACTGAACCTTTTTTGGCATTTTCTTAGAGGTCAGATCATTTAAGGGGGTCACTATAGATCCATATCCCTTAACAAACCTCCTGTAGTACCCAGTCAGGCCTAAAAAGGCTCTGACCTGTGTCTGGGTTGTTGGAGCTACCCATTCCATTATGGTTTGTATTTTGCTCTGTAATGGTTGAACCTGGCCTCCACCTACAAGGTGGCCCAGGTACACAACCTGATTCTGCCCTATCCGGCACTTAGTGGCCTTGATAGTGAGACCTGCTTTTTGCAGGGCCTCCAGTACATTTCTGAGGTGGACCAGGTGATCCTGCCAGGTGGAACTAAAGACAGCAATATCATCAAGATAAGCTGAGCAATAAGTCTCCATACCAGTCAGAACTTTATTCACCAACCTCTGAAAAGTGGCAGGTGCATTTTTCAAACCAAAGGGCATTACCACAAAGTGATAATGCCCCCCAGGGGTTGGAAATGCTGTTTTGGCCTTGGCATCATCAGCTAACTTGATTTGCCAGTAGCCAGCTGTTAGGTCAAATGTACTAAGATACTTGGCTGAGGCCAAAGTGTCTATACGTTCATCTGCCCTGGGAATTGGATAGGCATCAGTCCTGGTGACTGCATTGAGGCCTCTGTAGTCAACACAAAACCTCATTTCTTTCTTACCACCCTGGGTATGAGGTTTTGGCACAAGGACTACTGGGCTAGCCCAAGGGCTATCTGAAGGCTCAATAACACCTAGTTCCAACATTTTCTGGACTTCAGTCCTGATACAATCCCTGACATGGGTAGGTTGCCTGTAGATTTTACTCTTTACAGGCAGACTGTCTCCAGTGTCCACCTCATGGGTGCACCAGGAAGTCTGACTTGGGGTCAGGCTAAACATATGTCTAAACTGTTGTAGCACTTGTCTACATTCAGTTTGCTGATGCTCAGTGAGGCTGCTTGCCAAAGCAACACCATCTACTGACCCATCATCAGGGTTCTGTGAGAGCAGGTCAGGGAGAGGGTCACTCTCCTCCTCCTGGTCCTCATCAGTTGCCATGAGCATGCCCATGTCAGCCCTGTCCATATATGGCTTAAGTCTGTTGACATGGAGCACCCTAAGGGGGCTCCTGGGAGTTCCAAGATCCACCAAGTAGGGGACTTCTCCCTTTTTCTCAACAATTGTATGGGGGCCACTCCATTTGTCCTGGAGAGCTGCTGGGGCCACAGGCTCCAACACCCACACCTTCTGGCCTGGCTGATAAACAGTCAGGACGGCCTTTTGGTCATGCCAAGCTTTTTGTCATTCTTGGCTAGCCTCAAGGTTTTTAGTTGCCTTCTTCATGTACTCTGTCATCCGGGAGCGGAGACCAAGTACATAGTCCATCACATCCTGCTTGGGAGGTTTTAGAGGTAACTCCCATCCCTCCTTCACCAAACATAATGGTTCTCAAACAGGGTGCCCAAACAGAAGTTCAAAAGGGCTGTAGCCAACCCCCTTCTGTGGAACCTTTCTGTATGCAAACAGAAGGCAGGGAAGTAAAAGGTCCCATTTTCGCCTAAGCTTTTCTGGGAGGCCTTTAATCATTCCCTTTAGGGTTTTGTTGAATCTCTCAACTAACCCATTGCATTGTGGGTGATAGGGGGTAGTGAATTTGTAGTTGACACCACTCTCCTTCCACATTGCTTTTAGATATCCTGATATAAAGTTTGTCCCTCTGTCAGATGTGACCTCTCTAGGGAAACCCACTCTGGAGAAAACTCAAATGAGGGCTCTTGCTACCACAGGGGCTGTGGTAGTCTTTAGGGGTATAGCTTCTGGATACCTGGTGACATGATCCACTACCACCAGTATAAATCTGTGCCCAGATGCAGTTGGAGGGTCTAGGGGACCAACAATGTCAATCCCTACCCTTTCAAAGGGAACCCCCACCACAGGTAGTGGTATCAGGGAGGCCTTTGTTGTGCCACCTGACTTGCCACTGGCTTGGCAAGTGACACAGGAGCGACAAAACTCCTTGGTGTCCTCAGACATGTGTGGCCAATGAAAATGTGGAACAAGCCTGTCCCAGGTCTTGTGTTGGCCCAAGTGTCCTGCCAATGGGATGTCATGTGCTAGGGTCAAGAGGAACCCCCTAAACTTCTGAGGTATTACCAACCTCCTGGTGGCTCCAGGGGTAGGATCTCTAGCCTCAGAATATAGGAGCCCCTCATCCCAATAAACTTTATGGGACCCACTAGCACTCCCAGCAGCCTCAGTAGCAGCTTGCTGTCTGAGGGGTTCAAGAGAGGGGCAGCACTGTTGCTCCTTACTCAGATCTTCCCTGGAAGGTCCCCCTGCCTCCAAGAACTCAACCTGATCAGGCTCAAGTACCTCTGGGGCAATTCCTTCTTCAGGATCTGCTTCTCCTCCCTCAGGAGGGGAATCTGAGATCTGAGACAGAGGGGAAGGCACAGCCTTAACCCTACTGCTCCTCCCCTTGGGTAGCATCTGGTCCATAGTTTCAGGATCCAGAGCTGGTTCAGCTTTATGCCTTTTGGCTTGTGACCTGGTCACAGCAAATACCTCTGCAGGTATGCCCAACATCTCAGCATGAGTCCATAATTCTACTTCAGACCAGGCTGAAGTCTCCAGATCATTGCCTAACAAACATTCGACAGGGAGGTCTGCACTGACTACTACCTTTTTGAGGCCAGTTACCCCTTCCCAGGAGAAATTCACAACTGCCAGACTATGGTTGGTCCTGTCATTGCTTGCATTGGTCACCTGGTACATTTCACCCAAGATGATCTGTGCAGGGTCCACTAGATCCTCTGCCACCACGGTGACACTAGAACCTGTGTCCCTGAATGCCAAAGCCTGTTTGCCATTTATGATAGGCTGCTGTTTGTACTTGCCCAGATTACTGGGGCTTACTAGGAAGGACATATCAAGGTCTCCCTCACAAACTAGCAATGCCTGTGTTGGTACTCTGACTAGGCCAGAGTCCACATCAGAACCCAGGGTCAACCCTACTACACCCTTAATCTGGTTACCACCTCCACCAATGACTGCACTAGGGGGAACAGCTGCCTTAGGGGCTGGAGTGGTGGTGGTTTGGTCTTTGGACTTGGTACAACCAGAAGTCCAGTGCCCTTTCTGTTTACAGAATTTGCACTAGGGCTTCTTTTGGCCTTTTCCCTTTGTAGACTGTGAATCCCCACCAGTTGCAGATTTTTGGAGCCCCTGTGAAGACTTCTGGTCTTTTGACTTATTCCCACCTTTATCTGAGCCTTTAGGATCTTGCTTCTTGGTGTCACCCCCTTGGTTCTGGGTTTTCTGCCTCACCCTGGTTCTGACCCATTTGCCTGCCTTCTTTCCCAATTCTTGGGGAGAGGTCAGATCAGAGTCCCCCAGGTACTGATGCAACAACTGGTTTTGGCAATTATTAAGGATCTGATCTCTCATTATAAGATTATACAATCCCTTAAAATCAGTTACTCTACTACCAACCAGCCAACCTTCCAGAGCCTTGGTTGCACAATCAACAAAGTCAGTCCAATCCGGAGTCTGTGCTTTCTGGGTATCTCTGAACGTTAACCTGTACTGTTCAGTGGTTAAGCCAAACCCATCTATTAATGCACTCTTCAGGGCTTCATAATCATTAGCATCCTCCTCTCTAACAGTGAGGAGCTTGTCTCTACCTTTATCAGAAAAGTTTCTGGGGGACCTGTTGAACTTTACAGGCCCTCTCCATTGCAATTATCCATTTGTGGATATCATCTCCACTCTGGTAGGGAGGAACAACCTTGGACAGGTTCCTATGGTCTGGAATGTAATCTCTGCCTCTAGGGACACTGTTTCTGCCACCAGGGGTGTCTAACCCCTCTTTTCTAGAAGCTCTCTGGAGCTCAAAGGCTTCTCTATCTAAGGCCAATTGCCTGGTTCTGAGGGTAAGCCTAGCTTCCTCATACTGGAGCATCTTGTACCTTCTGTCAGAGGAGGTCTCTCTGGGATAGTATGAGTTCCTCTGATGGACAGATTCTCTTCCAGAGTGATATGAGTGGTCAGAATCCCTTGAGGGGGACCTAGGCCTCTCTTCCACTCTGTCAGCTCTCCTAGGGAGAATTCCTCTGTCCTGCTCAGACCTTTCTGGGTCTGGCCCTTCAATCACAGACTCCAGGTCATCTTGATTTTAATCATCAGACCCAGAGACTATGGTTGACCCACCCCCTGATGCAGATCCGCAAGCTCCTATAGCTAGCCTAAGATCATCTGCTACTAACAGATCTATCAGGTGTTGTGAGGAGGGACTCCGTCCTACCCTCAGGTGTCTTTCAAAACACATGGCCTTCAAGTCAGTGTAGGCCATGTCCCTGTAATGAGGCTGGGTGAACCCACTGGCTCAACCCTGGGAGGACATACTAGTGTTGTGCAGTGTTGTACTACCTACACTAGTGTGAGGCCTACTGAACCTATCTTAAGCTGTAGCAAGGGTCTGCTTAGCCCTTCAAAAACAGTTCTAAGTTCAGTAGGACTTATTGATACTAAGCTTGACTGTATATGTACCTTGAGTACCTTTAGTGGTTTTCAGTTAGTAATTCAAATAGAGATTTTCTGGTAAAACAATGGCAAGCTGGAATCCCACACGCTGCCCACCAATGTGAGAAGTTGGCCTGGCATATGCTGGTCACTAGTTATAGTGGCCACCGTGCACCAGTCCAATTCGACTCTTATGGCAGAAAGGTTTAAGACAACCTTTTAAAGAAAGCTATCCTAGTGGTAGCTGTGGAGAGCAGCCTTCAGGCTAAACCTCAGAGGAATGTAAAGCAGCTTGTTTTAATTACCAAATGAAAGGACACCACACAGGTATATATATCAAATATATATGTATTTATTACTAGACACCCTCTACTAATCTCTTTATGAGATTAGAAGCCAGGTACATATTCAAATGTCAACGTTTCACAATAAATTAAGCACAAATATGGCTGGAGCCCTAGGGGCGTACCAGACCATATACTAAAAAAATGGTATAACAATGTCGACTTGCAAAATGACAAGGCCTAGGGCCTGGGGAATCGCTGGGGCTTGACTACTGCAGTGTTAGCAGGTAAGTAACAGGCCCACGGGAGACACGTGCAGTGTGTGAACACAGCTGCGGGTTCCCTATTGATTATAATGCTGCAAGTCGCGGTTTGATTTTGAAGTTCTAGGGTACTTCGAGGAAGTCTACAAGCAAGCCACTTACAAGGTAAGTACTTCAAGGGCCAACACACACTAGGGCACCGGAGTGCACGAGTTACCTCACCCAGGGAAGCCGGGTGCATAGGTGTCTTTTGGTGTCGGGTCGCGTCGCTGTTTTCTATGGAGACCAAAGAAGACTTGCTGCTTGCGTCGACTAAAGAAGTGTCCAGTGGAATCCAAGCAAGTGGCCACCGGTCACTTGCCAGTGACCGGTGGCCAGCAAGATGGATGACCACAGATGTCGCGTGATTTCAGGTCATCGATGGTGTTTTGACTCTTCGCTCACGAGGTCCAGGAAGGATCGACCATGACCAGCAGCTGGATTCGGAGTATCCCACAACGTCTGCAGCTGATGGCAGTGTCAGCAACCGGATTGGAGCCATGGCAACTGCAAGTCTCAGGGCAGCAGTGACTCCCCTAAGCTGCCCTGCCCACCTGATGAGCCAACTGCACTGTGGCCAATCCAATCGGTGCTAATCATTTTGGGGAATTTCCCCCTTAAATACTGTGGACCACCAGTCCACCCTTTTACTCACGCCCTTTTAGGGGCGGAGTGTGTCCAGGCAAGCCCCTGGTTGCTCAGGTTTACAACCGCCAAAAGGTCTAGCGGGGTGCCTTCGTTCCTCCGGAGTCCTGCCTTAAAGACTCCTGGGGTTGTTTGGCATTGGTACCCTTCTTGTGTTCCTGAAAAGAGTACCCCTGTGTACCATTCAGCCTCTGGATTGCCCTGTAACTCCGTCATAGCTCTGGATGTGGCACCCGTCACACCCAGGGTGACTGCCGGCCCCCACCAAGGCAGGCAGCTTTCTTACTTACACCCTGCTGACTCTGGGGCATCGCTCAGGTCCAAGAGGAACAGGTCCAAGCCCACTTTAGACAGGTGGAACCCATCCTCATCAAAACACCCCGTGGCCTTGGCATGTAAGAGTCTGTGTCTGATAAAGCCAAAACCCCTCTGATCTGTGAATTTGCGAATGGCGCTGTTTACTCTCCTCCGAGAAGTTTCTACGGCCTCTCCTGACCTTACCCCATGCCAGATCAATCGTGAAGTGATCCCAGACCACCATAACTCACATGGGCCTATCTGATTACTTATCTCACTCATTGTGTTTGTAATAGCCTGTAGCAGAGCCTTTCTACCCATGAAAGTCAGATCATTGCCTCCCAGGTGGATGACCAAAACGTTGGGAGGAGGTCCGCCTCCTGGTAGTCTGTGCCACAGCTTCTTCAGCAAGCTGTGCCATTGCATGCCTGGGAACCTCAACCAGACTATCCCAGTGAGTGAAAACCCGTGCTTCCAACTCCTGCTTTCTGCCAATTGCGCCACCCTAGCTATGCCTGAATGGCCGATCACCCACACCTTTGATCCTGGCTGAATAAAGAAATGCAGAGTTTCAAACACCTTTTATTGAAAAACACAACACACAACTGGCAAACAATACTAAGCATAATTGCAAATGATATGCTCTAAAACCACACTGCAAACACATAGAACACACTATCAGCATCCTGATGCTCAAGGGCGCACCCTGCCCTTTCTGAATTCATGGGCGGATGTATCACTGGTGACACTGAGACTCCCAACGCCCCACCCGCTTGATGCGCTCTGGCGACAGGCCAACCTTGAATGCCGAGGTAGCCGCTCCTATCCTAAAGGAATGGCTGAAAAAATGCTTACCAGGCCCAGCATGCCTGACAATACCAAGCATTGCTTCGTGACTTGGTCCACCTGAAACTTGGTAAGAGGCGTGCGGTCAGCATGAATAAACAAGTAGCTACCCGCGGCGGGGCAGAGGGCTAGGTAAACAGAGACCATGCCAACAGGGCAGTACCTTTTATCTCCAAGTGGATGTAGCCAGATCAACTTCCCTAGCCCAACCTGGTCCGTTTTGGATCCCGTCACTTGAATTCTCAGGGATTCTCCTGTGTGCCCCATGGCATTCCCAGACCCAGCCTTCTTAGACCTAGCCACTAATTCACTTATTCTCAAGGTCCCAAAGAATTCCAAGCTGAAAGCCGCCGAGAAAAGGGTGGCTTCGAAAGGTGAATGGGTGGCCCAGTCTACTACGTCAATCATGTCCTGTAATGTTCTGAATTTGATGGGTGACCTGGAGTCTGGAATTTGTCTCCCCTCTTGCCCATCCCTTTAGCACTGCCCTGGTGGGGAATGACTTAGTAGGATCCTGTTGGCCCATAAGCTTGGCGTAACGACTCACTGCATCTAGGTGACCTGAGACCCAGGAATGACTCTTGCCCTGATCCTTAGCTCCCTTAATCGCTGTTCCACCGAAGAAGGAGCCAGAGGTGCGGCGAGAAAGGGGTCATCTTCTCTCTCGCTCTCGGCCACGCCTCCCGGAAATGGCACCACTGAAAACGAGAGACAGCGTCAGCTGCCACGTTCTTTACCCCTTGGATGTGTCTAGCCCTAAACTCCACATTGTGGTACAAGAATGCCTGCACAAATTCCCCCAGCAAGCAGAGTACCAGAGGACAATTAGCTGTTTGCTCATTTATGGCCTGAACCACTGCCATATTGTTCGACCAGAACAGCACTCTTCTAGCTGCCAGCGCTTCTGGGCAGAGATGGAGGGCAACAACTATTGGGAATAGCTCCAGAACTGTTACATTGGATGTGATTTTCCTCTTATTCCAGGCATTCAGCCATTTTTCCACACACCACTCGCTCCCCATGATTGCTCCGAAGCCCTCCCTGCCCAATGCATCCGTGAACAGGCACAGCTCGGGGCTGCCAGTCCAGGGAGCTCTCCAGATAACAGAGCCATTGAAGTTGGCCAAGAACTCGGCCCACATGCTGAGGTCCTTCTTCATTCCCTTGCTCAACCTGAGCAGGTGATGTTTTTTCCTGACCTTGGCTGTGGCCCTAGCCAACCTCCTAGCAAAGACCCTCCCAGCTGGGATCACCCTCACTGCAAAGTTCAGTTTCCCCAGGAGGCTCTGGATTGAACCTAGAGTTGCCTTATCCTTTGCCAAAGACGCCTCAATGTCCTGAACCAATGTCTGCACCTTGCCCACCGGGAGTCGGACACTCCCACCACAGTGTCTAACTCAATACCGAGGAAAGTCAGGACCTGTGCAGGGCCTTCTGTTTTGCTTGGTGCCAGTGGGACCCCTAGATGACTGGCTAGCCTTTCAGAATCCCGGAGTGCCTCCCCACAATCCTGCATTCCTTCCTCCCCAATGAACAAGAAATCATCAAGGTAGTGAGTCACCCCCTTCCCACCGTATGTCCCCTGCAATGCCCACTGCAAAAAACAGCTGAACGCCTCAAAAAATGCACAAGAGACTGCGCAACCCATGGGCATGCATCTGTCATAGTAAAACTTGCCATCTAGCTTCAAACCCAGTAAGTGTTGGCTGTCCGGGTAGACTGGCAACAAGCCAAACGCCGATTCAATATCTGCTTTTCCTAACCAGGCCCCTTTACCCCCCCCCCCCCTCATGACCAAGTCCACTGCTACATCAAAAGTACAATATGACACAGAGCATGTTCCCTCTTCCAGACCATGATTCACTGAGTTCCCTTCAGGGTATGACAGATGGTGTAGAAGCCTGAATGTCCCGGCTCCTTCTTAGGGACCTCTCCCTGTGGGGAAACAATAAAGTTATCAAGCGGGGGTGGGGGAAGGGTCCGGCACTCTACCTAATGCCCGTTCTTTCTCTGCCTTGGCCTGCACCACTGCTGGATGCTCCTTTACCGACCTGAGATTTTCTGCATCTCGGCTTACCAGAGGGCCAACATATGGAATCCTAAAGCCCTCATTAAAGCCCGCCGACAGCAGCTGGCCATCTAGTGCATTGGGTTATAGGCAGAGCAATGGTAGGAGGTTATCCAGGAGTAGTAGTGACGGGCCTTTGGCTGCGCAGGCGGGGGTAGAGCGTTGACAATGTGTGCGCATCCTGAGACGTGCCTGGCAGCGAGTCCTCCACCTCTGACATCTGGGAGAATAGTGGGGGGAACCTTGGCTATCCATGCCTCAACCTTCAAACGTCAGCCAACAAGCAACTGAACCTGCAGGGAGAGAAAGCTGTGTGTGAAAAGAGCCCCCACTCCTGACCGCCTGGTGGACGGACTGGTCCCTGGCGAGACTCATGTGTCAACCTCATCCTCTCGCTAGGCCCGCCTCCCCTGTACTTACTTATTTGATGTGAGCGACCTTGCTGCGAAACTGTCTGCTGGCATTCGCCCGAATGAAAGATCGACAGTTACTCCGACAAGGGTACTCTGGAAGGTGGGGAGGGGCATAGTGGATGAAAAATGAGACTTTAACATCTTCGGCCTCTGCCATGAACCGCAGGCACGCTGGGTCGACCCTGAAGGGTTACCTGCCTCCCCACCAGCCCAAAGCCGCAGTGCCCTACTCTCCTCCCCCTGAAGTAAGTTCAGGAAGTAGAGCGTTCCCTCGCAAAACCTACAACCTTGCGCGCTCTGCGTGTCGCACACCTGGGGATGTCCCTGCGATCCCTCTCTCCTGCCAAGTTCATGGCCTGGTCAAGGAGTTCGCTCCACTTGCATCCATGCTGTTCCTGGAATAGATTAACCCGTTAATTACATGCCTTCCAATCTCCTCAAAAGGCCTGCGGTGCCCCTTCCTAAGCCGCTGCTAGCGCTGCCGGGTGGCCGTTTGTATCACCCTGTGCCTGCTTGTGCAACCTGGTTCTGGCCGTGCAACGCTCGCCCTGCCGCCGGTCGTGATTTAATCCAGTATCTGACGCGGTTCAGCTGCGGACACCAAGACAATCATTAATGCCCGTCTCCCCTTCCTGAGCGCAGTTGTGCATCCTTGAAACCTGACTAGCATGGTCCACTGCGATGCTAGGGAGGGCATGCATGCCTCGTGGTCCTCTCCCCATGCCTGAAAGCTCACTGGCGAGGGGCCCACGGCTTCGCAGCTACCCCTGCTCACCTCAATGCTCCCCCCAGCGAGCTGCTGGCTGGGGCGGTGGTGGCCTGAGAATTCCGCTGCGCCGTGGAGGGCCCCCGTTCCTTGTGACACCCTGCCCCGCGCCTGGTGCCTCGCTGGCAAAGGAGGGGCCCACGGCATCGAAAAACCCTGCATTTTCCATTGCCACCCCAGCGTGCTACTAGCTGGAGCAGAGACAGCCTAGCTCCTGCCGTGCCAGGGAGGGCCCGTGTTCTGTCGTGCCACCCTCCCCGCGCCTAAGCACTCGCTGGCAAGGGCCTAACATGCATTGCGGCACCCCTCGCACACCTTGATGCCACCCCGTATGCTGCTGCACCAGGGATGGGGCCCCGTGCCCCCTGGAGCCCTCCGCCATGTCTGGAAACTGGCTATTGTGGCACCTCCTCGCCTACCCATTGCCTCCCCAGCGTGCTAGGGCTGGGGCGGACGCAGCCTGAATCCTGCTGTGCCAGGGAGGGCCCGAGTGCTCTCGTGGCACCCTCCCTGCTACCTGAAAGCTTGCTGGCAGAGGCCCGCGGCATCGCGGCACCCCTGCATTTTTCGTGGGTGCCCCAGCATGTTGAAGCTGAGGCAGAGGCAGCCTGGCTCCTGACGCCCATGAGTGCTCTCGTCCCGTGCAAGACAGCTCGCTGGCAGAGACCCACGGCACCCCTACATTTTACATGGCCACCCCAGCTTGCCAGACCTGGGGCAGAGGCAGCCCGGCTCCTGCCGTGCCGGGGAGGGCCCGAGTGCTCTTGCAGCACCCTCCCTGTGCCTGAGGGCTTCCTGGCAGGGGCCCCCGACATCGCGCACCCCCGCACTACCCATAGCCACCCCAGCGTGCTACTCACTGGGTGGGATTCTGCCTGGTGTCATGCAGAAGGGGCCCCGCGTGCACACGTGGCCCGCTCCCCACACCACTCAATCTTTCTTAGAATGAATTTGCGGCATCACCCGCCCTTCCGGGTAGCCTGTAATGGCTTTAGGGCGGCTGGGTGTTTAATACCGCGCAGACTGATTGTTACCTCCCGGGACCTCTTGGCCTGGAGGCCCGACTACCATCTCCCCCACACCACAGCTGCACTATTACTGGGGTGGCGCCCCGGCTGCTGAACCGCCCCCGCCAACAGCCAGTGCTCCCAGGTCCCGTTGGTTTGCCACCATAGACGGGCCGTGGCAACATATTGGGCCAGCTCCAGCGGGGGTTTGGCGGGAGTGGGAAGATCAGGGACTATGGGGATGGACACCTGACACGACACCAGGATCTGCCACGATGACCTGACGGCGTGGAGAAATCGGCGCTAAAGAAATGCCGGATGGGCGGGGGAAGTATAAATACCTAGCCCCCCACCCAGTCGGTGCGCCGGAAGTGATGCGTGCAGTGCGCCGGATCTCAGGGACCCCGGAGGTCTGACCACTAGACCGGCTTGGCTGTGCCAAATGTGGCACTAAGGGGCCGCCCTCTAAAGCATCCACCTGAGTTGGCCGCGGGCAGCCTCATTTGCCTGCCTCTTCTCTCACCCCACCACAGCCCCACTCACTGCCCCCTGCCACCACAGTACACACAACCACACCAAGCCATCTGCCACAATTACTCAAACAATTCAACAAGATTACGCATAGTTATGTGAAAAGAGTAATTCTACTTTTAGTGCTATTTCTTAATGCAAAAATGCACCCTAGCACCAAAATGGGAGCACAAATGCATTTTGTGCTAAGAAATAGTGCTAAATGCAACAGAAGAGGAATAGCAAGCACAGCCGCTCGCGCTTGCTAGATGTGCTCTTGTAGGATTATCACCCCACGTATCCCCTGGCATTTCTCGCTATTTACTTATTGTAAAATGCCCCCTTTGCATCCAAAATGGG
Organism: Triturus cristatus; assembly: GCF_964204655.1. Lineage (NCBI taxonomy): Eukaryota > Metazoa > Chordata > Amphibia > Caudata > Salamandridae > Triturus > Triturus cristatus. The sequence goes on along the minus strand of NC_140579.1, from coordinate 23,379,749 downwards.
CGCAAAAAGGAATTTTGTGCTAAGAAATAGCATGAAATGTGCTGTTGAAGAATTTCTCCCAACGTACTCCCAGCATCTCATACTATTTTCTTAGTGCAAAATGGACACGAGGATACATTTGCGTTATTGTTAAATGGTAGCGGCAGTCGTAGTCGATAACCTTTCAAGTATTGCCCGGCGGTAATCGCCTCTTATACCATTCGATGCTAAACCAACAAAGAGGCAGGTGCCGGAGACTGGAAGGCAGGAAACAAGGTTTTATTCTCTCCGGAGGAGAACACATCAGGTCAGACAGCAAGGTATCGTCATGAGGTGCTCTAACTGCATCTCTGAGGCCTGGCCTCTTATACACAGGTTTATGACTTTATTGCAGGTTTATCATACATGGCACATTCTTGAGATCGCTTTGATACATGAAAGAACATCCTCAGAATCCCCACTTCAAGCTCGTTCCCACACATATCTACAGTGGAAGTCCCCACCCCACAGTAGGAGATGGCTATCACACAGCTGGACATTCCGCCAATTCCCGGGGGTGTGTGTGACCGGTCGGGTCTCAGGGGGTGGGGGGCCTTGATCTACTGTAATCCCTTTGATGTGGGGTGTTTCCCTTACAGTAGGGGCAATAAACTGCATCCGCAGGGCTAGGTGATGGCCTGGGATCGGTTCGGACAATTGAGCGCAGAGGAATGGGGTTATCAAAGAGATGCATGACCATGTATGGGATGTCGGTCAGGCGTGGGATGTGGTTCCATGGCAGGGTCGCGCGGAAGGAGAGGGTTTATGGCCTGTGTATGAGAGAGCGGGGGTGGCCGGCGCGCGGGGGAATGCTCGTAGTGCCAGGGGGACGCGCTGGCGATCGGGAATGAGCAGGGAGAGACCAGGGTGCCTAAAATGGCTGTCTGTGCGCTTTCCTGTGTGTCGCGCTGGGGAGAGACAAGATGGCGCAGATAATGTTCAGTTCGCAAGCTAAATTTCCACAGTATGAAATAGTGCTAAACGCAGCAGAACACAAATAGTAAGCTCGAGCGTTCACTCATTGTGTGCTAAATGTGCTGCCGCAGTAGGATTGTTTTCCCCCAAATTGCTCTTAATTCCGCAAGCGGGCATAACGGCTGCTCCAGTGACTGCCTCCCAGCCTTGTGGGCTGGTTCAATGGCTACGGGAAGCTGTCTCTGTATATACTATACGAAAGTAAGGTATAGTGTGCACAGAGTCCAGGGAGTCCCCAGAGGCTGAGGCTAAATTAGGTAAGTACTATCAGCTCTCTTTGTGGTAGTGTGGGTGAGCAATTAGGCTTATCCATAGATTTTATTAAGAATTTATTGTATTCACTCAATCAAGACTGATGCACACACTCAGAGACTGAATTGGGTAAGTGAAAAAAATTTTATACTTGTATTTTATTTCTAGAACCAAGCAGGACTTGGTACAGGTAGGTAAATATACTTTCAATAGTAAACCTTTACACAGAAATGCAATTGAGGATGGATTTGCAGTGGTTACAGGTTTGTATCACTTTAAAATGAAGTTTGAATTACACAGTAATTACTTTTAGACTACTTTTTAGTTACTTTTGGATTACTTTAAGTACTGTGGGTGGTATGCCTAGATACCACACCTTAGGATCTCAACATACACGGTAAGTAAGACTTTTTATACTTTGCAGTTTAGTTCTCTTTTCTCCATACAAATATCAGTTCAACACAATGTTTCAATGGGAGAAAGGTTTTTGTGTTTTCTCAGGTAATTACACGACTTATGAGTGCGAGTTTTGGGGTTTAGCGCCAAGGTTCCCCAAGGTCTAGATTAGCACTTGAGTTGCACCACCAGCGGCACTCGGGCGGTCGGGTGCAGAGTGCAGGGGCCCAATGTTACCCAATGGGGCTAAAGACCCTTCAGTTAGGGACTGCTGATGAGAAGGCCACTTTGGTGTGGGAGCAAAGCTCCTAGGGTTCAGGTCAGCACTGCAGGGGCCAAACACCAACCCATGAGCTGCACCACCAGCGGCAATTGGGCAGCCAGGTGCAGGGTGCAAAAAGGACGTCGGGGACCCTGTGCTTTTCAATAGAGACCCTTGGTTCGACAAAGTTGCTGCAGGCTCAGGCACGGAGACTTGCTGAAGGCGACCACTGGCTGGAGCGGTAAGTTGGGTTGTTGGTGGATGCCTGGACACTGTTGGTTGGGCCAAACAATGCCATAGGGCGTCGGGTGCATGGGTGCCTTCTAGCGTAGGGTTTTCTTACCAGCTCCGGAAGCGGTCAGGGGGACTCTTCAGATTGAGGCTACAGGCGTCATCTCGAAGCTTGAGGGAGGTCAGGGATCACCAGATCCCAGGTCAGGTTCACTGGGAAGACCTCCTTATGGTGATGGGCCACTCAAACTTGGGCCGTGGGCGTCTGGTGCAGATTGGTGCAGAATCGCCCAGTGCTCACAGGAGACATAGTCTGTAAGATAGTTGCAGGGCAGGTCCTCCAGGCTCTGGGAGATGTTGGCTGCTGGACTTACCAGGGTTCTTGCTGTAGGTAGGTCGTAGACAGGACAAACTGGTAGGGGTGGGGCCAAAGCAGTTGGTGTCCTCTTCTTCTTCCTTGGTCAGCACAGCTCTTCCATCCTTCTTCTTCTTCGAATCTGAGGAGGCAAGGTTCAGGGTTGCACCTAAATACTTGATTTAGGGGCTTTAAAGGGGTGTGCATGTCAGGAACAATGGGTCCTTTCCTTGGAGTGGGTACACCACCTAATATGCCATCGTGGGAGAGGGCATGAGCCTCTCCCTAATTGGCTGAGTCCTCCATCTTCAAGATGGAGGGGACTGAGATGTGTGCTTCACCTTGTACTCCCACCTGAGGGGCAGGGTTGGCAAAGGTGGGCACATCTCTCTTCCTAGCTTGGTTTTCCAGCCGATTCTCACCTGCCCAAAGTGGGGACAAGAACCGGTGGGAGCCAGTTGCTGGGGACAGCAAAAGCAGAGAGCAGCTTCCAAAGGCGACATGCCTTTGAAGCTTCCCCTTTCGTGGACCCAGCCCATCCTGTGTTGGGATTCTGATCCGCAAGGCAGAAGAACCAATATGCTCAGGAGCGAAGAGAGAGCCCCCATTCTCCCCTAAGGTATAGCCAACTCCAACCAACAAGGCAAACTGAAGATTGACTAATACCCCCTGGGAGAGAAGAGACGACTGAGGACCAACAGGAAGACATTCAGCTGGGCCAGCAGAGGGAAAGGGTAAAATCCTGGAATACTTGTTCCCAACACTACAGTATTCACGAAAACAATAACAAAAGAGAAAAGAGAGAGAAGGGTTAAATAAAACACCCACTTACAACAATGTGTAAGACGTTATTCTATAACATAGGTTAGTGAGCTCAGGTTGTGTACTCTCCCATACCCACCTATGGTTAAGGAAGCGTTCCACATGTGAAGAGGTCTCTTTTGGATATAAAAATAGCAGGCAATTAACTGGTCACATTCCAAAAGGCGTGAAGCAGCACAGCAACACAAATATAGGCATACGTCTGCCTCTGAGGTTTGTACAACGTTGCAGCAGCAGCTGAAGGTAGGTGCAGGGGCTTCCAGACAAAAAGACTAGGTAGTGCTTATTGAGGGAAGCTGAATTAAAAAGAAAAGTCCGATTGAAATCCACCGTAGCGCTTGGTAGAACAAAAAAAAAATTAAACAAGCTTCAAGCAGCTCTATAACTAATTGGGAAGAATGTCAGAAGCGCTTCCTGGTGCTAACAAAGGAATTTCAACAGAGCCCAGCTTAGAGACATTAATGGAGATTGAAGCAAAGTGTAGCAGTTGAGAACCTGGAGCGGGCTTCTTATGAGGCCTTGAGGTCAGCTGAGTAATGCCTCAGTGCAGCATGGGATAGCACTTAACCTGATCACCCGCCCCATGCATTATGGGAGTGGTAGTGTTGTTTTAGGGAATAGGGACAAGGTGCAGGAAGCCTGACGTGTAACATCCTGTGGGAGGAGGCATGACACCTCCTTCCAGAATGGGCTTTGTTTCTGGACCCAGAGAGTGGATGCTCTCTCTATCCAGGGGTCCAGAAACCTGTCTGGTGGTGGCAAACGGCGGGAAGCCATTCAGGAACCACAACGGGGCTGGTCAATTTTCAGGGGGCTTTTCTAAGATGCCCTCTGAGCGCATTAAAATGAATTAAATCCAAACACTGGCATCAGCGTGGGTTTAATATGCTGAGAAGTTTGCTACCAAACCTCCCAGTTTTTAATAAAGCCATTATGGAGCTGTGGAGTTCGTAATGACCAACTCCAAGACCATATACTCTTTATGGCTTTGCTAGACTTGCAAAGTCTAAGAATGGGCTTAGACACTGTAGGGGTACAGGGCTCATGCCACTGTACCCTCACCTAACGGCTAGTGCATTCTGCTAGAGGGGTGACTTACCCAGGCCCCAGTTAGTGGGTTGCAGGCATGGAACACAGGGATGTATGCCATGTCGGTCTTCACTTTTCTCTGCACCAAAACGCCTATCCTGCAATGTCAGTGTGTGGGAGTGTAGGTGTTAAGGTACAGGGCCTCTAAGGGTAACTCAATAGGCGCTGCAGCCCTTAGAAGCCTTCCTGGTCACCGTGCCTGTGGTACATTTGGTACCTTTTACAAGGGGCTTACCTGTGGCCTGAGATGTGCCAATTTTGGGTACACATGGTACAGTCTTGGGAAAGAACACGGGCCCTGGGAACCTGATTGTCAGGGACCCTGGGCACAGCAAGTCAGATTACATCAGATGTCAGGCAGAAAGTGGGGGGTAACCATCCAAGAAGGGGCACTTTCCTACAATGGCTTTCTCACAGTCTTGATGCTCCAATGGCTGCCTCCTATCCTTGTGGAGTGCTCCAATGACTGCCTTCCCACCTTGTGAGCTACCATAATGGCTGACTCCCAGCCTTGTGGATTGCTTCAATGGCTGCCTCCATTCCTTGTGGTCTGTTCTGGAGAATAGCTGCCACCCAGCCTTGTGGTCTGCTCCAGGGAATGGCTGCCTCCCAGCCTTGTGGGCTTCTGCTTAGGCTGCCTCCCAGTCCTGTGGGTTGCTCCGATGGCTGCCTCCCAGCCTTGTGGGCTGCTCCAATGGCTGCCTCCCAGCCTTGTGGGCTGCTCCAATGGCTGCCTCCCAGCCTTGTGGGCTGCTCCAATGGCTGCCTCCCAGCTTTGTGGGCTTCTGCTTAGGCTGCCTCCCAGTCCTGTGGGTTGCTCCGATGGCTGCCTCCCAGCCTTGTGGGCTGCTCCAATGGCTGCCTCCCAGCCTTGTGGTCTGGTTCAGTGGCTGCCACCCATCCTTGTGGTCTCCTCTAAAGAATGGCTGCCTCCCAGCCTTTTGCGCTGTTCCAATGGCTGCCTCCCCACCTTGTGGGCTGCTCTAATGACTGCCTCCCAGCCTTGTGGTCTGGTTCAGTGGTTGCCACCCATCCTTGTGGTCTCCTCTAGAGAATGGCTGCCTCCCAGCCTTTTGCGCTGTTCCAATGGCTGCCTCCCCACCTTGTGGGCTGCTCTAATGACTGCCTCCCAGCCTTATGGACTGGTTCAATGGCTGTCTTGCTGTATTTTGGGATGCTCTGGACAATGGTTGCCACCCGGCCTTGTGGTCTGCTCCAGAGAATGACTGCCTCCAGCCTTGTGCGCTGCTCCAATGGCTGCCTCCCAGCCTTGTGGACTGCTCCAATGCCTCCCAGCGTTGTGCGCTGCTCGGATGATTGCCTCCCAGCCTTGTGGGCTGCTCAAATGGCTGCCTACCCAGCCTTGTGGGCTGCTCCAGTGACTACCTCCCAGCCTTGTGGACTGCTCCAATGACTGCCTCCCAGCCTTGTGGACTTGTTCAATGGCTGTCTCGCAGACTTGTGGGCTGCTCCAATGGCAGTCTCCTAGGCCTGTGTGCTTCTCCAATGACTGCCTCCCAGTCTTGTGGGATTCTCCAATGACGGCCTGACAGCCTTGTGGGCTGCTTCAATGGCTGTCTCGCAGTCTTGTGGGCTGCTCCAATGGCAGTCTCACAGGCTTGAGTGCTGCTCCAATGGCTGCCTCCCAGCCTTGTGGGTTGTTCCGGAAAATAGCTTCCACTCAGCCTTGTGGGTTGCTCTGGAGAAAGGCTGCCTCCCAGTCTTGTGGGTTTCTTCAATGGCTGCCTCCCAGCCTTGTGGTCTGCTCCGAAGAATGGCTGCCACCCAGCCTTGTGGGCGGCTCCAGAGATAGGCTGCCTCTCAGCCTTGTGGGCTGCTCTGGAGTATGGCTGCCATCCAGCCTTGTGGGCTGCTCCAGAGATTGGATGCCTCCCAGCCTTGTGCACTGCTCCAATGGCTGCCTCCCAGCCTTGTGGGCTGCTCCAATGGCTGCCTCTGAGCCTTGTGCACTGCTCCAGCGAATAGCCACCTCCCTGCCTTGTGCACTGCTCCAATGACTGCCTCCCAGCCTTGTGGGCTGCTCTAATGGCTGCCTCCCAGCCTTGTGGGCTGCTCCAATGGCTGCCCCCAGCCTTGTGGACTGCTCCAATGGATGCCTCCCAGCCTTGTGCACTGTACCAGAGAATGGCTGCCTCCATGCCTTGTGTGCTGCTCCAATAGCTGCTGCAATAGCAGTCTACCACTTGTCAGTGGGGCTACTGGCAGCAGGGTCTTAGGAGGACCCTGATAAATCGCCCAGAATCCTTGGATTCTGAAGTTCACCTCTCACCAACAGTGATCCACTATATCAAGGTGTGGCTATACTGGTTTGTTACTGAACCAAGAGCTAGGGACCTAACCACAAGAGAGGTTCCTGGTGTAAAGTTGACCCTGGGGTAGCAGTGCTGGCGTGCAAATAACCAGTAGGTGCATAGGAAACCTGACTCAGGCCATCCATGCATGACCGTGGTTATCGCTTTTTTAATCTCCCTGTGTCTCACCCACCACCAGGATGATGGCCTTTGTGCATGATGGTCTGATGTGCACACGGATCACATGTATTAGAAATGGTGGTCTCTAGTTGGCAATGGTTTGCACCTTGTCCAAGTAGGGACCCTTCCTTCTATTCAGGATAAGGGAGTTACACTCGTAAAATAACCCCTGCTTATCCCCTTGGTAGTTTGGCACTAGCAGTCAGGCTTATCTTAGAAGCAGTATGTAAAGCATTTGCACATAACCAACAGTAACACAGTGTAAGCTCTACATAAGGACACAACACCAGTTTAGAAAATTATCCATTATTTTATATACTTAAAACGAGACCAAAAACAATACAAATCCCCAATACAGTACTTAGAAATATTCAGTTATCAAAATAAACTTGAAATAAATTTCCTTGAAATCGATAGCTCCATCTGGGGCTGTCACGGCGTTATGAACAACAAATCCAAACAGTTCTGGCTGACCGCGGTGTCAAGGGCCAGCTACGGTGTCTGTAAGACCCACAAAACAGTACCTTTAGAAAGGCAGGGCGTCGGCGACCTCTCGTTGAGCTCTGAAAGCACGGTGTCTGCAGGCGTCGGTTCTGGAGGTCGGTGCAGGATTCGTCAGTCCCTTGAAGTCACATGCATTGTAGATCGAACTCCTCGCGCTCGGGAGCGTCGACAGGCGTCGGGTGCTGCTGTGTGAAGTGCAGCAGTGCGGTGTGCTTTGCCCTCAGGTTGCGGTGCGGCGTCGTTGTTGCTGGGGCGCTGTCGTTGGCTGACGAACTGGAGTCGATGGCGCCGGCATCTGTAGGCCAAGGCTGCGGTGCGGGATGAGGTCAGTGTGTCCTGTAACTTACGAGCGGTGCCCTCGAACCACGGTGCAAGCAGCGGTGTCAGTGTTGGCGCGGGGCGTTGTCGCTGCGGATACTTGGGCGACGGTGTAAAGCGAGGCGGTGTGGAGTGCGGTGCACACAGGTCGTGGTGCAAGCAGTGGCTCGTGGCGGCGTCAGGTGGCATTGTCGGTGAGACCAGGGTTGCGGTGCAGCATTGCGGCAGTGCCCTCTGCGGTGCCTTCAGGACACAGTCGGCAGCGGCGTCGTAGACAGCGTCGGGTTGCTCTTCTTCTGTTGCAGCACAAAACACCCAGTGCTGATGGCAGAAGAACTTGAAGTCTTTGCTGTTCCTGAGAATTCTTGAACAGTGGGCAAGCTCTACCTCAAGGCCTTGGAGAAACTCACAAAAAGGAAGTTGCAGAAAGTTCAGTCCAGTCCTTTCACTACCCAAGACAAAAGCAGCCACTGCAGGCCAACACAGCAAAGCACACAGCAAATTGGTAGTCCCTCCTCACAGCTTCTCCAGCTCTTCTTCTTGGCAGTCTTCTTGGTTCCCAAAGAGTTCTAAAGTTTGGGAGTTTGGGCCTCACTTTTTATAGCCCAAAATCCTTTGTTCTCCTGGTGCAGAGAGTGTCTGTGCCCAGCCAGAACCAGTTCTGTCCTCTCTGGTGCAGCTTTGGGGCAGGAGGTGGAGACAGCATTGTCAGAGGCAGACCAGGGCCATTTAGGTGAAAGGAAATCTCCTCCCACCACTCTAAATGCAGACCGGGCCTATTCAGCCCAGCCCTGACTCATCCAGACTCTCTGGAGTCACTGCCCATCCCCAGCCCCTGTCATTCTAAAGACAGACAGTCAATACACATCCTAGCAGAGGCACACAGGATGGCTAAGCAAGAACATACCTACTTTCTTAAAGTGTTATTTTCAAACACAGAATGTAAAAATCACCTTTACTAAAAGATGTATCTTTAGAATCTGAGTTTAGGCATACTAAACTTTATTTTCCTATGTGGTCCAAATGGGAAGTTATATTTATAAGATGTTATAAATTAACTCCCATGCTTTCCTATGGGCCAGATAGCCTTTCAATAGTGAAAAACAAAATGCACTGTAATTCACTACCAGGACATGTCACATGCATCAGTGCATGTCCTACCTTTCACATACACTGCACCCTGCCCACAGGGGGACTCAAATGTAAGAAATGGGAAGGTTAGGGCCTGGCAAGTGGGTGCACTTGCCAAGTCGACATGGCAAACAGCATGAAGACTCTGCAGTGGCAGGTCTGAGTTACCTTTTCAGGGCTACCCATGTGGGTGTCATAATTAGTGCTGAAGGTCCACTAGTAGCATTTGATTTACAGGCCCTGGCTCACTCAGTGCACTTTACTAGGGACTGACAAGCAATATGACAATCATGGAAACACCGATCCATAACACAATTTACCCAGAGAGCATATGCACTTTAGCACTGATCAGCAGTGATAAAGTGCCTAGAGTCCTAAAACCAACAACAGCAGGTCAGGAAAAAATAGGAGGAAGAAGCAAAAAATGTGGGGATTTCCCTGCAAAAAGGGCCATTTTCAACAACGCTGCACACTACGTTCCTCAAGTTTTCTTTTTGCATTTGAAAATCAACTATTCAACAATAACAAGACAGTAGATAAATGTCCACCCACAGCCCTAGGCTCATCACATCCCCCATAGTTACTGGCATATATAGTCTTGCAACCTTTGGGATGGCCTGATAGAGGATCTCAGATGGTATTTTGGGGTGCTGTTCCAAGAACTCCCAGTTCTTTATGTTGGAATCAGAGTAGGTGAATGTTTGCCTGGTTTCCTTGCTTACCGCCCTTGTTGGGGAGTTCCCCAGTGGCTCAGGCCCTTCTTCCTCTCTGCCTTCAGATACCCTTTTTTCATTGGCTTGGAGATGTACTTCTGACCACTCCTGCAGCCCCTTCTATATACTAAAAGGCCACTGCGGCGCATGTCTTGTGCTCTCAGAGCACTTTTTGCAATATGGCCCCTGGTGATTTGGGTTTTTTGGCATCCTTGTTATCAATGTTCTCCCCATCCTGATCTACCCTGATCCCCTTTTCAAAAAAGATGTAGCTGTGAACTCCATCTCCTGCTGAAGGAACTGACAGTTTCCTCTGTTGAGGGTATCAATAAGTATTTGATTCTTTGAAGGGCAGCGGTCAGCCTTTGATGCTTTTCCCCAATTGTGGGGGTATGGATGACAATGTCATCCCTGATATTTAGCATGCTGACTTACCCCAAGAACATATAAGATTTTGAAATACTTCAGCTGTCAACAAGATGCCGAAGTTGAGGCGGCGGTATCTCCAGAGACCAATGTGGGTTGAAAAGGTTTTGATGTACCTGTGCTCTCCACTCCTTAGTTGCAGTGGAACTTTGAGAACCACCTGGCTCCACTGAGGTCAGTTCATTGATCGTCAGTGTGATGTGACACTATATTTGATCTCTCTGTTGAGGGGCCGCATGTCAACACAGATTTGTATGCAGCTTGGTTGCAATGGCTTGCATGCAACACCCATTGAAGTCATCCGTTGAGCGGGTCCGGAAACCTTCTCTATGACCCCCAAGACTTTGAGCTTTTGGAGTTCTGATTCCTCTACGAGCTGTAGATGTCAGGGGACTCTGCTGTCTGATAGAGACTGGTTTATTAATTTAAAAGGCAATTGCCCCTTTAAGGTGGGCTATTACTTGTCACTTTGGTGTGTATGGTCGAGCCTTTTAGTAGCATGTGCTCTGTTGTATGCCACTGGAAAAAAACAAGAGTGTTCTTGGTGTGGCCAATGTTGATATTGTCCAGAGCAAATTACTATGTCCTTTGCATATGGGACAGGTTTGCTGCATGTGATCCTGCTTACCACTTTCATGTGGTATGTTCCAGGTAGCTCTGGGTTGTGCCAGCTCAAGGCTTAGCATGGTCGGAGCTGACTGGTGGTTGAGGTACTCATCGCCAGTGTGAAGTTAGCACTGGGGTTGCAGTGCTTGTGCGCAAATAACAGGCAGGGCGCATGAGCTGTTTAGGAAACATGACTCTGGTGGTCCATGCACAGCTGTGATCATCTCTTTATTATTGATCTGGCGTGGAACCCAGGACCAGGATGACTTCCTAAATACATGACTGTCTAACGTGTACACATGTAACACATGGTACACTACACCTGGAAGGGCTTTGAGGCAAGAACTACCCTCAACCTAACTTCTGAAGGGACTCCTTCTCTGAAGAATCCTGGAAGGATTGCCAGTCCTCCCTCCTTTTTTTTCCTCTTCCTGGAGTCTGACTTTAGCCCAACTGTTTTCCTTTTTGGTGAAAACCACTTTCATCCAGCCTGAACACTATACTGTGCCACCACAGGCTCTCGCAGTGCAGCTGGATCACATGAATGAGGCATCAGTCCACCACATACATAATCATACCCGCACAGCAAAAGAAAACACTTAAAGGTACGTACCGGCTGTCTCTAAAGCGACGTATCACACAAACAAAAATAACCCCCAGTTACAACATAGATCATCATGAGGCGGAAGCAACCACTGCTGGTGCCGTGCGACTGCGACAGACACATGCCCGTTTACTCTTTTCCCACAGTGGTACACTCCTGTGTGAAAAGAGGGAAGGGGCCACAGTGGCACCTTCTTGTGTGACCAGAGGAAAGGAGCCCATGGTGGTAATATACTTTCCTGTGTGAATAGAGGGAAGGAGCCCGCAGTGGTACTTTCCTGTGTGAATAGAGGGAAGGAGCCCACAGTGGTACTTTCCTGTGTATAGGAGAAGGAGCCTACAGTGGTACTTTCCTGTGTATAGGAGAAGGAGCCCACAGTGGTACTTTCCTGTGTATAGGAGAAGGAGCCCACGGTGGTACTTTCCTGTGTATAGGAGAAGGAGCCCACAGTGGTAAATGTCCTACCTGGACGGGAGAAGGAGGCATACGGCAGAGCTTCCTGTGACTCAAGGCCAGTAATAGGCACCTATGACAGCGCACTGATTTAATTATTAAACCTTACGCAAGCGTCCTGGGTGTAATCAGGAGGTTATTTTAGGAGCGGAAATGTCTCCAGGAATGTGACACGTGCAGGGCTGAGTCTGCACACCATCCTGGTGTAATACTACAATTAGATAATTATATAACCTGATATATCAACATTCCTAAATTAGACTGGAGTTTCCCTGTTTATTAAATCTATTTTTTTTACCTTTCTTCTAATTAAAGGCCCATTTATGAGTTAGATGCTGCAAGAGTGCCGAAATTACCAAGGCAGAATGTAGATTTTCTCCAGCTTTGATGGTCAGAAAATCAGTATTTTATTGAAGACACAGAGGCTAATATTATAGCAATCTCCTTTAATTGCTACCACTCAGCAGCCTCTTTAAAGAACTTTAGAACACTTAACATAAACAATTCCATCCTAATAAAAAGGCCAGAACCCTCTGCCATCTTCCTTCTTTTTTAGCTGGCCACAAATCACATAACTATTGAAGCATATTCTTTCAACTTTTCAAAAGTATCTATAAAACCAAGTCCATAATCCGCTTCCATGAACGAATCCTATTCCAGAAACTCCAAGAAGATTCCCCATCACGAATGACTCCTTTTTCTCAGTTGTATGTCGGAACAACGAGTTCCCCAACAGCGCCTACCTTTACAACGAGGTCTCAGCAATGACTGCGTCTTAACCATGAATTTCTTTACCACGCATTCCTTTACCACTAATTTTCGTGATAAAGGCATGCATTGTAAACGGCTATCTGTGACTAATGTTACCACACACTCCATCTCCCCTGAGCCATAAATATACCCCCACCCCCTAAAAAGTACTCTTAACACACCCACCCTCTAAAAAGTACCCTAAATCATCCCCACCTTCTAAAAACTACCCTGAACCCCCACCCCTAAAAACTACCCGAACCCCTCTCACCCTGTAAAAATTACCCTGAACCCCCACTCCCTAAAATCTACTCAGAACCCCTCCTACCCCCTAAAAACTACCACGATCCCCCACATACTAAAAACTACCCTGAACCCCCACCCCCTAAAAACGACCCCAAACCCCCACCCCCTTAAAACTACCCAAACCCCTATCCCCTAATACCTACTCTGAACCCCTCTTACCTGTCCTGTTCAATTTCTGATGCTCCGCTCTCTCCCTGCCCATCCCGAACACTAGACCGACTTTGCCTTAACCACGCACTTGTTCGGGCAAGTCGTTGGTCGGCCTGCGTGCTTCCGAAACTCCTAGCTCTGGCCTTGTTGTTCTGGATGTTTCCCCTTTTTCTCCATCTGCTTCCTCTATTGTTGACCTCGGCCTACAAAATAACAAATTCACATGTAAACGGGGACGGGTATAGGATGGGAATAATATTAGCCTCCATGTCTTTAATAAAATCCAGATTTTCTGACCATTAAAGCTGTGAAAAACCTACATTTTATATCAAGACCAGACGCTATTATTTCAAGTTCAAAGCTTTCTTAATAAACAACAAGCTGCATTCTCCACAGGCTTGATGTAAAACCTACGAAAAACTGCACCATTTGACCAATCAGCGCACCTCAGTATGCTTTGTAATGCACCTCCCAGGATAAAAGCGTGCGAAGCAGACGCACCCCTTACTAAATGCGCTCTAAACAAGCTCACATCCACATCTGAGTTACGCATCACCTCCTTCACCCATCTCGCCAGAGTTGGATATGACACACCTTTTATGAGGATAAATAAAGGAATTCAACAATTGTCTCACATTTACCGATCTTAATTGCAACATCCTTCTCTCATACTCCTTCAAACAACGTACCACACACACGTTTATGATCAACAGCATATCACTAAAATATTGTCTGCAAATTTGTCTTTGTCCTTTTATTTAAAAAAAAATACATGCCTTCCGGTGAAAAGATCCTGTTTGGAACCTCTAAAGCCCTAACGTCAGATATTCTCTAAAAGATACTAAACATAACAGAATCGTTAACTTCTGAGATAACTTCAAATCTAGTAAATCATTTGCATCCAATCCCTACAATTAAATCAACACCTTGGTCACATTTCAAACCAAGTTATATCTTGAAACTGGTGGTTTTGAAATCCTAATATTCCTCATAAGTCTCTTCACCAGTACAGCTTGACCTACTGTAATGCCATTAATTAGAACATGACCAGATGCAATAGCTGATCGATGAACATTAATCGTTCTTTAAGACAATCTCTTCGCAAAAAAAAACAGATAAATCATTCACTACCTCCACAGTATCCACTGAAATGGGATTAAAACCCCTCTCTCTACACCAGCAAATCCATTCTTGCCATGCCAATCTATACATTTCTCGAGTACCTGGCGCCCAGGACTCCTTGATAAGATTTGACAGTCCTGGCACCTCCCAAACTCTCCTGAAATTTTCCATGTCATCAACCTCAACTGACCCTCCAGTACCAGATTGTGCAACTCCACTGTTGGACAAAATCTCGGCAAATACCCTCAACAGAATTTGATAATCCTCCGATATTTCTACAAGTGTTGGCTACCAAACCTGAGACTTCTAAAGAGGTGTTACTAACACCACCATCTCCTTCCACTTGCGAACCATCACAGCTACCCGAGTTATCTTAGAAAATGAAGGGAAGGCATAACCCTTGAGACCCCTCCAATCCGGTCTGATTGTATCTATCCCTGCTGACTCCGGATCCAGATGCCAACTGGGTATTCAATCTGTGCACAAAGAAATCCACCTGAAAAGGACAACAAAGTTCCACTATGTCTAGAGCCCAATTGCTAAAGTCCCTGTAATTCCTCGAGAACCAATCTGCCTCCACATTGCTCAGTCCTGGAATACGTTCCGCCTGCACTACAATGTACTGATCTTAAACGTAATCTAACATCTTTAAGAACCTGTTTCCTTAACCAAATTTGCACATACTCTGCGTCAAAAGCTGCTGGTGCCCATTCTGGTGAGACTGGATATTTCATCAACATGGGGTCAAACATGAATTCCCCAAAAGGGTTAGTCAAAGCACCATTCGTCCCATCTAAACTGCTCACCAAATGACCTGATTGGGTGTCACATCCCTATCCTCTTTATCTGTCTCAAAATCAGATGAGCAGCTTAAGTCAACCTCTGCGCTCCTAGAGGACTCATCACATTGCACAACTGAATGTTTGCAAGCTCTCATTGCATCTTTTTTATACTTTTCTGGACTCTTATGCTGGTCCCCGTGTGTGTCCTCGACACTACCAGGTTTCCTGTGAACACAAATGCCACTGTAAGACTCAGTAAATTTCCCTCTCTTAGACTGAGTCATATTAGAGTCCAAATGTTTTTAGTTCCTACTCACGTTTCCTCTCTTCTTACGCTGAGAATCTTCCCCTACCGACCAAAACCTTTCTTCTTCAGTCATCATTTTCTTTTCCTGTAACAAAGCCTCCTACTTCCTATCTATTCTAACATCTAAGCCTTTTGTAAATTTCTGGTCATACCAAATATCTTATCTTCCTAGGGCATATCTTTACTTCCTAGATCACTTTCCTCTGCCATCTCCCCGAATTGTCTTAAAAGTTATGAGACAATTCTGACTCCAAACCTTAACAGCTTCTTCTTTAAAAAAAAAAAACCATTTCCAACCAACTTCTATTTATCGCCAAAAATAAACTCCTAAATCCTACAGCCGTAATACCATATTCATCTTGGCTAACCAATCAATTCCCACTAAAACTGCTGTTTTTAAACCGTCATATGTTCCCAATCTGTCAAACAACTTCCTCCTATTCAGGTAATGGAGAATTACACAATCTTTTGAAATAGCCGCCCGATCATGACGTAATACTTGAGGCAGTCCTTTGTCAATTTTGCTAAGACATTACTTTGCTTATAAGAACAGTATTTCCAGAATGGAACTGTGGCTGCCCATCGGTGCGATTACCCCTGCGGCATGATGTGCTGTGTGATGCAGCCTGCGCCAACTGTTGGAGAGGGAACCACACTCAAACTTTTAATTGACACAGAACAAACTATTATGTCACTTTCTGGGAGAAAATAATACATGTGCACCAACTACACGTTCAAGAATACATGACAAGAAAAGAAAATTCTTGGTTACTGCATCGTAAAAGCATGCAGAAGAGATGCAGCTTAGTTGATATTATTTGTCTAAATAATGTAGACTGTGATTTACTAATTTACCAAGAACCATTTTTTATTAACGTGTGCTAGAAACGGGTAAATGGCGAAATCTCACGTTATGGCATTTACCTCTTATTATTTACTTGCCGTCGTGCAGACGCAGATTGTTGACGTTGAGAACTTCGCCGAGGTCCGGGTATGGACAATCGGCGTTGATGGCATCGCACACTATATCACCAATGTCAAGAAGACGTTCAGCGTCGAGAGGCCCAACATCGAGACGTACCACTCTGCATCTCTCACCACCGACGAAGAGACAGCAGGTGGTGGGTTCACTGTCCAGAAACCCAGAGACGCCAACAGCCATGAGTATGTTGAGGTCAGATAGGGATCAGTGACTAAATATTGAGTGTCCACAATATTGAGTGTCCACAATATCGAAGCAAAAATATCGAGGGACATAATATCGAGTCCCTATCTACAAACAGGTAGGTACTAAAATATTGAGTACAAAACATCGCTGTTCAAAATATTGGTAAATAAAATATCGATTGTTTTAAATGTATTAAAACTAATATAAAAGTAAAAAATAAACACAATTAAGTAAAACATAGTTAAAATAATGAAAAAAAACATAAAATGTAAAAATAATAAATGTAATATAAAAACATGTTTGTTTTAACATATATATTAGCTTAATAATATTTAAAAAAAATAATATTCTTAATTATAAAATATTTTAAACATTATTAAAAATAGAATAACATGTATATAAATAAACATATTATATAAATTTAAAAATAAATAATATACAATAATTGAAATAATAATATGAATTTTTTTATGCAAATTAATATTTTACACTACATTAAATGGAACAATAATAAAAATGTTGGGGAGGAGCCTAGCGCTTGACTAAGATGGCCGCGTGAGCTTTGAGCTCCCGAGACCCACGCGCCCTCCGTCGACTATCCTGTCTTCAATCCTGTTTTATATGCACGGCATCTTGCAGATGACTCGTTATGGAGGCGATTGATGCTGCCCGAGTTCGGATCGCCCACCGGGAACCGGAGTTGTGCACGGCGGAAGATTGAGGCCTATCTCCGAGGGATGCCAGGGGCTGGCGTTGGCAGGATGCCCGACCTCTAATTGAACAACAGCGGCCAGGCGAGGTGTGAACTGTCGGACGGAGGACCCCGTCCTTTCACTTTCACTTTCTCGCCCTTTGTCTGCCTTGGCCCGGGAGTGCTTTCGGCTGCTTTATTATCCTCTGGACGCTCTGCGCCCTACCCTGGCTGGCTATTGCAGATCTGACTTCTCCTGCTCCCTCTACCTGAGAGAGGGCCGTCTTTTTGCACCGGACTGCTTGGTGCCAGACATGTCGGGTAAAGCAGAGGTGGATCGGCTGAAACCCAAGGCTACCAGGCGGGGAGCCTATACTCAAGCCAATAATATGGATCGGTATGCCCAGCAGAAGGGGTCGCCTGGTGGATCGAGCCAGTCGCTGGATGGACAGAAGACTTCCTCACCTCCGGCCTCGGAGCTCTCGTTGCAGGATGTCATGGGCGCGCTCGAAGGGATGCAGGCTTCGATTGGGAGACAGTTTGATGCCCTGGCGCACGAAGTGGATACCATCTTGGTGGATGTTAACCTGATCCGCGCGGATTTGGGCAAAACTAATGAACGGGTTAAAACCCTTGATCTCAAGACCACGGGCCTCGCTGATGATGTCTCGGAACTTCAGACTGAGGTTCGTAAGCTGCGGGCCGAGAGTGACCTCTCCGCCCGTAGGCTCGAGGACTTTGAGAGCCGGGCCAGGCGCAACAACGTGCGCATTATCGGGGTCCCGGAGTCCTCGGACGAGATTTCTGTAGACCTTCTCGTGGAGGACTTGGTGCTTAACCATCTGAAGCCTAACGGCCTTGGGAAGTTTTTCGCAGTTGAGCGAGCTCACAGAGTGCCGGGTGGGAGGCCCAAGGTGGGAGCCCCACCGAGACCGATTGTCGCCAGGCTCTTTCACTTCCGAGATCGGGACGCTATCCTGCAAGCATCGCGGGTGACGGGCCCGGTCCCTTTTCAGAACGTGTCGGTGAGTTTCTATCCTGACTTCACCCAGCTGGTGCAAAAGCAAAGGCAGAGTTTCCTGGGGGTGAAGAGACTGCTTCGGGAGAGGGACCTGAAGTATGCCATGCTTTTCCCTGCCAGATTACGTGTGGTGTATGAAGACCGAACTTTCTTCTTTGAGTCGCCTGCTATGGCCGGTGAATGGCTGGACGCTTTGCCCCGACGACGGACTGGCGAGGATGCTGCCGCAGACGGGGACAGTGGCCGGGATGGGCAGGGTTGATGCCTTTGGAGCCGGACTGATTTGATTTGGTTCCGGATGATGACTTGAACTGATTGCAGTACAATACGGAGGGTTGCGGGAGGACGATGGGAGCTCTTTCCTCCCTCAGGGTACTTTTTGTAGATTTGGGTTTTGGTAGGGCGACAGGCACACTGCAAGTTGGGGGGGCTTTGTAAGCTGCAGCAGGGGTGCAGGGTGGGGGGGATAGTTGGGATTTTGGGTTTGTTGTTGGGGGGTTTGTTTTTGCAAGGCGTAGTAATCATTGTCAGGATTGTTCCATGGTGGCTCTTCGGGTGTGGGGTGGGCCTCTTGGTGTGTGGGGATGGGGGGTAGGGGTTTAAACGTTCTTAGCTGGAATGTTAATGGTTTGGGGGATCGCATTAAGCGGGGGATAGTCTTGCAGTTCTTGAAACGGTCTTTGCCGGATGTCGTCCTACTGCAGGAGACACACCTTATAGGTAATACTTGCCATGCTCTTAATAGGAAAGGTTACAAATTCATAGCTCACTCGGGATTCTCCTCCGGCTCCAGGGGTGTGGGCATCCTAGTTAGAGCTTCACTACCGTTCGAGGTGAACTCCACCATTGTTGATGATAGGGGGAGGTTTGTGGCGGTGGCGGGGAGGTGGGAAGGAAGAACTCTGGTTTTGGTTTCGGTCTATGTCCCTCCTGCCCTGCAGGCCTCCACGTTTACAGATCTGAGTAGGGCCTTGTTGGACCTCCCGGAGGGTATGCTAGTGGTGGGGGGTGATTTCAATGCTGTCGGCTCTGGGCTGCTGGATAGGTACCCGCCCAGGGACACCGGGGGGGCTCAGAAGTGGCTTCCAGACTTTCTAGATACACTCGGCCTGGTAGACTGCTGGAGGCTCCGGCACCCCACACAGAGCCAATACACCTTCCTCTCCGGGGCGCATGGTAGCCTCTCTAGGATTGATTACCTGCTCACTCTGGCTGCGCACGCCTCATTGGTATCTGAGGCCAGGCATATGGCGCGGGGCATATCGGATCATTCGCCAGTATGGGTCCAGCTGGATGTCGGGCGCGAGGGAGGGGGCAGGGTTGCTCCTATTAACCCCTGGTACTTTCGTGACCCCAAGATGCGCAGTGCGCTGTTGAAGACAGTTGATCACTTTTTTAAGGACAACCAGGGGTCCGTTGACTCGGCCGTGTCGTTGTGGGAAGCATTTAAGACCGTGCTGAGAGGAGAGGCCCTCTCCTTGGTAGTGGCAGCCAAGCGGCGGAGAGATGGCGAGGTTATGCAGGTTGAGGGGGAGATCGCGGCTTTAGAGGTGGCCCTGGAGGGGGAGGTTACAGAGGCCTCACTGCATGAGCTGAGCTTGAAGCAAGCCGAATATAAGGACCTGGTGACGAATGCTGCCAAGACCCTCAGTAGGGAACAGCAGGGCCGCCTGTATGATGTTGGTGATAAGGCCGGGAAGCTCCTAGCTTGGCTGGACAAAAAAAGAACAGGTTAATAGAGTGGTGCCGGAGCTGACGAGAGAGGGGGGGAGAGGTGGTTGTTGACCCTGAGGGGATAGTACAGTGTTTTTCGGATTATTTCCGTATGGTTTATGCCTCAGTTTCGGATAGGCCGACCGAGGACTCGCTTGACCTCCTGCGGGACATCGCTCTGCCCTGCCTTTCTGACGTAGATAGAGATGACCTCGATGGAGACATAACGGTCGATGAGGTGGCGGGTGCCATCCGTGCGCTGAACTCGGGTAAGGCCTCAGGCCCTAATGGTTTGCCGATTGACTTGTATAAGCTGTTCCCGGATAGGGTTGCCCCTCACCTGCGCGCCATGTTTGTGGAGGCGCGGGGGGGCGGGTCCCTTCCGTTGGATCAGAGACTGGCGACGATTGTTGTAATACACAAGGAGGGTAAACCCCGAGATAAGTGTGCCTCCTATCGGCCAATATCACTCCTTAATGCTGAGCCGAAAATTCTGGCTAAAATTCTGGCAGGCCGCTTGGTCAGGGTGCTCGGAGACTTGATCCATCCGGATCAATCTGGCTTTATCCCGCACCGTAACACTGCGTTGAACCTTCGGCGCCTCCATGGAGTGATTGCCAGGGCGGGCACGCTCCGAGAACCAGCTATTGTGGCATCTCTTGATGCCACGATGGCTTTTGATACGGTGGAATGGGCATATCTGTGGGCTGTGCTTGCCAAGTTCGGCTTTGGCCCTGGTTTTTTGAGCTGGGTGAGGTTGCTTTATGAGGGCCCCCTTGCGAGTGTTGTGGTAAACGGGCGGGCGTCGACTCCGTTCCAGCTTGGGAGGGGAACTCGGCAGGGGTGCCCCCTGTCGCCTTTGTTGTTCGCCCTTGCCCTCGAGCCGCTGGCGGCGTGGATACGCTGGCATCCAGATATACATGGACTTAGGTGGTCGCCCGAGCACGAGGACCGTATATCGCTCTATGCCGATGACATCCTGTTATATCTCGCCTCGCCCAAGAACTCGCTTATAGTGGTTTGTGACGTTCTGATGTCCTTTGGCAGGAACTCGGGTCTCGTCATCAATTGGAGTAAATCGTATTTGTATGTTCTGAGCGGCGAGGTTCCGCCTGTCCCGCGAACGTGTTCGATCCGGATCGCCCAGCAGGGCTTTGTGTACCTGGGGATTTTTATCTCCACTGACTCCACCCTGCGGTATGAGAGAAACCTGCTCCCCCCACTGGCGCGTTTGCGGCGGGATGTTGCGGGCTGGCGGAAGCTGCCGCTCTCCCTCGTTGGGCGCGCCGCCTTGTTTAAAATGATGTCTCTCCCCCGGTTCCTCTACGCCTTGCAGAATACCCTTGATTGGGTACCGGCCAGTTACTTCCGGGAGGTTGAAAGCCTCCAACGATCGTTGTTGTGGGATGGACGGCCGCGCATAGCGATTGCTAAGTTGACGCTTCCGTGGTATGACGGGGGTATTGCGCTTCCGGACATTCGACGCTATTATTGGGCCACCCAGTTGAGCGCGATTAATCATGGTTTCTATGGTCCGTCTCTAAGCCCCGGCTATGCCATGGACCGATGGTTACTGCGCAGCGGTAATGATCATAGAGCGTTGTACTCTCGGACGCTGGATTCGTCCCTCACGGGGCCCACTGGGGTGGCGGTGCGCGTGTGGAGGTTGGCGACTGACTCGCCGGGCTGGAAGGATAGGCTCACCCTAGCTACCCCGTTGTTTGAATCTGAAAAATTGGGGAGGCTCTGGCATACGAAAGGTTTTGATAAATGGGACTTGATTGGAATCTCCAGGGTTGGAGATTTGCTGATTAAGGGGAGGGTGAAGTCCTTTGAAGAGCTGCAGCAGGAGTATGATTTGGGGAAATCAGAGTTCTTCCGCTATGTTCAAGTGCGTCATGCCCTGCGGTCAGTCCTCGTAGACGGTGAGAAGGTGCCTGAGTCCTCTCCATTGGAGGATCGGATCCTCGACGGCCATATGCCGGAGAGTACGATTTCTCTCATATATAAGAAATTGATAAATGTTCGGGCGGACCTGCTATTGGGGCTGAGGGACCAGTGGACTAGGGACGGACTCGAACTGGATGACGAGGATTGGC
Source organism: Triturus cristatus (assembly GCF_964204655.1). Lineage (NCBI taxonomy): Eukaryota > Metazoa > Chordata > Amphibia > Caudata > Salamandridae > Triturus > Triturus cristatus. The sequence continues at coordinate 23,357,993 of NC_140579.1, read as the reverse complement.
AGTCTGCGGTCTCCTCTCCTAAGGAGGTCGCGATCCCATCACGTCTGAGGCTGGTGCAGCTCAAAATACTCCACAGAACCTATGTTACGGGGCCAAGGCTGGTTCATATGGGATTTTCTGAGGAGGGTTTATGTAGGAGGGGCTGCGGTATGGTGGGCACCTTTATGCATATCATTTGGGAATGTGGCGTTATCATGGAATTCTGGAGGAGAGTCCATACGGTGATGGGGGAGGTGACGGGCATTGTTATGCAGCCGGAGGCGCGGTGCTGTCTTCTGAATGTTTGGGGGCCTACCGATCACGATGAGGCACAGACCCTGTGGGTGACTCTGGGTAATATGGTGGCTAAGCGAGACATCGCGCGCCTGTGGGGCTCTGCGGGTCCCCCCACATTGACTGCGTGGAAAGAAAACATGGACTGGAGTATGCTAAGGGAAAAGACAGTATATTGTGCTAGAGGGCGCCCCCGGAAGTGGCACGCCATTTGGGGGCGGTGGAACCAGTATAGGGGGGGCATATGTCTTGCCCCTGATTTGGATCCCCCCGATGAACAGCTCTCTCCTTAACATTCTTTCCAGCTTTTGTATATGTATCTGATTGTTAGTTGACTTTTTGGGCCTCTGCTTTTCCCCCTTTTTCCTCTTAACACAGTATTGTGACTGTTAGACGAGGGGGGTCTGCTCTCCCCTGAGGGGCAATCACCAGTGGTATTCAGTGTCCTTCGCCTTGCTGGGGTTTTGTGTGAGTCTGTGTTTATTTAAAACAGAACCTTTTCTGCTTCTCCTTCTATGCACTGTGGACGTTTCTTTGTTCTGCTTTCTCAAAGCTGCCGAACCTCCGGGATGTCGGCTGAATAGCTGTGTCCATGTTTTTGAAGAATAAAGGTTTTCCAAAAAAAAAAAATTATAATAAAAATGTTGCATAGCATAGTGAATACAAATAGTATTCACACTACAACAAGTGCAAAAGTATGGAATATGTTGGATAGCGGGTGGGTACAAATTACTATTCCCACTCCACTGAGTGGAACATTAGGGAAAGTGTTGGATAGCGGGAGGGTGAAAATTACTGTTCCCACTCCAGAAAATGAAACAGTAGGGAAAGTGTTGGATAGCGGGAGGGTAAATATTACTATTCCCACTCCAGTGAGTGGAACAGTAGGAAAAATGTTCGATAGTGGGAGGGTAAAAATTACTATTCTCACTCCAGAGAATGAAACAGTAGGACAAGTGTTGGATAGCGGGAGGGTTAAAATTACTATTCCCACTCCAGAGAATGAAACAGTAGGGAAAGTGTTGGATAGCGTGAGGGTAAATATTACTATTCCCACTCCAGTGAGTAGAACAGTAGGGAAAGTTTTCGATAGCGGGAGGGTAAAAATTACTATTCCCACTCCAGAGAATGAAACAGTAGGAAAAGTGTTGGATAGCGGAAGGGTAAAAATTACTAATCCCACTCCAGTGAGTGGAACAGTGGGGAAAGTGTTGGATAGCGGGAGGGTAAAAATTACTATTCCCACTACAGTGAGTAGAACAGTAGGGAAAGTGTTGGATAGCGGGAATGTAAAAATTACTATTCCCACTCCAGTGATTGCAACATTAGGGAAAGTGTTGGATAGCGTAGGGTAATAATTCAGTAGACCCACTCCTACAATTTAATTAAAACTAATTAACAAATAATTAATTATTTTAATTTAATTTAACTCCCACTATTTTCCACTATAAACTTCACCTCCAATAGTCTAAAATATTAATAAATTAACATAATTAACATTTAATTAATTAGCTAATCACAATTAACAATAAAATTAATAACAATCATATCTAAATTAATTGATACAACAGTATAAAATAACTGATTAAATATTATATAAATATTAATAAAAAAGTATTTAAAATTAATAATTTATTACACACCGTACTCCCCTATAAACACTCAACACACTCCTAAAAAGTGTACATTATTAACATATTAATAAATTATTTATTAATAATTAATATGTAACTAATTACTAATTAATAAAAAATTACACAATTTATATAATTAGTAATCAATTAAAAACGTTTAAAATATTTAATACATTAAGTTAATTGCAATATTAATTATTAAAAATACATTATTAATTAATAAATTATACTTTTTTAAAATTTAAATTAAATTACTTCCCACCCTATTCCCCTATATACCCACAACCCACTACGGAACTAATATACGCAAAAAGTAATTAACAATATTAATTATTAAACAATAAATTATTAATTAATTATTAATTTTGATAATTTAAATTAAACTACTTCCCACCCTACTCCCCTATAAACCCACAACCCGCTACGGAACTAATATACGCAAAAATTAACATAACATTCTTTATCTTAAAAAAATTGTAACATACATGAAAAAAATATGATATACTTTTAACACATATACTAACATAATACAGTGATTTTTTTTTTTATAGAATGAAATTCGATATAATGACATTTGATATTACTTACCTTGGTGCCGATTCCGATCCGTTAAAAAAATTACCGTATGACTCGTATCCGTATTTTTTTACGGACGAATCGTACGAGTCCCGTACAACCGGTGAAGTATGATTTGTACTTTAAAAAATACATAAGAATCGTATCGGGAAAAGGTCTACGAGACATCCCCGGACAGTTTTGCATACGAGTCGTAAAACTGAAGTCCAAGCGCACAAGTCCGATCCGTACCGGCGTTCCAAATACACAAGCGTATGGAAAACGTCCCGTACGGAGCGAACTTTGTACGAGCCCTACCCCGGGTACACTTGTGCCCGGGGTACGAGTCGTACGGCCCCCCCAGCTTCCCCCCACCTGCGTATGTCCGCACTGTACCCCCCCACCCGCGTATGTCCGCACCGTACCCCCCCACCGTATGTACGGTCCGTACATATGCAAGGATTGGGGTACGCCTGGGGTATGGTGCAGACATACGCGGGTGGGGGGGTACGGTGCAGACATACGCGGGTGGGGGGGTACGGTGCGGACACACGCGGGTGGGGGGGTACGGTGCAGACATACGCACTGTACATATGCACTGTTGGCCTATGTACGGTGAGTACCCCAACAGCGCGTATGTACGCACCATACATATGAAATGTTGGGGTACGCACCATACATGATGACACGTACGATGTGGTTGATGGCGTGTACGTCACGTACCGGGCCCCCTTTTCGTCATGCATCGCAGCGTACTTAGCTTTTCCGGCACTTTTTGGCTCCAGTAAAAAAATAGCCGTGCGGAGTGCTGTAGGTACGAATCGTACTTGCTGGTCCGTAAAACGCTGCCTGACTCCGTGCGGACGTCGCGTACGCGCTGTCCAGGATCAGAATAGTAGGTATTTTTAAGCCGTGCGGTGTTTTTTACGATTCGTACGGAAATGGTATTTCTGTACGAATTGTACTTGCTGGTTTGTAAGGTGGATTTCCCGGGTACGAGTCGTACGGAGAATACGCTCCGTATGACCATTCGTACCCGGGTTTTACAGGATCAGAATCGGCACCTAAATGTCGATATTATTTTCAACTACATTACGTCTATTCTATATTCTGTTCTCTCGATATTTTGGAGTCGATATTGTGTCCTTTCGATATAAAACAATTTGATATTTAGTCTCATTACCCACAGATAGATGTTGAGATCTAGACGAGTGACGTCGAAAGAGACATCTTCCTCCCCAGGCATCAGAATTGTGCAGATAACACCAGATGGCTCTCCGGTTCCAGAGAAGCAAATGCCCACCGAGGAGAAAAGTAAGCGAATGGACTCCCTAGTAAAAAAGATGTGCAATACTTCTGCGACTTACATGAAGGTAGCCAGTGCCTAGGTGCTTTTAGAGAGGTATGATAGCGCTCTTTGGGACTCCCTGTCAAGATTCACAGAAAAGCTACCCAAGGAAGATCTTCAAGATTTCCAGGAAATTTTACAAGAGGGCGGCTTGGTAGCGGCAGCTGATACTTTGAACCTAGCAGCACATGGGTACTCCCATGGCATTTGCGCAAGGCGTTTCTCCCGGCTGCGGCTCAGGGGACTCAAGCCAGAAGCTCAGAGCAGGATCATAAACCTCCCCTTCAGTGGTAACTCCTTTTTTGGCACGCATGCCGAAATGGCCAAGATGAAGTCTGAGCTAGACACCTTGAAAGCAGTCGGTGTGGAAAAGCGGAAATACTTCCGGTGCAGATTCCGACCTTACGACCGTCTTCATTTTCAGGAGAGGGTTCAAACCCCTCACTAGTCGACACAACAACAACAACATCAATCCAGGTCGCATTATCATCAATGTTCACCAGGAGGAGGAAGAGGAGCGTCCATACCAGCATTCTCCTTGACTAAACCATTGGCAAAGCAATGAACATCTGCTTCCCCCATCCCTGTTTCCCACTCCGGTGGAGGGAAGTATCAAGGCTCACCTGGATGAGTGGAAAAAAGATCACAAGCCACACATGGGTGCTCAATATTGTGCACAATGGTTACTCAATCAGATTCAAGTCCCCACCTCTGACGGTTCCACCTCAGAGAACGTCTGTCCATCAATACCATTTACTTCAGACGGCGGTAACTATTCTGCTACAAAAAGAAGCCAAAGAGAAAGTTCCTTTGCCCCAACAAACGTCAAGAAATTTACTCCAGCTACTTCCTCATTTTAAAGAAGGGTCGAACCCGGGAGTACAGGTTCATACTGGTTTTAAAACTCTGAAACAAGTTCATCCGCAAGGAAAGGTTTAGGATGTTGGCACTGCAACAAAAGGGGACTGGATGTGCGCCATTGACCTTCAGGACGCATATTTTCATGTATGATTTTGAAAAAAAGATCGGAAATTCTTACGGTTCCAGATAGCGTCAGAGCACTTCCAGTACAAGGTCCACCCTTTTGGGCTCAAATCAACACCTCTCACATTCTCAAAATGCATGGCAGTGTTTGCAGCTTTTCTATGCAAACAGAAGATCTTCGTCTATCCGTATCTGGAAGACTGGTTGCTGAACGCTTGTCACCTGCTCTACTTCAGAAAGACCTTCAATGCTGCATTCGAGTGCTAGGCTGTTTGGACCTACAGGTCGACTACAAAAAGTCTATTCTCAACCCAACTCAAAGGATTGACTACCTGGGTGCGACTCTGGATACTGCAAATGCAAGCATGTGTCCTTAGGAGGAGAAGTGATCCTCAATAATCAGCAAGTGGCATATTCCCTTCCACACATTACACCCCACAGCCAGACAGGTATCCTCCCTCCGGGGCTCCAAGGTGTCCTGCATTGTCCCCAATGCCAGACTGCAAATGCGATCCCTCCAGTAGGCATAAGAGGCTCAGTAGTCACAAACCTCGGACCGCCGGGAAGACACAGTGACTCTGCCTCAGATGGCTAAAGATTGTGGATGAACGTTAAGGTAGTCGCTTTGTGAGACTTGTGTAAATCTGCCTGGCGCTAGCTGATGACGCTCGCTTCTCCACGCTTGTTTTTATCTTATTGATTGTCACTCTTGATATGTGTACACCAATTTAGTTTTAGCAGCAAAACTTAAAATACTTACAATATCTGCTGATTGCAAGAAAACTACCTCAGCCCCTCGTTTTCAACGCCGCAGCCCTTCTGGTTCGCTCCCCGGTCCACCACGGGTCCCAATCCCGATTGAGTGGAGGGAGTCTACTTCCGGTTAAGGTTGGCGGTCTAGTTTCCTCTTCTACTCACCACATAAAAGACAATGCAGAGCGGAGCGCGCAGCGGACGCGCTCAGCGGGAGCACCGGCGGCGCGCCAAAGGCATGTCCGTCTGCGCCCGTCCGCGCCAGACCGGGTGCAGGGCACAGGACCCCTGGCACGCTCCCCCCAGCCCCCTTACTTTACTCCAGGGAAAAACTGCTTCACATCAGGGATACCTCTAACATAACCTGTACCTACCCCATCTCCCCTGAAACACCCAAAGGAAACTGTCCTCATTGCTCATACAAACTTCCCCCAATGCTGAACAGCTCGCCACCCACAAGGAAGCAGCTTAGCATGGCTCTGTTGAACTGCAGATCTCTGCCAAAACATGCTGTAAAAATCTCCATTCTGTTACATGATACAGGAATAGATGTTCTGTTCCTTACAGAGACCTGGCTGTCACCTAACTCAGATCCTGATGTGGTTCAAGCGCTCCCCCCGGGCTACCTGATCCAACGCTTAGACAGATCAGGCAGCAAGGGCGGAGGGATCGCTATTGTCTACAAAGATCAATTAGTCTGCCGCATTCTAGATAGCCCCCTGTCAGATTGCAAAAACGTCCGTTTCTCTATTAAATTCACCCCTTCAATTACTTTTTCTGGTATCCTTCTATATCGCCCACCAGGAGCTCATGGACAATTCTGCTGCTCATTACGCGAATCTGTCCTAAACCTTGCAAGCACATCACCCAACTTCAATCTTCTCGGGGACTTTAATCTACACTTTGACGAGCCCTCGGACAAAGTGTCGGCTGACCTTACCCAGGATCTTGCAGCCTAGCAGATGAATCTTAAGAACCACCTCGCCACCCATTCGAAGGGCCACCTTCTCGACCCTATTTTCTCAAATATCGTAGAATTAGAAGGAATGGATCCCATCCCCCTCCCCTGGTCAGACCACTTCTTAATCCCTTTTTCATGGCACCCTTCCTCCACGCACACCCACCTACTGTCATCTCGCACCTTGGTCGCCACTGGCCAAAGCTTAGCATTGAGGATTGGACCCGTGAATTGGAACGGACCTTACCTACCCACGACCCCGATCCCGCAACTGCCATTAGAAAGCTCTGCGCATGGATCGAAAATTCACTAAATGCGGTACTTCCTCGTAAAAGCAGTCTACATAAAGTCGGAACCAACAAATTCCCCTGGTTCGCCCCCGACCTTCGCAAACTGAAACAGCAATGTAAAAAATTGGAACGAGCTTGGAGGAAAGACTTCTCAAGTGAGAAAAAAATCAGCCTATAGAAATTCCATTACATCCTACAAAGCAGCTCTTAGGGCAACACAGGCCACCTACTACGAGGAAAAAATTCAATCATCCTCTAACTCCCCCAAAGAAATATTTCGGATCGTAAAAAAACTCCTACGAACTCCCGATCCCCCTCCTGCCGCCGACCCTACCGGCAGGCTTTTTACTAAAATTAAAAATATCCTCAACCTTCTCCCACCTATTAAAACTGATCAAATCCCCAAACTCCCCGAATTGGAACCTCAGAACAACACCAGTCACCTCGAAGCATATGCCCCTCTCTCTGAGGAACTCCTACCCCACATCTTAGACTCAATAAAAAGCGGCTCCCCAAGTGACCCTGCCCCTTTTAATATTTTGAAACTAGCAATGCCCACAAACATCACTCCCATTACCAATTTAGTCAATGCCTCCCTAGCCTCAGGCATAGTCCCTCCGGACTGGAAAAATGCCATAGTGAGGGCACTTCTAAAGAAACCTCACCTGGATCCCACAGAATTGGGCAATTATCGCCCCATCTCCCTGCTCCCCGGCATCAGCAAAGTAGCAGAAAAATACGTCAACCAAGCACTCTCAGCGCACCTCGAGACCTTCAATCTGCTCCACCCCTCCCAGACCGGCTTCCGCCCTGGTCAGGGCACTGAAACTGCACTAATAGCGGTGGTGGAGGAGTCACGAAAGATTCTTGATGCAGGAGGTTCCTCGGCTATCATCCTCCTAGACCGAAGTGCAGCCTTTGACACGGTGAACCGCCGTATTTTGATACACCGGCTCAAAAATGTGGTAGTGACAGGCAAAGCCCTGTCTTGGTTGGAATCATTCCTGGAAGAAAGATTCTTCCAGGTATTTGAAGGTAACATCCGGTCCCAACCAGTACCTCTCCTATGCGGGGTACCTCAGGGCTCCTCCTTGAGCCCCACTCTTTTTAATGTATATATGTCCCCACTATCACAGATAGTTGCCCCTTTTGAAATCCAACTGGTCACCTATGCGGATGATACCCAGCTCATTGTAGCCCTGAACCAGGAAGATCAGTCCTCGACAAACCTCTGCTCATGTCTTAAAGAAGTCACCAGCTGGATGAGCTCCTCCCACCTCAAGCTTAATGGTGACAAAACCGAGCTCATGCTGCTGGGCAATCATATAAGCTTCAACCCTAATAATTTGTGGCCACCGTGCATGGGACCCGCACCATTGCCCAAACAGGAAATAAAAAGCTTGGGCATATGGCTCGACCACGATCTCACCTTTAGAACCCAGGCAAGAAAAACGGCCGCCACCTGCTATGGTTTGCTTCGTACCATACGGAAAGTACTCCCTCTTCTGCCTGTTCACTCCAGAAAGCTTTTGGTTCAAGCGCTCGTCCTATCCAGGTTGGACTATGGCAATGCCCTTTATTTGGGTGCGCCTAGCTCAGTCATCTCCAAACTACAGGTTGTTCAAAACTCGGTTTCCTCTATTTTCTGAACCCTTGTGCTACTGATTAAACTCATTGTTGATCTTTTGTATGTCCTTATGGCGGTTGAAATTGCTGCACATAGCCGTACACCTCTGCATCATCATTTGACGACGCAGGGGTGCCGGACGATGGGATGGCCGTTATTTTTGTGGTGAGTGCTGATGGAACCCATCCTTATGAGTTGTTCTACTCTTGGGTGACACTGCCAGCAGTGAATGCGGATGATAAAACATTTCACTTGTATACTCACACGCGGGTCCCAGCCAATTATACGCCATATCGGACTCTAGAGATCCCCCTTTCAGCCTGGCAGCATAGCATTTGGTTTAATGGCGTCCTTCCCCATGCGGTTGCACCGGCTAGAATGGGCCCTTTGTCAATTCCAGGGGCCACATGGTCGGTGCTTGCCGGATTTACGCCTCACCCCCGCTATTTGACTATTGCGGTGGATGAGCTGCATGCGCTCCATACAACCCTTATTTCAGTATATAGGGCTTTGGTGCAATACTTTTCACGCAACGTGCAGGTAGGTCCTGCTGTTGCGGGACTACCAGCTGGTCACCCGACGGTTGGTTTTAGTCCCGTCATAGTTAATTCGGTGATGGGCAAGCGCCCCCAGAATAAGGATGATTTTCCTTATTGGCTTGCCGAGAAATTTGACCAGCTGGAAGCAGTGTTGCCACACTCTACAGAGGTGGAGAAACACAGAATACTCACCATTAGTTTGCCGAAAGATATTATCCCTGATGTGTCAGATTGTGACAACTGGGGAAAGATCTTTGCCACAGTCTACCACCGTCATCACTTTTGTGAACACCTGAGGGGTGCTGGTAGGGTCGAAGGGGAGCACTTCAAATAAAGTGCTCTTGGCCCACCATGAACCGCAGGTAACGTCTGTGGGCAGGCAGGACGGGGATCTGGGAACATGGATCTTGCAAGTTCAAGGCTACCATCCAGTCTTCCAAATCAAGGGCAAACAGAACTTGCATGAGGATGAGCATTTTGAATTCTTATGATGCCAGCACCCTTGGCCAAGAAAGCCAGCACTTCCTGATGGAGCAAGGATGGGTGTTCCTAAGTGGGTAGCATGGGTGGTCACAAAGGGGATGGAGTAGCCCTTTTGGATGATTTGTAAAACCATATGGTCCTATGTTACTGGTCGCAAGTGGTGCAGGGGATGGTGTAGCCAGCCACCTCTGGATGCCCATGAAGGTCGGAGGGCAAACTAAAGGGGTTTGGAGACTATTGCTGCCAGGGGCTTGATGGGCTGGCCCAACCTCTGGCCATGTAGTCTACTGGACCAGTGTCCAATTTATGGGTACACATACTAGCAAGCGATTCAGACTGCATTTTGAAAAATTTCTTTTTTCAGACACCCTTGCTTATATTTAGAAGGTACAAATGCTGAAAAATCTAATTGCTAATAATTGTTCTACTATTCTGTGTTCCCACATGTCTCCTGACAAAAATGCTATCTCAATTGTGTGGCTGGGCCTAGAGTCTGTAACACAATACACCACAAAATTCAATCCGGAGACATCATATTTTATCCAGCAGAATCAATGCTTTCTTTTATACAACTTAGGTGGCTGCAGTTATTGGGCCCTAACTCAGCCGCCATCCTAAAAAATCTGATGTACCAAGGCATTTCTAAAAACTACAAACCTGGGGGTGTACATGGTGGTGGGATATGTGTGGTTCTAAAAAGGTTTTTTTTTACTCAGCCTTAGAACTGCCAGATGAGTCAGAGGCATCCGAATGATCATCTATCTGTATGACATCCTTTTTTAGATGAACCAGGATCCGAGGCGCCCAAGCGACAACTTAGACATGAATATGGACTTCCTTCAGAGGCTAGGTTTCATTATCAATATGAAGTAGTCTGAGATCCAACAGCTCAGTCATTAATCTTTATGGTTTTTTAATTGACTCAGGTCATGGGACACAGAGGCTTCCTGTTGGAAACCGGGCAACCGGGTTAGCGGTCACCAGGTTCCCAGCACGGTGGTAGCTTGGCTCGAGCGGTTGGGGGTCAGGCACCGTGTTAAGCGTACGTCACACCCTCACAATAACCATGCGTTCATCCGTTCCAAAAACAACACTACACCGTAAAAATTATGGAAGAAAAGAAGAAAATATATATGTCTTTATCTTATTTTCTCTTAGTTGCAGGCTTCACATCATAAATACAATACAATAGGATTTTCCTTTAACCCCTTCGACGCTCATGACGGAACGGTTCCGTCATGAGCGTCGGTTGAGCTGTGCTCATGACGGAACCGTTCCGTCATGACCACGCCCGCGCAGGTAACGGTCAGCACCGCGGGGGAATCCGCCCCGCATGGAAGGGGTTAAAAGAGCAGGTCAAATAAACAATACTACTTCGAAGTTTCAACAAATAGGTTCAGGTCATAATTAAGCAAGGAATAAATAGAGGTGCAATAAATACAGATGGCAAATAAATACAGTCAGACAATAAATACAGTGCAGGAATAAATTAGTGAAAGACAATAAGTAAAGCACCTTCAATAATTAAGGTAAAGCAATCAATGACAATTACAGATCAGATCACTTTCATGAGGTAACTTGGTCTTACTTTGCCCATACACAGCTTGTGGTCATTTGGGTGGCATGGGGGTGTCCCACCTAGATTGGTCAAGGCTGGGGCTTAAGCTGAGGCAGAACGAGGGTAACCTAAAGATCTGGCCCTCCAAACTACACAGCCCCTCACAGAGGTCACTGCACCAGTCTCAGTTCACCCCTGGCACTCCCAGGCTGGTCCTAACACCCCTCTAGCCCCTAGGATGGTCTTTAGGGCTCCACGGGGCCTTAGACGCCCCCTATACCACTTACTGTCCCTTCCACGACTATCGGCTCCGCTTGGCGCCGTGTCGACGCCGTGAGGCGGCTACGGATCGATGACGCTGGGCGGCCTCGGCTCGATGTCGCCTTCCGGCGTCGCAGGGACACGGTCTTCCCGCTTCCGGGTGTCTTCGGAGTGCGATCTCCACTCCCGACCTCCGGCGCGCTTCACCTCAGTTTCCGGCGACTCCGGAGGGCGGACTTCACTCCCCCGTCGACGCCTCACCTCGACCTCAGGTGACTTCCTACTCGACCTCCGGTGCCTCTCCACGACCTCCGTCGGCGCCCTCTCTCGACCTCTGACGGCTCCGGGTACAACGTCTGCTTTCTGTCAGCGCCGCTTCTCTACCTCAGGCCCCATGTCTCCAGGCTTCTCGACGTCAGGACTCCAGGAGGACACCGCCGAACAGGTCAGGAGCTTGCTGTTCTTCCTCTTTAAGGCCTGTTCCAAATGTTCAGATCCTTAAGATGGTTCTTCTGGTCTTGGTCCCACACAGGGCTTTAGGCTGGGCTTGGTCAGTAGGGACTAGCATCAAGGGTGGGTTTCTGGACCCCACTCCAAGCACTGGTTTCCACCCCTGCTGCCTTACTCCGACCTCCTTCTATCTCTGTGTCCTCTCTCCTCTCCAGTCAGATGCCAACTGCCCCTCTGAGATGACCTCCCAACATTCTAAAACTGCCTCCCACTATCACAGGATTCTAGAATGTTCCAGAAGGTTCTAGAAACCTCCAGTGAGTTCTGGTTATGTCACAGGTGACAATGGGTGGCCACCATTTTGTGTCTCAGGCCCTCAGACAGAAGTTCCAGGGGTAGGGAAATTGGCTCCCTGACCCTGCATCAACACTAACAAGTCTGGTGGTTCCCAAAAAGGAAAAATTATAACAGGGTTTGAGGCAGAAGTGGGACAAAATAAATAATGATGAGGAGGGACAAACTGAACGTGGTATAGCTAGTCAACCAACCAACCAAAACATTCCAAAGGAATGTCTCAATATTACCACCAATCCAATGCAAACCACCCATACCTCGGGATTGGCCCAACCACCTCACCATCCCTATGTCCATGCTCTGCATCTAACCAACAAACTGAGGTCAATCCAAAAAGCAGCAAACATTCAGATCCATCAAAAACTGCTCCACTGACAAACTAATGCCTGGACATCTCTCACCCTGCTAACTCCATATATGACGTCAACACTCGTAACAATTCAACACGTCTCTGGAAAACCATGTGAAATGCCACAAACCACCTAAAACACAAGTGCAAGCCGAAACCTTCAGCACCCTGGTACTCTAAGGGCGTGATTACGAGTCTGGCAGTCTGATGACCACCAGACATATGGGGGCGGCGGTGGAGGTCCAGCCACCACTGCACCGGCGGTCCGACTGCTGTATTACAACTTTGGCGGTCAAACTGCCATTGCACTGCCACAACCGCCATGGAACCGTGTTCCCTCGCAGTCCGGCTATAGGCAAGAGCTCACATTCCGTGTTTCAGGACCGCCAGCAGTGTCATGAAGGTTCTTACTCCATGAAACTGCTGGCGGTCATACATGGGGGTACATGCAGGGGGGCACATGTTGTGCCACCCTGTGTGCAGCACTCCCAGTTCCAGCAAGACACGGACTTCACAGTCCATGCTGCGCTGGAACGCTCTGTGGCGGTGCCTTTCTAAGGCATACATTGGTGCGTTTGAAAGGCACCACCACGCCACCCGCCGGGCCACAAAAAACTCTTAATCTGGCAGGCAGCGGCCCGGTTTGGCGGTCCTGGACCAGGGCGGTGGCATGGTGGCCTGCTCCAGGACCACCAAACTCGTAATCAGGCCATAAATATCTTGCAAACAACAACCATGCCATCAAAGGACAAAAAAGAAAATGGAGAATAAAGAGAATTACCAATGACCTCACACTACTGAAGCCCCTCCAAGTAACATGTAGATAACTCATCACATTAGCCAAAGTTTTATAGTAATACCATCAATGAAGCTGCAGACAGAAGCAGAACATTACCACAATAAAGCACTGCATCAACCTCTTGCCATACTCACCTATCCCACACTCCACAAACAAGTGCAATGTCATTAATGTGTTCTTCAGTAAAAAGGATCTAAAAGCATAGCAACAACAATAATCCTGCATTTCTTCTTAGGCCCATACCTTCTTGCAGCATTTTGAATAGTCAGTCTCCAAAGCCTGGTCTCGCTCAGATCTTGTCGGCATACTCACTCCCTCAAAGCTACCTTCTTTGAAGATTTCTTATCCTCATTCTTCATCAAAGTTCTCTATCAACATTGTCAAAGCCTCTCTCACTAGACATCTTACAAGAAGCTCTCAAAACAGGCTCCTTATGAAACCTACACTAAGCCAGGATGATGTTGAAATCTACTGGACAACCACTCACGTGTGCTTCATCGGCAAGATAACTGAAAAGTCAGTTTATTCTGAACTTCAAGATCACAACAGCAACAACCATCTTCTGGACGTCTACCAAGCTGACTTCTGATCAGGATGCCAAATAGAGACAGCTACCTTGCACATTGTAGAAGCCCTCCTCACCACAGATGAAGATGCCCCCGCCTTTTGTTATGGCTAAACCTTGCAGCTGCCTTCAACACAATTGAACATCCCACCTTAGCCAAACACTGTCTAGAATCAAATAGTTATCCTACCTTTTCAACAGACACCATTCACACGGGTACTTCCTGATCCCAGAATATTCATATTATCCATAGAGTCCCCCATGGGTTTATACATTCCTAGTCGTCTTCAACCTCTTCATGGTGCCACAAATTTCAACCAATGCCAGGTCACTTAGATTCACCAAGATGAACACCAAAATCACTGTCAAGGAACCACATATGTGAATTTACATATTATATATATCCTAATGACTGCTTATATACACATCTGAAATTGTGGTCATATATTTTATCAGTTGTGATTTCCTTTTTGTACATGCTTGAACCACTATCACCTTAGCATTATTATACATTTACACACACTTTAAAAAGTTTTCCATTTTATTAACCCATGTTGTACACTGCACATTTTAACTGAGCTGTTCTAGTAAGCGTAGCCTCGTCCTGAAAATGGCATATCAAAGAGGATTTCATAAGGTAGTAGAGTCAGCTCTTGCTAGTGAAACATGGATCTTCTGTCCAAGGACTTCTCCCATTTTTTTACATGGAACAGCCAGGTACTTGGCTCTTAGTGTCTAGTTGTACCTTTCTATTTATCATGTGCTCCTGCTTCCATTCATTTGCAATAATAAAAAGTGTATAAATGTAGCATCATAATGAATGGATTATAGCTTTACATGCATGGTTAAACACTTATAAGGTCCCAAAGGCAAGACCTATTGACTATGCCAATGCTTGTTAAGACTTGCGCCAACATGCTGAAAGGTAGACCTGAAGTGACCGTCTCCAGGTGAAGAAGACATGCAACCACAGCCTCAGGTGAAACCGTAACCACTCAGAGGTCGACACAGGAGGGCTGCAGTCCTTTGGGCCAGTTAGTACGGAGACCAGCCTGGTCAAGACATCACCAAAAAGCACCCACCAATTTACATGGTTTATGTTGTGAAAACAGCAGCAAAAGATTAAGCCCCAGAGGTAAAACAATGACCCATGGTGCAGGCCACTGAATTTCCATAGTGGCATCTCTATGCCAAAAATTGCAAATGTTAGCAATAGGTATAGCCCGCCTCTTCCGTTAAGAAACAAACCTACACTTGAGGCATTGCAAATAATAGAACAGACACCCTACACCCCCCCGACGGATGTCAGACCCAAGTTCTTCACAGTAACTTCAATTTTTCCAGACAGGTTATGCAAGTTTGTGGCCAAGCTGCTGAAGCCACTGACACGAGTTCTCATTCTAAACCCGGCTTCCCGCTTCACCAAAAACCACGTGATCAAAAAAGGAAAGAACTACTTCTCCAATGAGGCCCTGCTTAAAGTAGACTGACCGTCACTGTTAATTAAGAGCCATGTACATTGACTGACGTTGTCGATTCAGTACAGGTTTTCACAGACCATACGAGGACACAGTCCCTTCTCCCCACTCAGGGACCCGAGTCACCCAACTCTCCACCACACACACCCATCCAATCACGGCTAAGAAGGAATGACAGCAATGGAGCCGGCAGCCGGGAAGCGCTGTGAACCGTGAAATCACTTCATATCAGCGCCTAGGCAGGATGGTACCGTCGCCTTGGCAACTGCTGGTGCAGCATCCCACCCAACATGCCGGCTTCTGGCTGGAAAATTAAATAAATAAAACTGTGAGGTGGCCTGGAAAGATCCAGGCCTTAAAGCAGGGGGTGGAAACGTAGGCCCCGCCAGGGGAGGGGTGGCAACGGCTTATTACACGACTGCTGGTGCGAAGGTATTTTAGCATCAAGCGCCCTAGAAGAACCGCGCATTCTAATTTCATCGGAATGTGACTGCGCATTAGTATGAAGGCGGCCATCTGTTTACCACCTCATTAAGATTCATACAGGGTGACCCCTTGAATGCACAGCCCTGCTATTAATTTTTCTTTTTTGACTTTAACAGCTTTATTCGTCTATCAAGTGTTCATTAAAAGGGTTTGTTTTTGCCCATAATCGGATTAAGCGCACTGGCGCGCGCAGCTGGCTCCACCATTTAGCAGGTTTGGGCTGCTGAAGGAATGCCCTAATCGGATTGGACAGGCCATACTGGCAGGGGGTAGATGATGGTGGCGCGTGTGGGTAGAGGTGAGTGACAGAGGGGTAAAGATTGGCCACAACAGGAAGCTTTGCAACCACTCTACTGAATACTACTTATTGCACGTTACGTGACATGGATTGGCACGAGACTCTACAACTACCTGCAGTTATGACTGATACAGTTCTTCTATCCAGTCTCGATCGTCCCATATTATATATTCCTATAGGTGCAGCTGAAGCCCCAAAAAACAAACAAGGCAACAGTTCACCACAATCAACAGTGAGAAGAGCTTAACAGCATAAACCCAAACAATAGGAACATCTCAAGCCAAAATAAAGGACATGGGGAAAAGCTAAACATCAATGACGGACAAGAACCGCCAGGTAAAACTTACCCGGCATTTTGCAGTTCTCTGCCTGTCCAGGGTGACTGCTTCTAGAACAAGCATGCGTGTGGTGCGCGCGCAACACAGCGAGACATCTGGTTTGAATTATTGCGCACGCCTCTGGGAACGATAATTCAAACCAGATGGTTCCTGTGCGGGTAACCACAAGCAACAAGCCGTGGGCGGAGCAAAGGCGGGACATGCCCCCGCCTTTGCCCAATTGCGTGCTGTCTTTCTTAGAAAGACGCACGCAAAAGCCAATAGCCTGTGATGAAAAGCTCACCACACGCACAAGCGTGTACGAGCGTGTGGTGATCTTTTCAAAGCCCCTTACAAGAAGTCTTGCCAGAGCAGCGCATGCGTGCTGCTACAGGCTCGACCTAATAAACGTATCTGTATTTCCTCCCTCAGTGCCCAGCAGTTTTTATTATATGGTTTGATATGAATATTGCACATGTTCATGCTTTTTACTGTTTATAAAGATTTGTATTAACTGTACAATAAAATTGACTTCTGACTTACTGGCTTAAGGAATTCCAGAATCCTAGAAACAAAAAGCTAGAAAGGTAACTTTAAAAAACAAGCATTTGCAATGCAATAGGTCTCGCATTTGTGAGAGTTTGAGCTATTGGCATTGTAAAATGGTAATGCCTTTAATTTGTAGATTTTAAAAGCCAACAAATAAATAAAATGACATTGTTATTTACAATGCCAATAGCTCAAACTTTCGTAAATGCGAGACTTATTGCATTGCAAATGGTTGCCTTTCTATTTATGTGAACGATCTGACACTCTAGCTAAAGGTCATGATGAAAAAAAGTATTAAATATATAACAGCTAATATTTAAAAAACAATCAGTACACAGCTTAGATAACATGCAAAGTACCCTCACACCCATCTTTTAAAAACAGCATAAGCAGGACCAGTAACCAGTAAAGCTAGCACACCATTTTGGAAGAACTTTTACATAAATGTAACTTACACACATGCACACAACAAAAGAAAATGCCTACACAGACATACACATAAAAAACGTCAAGCACAAAAATACACACTGTGTCAGCAAACCTCCATAATGCCTGCTGCGCAAAAAAACAGCATACACAGTCTGACCAGAAATTCACACACCTTCCCCATGTACAGAAAAGACCCATACATATACACGTCAGAAACATTCACTGTAAAAGAAACTCATGCACACAAAGAACACACAGCACTATCACAAGAACTTACCAGTCAGCCTTTGTCTGCTCGTGTTCTGTGAACATATGGGGCTAATGGGGATGGCAGACGCCCTTCCCTAACAGTGCGCGCCATTACTTGTGCCATTCACTTCCGTCCCGCAGGAGATGGCAGTGGATAGCACAGCACCGGGTTACGTTTTCATTTGAAACATTTTGGTTCCTGGAAAGACAAGCGAGCGTGAAAGGCGGTGAACCATTATAAAACAAATGTTGCGAGTCATTTTTAAACCTGCAATTAGAGAGAATCACTTTGAAATAAATGTACCTTTTGGAGTCTCGGTATGCTGAACTGGGGCAGGAGGCCAGGCCAGCGCCGCTGCTGTAGGCTGGATGTTAGTACACGGACAGCACAGAAGACGTGCAGTGGCAGGCAGGAAGCGGATCGTCTGCGCCGCTAAAGAATGTGCGTGGTTGCGAATGAAGCCGGAGCCCCGGGAATAAATAAATAGTTGGCGAGAGAGTATTGAAAATGCGTGTGCATGCCCTCAGTGATTTTCAGGTAGAACTATCCAAGACCTCTCCTGTCAACTGTCCATCTTTTCCACATGCACGGAGGACTTTGTATCTCTAAATGAAGAGTTGCAGAAAACAATGGGCACAAGTGGTGGTGAGATCCGATGCAATTAGCTCCTTTCCTACGCCTTCAAACACACAGAACCATCGCTGAAAGAAAAGTGCAGCAGCAAAGCGCAGCACCCATTTCAAGAGCACCGCGCTGAGAGTAAAAGACACCGGCGTTTGGAGTTTAACATAAGCCCCAGGGGAGACATACACCACAGCGGGGAGGGACACAGAACCATCGCCAAGTGCAGAGCGCTGCGCCCATTTCAAGAGCACCGCGTAGAGAGTGAAAGTGTGTTTGAAGGCAAGCCACGATGTAAAAGGTGCGTTGCCATACTCTAAGAAGGTGGGCCGCACGAACACAAAAGTTAACAAGGAAGTAGACCCTAAATGAAAAGATAACAGCACAGCAGCGTAACTAAACTGTAGTTGATCGGTGCTGCTTCCTACAAAAATGGAAATGACGTATCGGATCGCCAGCCAACAATAAGCCAGCTAAGAAGGACAATGCCAGAGTTAACCAATGGCAAGCGGCAGGAGAAATTACCATCCATATTCTGTTTACTACAGGTCTTGCGACAGCGCATGCACGGTCTAGGCTCGACCTAAAAAAAAAGGACTTGCCTGGAAGGTCTTTTTAACTGCTCAGACCCCTAAGAGGACAAAAATATGGAAATATAAGCAGGAAGTGGGAAAGGGGAGCGCCAGGTACCAATTGACGAGTGGGAGGGGAGGAGAATTCTAATCATATGAATAGAGCATGGGGCCAGAAGCCCTCCCCCCAAAAAATATTCAGACTTTAATGCCATTGCAAGTGTTAACTACTTTTTCAGTGTTCACATCAAAGAAATGCTGTGAGATTAAAACCAGCACTGAGTCACACGCGTCAGTTTAAATAAAGTCAGCTGAATCACAGCAAATTTTGTCAGATATGTGTATGTTGTGTGGTGTGTGATTACAAAGTTCTTGCCAGACAGATAAAGCTAGCGAGATCTAAACCGGCTTTAAATGCTGGAAAAGGCCCGAGTACTGGAAATTCTAAAAACTATAAACACTTGTCTCTGGGAAGTATTTTCTGCAGGAGTGTGGAATTTAGTAAAATATCTAAATGACCATGGGTCAGGTTAGTTCTTAAAACCACTTGTCCCATAACAAAATCTAGTTGTCCCTTTGGCGCCATGTAGTGCGCCAACAATTTATGTTACCAGACTCATTATATAAGAGCTCTGATAATAGCCTCTCTGATTATGCCAGAGCTCAGAGGGTTTGAATACTAGCAATACCTTTATTTTGCCACCTTTCTACAGATCTACATACTGGGACTGGAGGTAGTGGTAAGCAATAGTTCCCCATGGTTGGAATGCCCTTTCGAGACTGTGCAAAGTTACTAACTTGCATGTTTTATGGGTTTTCATCAGCTTGTCTCTAATATTTTCACAAATAGAGAAAGGTTGGAAATGTACTCCTGACAAGGGCAGAAGTAACATTTCTTTCAGGGTTGGGAAATAAGAAGTTGCTGGCAGGAAAGTGAACCTGTTACAGTGCAACATATTTTCGCATGAGGAAATCTACTCATGATTATTTGCCAGTGCTAAAATGCAGTTCACAAATATTTTCTAAGAGCACGATACGATTTCCTGACCTACTTCTGTAAGTCTTGGGAATTCATGAAAGCCGTAACTCTGCACTACTGCAAGGCCATATACCATGGATGCACTTTTGCGACTTTCTATAAGGATTGGGCCCCTATTTAGGTCTGGCGTTTTGTTTTTATTAAAGGTCTATCTCTCTATCTACTGGGTGTCTATATTGTGAGTGACAGAATTTCACAAGGAGCATTTTGGCATGCAAAGTAGTTTTGTTCAGAGCCAGGAGCTACTGTGGCAATGTGTAGTTTTTGAGACCAAAATTATTTTTGCTTTCACCAAGGTTTGTTATGATAAGAGCCTGACAGCTCCCAAAACAATAAAGCTTTACAAAACCCATGTCAAAACAAGACACAAATTGACATAACCAGAAGGCTGACCACCAATGTCATACCTGTTGGCTTAGCCAATGTTTGTTTATTCTCATGTTTCCTATACTTTTGTTGCAACTGGCTGCAGTGATTTTCCATTAAGAATATTTTTGAAAAATACTAGAATGCTTCAACACATTTTACTAAACTATGCTTCAAAGAAATGGTACCAAATATTTCACAGTAGTTTAGCAAAAAGTTTTTTTCCTAGTTGCATTATTTATAACATTTTATTTTGAAAGCAAATAATCCTCAATCTTGCTTTCAAGCTTTTGCATATATTTACATCTAATCAGAGAGCATCCTGGAAGCATTATACATAGCCTTAAACTTTGCAAACGTGTGTAAGGTAAATGCTACTTGCCAGTATGCATCTGTTCTTGGCATGTAGAGCTGTTGCAGTCACATTATTGCATTAGATCGCCGCCTAGTGTTGGGTCCGGATGTTGCACGTTGTTGTCTTGGAAGAGTCTTCGAGGTCTCACGAGATAGGTGACTCCTTCCGTGGACTACAGTGCGCATGGACAGCACCTCCATCGTCAGATTGTTTTTTCGCCATTGTGGCAAAGATGGAGGATAGTAATAGAAAGAAAGGTGTCCATGTAAATGTATCTAAGTAAGATAGTACTGCAACTGCGCTTGGCACCAGGGAGGAGGGTGGGCATGTGACTGCAGCAGCTCTACATGCCAAGAACAGATGCATACTGGCAAGTAGCCAAGTAGCATTTACCGTTCGAGGCATATGAGCTGCTGCAGTCACATTATTGCATAGACTGTATAGAAGTTCCTCCTCTAGAGGTGGTTACCGGTGGCAGTTGCAGTAGTCTGGAAAAGTGTTTTAAGGACAGCCTGACCTACAGAAGCTTGTTGTTTGGCTTGCACATCAACACAATAGTGTTTAGTGAAGGTATGTATGGTAGACCATGTAGATGCCTTACAAATGTCTTCTAAGGGGATATTCCCTAGAAAAGCCATGGATGCCCCCATTTTGCGAGTGGAATGTGCTCTTGGGGGAATAGTTAATGTGCGTTTAGCTTTTTGATAACATGTTTGTATGCACTTAACTATCCATCTGGCTATCCCTGCCTTTGAAATAGGGTTACCCTTATGAGGTTGACAGAAAGACACAAACAATTGTTTTGTATTCCTAAATGGTTTAGTTCTGTCTATGTAGTAGAGTAGAGCCCTTCTGACATCCAGTGTGTGGAGTGCTCTTTCAGCTACTGACTGTGGTTTTTGAAAAAAGACAGGTAACTCAATTGATTGGTTAATGTGAAAACTAGTTATGACCTTTGGTAGGAATTTAGGGTTTGTTCTGAGAACTACCTTATTTTGATGTATTTGCATGAAAGGTTCTTGAATTGTTAGTGCCTGCAATTCATTACTCTTCTGAGTGAAGTGATCGCTATTAGAAATGCCACCTTCCATGTTAGGAACTGTAATTCGCAAGAATGTAGAGGCTCAAAGGGTGGACCCATAAGTCTAGTAAGTACAATGTTAAGATTCCAGACTGGGGAAGGTGGAGCTCTTGGAGGGATTACTCTTTTGAGCCCTTCCATAAATGCTTTAAGGGGTGGTATCCTGAACAGAGAGACGTGTTGTCTGTTCTGGAGGTATGCTGCAATAGCCGCTAGGTGTTATCTTATAGATGAATATGCTAGATTACATCTTTGTAAGTGTAGTAGATAACAAATTATGTTTTGGACAGAAGCGTCTAGTGGATTGATTTGATTATTTTGGCAGTAAATAACAAATCTTTTCCATTTGTTTGCGTGACAGGCTCTGGTAGTGGGACGTCTTGCCTCTTTGATGATATTCATACAATCAGGAGGCAGGTTAAGGTATCCGAACTCTAAGACTTCAGGAGCCAGATTGCTAGGTTCATTTGATTGGGGTCTGGGTGTTGTATCTCTCCATGGTTCTGTGTGAGTTGTTTTGGAGAGAGGTGTAGTTTTTGATGAGGACTACAGAGAGTTCTAGGAGTGTTGTGTACCATGGTGGTCGTGCCCATGTGGGAGCAACTAGGATCAGCGTAAGTGTTTGTTGCTTTAGTTTGCGTACCACTAATGGAATGAGTGGGGTTGGCGGAAAAGCGTATGCAAATCTGCCTGACCAGTTCATCCATATCGCATTGCCCTTTGACTGCGGGTGTGGGAACCTGGCGGCGAAGGATGGGCATTTTGCGTTTTCCTTTGTGGCGAACAGATCTATGTCTGGGTGTCCCCATGTTTGAAAGAATGGGAGTAGGACTTCTGGGTGAATTTCCCATTTGTGGATCTGTTGACTGTGTCTGCTCAATAGGTCTGCAATCTGGTCGTTTACTCCTGGGAGATGTTCTGCTAGAAGATGGATGTTTTGTGGAATGGCCCATCTCCATATACTTTGCGCTAGTTGTGATAGCTGCAGAGAGTGTGTCCCCCCCTGTTTCTGTATATAGAACATTGCTGTCATATTGTCCGTCCGGACTAGGACAGTCTTGTTGGCTATGTGTTTTTGAAAAGCTTTCATTGCTTGAAAGATTGCCAGTAATTCTAGATAGTTTATGTGGTGTATTTTTTGGTGCGGTGTCCATAGACCTTCCACTGTATGTTGAAGTAGATGGGCTCCCCACCCTGTGAGTGATGCGTCCGTTGTCAACACCACTTGTGGAACTGGCTCTTGGAACAGTCATCCTTTTGAAAGGTTTTGTGTGTTCCACCACTGCAGAGAGTGATGGGTACGACTGTCTACCAACACTAGGTCCTTTAGTTTCCCTTGAGCCTGGTTCCATTGTGTTGCTAGGCATTCTTGTATGGGACGCATTTGTAGACGAGCATGTGAGACTATGAATATGCAAGATGCCATTATGCCTATGAGTTGCATAAACACTCTTGCTGTCAAAAGAGTTTGAGGTTGGAATTTTAGGATCATTGCTTGAATGTTTTGTATTCTGGCTGGAGCTGGGTAAGCCTCTGCTACTCTGGAGACTATAGTTGCTCCCAGATACTGCTGTATATGGGAGGGTTGTAGATGGGATTTTGGGTAGTTGAGGGAAAATCCCAGGTTGTGTAATAGATGGATTGTGGTCACTGTGTGCTGCAGGCATTGGTGATGTGATTTGACTTTTATCAGCCAATCGTCTAGGTATGGAAACACATGAATATGTTGTCTCCTTAGATGTGCTGCCACTACTGCTAAGCATTTTGTGAACACCCTTGGTGCTGTTGTTACACCGAAGGGTAGGACTCTGAATTGGTAGTGCTGTCCCTGCACTACAAATCTGAGGTATTTCCTGTGTGCGGTATGAATAGGTATGCGAAAATATGCATCTTTTAGATCTAGCATGGCGAGAAAGTCGCCTTGCTGTAGTAGTGGTAGTACTTGTTGGAGTGTGATCATGTGGAAATGATCGGAGTGTATATATTGATTGAGGGGACGAAGGTCGAGAATGGGCCTGAGGGAGCAGTCTTTTTTTGGGGGATTACGAAATAGAGAGAGTAAACTCTCTTCCCTTGTTGCTGCAGGGGAACAGGTTCTATAGCGTGCTTTTGTGGCATTGCTAAGACCTCCTGTTGTAATAGTATGGTATGTTCCTCTGACATTGGTCTGTGTTTGGGTGGTATGTTGGGTGGGGTAGATGTAAGTTCTAGACAGTAACCAGAATGGATAATTTGCTTCACCCACCTGTCTGTTGTGATGGACTCCCAGACAGGTAGGAACTGTGATAATCTGCCTCCGACTGGTGTTAAGTGGTCTGGAGGCAGGTGTAAGAGGTCACTGTTTGGGAGTGGTGGAGGTACGGTTGTTGTTGTTACCTCTACCTCTGCCTTTAGTATTGTTTCCTCTATATCCTCCTCTGCCTCAGTGAAATGTGTTTTGAGAGGTAGTTTGGAAAGGTTGAGAGGTTTGTGTATCATTTCCTCTCCCTGTACCTCTATAGGAGGATCTACGAAAGGAACGTTTGGATTGGTAAAACTGCAGTGCACCCATAGATTTAGCCGTGTCAGTATCCTTTTTCATTTTGTCTAATAGGACATCTGTTTCCGGCCCGAATAGGAAATCTTGGTTAAGGGGTTGATTGAGAATCGTGGTTTGCACCTCAGGTTTGAAACCTGATATGCGAAGTCATGCGTGTCTCCTTAACATCACGCTTGTATTGAGTGTTCTAGAGGCTGTGTCAGCTGCATCTAGAGCACACTTTATTGAAGCAATAGTGATGAACTTTCCTTCTTGGATAAGGTCTTTTGCCTGTTGTTTATATGGCTCAGGGAGATGTTGTAGCAGCTCCTCTAACTTGTCGTAGTGTGCCCTGTCATATCTAGCTAACAATGCTTGTGTGTTAGCTATTCTCCAGGTGTTGGCTGCTTGTGAAGCCACCCTTTTCCCAGATGCCTCTAGTAGTTTGGACTCTTTTTCTGGTGGTGCAGCGTCACCAGTGGTTTGTGAGTTAGCCCTTTTTCTTGCATTGGCGACTACTAGAGAGTCCAGCTGTAGTTGACCCTTGATGTATGTAGGGTCGGAGGGTGCTGCTCTATATTTCTTTTCCACCCTAGGGTTGAGTATTCTAGCCCTAATTGGGTCTTTGAATATTTCTGGTGCATGTTTTAAAACACCTTTGAGCATGGGTAATGTGCGTACACTTCTTTCTGTGGTTGGGAAGGTGTCCAGCAAGAAATCCTCTTCCATAGGGTCAGCATGCATATCTACCCCGTGGAAACTAGCAGCTCTGTCTACTAACTGATGGAATGCAATGGTGTCGTCAGGAGGGGATGGTTTTGAAGGATATGGTGTGGGGTCTAGAATAGGTGTGTTATTGTCTGGTGAATATGGGTCTCCCCATGTGTCGTGGTTGGGATTTGTGTCATCAGGATCTTCATAAGTGTCTTGTGGATCATTATTTATGTCCTCATCTGGGTCCCCATCAGGCTGTGGAGGCATGGGGGGGGTGTATGGCACATAAGGCAGAATAGGAGAGAGAGGAGGAGGAGTAACAGGTCTAATAGGAGAGGTAGCAATGTCCTTCCTTTTTAGAGGAATAGGAGAGGGTAAGGCAGGAGGAATTTTCCTCTTGTGGAGCACCACATGACCTGTGTTAGGGTCTATGACGATTCTTTTCTGTTTTGGATCGACAGGATCCGGATAAAACAGCTCCTCCTCTGTATTTGGTGGTTTCGGCACCGAAGATTTTTGGTGTTTCTTACTGGGAGTGGAAGGATTTGTAGGCTTCGGCTTCGACTTGTTTGGCTCGGGAACCTTGTTTTTGCTCGGTTCGGGAGCTTTATTGACTTCGACGTCCTTTTTCGGATCGACCGTTTTTTGGGTTCGATCTGTTTTTTAGGCTCGGTGACCTTTTTGGAGTGGTTTGTCTTTTTCGGGTCGATTAACTTTTTCGGGTCGATATTTTTCTTGGGATCGACTGTTTTCGGCTCGAGATGCTTCGGCTCGACGTTTTTGGGAACGGTCGAGTCTCTCGGTGCCGGAGCCGGAGTTGGTGCCGTATGTGTTTTTCTCGGCGCCAAAGGCATTGTTGGTGTAGGGAGATACGGTTTGCTCGGTCCCGAGCTACCGGAAGGCTTTTCTATTATCTTCGGAGCCGGGCCCGAGGGTGGGGCTTCCGAAGGGATGTTTCGATCGTGACGAAGGCCTTGTGGCGATGTCTTGACCGGAGCCTTATGTGGGGTGATTGGGACAGGGGCATCGGTACTCACGTGCTGCCCCGCTGGGATTGGGTCACCTGAGTCCGATTCTTCGACTGTGACGAGTTGTAGGTCGTCCGAGTCCTCGGCATCCGAGGGGTCGTCGAAGATATCGTCCGGTGCTGCTGCTTGTCGATGCATCGCTTGTCGATGGGCCCTCCGGTTCCTGATTGTCTTTTTGGAACGGAAGAGTGCGCAGGCTGAGCAGTCTTCTTCTTTATGCTCCGGAGAGAGACATCTGTTGCACACTGGGTGATGATCCGTGTGTGGGTATTTAGCACCGCACTGGGGGCATTTTTGGAAGGGGGTCCTTTCCATGGGCCCAAAGCCCACGTGGCGTCGATAGGCCCGGAGGCCTGCGTCGATGAAAATATGGGAAATAAAGTCCTGTAAAGTTGTAGGGTACCGACCGGAGAGCAATCCCGTCGAGATACGTTTGATTTGATGTGAATAAAGTTGAAAACTTCGGAGTCGAAGTTGGCGTCGCAGAAGTACATCCGAACCCGATGGCGGAAAAAAACAATCTGACGATGGAGGTGCTGTCCATGCGCACTGTAGTCCAGGGGAGGAGTCACCTATCTCGTGAGACCTCGAAGACTCTTCCAAGACAACAACGTGCAACATCCGGACCCAACACTAGGCGGTGATCTAATGCAATAATGTGACTGCAGCAGCTCATATGCCTCGAACACATTTTTATACCGGAACCACTGTCAGTAGTGCAGTCTGAACTTACAGCATTTCATTATAGAGCTCACCCTAATAATAACGGCTTTGTATTAATGAACCATAAATACAAGTTTGAATAGCTTCAACATATGGACACAAATATTAAGTGAACTGCAGAAAGTGCCCTTCCCTGATCCATAATGTGGTAGTTTAATCTGGCAGCCAAAGGTTTTTTGCTGCAGGGGTTTGGTCCTACTTGTCCCAAGGACAAAATAAACATAAAAACGTCTTGTCCTTGACCCCAAACAATATGTCCCTGGCATCTGGCCATAGGAATTCCACACCACTGATTTTCTTGCTCATTGAAGTACAGAAGTTACTAGGTCTAAACATCCTTCCATGCTAAACTATGAATAGTAGCTGCAAAAGGATTTTAGGCAGTGGTACAGAAGACGGTATGTTCCCCCTTAGGACGGGCATCACATCTTAAGTCTCCACCAGTGGTTATTCAGTTTCTGGCCAGACTAGAGAACCAGAAATTGCCCACCTATACCACCACGTTAATGATCTTCCTCCATACCACTGCAACAATCACTGTTCCTGCAACTGCATGCACATCTCTCTCTTAACTATGTGTACATGCCGTAATAACATTCTGACCTAGAGTACACAGTAAACAACCATGACAACGAATCTTTTACCCCGCATACCATCACACCGCATAGCATGACAACGCAAATACCATTACTCCGTAATGCCGTTACAACGCATGGCATTACATTTTATATGCTTTTACCACGCATGCTTTTACAACGAAATTCGTGTAGGGGAATATGTTGTGGGGGTTCAGGGGTAATTTTAGAATTAAGTGTATGTTTGGGTTTTAGGGTGCTGGGGTATTTTTAGGATTCAGGGTGCATTTAGGTTTTGGGGTGCTGGGATATTTTTAGGGGTCAGGGTGGGATAGGGTTTTGGGGTTTAGGCGGTATGTTTAGAGTTCAGTGTGCGTTTAGGATTTTGGGGTGCTGGGGTATTTTTGGGGTTCAGGGTGCGTTTAGGTTTTTTTGGGGTACTGGGGTATTTTTAGAGGTCAGGGTGGGTTAGGGTTTTGGGGTGCATGGGGTATTTTTTAGGGTTCAGGGTGAGTTTAAGGTTTTGGTGTGCTGGGGTATTTTGGGGTTCAGGGTGCGTTTAGGTTTTGGGGTCTGGGGTAATTTTAGGATCAGGGTGCATTTAAGGTTTTGGTGTGCTGGGGCATTTTTGGGGTTCAAGGTGCATTTAGGTTTTGGGGTGCTGGGATATTTTTAGGGGTCAGAGTGGGATAGGGTTTTGGGGTGTAGGGGGTATTTTTAGGGTTGAGGGTGCGTTTAGGTTTTGGGGTACCGCAGTATTTTTAGGGGTCTGGGTAGGATAGAGTTTTGGGGTGTAGGGGGTATATTTAGGGTACAGGGTGGGATTAGGTTTTGGGGTACTGGGGTATTTTTAGGGTTCAGGGTGGGTTTAAGGTTTTGGGGTGCTGGGGTATTTTTGGAAGTCAGGGTGGGTTAGGGTTTTGGGGTTTAGGGGGCAATTTTAGGGTTCAGGGTGGGTTAAGGTTTTGGAGTGCTGGGGTATTTTTGGGGTTCAGGGTGGGTTTTATATATATATAAAATAAATATATATATATTTTTATATAAATAATATATATATATATATATATATATATATATATATATATATATATATTGTCTCTCTTCCTTCTCGAACCGACAAAGATTGACGACGCGGTGTTCTGACCAAAAATTTATTGGAACAGCTTAGGAGGACGCGTTTCGCCTGCCAAGCAGGCTTGTTCACCAATAGTTCAACCATTTTTGAAATCAGACATTTTAAATCACAGTGCATGAGTCACTAGTCACATGATTAGACTACAGATTGAGTGTATTGGAAGACAGACTCGTAGTTCGTAAGAATAAACAACTACTTTTCTCGCCGCTAAATTCATATGACGGCACGTAAACATCTGTCACACTATATTTCGTTTTGATATAGCGCTAATTTCTCAAATGAGTTAATTTAAACATCGATCAAATATACAGTTCCATTTTACATTTTTCAATAAAACTTTATCCAAGATTTTTTTTGGCATCTTGCTCGACAAATCACAACGAGCATTCTTGAAGTGAGTTCACCCCAGCCACGGGAGTACTTGACTTTACAGGTTGGATATTTTTTGTCGTGTAAAGTCTATTCACAATAAACTTTATACAGCTAATTCTAGCCTTACGGGGGGTATTCCCGTTAATATTTAGAATTACATATATATATGCGAATTATGCTTAAATATGGTGCAACCCAAGTGGGTGAAAAATCCCTCATTAAGTCAAGTATGGTGCTAAGCTTGAATTGTGCCCAAGTGGGCAAACACTCATTTCTAACGATCCTTGTGAATATGTTTCTAATACAAGTGACAGAATTATTACGTTTAATAGACAATCACCTTAAACTCCATAATTGCATGAACACACATAGTGTGTGAATCTTTCAAAACTATCTTCCACTCTATAGCTCTTCATGTGTTAAGAAAATACTCAATAAAGTTAGACAAAAAAATGAAAAAGAAACAAAAGAAAATAGTTAAAACTCGAAATTGAGAGAGGTGTAGCAGGCAAAACTTGCATCCTTGATTTCATCTCAGATTAATACCTCACTTTACAAATGAGTTAGCAGATCCTCTTCCATATTTAAACCCATAGGTGTTTTAGTGTTTAACTCGATAATATAGCGCGATTCTAGTCTTCTAAGCTTTTTCTCTCGGTTGCCGCCTCTAATGCTGGGAGGCACGCAGTCGATGACAAAATAGCTTAGTTCCTGCGCATTCTTATCGTGATATGTGTCGAAATGTCGTGCAACGGGGTAAGTTTTGTCCCCATTCCTTATGGCTCTCAAATGTTGAAGGATTCTTACATGTACTGGATGAATAGTGCTGCCCACGTATCGCAGGCCACAAGGGCACTGCAAAACGTAGACAGCATATTCTGTTTTGCACGACAAAAAACCTTTAATCTTTTTCTCTCTTTTAGAGAGTCCTGATTTATAGGATGAAGTATTTTTCCCATGATTGCAGGCTTTACATTTAGTGCACTTTAAAAACCCTTCTTTTCTTTTTAGCCATGTGGATGATTTTATAGCTTGCTGGTTTGGGATCATATTGCTGACTAGCATCTGCTTAAATGATCTGGCTTTCCTGAACGTAATTGCAGGCCTTTTTTGTACTAGCTTGCCCAGGATTGCATCATTTTTGATAAGGTGCCAGTGCTTGTTCAGAATGCTCCTCACCTGACCATGCTGCCGATTGAAGGACGTGATCATCCTTACTTGATTATTCTGTGTGTTATGTCGTTTAGTTTTACTCTTGCTTTCAAGAAATAAAATGTCTTCTCGTGTTCTTTTTTTGGCTTGTTTGATAGACGCATGAATATGTTCTTGTTTATAGCCCCGGGATTGGAATCGTTGTTCCATTTGTGCTAATTCAGAATCCAAGACTTTCTGTTCGCTACAGTTTCGGATGGTTCTGAGGCATTCCCCGTAGGGGATGCTTCTGATTAAATTCTGCGGGTGAAAACTCGTTGCGTGCAGCAGCGTGTTTCCCGCTGTAGGCTTACGGTACAATTTTGTATGGACTTTGGAGTTTTGTATATAGACAGTTAGGTCTAGAAAATTGACTGAACTGTTACTAATACTGCTGGTAAATTTTAGGTTTAAAGAGTTATCCTGGATTTTTTCAATGAAACTCTTTATAGATTTCTCCGTCCCTTTCCAAATGATAAATAAATCGTCGATAAATCGACTCCAGTGTAGAATATTGTTTTCCCATTCTTGACTGTACTTGACTCTGACCACCTGCTCCTCCCACCAGCCCATATGCAAATTCGCATAGCTGGGGGCGAAGCAGGTGCCCATTGCCGTACCGCAGATCTGGTGATATAAATCATTCTTGAAAAGAAAAAAATTGTTTTTCAAACAGAACCAAGTCATTTTGATTAGCATTTGAGTGTGGGCCCAAAGGTTTATTGGGCGCACACTTAAGAAATGTTTGATGGCCCTCAGTCCATCTTCATGTCTAATGCTGGTGTACAGTGTGGTCACATCAATAGTGACCAATAACATGTCATCTTCCCAGGGTATATCATAAATTCTTTTTAAGAAGTCGCCTGTATCCTGGATGTAAGAAGGCAAGGACTTTGTTAACGGACAGAGAAAAGAATCTACGTATTTAGAGGTATTCTCTAATGCTCCCCCAATTGCAGATATAATTGGTCGCCCTGGCGAATTTTCTGCATTCTTATGGACTTTTGGTATCAGATAAAATACCGGTGTAGTTGGGTTAGAAACCTTCAAGAATTGTTTCTCTTCTCTAGAGATTAGACATTTGGTGTACCATTCATCAAGTTGTACATTAAACATATCAAAATTACTTTGCATCTCTGCCTGAGTTATTTTCACATAATTAGTACAGTTGTTAAGTTGAGTATATGCTTCATTCATGTACTTAGTTTTGTCCCAAAGGACAACATTTCCACCTTTATCTGCATTTCTCACAATGCAATTATCTTTACGTTTTAACTTAGAAATTAATGCAGAGTATTCTTTTTCATGCTGGGTGAATTTTTTATACTTCACACTAGTACATTTTTCTAGATTTTTTAAGTCATTAATGACTAGCTCGTTAAATACGTCGATTGCATCTTTTGCAGAGGTGGGAATAAATTTGGAATTTGGCCGAAAACTAGTGGATACAGTTCCCTCAATGTTGAGATCTTGGTCTTTTGCCAGTTGTATTGCTTGACTGTTTGAGAGAGAACCATCATGCTCAAAGTCCATATTCGTTGTATCCTCCGGTGTCGCTGTAATTGTCCCGGATTCATTATCCATAGTTTCCAATTCATACATGAGTTCCATGTCAGCTACTAGGAGATTACTCAATTGTTCAGACGGGTTTGATTGTATCCTCATCTGTTTTTTGTTTTGGCTCTGTGCAAAGAATTTTTTTAATTTCAAAGATCTCACAAACTTGAAAGTGTCAACCCTAGTTGCCACATAATTAAAATCTTCTGGAGGGCAGTATGACAGTCCCAGTCGCAGAATGTCTTCTTCTTTAGGTGTTAAGTTGACATCTGTTAAATTAATGATGGTGCTTTTATTAGTGGATG
This sequence comes from Triturus cristatus, assembly GCF_964204655.1. Lineage (NCBI taxonomy): Eukaryota > Metazoa > Chordata > Amphibia > Caudata > Salamandridae > Triturus > Triturus cristatus. The sequence goes on along the minus strand of NC_140579.1, from coordinate 23,326,254 downwards.
TAATACTGCTGACTACTTGTTCCCTTTGTTCTTGGGCAAATTGGCGTTGTTTGGCCGCTTTGCGCCTCTGCTGCCTCTGCCTCTTCCTCTTGGTCTGTTGTCGTGTGGAGGATTGGGTCTGGGTCGTAGATTGAATTTTCTTTCTTGCTCTAAAAAACTGAACTCTTCGATAACAGAAGGTGCAGTTTGTACTGATTGACGACTTGATCCTTCATCAAGATCTGTGTCCACCTCAGAGCTTTGAATGCTACTCAGCTCTGATTGCGCCTCCACTCTAGCTTGTGACGTGGGATTCATTCGCGGTTTTCTTAAGAGTATCAAATTTTCTTGCAAAAGTATAAATCTGCCCTCGGTCATAATCGTTTTTATCTCTGATAAACTTGGTCGCCTTTCTTTCCTTGATTGTTGTTTCTAACTTCTTGAGACGCTCAGACATTTCCTTCGTGAATTTAGCAATTGGCTCTTGATCTGCTTCTTTAGACAGCATGTCGAGGATTTGAGATATTTCCTCCAGAATTTTTTGTCGATCAATATCAGCATATTTGATCAGAATTGCCAGCATTTTGCGCGAAGCTTCTTGGTTGTTCTCCGCCCACTCTAACAACATATTGGGGTTTGGGTCTTCATATGTTGGTGCGACCAGGATACGCAGCCCTCGTGGGATTCGTTTTACTTCCAAGTACCGCTGGAGGGACTTGGCTTCCCACCATTTTGAAAGTTCGCTACGCTTGAGCTTTTCTAGGCGCTTCAGTCGCGTGAAGGTGTCTGATACTACTTCAGTAGTTTTATGGCTGCCTGCTTGTTTGTTGGATACACTCGCGTCGTCAAAGATAGCAAGTGCCGCCTCCTCTCTCTCTTTCAATTCCGCCTCTGACATTATTAATTCAAACTTAGGCAATAGTGCCTATGGTCAGAAACCGCCAGTCTCTAAAAAGCTAATTGCTAATATAGAGCAACGTGTATTCCTGGCTTCCCCGTTTCCTGCTCTGTGCTTTTCGGCTCTCTCCTACCTGGTACTGCCGTCCCGTCCCGTACAAGTCCTCCGACTCGTTCGCAGACGCTGCGGGTTCCCAGGAGTTCGTACGCCGTTTCACCGGATGCCGCTCAGCAGCTTCTCCTTACATCCACAGTGCAGGGGGGCGGCGGACATAAAGATTCAACTTCTCCTTTCCTCAGTACAGTCAAGAATGGGAAAACAATATTCTACACTGGAGTCGATTTATCGACGATTTATTTATCATTTGGAAAGGGACGGAGAAATCTATAAAGAGTTTCATTGAAAAAATCCAGGATAACTCTTTAAACCTAAAATTTACCAGCAGTATTAGTAACAGTTCAGTCAATTTTCTAGACCTAACTGTCTATATACAAAACTCCAAAGTCCATACAAAATTGTACCGTAAGCCTACAGCGGGAAACACGCTGCTGCACGCAACGAGTTTTCACCCGCAGAATTTAATCAGAAGCATCCCCTACGGGGAATGCCTCAGAACCATCCGAAACTGTAGCGAACAGAAAGTCTTGGATTCTGAATTAGCACAAATGGAACAACGATTCCAATCCCGGGGCTATAAACAAGAACATATTCAGGCGTCTATCAAACAAGCCAAAAAAAGAACACGAGAAGACATTTTATTTCTTGAAAGCAAGAGTAAAACTAAACGACATAACACACAGAATAATCAAGTAAGGATGATCACGTCCTTCAATCGGCAGCATGGTCAGGTGAGGAGCATTCTGAACAAGCACTGGCACCTTATCAAAAATGATGCAATCCTGGGCAAGCTAGTACAAAAAAGGCCTGCAATTACGTTCAGGAAAGCCAGATCATTTAAGCAGATGCTAGTCAGCAATATGATCCCAAACCAGCAAGCTATAAAATCATCCACATGGCTAAAAAGAAAAGAAGGGTTTTTAAAGTGCACTAAATGTAAAGCCTGCAATCATGGGAAAAATACTTCATCCTATAAATCAGGACTCTCTAAAAGAGAGAAAAAGATTAAAGGTTTTTTGTCGTGCAAAACAGAATATGCTGTCTACGTTTTGCAGTGCCCTTGTGGCCTGCGATACGTGGGCAGCACTATTCATCCAGTACATGTAAGAATCCTTCAACATTTGAGAGCCATAAGAAATGGGGACAAAACGTACCCCGTTGCACGACATTTCGACACATATCACGATAAGAATGCGCAGGAACTAAGCTATTTTGTCATCGACTGCGGGCCTCCCAGCATTAGATGCGGCAACCGAGAGAAAAAGCTTAGAAGACTAGAATCGCGCTATATTATCGAGTTAAACACTAAAACACCTATGGGTTTAAATATGGAAGAGGATCTGCTAACTCATTTGTAAAGTGAGGTATTAATCTGAGATGAAATCAAGGATGCAAGTTTTGCCTGCTACACCTCTCTCAATTTCGAGTTTTAACTATTTTCTTTTGTTTCTTTTTCATTTTTTTGTCTAACTTTATTGAGTATTTTCTTAACACATGAAGAGCTATAGAGTGGAAGATAGTTTTGAAAGATTCACACACTATGTGTGTTCATGCAATTATGGAGTTTAAGGTGATTGTCTATTAAACGTAATAATTCTGTCACTTGTATTAGAAACATATTCACAAGGATCGTTAGAAATGAGTGTTTGCCCACTTGGGCACAATTCAAGCTTAGCACCATACTTGACTTAATGAGGGATTTTTTACCCACTTGGGTTGCACCATATTTAAGCATAATTCGCATATATATATATATGTAATTCTAAATATTAACGGGAATACCCCCCGTAAGGCTAGAATTAGCTGTATAAAGTTTATTGTGAATAGACTTTACACGACAAAAAATATCCAACCTGTAAAGTCAAGTACTCCCGTGGCTGGGGTGAACTCACTTCAAGAATGCTCGTTGTGATTTGTCGAGCAAGATGCCAAAAAAAATCTTGGATAAAGTTTTATTGAAAAATGTAAAATGGAACTGTATATTTGATCGATGTTTAAATTAACTCATTTGAGAAATTAGCGCTATATCAAAACGAAATATAGTGTGACAGATGTTTACGTGCCGTCATATGAATTTAGCGGCGAGAAAAGTAGTTGTTTATTCTTACGAACTACGAGTCTGTCTTCCAATACACTCAATCTGTAGTCTAATCGTGTGACTAGTGACTCATGCACTGTGATTTAAAATGTCTGATTTCAAAAATGGTTGAACTATTGGTGAACAAGCCTGCTTGGCAGGCGAAACGCGTCCTCCTAAGCTGTTCCAATAAATTTTTGGTCAGAACACCGCGTCGTCAATCTTTGTCGGTTCGAGAAGGAAGAGAGACAATATTACGGACCTTACCTTGGTGGTCCTTTGAGACGACGCACCCGTTGGTTTGGTGAGCGGCGGCTGTACCGAGGAAAGGAGAAGTTGAATATATATATATATATATATATATATATATATATATATATATATATATATATATATTCACTGAAAAAACCATAGGTTTCACACATGTTATAGTTAGTGGAAATTTTACTGATAAAAAACCAATGAAATTGCCCCGTTATAGTTAGCGCAGGCAACTATAACTCACGCGACCACAATCCTCTGCTGATGCTAATACTGTATTTAGACACTTATTTGCCCATGTCTTCTTCCATACATTTTTAGCTATACATATATTACAAATATTTTTTTTTCATAAAGACACATATGTCATCAGCAGAGGATTGCGGTCGCGTGAGTTATAGTTGCCTGCGCTAACTATAACGGGGCAATTTCATTGGTTTTTTATCAGTAAAATTTCCACTAACTATAACATGTGTGAAACCTATGGTTTTTTCAGTGAATTTGCAAGGTTTTTTAAATGCTAATTCCTAACTATAACGTGTGTGAAACCTATGGTTTTTTCAGTGAATTAGTACGGTTTTTTAAATGCTAAGTTTTTTTCCCTTATAATAAGCCCTGTACATTTGGTGGCCTACGGCCACCAAAAGCACAGGGGGTGGGGTAAGTGTGGATAGTGTTTTTTTCCATTGTAATAAGCCCAGCACATTTGGTGGCCTTCGGCCACCAAAAGCACAGGGGGTGGGGTAAGTGTGGATAGTGTTTTTTTTATTTTTATTTTTTTACCGTACGCTTACCGTAAGCGTACGGTAAGCGTACCCCGCGAAATTGCCGAAAAAAAAATAAAACCGTTTTTGCACTTGGGGGATGTTTGGGGACTCCCTCAACATGACTATGTGGGAGGGAGTTGTCAAAACAGCCCCTTTACATGTTTTTGGGCTTCCGATTTTAAAAATCTCTCTCAGTGCGAGAGACAAAATGGCGGCCGCCGCTTCCTGGTTTCGGCCGATTCGAATGTTTACTAAGATCTAAGAGCCAATCAGAATCGCGCTCGCGCACGCCACCGTACGCTTACCGTAAGCGTACGGTAAGCGTACCGTAAGCTGGCTCAGATATATATATTGATTTAAAGGCTATTTTCTCAGAATCTACTGAACAGATTTACACCAAACCTACAAAAGGCACTTCCTTGACCTAGGGACTACCTCTCTGCCAAATTTTGAGTAATTCTGTTCAGCCATTCGGGCTGTAGCTCGTTCTAAAGGTCCTATGGAAAAATGCATGGGAAAAACGCGTTTTGGGACCCCCCTTTTATCTCAGCCCCCGCTTGACGAATCCCCCCGAGACTTTCAGGGTAGGAGCGGAGCGTAGCGCCCCACCTATTTTGAGAAATTCGCGAGGATTCGTCGACCGGCGCCAAAGTTATTCAAAATAGAATGTTGAGGTTTTCCTATGGAAACGTGGTCCTAACTATAACTACCTACTGGCTATCGCCAGTAGGTAATATATATATATATATATATATATATAGATAGATAGATAGATAGATATATTACGGTAAAGTACTTTTACACAGTTTATGCCTTCACCACGCATGCCTTTGCGTGGTAAAGGCAAGCGTGGTAAAGTCATATGCGGAGTGAAAGTTTGCAGGGTAATGGTATCGCGGAGTAATTGCATTTGCGTTGTGAAAAATGCGGGGTGATGGTATGCGGGATAACCACATATATTCAGAGTACACATTTTGAGGATCTGTAGTATATAAAAGATCAACTGTGACCCTTATTATGACTACAATTGAAATGAGTATATTCTTCATATTCAAGGGAATAACGTTCTTCATTGCATGTTTAATTATAAACAAATGACTAAAATGTATTTACACGATATTACAAGAACACATACATCAATTATAGTGCTTTCCTTAACCAAATAGCAATTCAAAGCACTTAAAACTAAACAATAGTCCTTCTGTCACACGTTACAGCTGAACAATAACGGCAGCATTGAAGTAGAGGGTTAGGCAGGCACTTTCTTAATGGCAGAGATCTTTCTCTCCTACCACATACTAGGGAGTCTGAATACCATTAGACACTGGAGTGAATTCATCTGCAAAGTCCAAAGAGGAGCAGGAAAAGACTTTTCATAGCATCAACATGCATTCCCAACCAGCCCTCTGCAGGTATTGCACCTCTTAGTCAAAGAGCTTAGGTGATTGGTGCAACTATTAACGAGACTCATTTGCCACGACCCTTTCCATCATCAAAAGGGGATTTCTAAATGGATCAAGCAAGATACAAAAGGGCGTCCATTTTCAGCTGGGATAAGTCGCTGTGTTTCTTCACTCCCAGCCCCCCCTGTTCCAAAGCTCACGGTAGATATTAGTACCTAGAGAACGAAAAGCAATAGACACAAACCATTTTGATAATGTGCAAGATCGGAAGATTGAAAGGACTACATCTCTACCCCCTTCGCTTGCTAATGACAATGGAAACGGACTTTTAACATTGAAACATATATTTGAAGCTGAAGCCTTCTTTTAAAAGAATCTTTCAAGGATTTTCTGCTGGTGGATTTTGAAATACAGTGCTTAGGTCTTCAAGGGACTAGCAGACGTCAGTTAATTCTTCAATATCTGTTTCATCAAAGCTTAAATCACACAAGATTTCTTCTTCACCGTCCTCGTTAAGCTGCATCCAGGACAGGTTATTCACCTGGAAATTAATTGAATAATTTTAAATATGCTAAAAGATAAATAAACATTTAAATATATCAATATGCTTCTTCACATGTTTCAGAAAGCTAATATGAGTTTCAAGGCTCAATTCTTAAAAATTAAATAAAATTTAAAAAAAAGACATTTACTCTTACGAGAATCACGCCTAGCCTAAATAAATGTCTGTCATTTTTACAGTTCATATTCACAGAGCATTCCTGGAGAACAGTAGTCGCAGGTTCAGTCTTTCACATGTGTAAGTATTTTAGTTTGTATAAAAGTAACAGATCTACATTTATGCTTGAACAAATACATTGCAAAAGTGCATTTTGCATGAAACCTTTCTCTTTTTTCCATGAAATTGTTTTTTCTACATGTAAAATATTTTCTTCCCGTGAAGAATATTCTCTACTTATACCCTCGAAAAATGCGGGCATGATCTGTCCGACTGGCGCCTTCGATAAGAGTTACTCTTCCCCCTTAAATAATGTACTGTAAAATGGCTTCCTTTACTGGACTGTGAATGGATCAGGGACCTTATTCCTTTTTAGGTTTCGCCTACACAGCGCTTGCGAAATCTCTTGTATTAAAAACAAAAAATGGGGCTTAGTGCCCACCTATTACTTACCTTTGCCTACCATTGGTTGGCTCCCACATCACTTTAATTACCATTGGCTGGCCCCCATGTCACTCGTATCCTTCCTTACTATTGGTCAGCACCTCCTCCTCGCTCGCCTCCATCTTATTGGGCTTCAAGTCTTCATCCTGTCATGGAGCCTGGACCAAGTACTGCTTACGGTGGACAATGCCCTTCAACCACAGGCTCTTTTTTTAAATGTTTTGACATACACTCTTATTTAGTTCATGTCTCTGCAGTCCCTCTCCTGCACCCCTGTTTAAAGCAAAAAAAATAAATAAAAAAAAGCGCTATGATGCGCCCAACATTTATGGCGTCATAACGCCTTTTTTTGCATAAGTAAGCTAATGTGATCGTTTTGGCTTATGGGACACTGAATTTCCATCCAATTTCGATAAATATATAAGGAGGGTGCAACAATACTGAACCATATGCAACACTTAATGGTCTGAGATAGTTGCATACGAGCCGGGCAGATAAAAATGAATTCCATCCCCTACTGGCAGTGCATGGCCACTAGCTGGTGGGCACGGCTTCTACTACTACTACGTCTTTCCAAAAAACTGTCAGCTAAGGGCACAACCACCACATATGTTTAAAATAACTCTCCCAATCACAACCCCTCCATCGTAATCCATCGAGCGAACCATACATCTGTTTCCATTTAACAGGTGTCCCATGCCACAAGGCCATGAGTTTGTACATCTCTGTTCTGCAGCAAAGCGAGGATATCAGAGCAAAGTCTCTGCCGGCACACTCTGGGCCTGAGAGGACTGAGCTTCCACAATTACGGCTTCATATTGGCCCATTCAGTGTTGGGACCCGTCTCAATCAAAATTGGATAACTGTTAAGAGTCAGACCTTTAGGGCCAATATAGGTGGTAAATACCTTCTCCCAATTAGTTAGTGGGCCCGATAGGCACCACTTTGTTTTCTAGGCAAAGGGTCCAGTGATGTTGTAGGAAAAATTGCAAAAGCTCAGTTTACTGAATTTGAAAATCCTGTTTGGATTGTTGAAAATCTTTGACTCCTCCTCCCTGGAAAAGATCGAGCAGCATTCTGCACCCACCCTTATCCCAGTCTACAAACACCCTTCCCATTCCCGGGGGAAAAGTCCACATAAAGAGGAGTGCAAAGGGTTGTGAAAGTTGACAGTTTCCGATCTCTGGTGAGAGTATCCCAAATTTCAAAAGTGGGCTTTGTTATGTTCCATATAGGTACCCTAATATAGGCCCGGGTAATATCATACACCTTCACCTACATTACTCTCCCTACACTACACAGTAACGAGCCTTTTAGGATTGAACCTTTACCTAGTTCTAGTCCCTGTAACAGAAGGAGGGTTTTTCCCTGAACAACAGTGTTCTATAACTTCATCAATAGTCTCACACCGTATGAATGAATATTCATAAGGGTTCTTGGAAACCAGGAGGGGCTACACCACCTGCATAATATCTACTTACAAGGTTCATCCCATACGTCATCCTCAAATCCAACAATGGCTAATAGAAGAAACAAGGGACAAAGGAGGCCTAGATACTTTCTGTATAAATACAGCACATCTTACTAGTGTTAGCTAGAGGAGACCGAGACTTCCAGCCGACACACTGATCAGAGACGCTGAGGCTCCTGCATGCAGACGCTCCAGCTGACAGTGGTCTAACAGATCCCTCGCCGGGTGTCCAACTCGAGACCAGGACAGGGTCCCACAGACTCTCACTACAGGTAATGGGGTTCAACTTAATCCTAGAGGGATTCGTGGCTTCCCACCTACTCACATGCACGGTACACTTAGGTACATCTAGATAGGCATCGTAGGAGTACACGCACTTTTATCAAGCATTTTATATTCATGTATGTATTCATGATCATTGAAAGAAGGTAGAACTGTACTATCCTTTTATTTTCACTGTACTGCTAATCATATACATTTGCTTCTGTCTAACGGTTTTTGCAGCACATCTATTTTACACTAGAAGAACAACTGTGCAATAAATTCTTATTGTAACATGCCCGACCTTTTCTTCTGTGTAACTCTCTGAGACCAAATAGGTGAGCACGAGTGACTGAGCGAAAGGTAGTACATTGTTTCCACGATCATGTCATGTTCTGAGGTTGCCTAAAACTAAACCTCTCCCCGATAAGAGGAGAGTTTAATGGCACTGTGAGCTAGCTAAAACAGAAAAGGTAACATTCTCTGTGGGGGTGCCCAGAGCCAATTTCCCACAAGACCCACAGTTTAGGTTATACGGAATGAGCAGATCCTGTATGGGTAATATAGGAACTACACGACAGTTTCAGGATCTCAGAGAAATAACAAACAGCAGGCCATGTGCATTTAGTGGTGGGGTGGCACATGGATCCTGGCTCATGAATTCTGCATCCATCCGAACCCATAACAGCCCAATGTTGTTTGATCTAATGCAGCAACCATTCGAAGAAGACGCCTGATAATATTTACGCATGTCAGTAATACCTAATCCTCCAGATTTTCCAGAGGCTCTCACGTGAGCTTTCTTATCAGCCCATTTGCACACCCATTATGTCCCCCTCAGGAAACGCAACCATCAGTGCCTGGAAAGGGTACAGTAGTCGGGATAGTACATTTTGCATGATGACCACCACCCTGACCGGCCGGGAGACAAACAAGTGTCTGCACGTATCCATCAGCAATTTTGAATTAGTCTCTTGTAACTGAAAGTTTGACAATTATGGCATTATGTGTATTGCTACAACAAAAAAGATCTACTCTCTTGTGTGGGAGCCGGTGTGGAGTCCAACTTGGTCTCAGACAATAACAAGCATTGGCATAGCCAATAGGTCTCGCTTTTGAGACCTTATAAGGCTTTTTGAAACAACCTGTTTTGTAGGCACAGTAACAAGTCAGAGCAGAGAGAGGGAGTTTGTGTTAAATCACCACAACCGGTTTCCAGGGCAGGATATTCACTGCTCTTCAGATGAACAAAGAGCTGTGCATTGTAACCGCATGCATTACCCCAAGTGTAATCAAGGGAGCCGGCAGAAGAATAAAATATACACTACGAGTAGCACATGTACGCTTGTAGAACTCCCCTTCAAGGAATACCCCAACTGAGCAGTGATTGACTGGCACATAGGCTAATCAACTGTCTGTCACACGCGTTAACTGGCTGCTGGCTCGCCCACAGACTGGCTGATTGGATGATAGGTTGATTGGCTAATAGGCTGGCAGACTGACTAGCTGGTTGGCTGACTAACTGAATGGCCGCCTGCCTGGTTGGAAGACTGCCTAGCCAATTGACTTGCTAACTGACAGACAATGCCTGGCAGGATGGCTGACTGACTGTCTTACTGGTAGACTGACTGGCAGGCTGACTAGCTGTCTATCTGGCTGGTTATCAGGGAAGTTGGCTGAAAGCCAGAATTGCTGCATCTCAATATATCAGACTGATGGGCTGACTGACAGATTGTCTCGATATCTCTCTCGCTGGAAATTCTGGTGGAAATGTGAGAAGCTCAGTCATGTCAGAGTTGCTCTCACCTTGTCCAAGAACACACCAGTCTCTGTCAAAAGCAAAACCAAGTGGAATAAACACAGAGAAGGCGGTCTCAAAGCCATAGACCACCCACTTCCGGAACAAACCAGAGCTATCTTCGCGAGATCAGCTTAACCACCTGAAGTTCAGGAAAGACCTCTGTTTAGATGAGAGGATGTAGCCTAGCAGCTAAAGCGGGCAACCTCGAGGCTGAGAAACCGGGTTCCAGTCTCGGCAGGGATGCTCAACATCCTGTGATTTTGTACAAATCAGTTAATCTCTCCGTGCCTAACAAAAATGAATGTGTGAGTCTGCAACGCAACTGGTGCTCATGTAAAGCGCCCGGATACCTTCAGTCGAGTTCACGCTATATAAAGCTAAAAAAAAAAAAACAATGCCTTTAGCCCACCAGTGACTGATCAAGAAGACCCTCCTTTCCGGTGCATAGTCCCCGACCTCAACCCCCAGGACATTTCAAAGATTCCACAGTTCGGAAAAAATGTCGGCACTGCTCCTGTCACCAGAGCTAGGAACTAACCGAGTCGTACACGCAGTCCACCTCATAGCGCTCCGAATAGGCTGCAAAGCCCCATGTTTTAGCGCTATACGAAACTCCTGGACGAAATCAGAATGAAACCTAGAAATAGTGACTCTGGTGCAAAACACTGAGCCTTTGCAGATGCATCGTGACTGTGACGCTGTTTAACTTAAATGTGTCTGAAACCTCTCAATTTCTCCACATGGAACAAGACAAAAACCTCACATGCTCCCTGAAATGCCCTTTCAGATGAAGTGGTGTTTTGTTTACTTTTATGGGTGTTATTTCCGACGTTGCGCTTTGTTCCGCTCACCTGCTTGTAAACGGCGGGGCTCAGTTGCAGGAACACAACCCTGTGGTCAGTGTGCCTACTGCAGAGAGGTGTTTGTGCCCTGCAGTCGCAGAAAACAGATCACAAACACATTTTGCCTTCAGAGAACGCACTGCTATTCGAAGCAGTTTTGCACCACATTTTGCACTCAGGACCTCGGGAGGTGTCTTGTATGAATAGTTTTCGTGTTGTTTTTTTTGTTCAGTGCCTAAAACTGGGGATTTACCCGGGTTAGCTGCCTGAAGCACCAGACAAACCCATGGGGTTCATTGCCGAGAAATCAGTGGTGTGTGCGCTTTCCACTCCAGCGTCGCAAGTCCAGATATGGTGTTCAATTCACAGCAGCGCCCACAGGGTTTTTTAAATTTCGCCCACAGGGTTTTAAAATTTTTTTTTTTTTGCGGTTTACATAGCGCGAACTCGACGTGAAGGTATCAGAGCGCCTTACATGAGCACCAGTTGCATTACAGACGTACACATTAATTTCTAGACATGGGAAGAATAAGTGATTTGCCCAGAATCACAGGATGCGTGAGCCTCCCACCAGACTCGAACCTGGTTCCCCAGCTTCAAGGTTGGCTGCTCTGGTCATTAAGCCACATCCTCTCCCCAGAGTTTAACCTCCTTGAGTTATAAAATATATTATTTAATTATTGTTCGCGCTCTGCGTAGTGCGGTTTCTTCTGTGTGTGATTATCTCTGTGAAACTTACATGTTGTACGTGAAGCAGAGCACGAAAGGATTTGAAGACAAACAACTTTCAATTACAACGCCAAGAATCGACAAGGTGCCGCATGACGCTATATGCAAAGCTAGTGTGGTGTGTACCTGAACATGTCGAGTCTCGGGAACTAATGTAGTGTGCGGTAGTGCACCTAAGAACTGGAAGACACCCCTCACCCCAATCTCACCCAAACCGCAGTGTTTCCTTGTAAGGGGTGTGCACAGTGGCGGCATGCAAACTGTTGGGGCCACAATTGCAGAACACGGTGAGGAGCCACGGGTCTCCCTTAAGTCACAGATATTCATTGGCCCTGTGCTAAATGGCGACCCCGTGAAATACTGGAATCTCCTGCAGGGCAGGGACTGCAGATGCCTGCGTTACACTGGTATTCCTGTAGTGTGTGCTGGCCGCGGCATCGCACCCGTCTCCGGTCCTTGCAGCACCGAAAACTCAAGACTTTTTAAACCATCAACTACATTGTATCAAACAAAGAAAATAAACCAGAATACAACGACGGATACCCGGAGCAGGAGTCTACTTCTCCAGGTTTACATTTGTTTATTTTTGTGTGTTTCATCGCATAGCGTTAGTTACAATAATTTACATCCGTGCACATCACCGTCGGGCACTTGGAGCCAAAGGTTGTCCACCGTCTAAGGATGAATTCCTCTGAGGTGAGGTCACGTGGTTGGAAAATCATTCACTTATCCATGCACTTATGGCACATTTTTTTAATACTTAGTTGTTGAACCGGATTTAAGGCTGACATGTTTGTAAACCAGCTGGGTTTAAATGTGTGCAATATGAATGCAGAAACTGTTGTGGAAGAGGCCTGCTGGTGCAAAGAGCCCTCGCGCTGCGTTTGACTCGGGCTGCGTTGGCAAATAGTGGAACACAGTCAAAGCTTGCTCAAGATCACAAACGTATGTGAACGGGTGGAGAAGCCGGGAGTACAAGTCGGTTCTCCTGGTCACAAAGTGAACAGGCGTGGTGCGCGCGAACTGCAAGGAATGTGAGGTATGCAGCTGGCACACGACCACACTGCTGCTCGCTCCCGAGCTCCCTTGGCCAGGGGAGAGAGAAGGTGGGACATGCACCCGCCTTTGGCCAATTGCGTGCTGTCTTTCTTAGAAAGACGCACGCAAATGCCAATAGTGTGTGAGCCGAGTTGAAAATCCTTTCTAGAAGCCTCGCAGCGCATGCGAGCTGGCTCAGGCGAGACCTAAAAACTGCTGGCAGTCTGTAAATCTAAGTATTTGCCTTCAACGTTGTCATGAATAAAGAGAAGATGATTCGTCTCCTCGTCGTCATCATCATGTTGGACACTGTGTAGGCCTTGAACAGCATCAGAATCTGATCCAAGCAAAGCTTCCAGCCTACAGTAGTATGGCAATGGCAAAGAGGCTAAAGTTCTTTCAAAGTTGGGGGCTTCCCCTTGGTAATCTCGTAATTGGCTTGGGGCGGGCCAATGTTTGCACTAGATCAGAAGGCGTGCAGGTCAGATATGGAGTAGGTGCAAATGGGGTAGGAGCTAGAGTGGGCATAACTGACAAGGCCTCCATTGCAGAGAGGTGGTTTGGGCCATGCTAGTAATGGGCTGGCAAAAGCCACACTAGCAGAGGTCTGACTGGGGACCACTGAGGTTCCATGGAACCCAAAGGTGCTACAGCGAAAGATAGCATAATCTGGAAAATTTGCAGCATTTCCTGCCTAAAGGCCTCTACTGAGAGAATGATGAAGGTCTGTGGAGCTCAGGGCACACAGGGACCTGCCGCAGAGTACGTTTGGAGACAGAGGATAGTTGACTGATTTGAGTCCTTCGTGTAATGATCAAACAACTTCATCCTGGAGCAGGAGGGTTCATTCTTTTTTTTATTTCACACCATCATATTTTCTGTTCCATAATTAGAATGTTGTAGCACATAGACACATGACATCAAGGAGCAATGAGAACCAATAACTGGTGAGACAGCGCCACAGATAGTGAAATACATCCCAGACGAAGATGCACAAAATAAAGAATGTCTAATATAAAAAGCACAGCTGCTCTTAGCCAATAGTGCGATAGAAAGGAATGCTCACTTCTCATTCAAGGATGAAAGAGACAAGACGAACAAAAGTAAAAGAAAAATAAATATCTTGGGAGAGAAGTAGAATGAGGGCATGAGCTCAAGCCCATATACTCAGTTTGCCGCATAGCTAGCTACCACATGCTGCAAATTTGAGGTTGGAATCTACAACAGAGTACATAAACATTTACTTTTCTTCCCATGTAGACTTAGAATGGCCGAGTGAAGTGACCTTTATTTAGCATCTCAGTTGAACATTCACCACACTAACACACATCAAAGTACTCCTGATACACAAAGCAAACAAAAATGATGGCATTTCTCTAACAAGTAGGCATGGCAAGCGAGATGGCTACAGAACAGAGAAGAGTATTGGGTACATGAAGGGCTCTGCATTTCAGAGGAAGAAATAAGAACAATGGCAATAAAGAAGCAGGACAAAACACACCAGGCTGAGTTTACTGCTCAGCAAGCTATCCTTACCTTAATCAAGCCATGTAGCTCTTCCTCACTCAAACAATCTACAGCCTCCTCTCGAACTGAGCTGTATTCTGCAGCTACTTTTCCATTCTCTGAAAAAACATACGTAAAAAAGCCATTATTAATAGCTTCACTATAAAGAGTTCCTCACAATTTCACTAGGTTCTAAGAACAAACAGTAACAAATAATTTCAAAAGTTGGAAAATAAAACGTAGCTATGGGAAGGGGATCAATCTTTCGCTACATATTTGGTTAATTAAATCGCAGAGACATCATCAAGTAATAGTTGGAATTAAAATTAGAATTAAAAAATACTAGGGCTTAGAAAGAATTCACCATGAGTTTTTGAAGGTCTAAGTAAGGTTCCATTCCATTTTTATAAAAATCTGAAAACCGGAGGACATTAGTCCTAGATAAATGCTGTGCCCTACTCACTTTATTTCATCCAATGTATTCTACTTCCCACTCTACCTGCCCTAGGATGGAACTATTTGGCTATATTCTGAGGGACACATCTCACGTAAGCCCTTTCTGTTAGGGCCCAGCTGCACTTTGGCACAGGTGTTTTAAGCCTACATGTGTTTGTAAACTGCACCCGGTTGTGATCTGCTCTAATAATGCAAACTGGGGAATAAAGTGTACAGCAGGAAGTGTTTGACTTGCTTAAGGATAGAAGGGATTAAGGTTGCTAGATGAGCACTATGTAGCCCAGCGGCATATTAAATAGCTCCTGCTGTGCCTTTGATATCTCCTGTTATCCTATCACATAATGCAGGATTGTGAGAGGTGGTAAGCGAACAGAGGCAGGCATCTACACAAATACTAAATTAAAATAATCAAAGATCTTAAATGGAATGTCTTCATTTGAGCGAGTCTTTTAGCTGCTTATGAGGGAGTTAGACAACCCCTGGGTACTTAGGGAACACACAATAACAGACAGGACAGTATGGGACATTATATATCGAGAAGGTCGTCAACAAGCAACTGGCAGCCTTCCTCGAGACGAACGGATCCCTCGACCCATCGCAGTCCGGATTCAGAGCCAACCACAGCACCGAGACCGCCCTCATCGCAGCCACCGACGACATCCGAGCCCTGCTCGACAACGGTGAAACAGCGGCACTCATCCTCCTAGACCTCTCCGCAGCATTTGACACTGTCTGCCACCGCACACTAGTCCAACGCCTCAACGACACCGGCATCCAAGGGAAGGCTCTGGAATGGATCATCTCATACCTCTCCGGCAGAACACAGAGAGTACGCCTCCCTCCGTTCTGCTCCGAGGCCACAGAAGTCATCTGCGGCGTCCCGCAAGGATCGTCGCTCAGCCCCACTCTCTTCAACATCTACATGAAACCCCACGCTGCCATCGCACGCCAACACAACCTCAACATCATTTCCTACGCCGATGACACCCAGCTGATTCTCTCCCTCTCCAGAGACCCCGACACCGCCAAAGCCAGCCTACACGAAGGGATGACAGACGTCGCTGAATGGATGAACATCAGCCGCCTGAAATTGAACACGGACAAGACAGAAGTCCTCATCCTGGGACCATCGCCCTCCGCATGGGACGACTCCTGGTGGCCTCCGGCACTAGGCACCGCACCCAAACCAACTGACCATGCACGCAACTTGGGCGTCATCCTGGACTCCTCCCTATCGATGGCCAGACAAGTCAACGCCGTCTCCTCAGCTTGCTTCCACAACCTCCGCATGCTCCGGAAGATCTTCCGATGGATCCCGACCGAGACCAGGAAGACGGTCACCCAGGCTCTCGTCACCAGCAGACTAGACTACGGAAACACCCTCTACGCCGGTACAACAGCCAAGCTTCAGAAAAGACTTCAGCGTATCCAGAACGCCTCCGCCCGACTCATCCTGGACGTCCCCTGACGCAGCCACATCTCGTGCCACCTGAGACCCCTGCACTGGCTCCCTGTCAACAAGAGGATCACGTTCAGACTCCTCACCCACGCACACAAATCCATCCACGACCTGGGCCCAGGGTACCTCAACGACCGCCTCACCTTCTACACGCCCACCCGTCAGCTACGTTCCGCGAACCTCGCCCTCGCCGTCGTCCCTCGCATCCAGAGAGCCACCGCCGGAGGAAGATCCTTCTCCTACCTGGCGGCTAAGACTTGGAACTCCTTACCCGTCCACCTGCGGCTGACCCAGGACCACCTGGCCTTCAGGAAACAGCTCAAGACCTGGCTGATCGAGCAGTAGCAGACCCCCTTCCCCAAGCGCCTTGAGACCCTTCCGGGTGAGTAGTGCGCGATATAAATTCCATGATTGATTGAGATCACCAAATGTATATTTTTAAACAGTCTGGTAGCCTCAACATTGAACATATGGGATAAGATAGTGACGCAAAACAAGCTGGCAACTTTCCCATACTTGTACTTCCCAATTCATTTTAATCCTGCATTCTCTTTTGCAACAAATGAGGAAGTGTTTGAGATAATCAAATCTTTTGCCCAATATAAGAAAAGAACATGGTTTGGTCGGAGAGATTACAACATGTCCAAATATGTCAACCGAATAATAGAACAAATTTAAAATTATGTTCTCGAAAATAGAGGGCCAGAAAGGGAGTGATTTTATGACTGTTTAAATTCTTACTAGAGGCAAACATCACCAGACCACACGCATATACCCCACCCGGCAACACTATCCGGCTCACCCATTAGGACATAAAATCTGTGAACTTGCCACCGACCGTTGAGACCTAGCATTTTGTCCGATGCCCGGTGGAGCTACCTCGATAGCTATAGAGTAGATGGGCTGTGGACTTCCCCCTTGGCCGTCACCTACCCAGCCGGACTTTGGGCAGACGTTCCTTCGTCTCTCGCCGTATGTCCCTCCTACCCTTTTACCTTACCCCCTTACCCTTCTACACATCATTTATTTCATCTTCTATGCTATTTAAGTGTTTCTAGCAACAGATGTAACTTGTAACTGATGTAACTTTGTAACCATGTGTATCCTCATATAAAGCGCCCTGATACCTCCGGGTCTAGCCAGTGCTATACAAAACTAATCAAATAAAATAATAAATAAATAAATTCAAGTCCACAAAAGAGCTCATGTGTCGATCTGAGAAATTATATCAAAACAAAGAGAAGTTATTCAATATGACATTCTTAAACGTTCATTGTCAAGCAAAAATAGAGAAATTAACTACAAAATGATGTATGGATGGCATTAAACCCCAGTACACTTGAGTACTATTTACCCAAATTAAAATAAGGAGTGTTGGAGGGGATGTGGCGCTCAGGGTATGGCTCTCCATACATGGTGGCTCCATACATGGTGGGACAGTCAGTAAACACATTCTGGGACAAAGCTGGAAAAACAAAGCAACACGTGCCCTATCATCTTTTGCCTGATGACCAAGCAGTTTTTGATTCTAGGTCTTAGACCTCCAGCACACAAATGTTTGGGCAGGCAGGAATGGTACCCAGATTTGTAATTTCTGAGAGCTGCAAAATTAGTTCTTGATTTTAACTGAAAGAAGAAAGAGACTACCCAAGTTTGCAATGGTACATCAGGCTGTGTACAGGGTTGTCCTTGGAACATTTGACTCAAACTGGAAGAAACAGGAATTGGCTTTGAGATTATTATTATTTATTGATACATGCGAAGTTATTAAAAACCATTTGTTATATCCTCTTAAGTGTCATTATATGTAACCAGCCTAGCTCTCTCCTAGCTGCTCAGCCAGAGTGAGAGATGGTATCGGAATGTTGGTGTGACTGTGATGCGTGGAATGCCTGGGTGCCTGTGTGGATGAGTGGTGACAGTTGGAGATGGGCTGAGCAGCAGGGAGGCTGCTCCTGGGGGGCTGGAGAGATGGCTGGCAACATGAAAAAGGACTGATGTATTTACTTACATGGAACTAATAAAGAAGTCAACTAAACTCGACCTGGCTACCTGTGTCAACCTGTGTGTGAGGGAACAACATATTTTGGCGACGACCGGACCTGGACTCAAGCGTTAAGGATTTTAAAGCGGTCTACTACTGGACAAGAAACAAGAGCATCTACAAGAAACTACAGCAACTACAAGAAGCAATTTTGGATCTACTACAGGCTAGCCAGCCCCACCAGTGTCCTTGTCAACGGAGGGCCCCAACCACCATTGCCCAGCCTGGACATGCTCCATTGGTCTTACAATAAGGATTAGTGAGTTGGAGGTGTAAGGTACACCACTGCCAGAAGTGGGTGATCCAGCCACATTGTTTTTCTGAGGTTTACAAAGAGTTTATTGGCTTGATGAAATTGGCACCATTAGTTCACTTTTGTAAACTTTATGGATATTTCTGTTGTGCTGTTTTATCTACATTGTGATTGCCCTGGATCGAGTAGTCTATACAATCTGCGAGGTGTAGCTGCACGGGAGGTGAGATTCCTGCACACTGGGCTTACTTGTCTTTGATTTTGACATTTACATGGTTGGATCTAAGGAATGTATTACAGTGGATTCTTTTCGCTCACATGTGAGTATTTCTGAAAGAAATACGTGACCCTGAGCGTACTCTTAACTCTTTTGTTATTGGGTCTCTCTTTGCAGCCTACACGAACGAGTGGAATTTATCGAGAAATATTACTACATCAGAGTAGTGCATTAGTTTGAATACTTCTGGTTATACGAACAACCGTTTTACCAGTGCCATTTGTAAGACTTTGCTGTTAACGCTGAGGACCAAGCTTGCAGCGTTCGGATGTTTTGTTTTACGATGTTGATGTAAATTTAGGCAACAACAACCTTTTGAGACAATTTATCCAGATTTTCAGGTGTCTGGGCTCAATGGCAGTTTAACCACTGCGTAGCATTTTCAAAGTATGGCACGAGCCGTTACATCACGTGCAAGCTTACCCACACCTTAGTGAGTCGCACGGAACCTCTTGGCATCCTGAAATCTTCATGAAGTATCCGCTTTCTCCAAGTCATTTTTTTTTAACGCAGCCTCGCTCTGAAGAGGTACATCCATAAGCACTAACACGCCGTGAACCATCCGGCGTGACGTACTAAGCGAGCCACCATCTTGTGGTTGGCGGCTGCTTCATCCGTTCTCCCTGGTGATTCATGTTTGTTTTGCCAACCACGTGTGGTTACACACGTTTTATGATCACCGTTGGCCTGTCGCTTGCTTCAGGAGCCAGCCGTGAGTTTTAGGAGCAATGGGAGCATAGTGATGTCTTGCCCAGTCATGGGATTTGCTTTTCTGATGCCACAGCACCAGGAAACAACAGGTACTTTGTTCTCTGTACTCTGTGTGCATATTCACAACTCAATTCATGCGCACCATTGAGGGGCCAAGAAAACTAAAATCTGTGAGACCCATGGTGCTGGTGTCTCGCACAGCTTGGGGATCTTTGCTTTTCCTCTAGGTATTTGTATTGCTGTGTTTTATGCATGTTCTTGTTAGTTGAAGCAGCCACAGATGGGGACTATTTTGAAGCAGCCACAGGTGGGGACTATTTTGGCTCATAGTGTTCAGTGTCAGCTTCATTGCTATTTTTGCACGTCAAAACCCACGGTTTTACTTATTGACATATGAACAGTTGACCAAAGTTCACTGTTGAACAGTAGAGTAAAGTTTTTTTTTGTGAAAGTAAAAACAGTCTGCATTCGCAAATCGTGAGACTTCTCTCACATTAGGTCTTGCTGCATCAAAATGTGCTTACAGTGTTGTTAAAAACCAAAGACTATGCTAAATGCTTATGGTGTTTCAGCAAGTCCACATTTATGCACCTTGGGTTTTCATTTTCTTGGATGCATATGTACCCTTACACAAGGGAGGTTTTAGTCAAGTACTACTCGGGTGAGATGTTGCTCACCTGTGACAGCTCAAAATTTAAAATTACATGAGCAGAGATAAAGTGTTTATTGTGGTGATATGTTTATTTTATGCATATTGTTTAGTGATACCACAGTTTTGGCTCCCTTACACAGGGTTGATCCATGTATTTTAGTGGGTGGTAGTCAGTTTTCTCCCTTACATGAGGGATGGGTTTGGGTACTAGTCCCATTGCTACATTTTACATTATATGACCTCTACATGGGGGTAGTTTTATGGGCTGGTTCCCATATAAATGTGTTTAGGATGTGAACCCTTACACAGGGTTGGGTTATGAGTTTCTGCCACATGTACATGTTGTGCTGTACAAATGTACATCCCTACATAGGGTGTGTGTTTATGGGTGCTAGCCCCATTTTCACTTTGTGTGTATGTCGTCTTGCGCTGCACGTTTGGTCTGCACTTTGGGTCTTAATGTGTTTGTAAGTCGCGTTACGCTGCACGTCATGTCTTGTGTGTAAGTCGCCCTGTGCCTCACGAGTTCTTCTGTGTAAGTTGCCCTGCGCTTTAGGTGTTGTTGTGTGTAAGTCACCCTGCGCCTCACTGTGTGTACCCTCTGTGTTATTTACTTTGTGGTACACGTTCATCTTTCGTGTTGGTTTCACCCTTGTTGTCTGTTTTTGGCCTCGGGTGTTTGTCTTGGCGTGTTGTCCACCCTTCTCTACATTTTGAATTTGTTTATTGGGAAGGATGGGAATATTGCTTGCTTTTTATTTTATCTTACTTGTCAATATGTTTCCTTCCTTCAGATTACGTAGTGTTCCTACTCTTGTGAAGTTGTATTTAGCTTTGCTTCCCAGAGTTAGAACTTTTCTTCTTCTGTATATTTTCCTGTTTATAGTTATTTCTATGTTTTCCCACACTTTCATTTTTCAGTTAAAAAGAAGAGGATAATGTTATATCCTCATAAGTGTCATTATATATAATCCAGCCTAGCTGTCTCCTAGCCCCTCAGCCAAAGTGACAGATAGTATAGGAATGTTGGTGTGACTGTGATGAATTGAATACCTGGGTGCCTGTGTGGATGAGTGGTGACAGTTGGAGATGGGCTAAGCAGCAGGGAGGCTGCTCTTGGTGGGGCTGGAGAGATGGCTGGCAACATGAATAAGGACTGATGTATTTACTTACATGGAACTAATAAAGAAGTCTACTAAACTATCTGGCTACCTGTGTCAACCTGTGTGTGAGGGCACAACACCATTGCATACAAAAGACATTAACAAAATATAGTGCAGTAATTCACAGAAGTACTACGCCTTGTAAAACTGTAATTTGCCAATAGATCTTAAAATCAAGGCACTAAAATTCAAAGTTTTTAAATAAAGGTTTGACAGGGAGTTGAGAAAGCACGAGCTTCAGGTCGGGGGATTGGCTAGGTGGTGTCCCATAGCCGAATTGAATTGGCTATCATTTTCACACGAAAGGTCTAAGGAGACAATTCCAAATGAGCATTGAGTTTCTTTGCTGCGCGAGTCAGAAATTTAACAAAGCGAGCCATTAGTCTGTAACTTGCAAGGACTTGATCACAGTTGTTCTGCATGTTCAGATCCCTTTTATTAAAATAATTGGTCTGAGCCAGTGTCTATGTTCCATCTGTAAAGTGGGGCAGGTGCATGTTATGTGTTCAATGGACTCCCTTAGGTAGTTACATGGACTGTAAAGTTTTCGGCCATCTGAGTTGCGCCGGCTCGGGGCAAAGTCTAAAGTTGTCCCGCCCAGTCAATGCCTGATAAGCTGACTTCTAACTGTGGAAGAAAGGCCTCTGAGAGCAAGTGGGGACTACTGCTGGATGTAATGAGTAATGTCACATACTCTATAACCAGTCAGTCAGTCATAAAGTCTTTATTCGGTTTAAGTGCAAACCATAAAAGCATACTACAATAAATACATATTAAAAACAAAAATGTCATTATTAGGGGAGTACCAAGCTTAAAAAGAAACACAATTACACCAATTGTTTTTACCAGGTCACGTGTCCAATTAAAAAAACATTAAAAAGGGTACAGTTCATTTCTTCAAGGTACGAATTACCACAGTTAAAAAACTTGCAATGTTGAAGGTTTCCCAAACATTATTTAAGAGCTGTAGGTACAAAAAAGCAGGTCTCACTTGAACAAAGCCTTTATCTCTTAAAATTGGGATTAAAAAACGTTTCCTAATGTCAATAAAGTGCTCACAGAAGAAAAAAAGGTGTATAATATCCTGGGGGGAAAAGTTATCACAGGAACAAGGGCCAGGGTCCAACGCCCTTCTCCAGTCTTTCTTGGCTCCGATCAATAGATGTAGTTGATTCAATCTAAATCTGGTTAAAAGAAAACGGTGGTTTGGATTTGTTACATATCCGAGATAAGGTTCCATAAAAGGTGTTTTACAGAGCTGATGGCTCCTAACGGAACCCTTAACCAGCTCTTTCTCTTCCCTTGCCATGGTAGATATGCAACTATGAGTTTCTTTGCACCTATATGTCCACCGACCGTTGGGAATGTCTGCTCATAATGTGTAAAGGATGCCTTTTTTCATGTGAGAGATGAAGGGATCATCTACTCTGAGATTATTATTAGAGGGAAAGCGACTCCGGTACGGGAAGGGCGAAAATTAGTGAATGTTAAAGTTTGCTGTTTCTTGACCAATGAACAACATTTTGATGAGAACAATGAATTTATAGGGGTTATCTGGCATTTACCCGGAAAAAGCATGACCTTTTGATCAAGTAATCCTCAGGCTTCTCAACACATCGATTTATTTTTCATAAGTGGTTTGTATCATAGTTCCTCACTACAGCCACCAGGTTTTCAGTCCAGTAGTTCCAATCGAAACTGGAAACCTCTTCAAACTAGCCTGCTTCATCCACAAAGCCATACATGCACCTTGGAACTCCAACCTATCTGGCCCACAAACTAAATATCTCAGGTGGATCCAGAGTACTCAAAAGCACTGACTCTCCACATCTTGAAAACCCTCAGTTCAGAAAATGTGGCACAATGAACCAATCAATCTCAGCCAGTGCCTCTAATATCTGGAACTCCATCCCACCAGCCATAAGAACAAATCCTTCTTAAGCCTCTTTCAAAAGAGAACTCGGACCTTTCCTTACTAATCAGTTTCTACAGCCGTGAACATCAAATCTTGTACACCCTTCATGGCTGAGGCATCCTAAGAAGCTTTCTGAGGCTCCATCTTTCCTCCCTTCCCCAGCTGACAATGGCCCATCGATCATCCTCACAGGCATGTACCTTGTCTTACTACTATAAAGCACTTGTATACCCATCTGAGTCTGCCTCTTGCTATATAGAAATTGCAAATAAATAAATGGCTAAATAACCCTTTCCACTCTTCGGTAATCTATTTGGAGGGCCCCCTTCTCTTCAAAGGTACAGGGCCCAGTGGAGCAGGTTGTACCTGCCAATTACCTGATTTTGTGAAATTGTAGATCCTCCGCTGACTTTGCACTCTTTGTCATACAGGAAGAGGAAAGGATTTCCTTAAACATGCTCTTATGACTAGTGGCATCTGGTCGCAATCCATGACTTTATAAATAAACAAAAGGATAGTATGAAATCTAAAAGAATGTCCCCTTTGAGAAGTGTTAGCATTTAATAAAAAGAACTTTAAAAAAACAAATGGGAACGTATCACGGGAGGACCATAATGAGATCTTGAAAGCAATACAGATCTCCTTATGGAGCTTCAGTGAGCTGTTCCCATTCTCCTATTTTGCAGATGCTCTACTGATTGCACCACTTAAGGATATTTCACGGGCCAGGCATCCTAAAATGTATATTCTTCTCCCGACGAATAAGAAATGTTGTTATATGCATGATGTATACACAACATGCCTTATTAACATAACACTATTACCCCTAAATGTTTTTTAGTAATGGATTTGTTTTGCTTTATTTTCCCCTGAAACAGCAGTAGTACAAAACCTAAGACTCCTCTTTAGAAAAAGGTGTCAAGGTAGAAAAGCGATATGATTCTAGAAGTAGTAACATAAATAACAAGCATTGGCAAATTCATTCGGTCTGGCATCCACTGTCCCATACAAGACAGGCCTATTAGTGTTGCCATTGCTTGCTTTCAAAAGTGCCTAGTAGACAATCAGCCACTGTGACATTCACAGGAAAATAAGTTACATACCTATAACTGCAGTTATCCAGAAATGGTACGCTTCATAGATTTCCCGAGCTTCAATCATTCCCCTTGGTGAGAGTCCCTCTGTACCACGATACAGCAGTGTGTATTACTATCATAGGCTATAATGGAAATGTAAAGTCAGTTTAGTAGCCTAAGTCCTTATTTAAAAAAAGACCACACTTGAACTATAACCAATCAGGTGACAGCACCCTCTAGAACACTCCCAACAGAGACTGAATATTTGCGATTATCAAGCACAACTTGGAATAGTACTCCGGAGCTATAAGTGGAGCCTCTTAGGGGGATGAGGGTGGGTCACATGGGGATCTATGAAAGATATCAATACTGGATAACTGCAGTTACAGGTAAGTAACTTATTTTCTTATCCAGGATTGGATCTTTCATAGATTCACATGCTTGAATCAGAATAGCAAGCAGTGCTGTAGATAACATAAGTACCATTAATTGAAATCGACAAAGGAAATATACATACATATGTATAGAAATATAAACAACCACAGATATAGAAATTGTAAGCATTCATATCTATACTTTTTTGATAAAGAAACATTACTAAAACAGGGGTATAAATAGTATAAATATATCTTAATATTCATCTATGATTGTGTAAACACTGTAAGCATGATAGAATCAGTATGCTTTATATGATGTAATTGTGAATATAACCAGAAATAACCATATCCATAACTATATCAAAACAGAAGCTCACTTTATAGGAACGGATGCCTTAACCCACTGCAGTGTGATGATTTGAATCCCTAGCCAGGTGGGAATGTGTGGGTGTTGCTCCATATTGTAGAACGACGGATCCTTTGCAAAAGAACATCTGCAAAAAAGGATAGCTGGAGGTGTATACAGTGTGCCAACGTTAGAGTGGCAAAAAAATGAAATGGTTGCACTTGGTGAAGTACCCAGGGAATATTATGCTTAGTTAATCAATAGTTGACCTGTTTGGCATATTTATTTAGTTTGAAATAAACCAAATTAAAGGTGTGTGGCTTTAATACATTGTTTGATGTCTAGGGTACGGAGAGAACTTTTAACTGGTGATGTTGGAGCTGGGAAAAAAGTATGACGTATGATAAGTTCATTGAGATAAAATTGTGATGGAACCTTGGGAGTAAGATAATTTGTTCTGAGAAACACTTTTCCCTTAGAGAAACATAGCAAAGAGTTTTGTGGTGTGAAAGGCTGTATTTGCTTACTTTGCGAGCTGAAACAAGAGCTCAGAGTAAACCTTACCCCTGAGAGATTAGAAGTATACTGTATGAGTAGGCTGAAATGGTGGTTTTCCAAGATGGGAAAGAATAGTATTGGGATGCTATTGTGGAGGAGGAAAAGGTAAAATAATTCCTAATGGAGGGTTTGATTACTCTTGTGGAACAGAGAGCTGAGAGAGAGAGAGAGACAAACATCTGTATGAAGGTATTGCTGTGAAGAGAACGTTAGCAGGCATATGCTCTACTTCTGATACAGTGAGCAATGGAAAATAAGGCAGAAACTGCTCTGGTGATGCGTCCGAGAGATGTAGGGTACACTGTTGACACTATAAGCAGAATTGCTTAGAATTTAAATTGTATGTTTTCTTTGTTGTTTTCGCGTGCCTAGGATATGCTTTTCCTGCAGTGCTAAGGAACTTCTGAGATCCTGAACAAATATAATTAGTAACTATGCATATAAGTGGAGAGAGGGTGGTTCAGGTTTAAGACCTGACCTTGGTTATGGTCAATAGCGCTGACACGGCCGGAAAATTGATGAGGTTTGAGTCTGGGAGCAGAAGTAGCTCTGTAAAGAACAAGTTACTTACCTTCGGTTACGATATATCTGTAAGAGACATAGATTAGTTATAGATTCCTTACCTTAGAATTACCTCCAGGCATCATACTGGATCCAGAGAATTTTTTCGTCAGCAGTACCCCTGCACGTCGAAAGGGGGAGTCGGTTGACTCCGGGTCTATCATTGGCATCGTGGTTGCCGGAATGACGTTGCGGTATCTACTTAAGATGCCGCCCAAGCGCGCTGACTTCTGTTCCTTTAGACAACATTCCACGCCAGAAGCGCAGAGCCATGCAAGACACTGACCACTGGTGCACAAACCTAGGTCCCTGAAAGGGATTCCCAGACCCTATAAGTCAGTTCGCAGAACGGGGAGGATGGGAGGAGTGGTAAGGAATCTATAACTAATCTATGTCTCTTACAGATATATTGTTACCAAAGGTAAGTAACTTGTTTATCTGAAAGAGACAATTAGTTATTGATTCCTTACCTTAGAATAGATACCCCAGCAATACCAACCCCGGTGGGTCTGCGAACTAAGTTCACACCAGGAAGTCCTGAAGAACAGAACGCCAAAGAAGCCGTCTCTCCGGACTTGGCTGTCCAGGCATTAATATTTTGTGAACGTGTGCAAAGATGCCCACGTAGCTGCCTAACAGATGTCATTGAGGGGGACTCCACGTCCCGAAGCAGTGGTAGTTGCTGTCGCTATGGTGGAATGGGCGCGCAGTCCCACTGGAGGCTCCTTTGGCAAAGAATAGCAAGCTTTTATGCACAAAATTACCCATCTAAAGCTGGTCCGTTTGTGCACGGCCCGATCTTTTTTGGTGCCCACGTAGCCAACAAAGAGCTGGTCATCCACCTAGAATTGCTTTGTGCGATCCAAATAAAATGAAAGCGCACGTTTTGGATCCAAACAGTGGAGCTTCTGTTCCTCCTTAGAAGGATGTGGAAGCGGAAAGAAGGTAGGCAAAGTGATAATTTGACCACTGTGGGAAAAGAAGGTCAAGTTCGAAGGACAACCTTGTCCGGATGAACTGCCAGAAAAGGAGGTTTTGAAGAAAGAGCTTGGAGCTCACTCACCCTGCGAGCAGAGGTGATGGCAATCAGAAAAGCAATCTTTAAAGTCAAAAGTCTGAAAGGACAATTATGTAGCGGCTCAAAGGGAGCGCACACAAGATAAGTTAGAATTAAGTTAAAGTCCCACTGGGGCATTACGAAAGAAACATGAGGAAAGAGATGAGTAATGCCCTTAAGGAAGCGCTTTACAACAGGGGACTTGAAAAGAGAAGGCTGATCAGGAAGCCTAAGAAAGGCTGAAATGACTTGGCAGGCTTGATGTATTGACCCGGGCTACCCCGTTGGGTACAGCTCAAAAACTGGGTACACTCTGCAACCAGCCCGGGTTCGACAGATGGGACAATATCGGTATCTCGATGATAGGTCATCTATGGAAAACTGGTAGAATACTGACATTTACGGAATTGAAGGAAGAGTATAAACTAGCTGAAGGAGAGATCTTTCGCTATCTCCAGATTCGTCACGTTCTCACTGTAGCTCACCGGGGTATTGAGGACCTACCGGCATTTCCCCCCCTCGAGGATAGTCTCCTCTCTGAATCGCTGCCAAAGAAAGCTGTGTCGCTTACATACTGGAAGCTATGTAACAATCTACCAGACTCCTTTCGATCCCTCAGAGATGAATGGCAAACAGATCTGGGGCAGCTCGAGGAGGATGACTGGCAAACAGCATTGATGTCCCCCAGGGAGGTGGCTATCCCCCTCAGACTCCACCTTGTCCAACTAAAAGTCCTACATAGAACATACCTCACAGGTGTCACCCTTGCAAGGATTGGGATCCGGCGGGATTCCCTGTGTCTCCGTCGTTGTAATGGGGAGGCAACCTTCTATCACATCATATGGGAATGTTCACTCATACAGGCCTTATGGGAAAGGGTTACACGGGACATGCACCAAGCACTAGGGAAAGACATCACATTGAGACCGCAATTAGGGCTCCTTAACTTATGGGAAGCAACAGATCTTACCGAGGTGGAACAACAGTGGGTCACCCTGGGATATACACTGGTAAAATGGAACATAGCTATGAAAGGGGGAGCAGCGGCCACCCCAATGTCAGGAAACTGGGTGAGGGACCTAGACAAATGTATGGTTGAAGAAAAAAAGGTTTTCAAATCTAGAGGTTGCCCCAAAAAGTGGGATAGGAAATGCGGAAAGTGGAATGTTTACAGGGGTCGTTTGTGCTTCTCACCTGCCATAGAAATGGAAATGACGGAACGTCAATGGATCGGGAGGGGTACAGATGACTAAGTGACAACAAACTTTTGACTGGTAAACTTTGTAGACAATGTGTGTCTGAACATGTAATGATTGTTGATCTATATGTGACTGCTGTTGCTTTTCATTCTAATAAAACTAAAAAAAAAAAAAATAGAAAGGCTGAAATGGCTGAGAGGTAGCCCTTTAGAGTGCTCAGAGCAGGGCCCTGCTGGGCCAAAGAAAAGAGGAACAAGAGAACCTCAGAAAGAGGGGAGGAAAGGGATCCATAGCCTTTGCTGTGCACCATGCCACAAATTTGTTCCATCTGCAGGCGTATACTGTCTTAGTGGAGGGACGCCTGGCTGCCAAGATAACATCACAGACCTCGGGAGGAAGGTCGAAGGCTGTCAACTGTCGCCGCTCAATCTCCACGCAAGGAGGTGGAGACTGGACAGGTTCGGGTGGAGGACCGTCCCCTGCTGCTGCGACAGAAGATCCTCCCGAAGAGGCAGTCTGATCGGAGATCGATGGCCATGTGTAACAACTCAGGAACCAGACTCTTCGTGCCCAATCCGGAGCCACAAGAATGACTTGAGCCTGTCGAGCTTGATCTTCAGCACTCTGGGCAGAAGTGGTATAGGGGGAAAGGCGTATACAAGACCGCAACTCCACTCGCGACGAAAAGGGTCGCCTAGCAAGTGAGTGCCGCCTTGGAAATTCCAACGTGCAGAATTGCTGACATTGCGCGTTCTCTTCGGTGGCAAAAATCTGTTGTCTTTTCCATCTGATACGTGCCCCACTCTATCGGAGTTCCCACCTTTATCGGAATCTACTGCTTTGGATCTCCTACTCAGAATTAAATCAGGCTCTCCGCTTGACCCCTGTCCGGCGAGTTTTCTAGCTAGGAATGCCAAGATTCTTAATTCCCTGATCTACCCTGTCTTGAATTCATCCCTGTCCAGTGGCATGGTTCCGCTAGCATGGAAGAAGGCAATGGTTGTTCCCCTTCTAAAAAAACCAGGCCTTGATCCAGAGATACACGCGAACTATAGGCCCATATCTCTCCTGCCCAGTCTGGCTAAGATCGTCGAGAAGCACGTCCACTCTGTGCTTTCTTCCTTCTTGGAAGATCAGGGGTTACTCCACTCTACCCAATCTGGCTTCCGCTCCAATTTGAGCACCGAGACCGCTCTTTTGGAAGTAAACGAAGCCACTAAGGAAGTTCTCGACGCAGGGGGAAGAGCTATGCTGGTGATGTTGGATCTGTCGGCGGCCTTCGACACCGTCCCGCATGACGCCCTCTTGAGAAGACTTCACGAGATTGGTCTCCGTGGAACGATGTTGAGCTGGTTGAGATCTTACCTAGCGGGTCGTCGACAAGTGGTCTGGGCCCCGCCGTACTCCGCAGAGGTGCCGCCTATGGATGTTGGAGTCCCACAAGGGTCGGTGCTGAGCCCGACCCTTTTTAACATTTTCATGACTCCACTGGCGGTACTTGCGGAGTCCATGGGTGCCCAGATCATATCATACGCTGACGACACCCAGCTTCTCTTCACCTGCAAGAAGGGCATGGAGTTTGACGGGGAGAGCATCCGTGGTTGCCTGGGGGCTGTTTTCGACTGGTTTCAGCGAAGCAGCCTCAAATGCAACCCTGATAAATCTGAGGTGCTTTTCTTCGGCTGTCAAGCAGATCCACCGTGGCAGGAATGGTGGCCGGTGTGTATGTCACCCCCTTCCTCTTCCTCTGTGGTTGCAAAAAACTTGGGGATCAAAATCGACAACACCCTTTCGCTGAAAACACAGATCACAGGTCTCTCCAGCACCTGTTTTGGTCTGTTAAAAATGCTGCGAAAATTTCTTCCTCTGCTCCCTTTAGTCCACAGGAAGCTGACGGTACAGGCTTTGATTTGCTCCAGGATTGATTACTCAAATGTCCTCTACCTGGGTTTACCGGACTACCTCCTGCACCAACTTCAGGTAGTTCAAAACTCCGCAGCAAGGGCGATCTTTGGCCTACCTCGACAAGCTCGGGCTTCAGAGCTGCTTTCTTCCCTTCATTGGCTCCCAGTTAAGAAGCGGATTACTTTCAAGGCTCTCACTTTAGCCCACAAGGCACTCCATTTGGTTGGGGCCTCGTACATTCAGAAACGGCTTCTTTTCTATAAACCCACCAGATCTCTCCGATCTGAATGTCTTGGCCTGTCAACGGTTCCTCCCATTAGAAGGGTCAGGATAGGTGGTCGTTCCTTTACACATCTTGCCCCAAAACTATGGAACTCCTTGCCTGTGGATCTGCGCCGTACTTCTAATCTGCTTGCCTTTAGAAAGGCCCTGAAAACTTGGCTTTACAAGCAGTAACTTGTTATGTTTGTGTTTTCTTCCATCTTCTTTCTCAGTTTGGGGTCAGAAAGCGCCGGGACACTCCCTGGAGTAGCCATGCGCTATATAAGCAACCCCAATAACATAACATAACAAAAAGATCCAACCAAGGCTCTCCCCACTGCTGAAAGAGACCTTGCACCACCTCCGAGTAAAGACGCCATTCGTGATCCATCATGCACCTGCGGCTGAGTTCGTCCGCCCTGGCGTTCAGAGAACCTGCCAGGTGTTGAACCACCAGGGATATGACCTGATGTTCCAGCCATGTCCAGATACGGAGAGCCTCTCGACATAGGGTCCACGACCCCACCCTGCCCTGTTTATTGCAGTACCACATGGCGGTGGTGTTGTCCTTCAACACCTGGACTACTCTTCCCAGGACAGAGGGAAGGAATGCTTTTAGTGCAAGACGGATCACCCGAAGCTCAAGAAGGTTGATGTGGAGCCCAGACTCCGCCGGAGACCAGAGGCCTCTGATCTCCGCCTCTCCAATGTGGCTGCTCCACCCCAGAAGTGATGCATCCATTACCACTGTGAACTCTGGTTGGGGAAGGGATCTGCCGTTGACCCAATCCTGGTTCGTGAGCCACCACTGCAATTGCTGTGTAGTGCCCTCCGAGATCTGAATACAATCGGACAGATTCCCCTGACGCTGTGCCCACTAGAACGTCCGGTCCCACTGCAGAGCCCGCATATGTCACCTGGCATGATCTACTAGCAGGATGCAGGAGGCCATGATGCCCAGCAGCCTCAGGGTCACTCTGACCGAAACCCGCGATAGAGGCTGACAAATCAGAATCATAGCCTGAATATCCAGGACTCGCTGCTCGGGAGGAGAAGCCCGAAACTGCGTTGTGTCCAGAACCGCTCCGATGAAAAGGAGCTTCTGAGAAGGAATCAGGTGGGACTTCGGCACGTTTATAGTGAACCCCAGCGACTGCAGGAGGTCCGCCGTAGTCTGGAGATGGGAGACTACTGCCTGGGGTGAGCCTGCCTTCAACAGCCAGTCGTCGAGATAGGGGAAAACTGGAACCCCTGATCTGCGCAATGAGCTGCGACCACCACCATCACTTACGTGAACACCCGAGGGGCGCTGGTAAGGCCAAAGGGGAGCACGGTAAACTGAAAGTGCTCGTGGCCTACCGTGAACCACAGGTAACACTGGTGGTCGGCAGGACAGGGATGTGAAAGTAAGTCTCATGCAAGTCCAACGCTACCATCCAGTCTACGGGGTCGTGGGAAGACAGGACCTGAGCTAGTGTCAACATTTTGTATTTCTCCTTCCGGAGGAAGCGGTTGATGTACCTGAGATCCAAGATAGGACGCAGGCCTTTGTCCTTCTTGTGTACCAGAAAGTAGTGGGAATACTTCTGGGGCAGGAACTCTCTTAATGGCTCCCTTGGCCAAGAGAGTCGTAACTTCCTGTTGGAGACGAGCCAGATGATCCGCAGACATTGGTGCTGAGGTGGCATAGATGTAAGGGTAGTCTCGAAGGGGAGGGAGTAGCCGCTTCGGACTATCTGCAAAACCCACCTGTCCGACATGAGGTTGCGCCAGTGGGGGAGGTGATGGCGAAATCTGCCACCCACTGGCGACTGTTGGCCCAGAAAAGTCGGACTAGGAGAGTGTGGAGGCTGCTGCAGAGGGGGTGCAGGTGGACTGGCCCGCTCGCTGGCTTCCAGACCCAAGACGGTGGGTCCCACGTCCCCGGCCATGCAGGTGCTGGACAGCTTGCGCCGGCCTGTGGCTCTGGGTGGAATGTGGCGGGCACACCTTCTGTAGCCACGAAAGGGGCGAAAAGCAGACTGCGCAGGGCGGGTGGTGGAGAGGCCCAAGGACATGGCCGGAGCACGGGAGTCCTTGAAGCGCTCTAGCGCATGGTCTGCTTTGTTGCCGAATAGGCGAAGGCCATCAAAAGGCATGTCTAGCAAGGAAGCCTGGACAGCCCCGAAAAAACAGTAGACCTCAGCCAGGCATAGCGTCTAAGGGCTACTGACGTTGAAATTGTCCTGCCTAGCGAGTCGGCGGTGTCCAGTGCACATCTAATGGCAAACTTAGCTGCGTCTCTTCCCTCGGCGACTGCATGGGAGAGCACGGCCCAGGCCTCCACCGGGCACTGTGGCAGCACCCGTGCTACCGTATCCCACACAGTGTGGGAGTAACAGCCCAACAAACATGCAGTGTTTACCGACCGCAGCCCCAAGCTGGAGGAAGAAAACATCTTCCCAAAGTGGTCCAGCTTTTTGGATTCCCTATCAGTTGGTGCGTTAGGTAATGCGCCCTTGGACGTAGAGGCTTGAACCACCAAGCTCTCAGAAGTGGTGTGTTGGGAGAAGAAAGAGGGGTCGCCCAGAGCGGGGTAGTGGCGTCGGGCAATCATCCTATCCACAGGAGCCCCTGTGTTGGGCCTGGACCAGATGCCCAAAAGGATGTCGGTGAGGGCTTCATTAAAAGGCAGCAGGGGCTCCGAAGAGGCAGCTCGACGTTGAGGGCCTCGGCCACCCTACGCAACACGACTGCGTAAGAAGCACCCTCCTCCGTAGCCACGGTAGGAGGAGACAGCATGCCAAGGTCTGGGGAGGTATCCAGACCACTGGCTTCCCCCAACTCCTCTCTCCAGTCCGGTTCCTTCAACTGGTCAGCTAAAGGGTCTACAGACCCCTACCATTCCTCCTCAGGCTACCAATCCGGCCTATAGGAAACGCCCGGGTAGAACAGAGGTACAAAAGTACTGCTCGGCGCTGGATCCGACGTTGGTCCGGCTCCGTGTCCAAGTCAGAGTGGAGGCCGGGGTCGACGCCTGCTGAGGACACAACCGACATCGGTTGTGGACGTGGTGCCGGTGGACTCTGCTCCGGGGGGAGGTGTAACAAGGTCAACCGGCGCCGATCCGAATCCAGACCTGGATCCAAGTGAACCCTGCGGCACCAGGGCCGGAGCCACTGGCATCGAAGGCCCAGAGCCCCCAGCCGAGTCCGCGGGCTCGAAAAGCACGCCGGTAGAGTCAGTCTTCCCAAAGATGGCATGCATCGCTTCGTAGAAACTCCGAAGCTGGACAAGGGTCGCTCTGGCTCCCGGAAAAGAAGGGAAATTCTGAGCCGACCCTTCAGGCTCCGTACGCGGAGTCAGACAGGCACAGTCCGCATCCCTTGTAGTGTTGGCCAACGGACGGGGAGAAGGCGAAGAGTGACTATGCTTTTTCGACTTCTTCTTCTGCTTCGACTTACCTAAGGAGTGCGGAGACTTTGATGACGAGGGGTAGTGACTCAGCGACTGGTCACTCGACTTACCACGTGACCAGGACCTCAAACGGCGCGGAGCGGACTGCCGGGCCTCGAGAAGCTTTCGGGACCGCTGCCGCAAAGACTTCAGATTCATGGTCGGGCATTCGGAGCACGACTTGGGATCATAGTAGCGCTCCAGGCACCACAGGGACACGCGGTGCAGGTCCGTAACCAACATCAGCTTGCGACAGGTGTCGAAAGCCTTGAAGTCAGGCCGAGGATGACTGGACATCCTGCGTGCACCAGGAGTCGATAGACTCAAAATCTCTGTTCACTCTCTAGCACCGGAAGCACCCAGGTTCCCTCCCTCGCTCAGCCAATACGACATTATTGGTCTGAGCGGCCACTCGGCCAGTACCAGGGAGCCTGGGCTTGTTCTCCATGGCACAGCCCTGTAGAGAACATACTAAGTGTGCATGATTGTTTGGCGAGCCCAAGAGGGCCGGACAAACAATCATGTGCACTTTGGGAGTGCAAACACCACTCCTGACTATGCTCAGCCCAGCCCCGCCCTGGCTCCAATCCCTCGCAGAAAAATAAAATGAGAATAACGGCTTGTTATTACCATTTTATTTTCTGCACTGCTCAAATAGCAGTGGGTACATCCCAGATTGGACACTGGTGTACACTTATCAGTCCCTAGTATATGGTACTAAGGTACCCCGGGCATAGGTACACCAGGGGTCCCCCAGGGGTCCCCCAGGGGCTGAAGCATGTATTATGCCACCCATGAGGGACCACTCAAACTAACTACATTCCTGCCATTGCAGCTAGTGTAAGCTGGTGCTAGCACCACTTCCGAAAGATATAGGTTTACCTATATCGTGGGTCACTGCACTTAAAACCTATAAGTCACCCCTAAAGCAGGCCTTTCATTTCTGAAGACAGGTTGTTCGGTTCTAAGTGTGAGTGTGCCCCTGTATGAGCAGGACACCCCTACAGCATACGGAGTCCATTCTCTCGGGATGGGAGACAGCCATATAATATATGGAGGAGCACTGGGTCATTACGCGATGACCATCTCA
This sequence comes from Triturus cristatus, assembly GCF_964204655.1. Taxonomy (NCBI): domain Eukaryota; kingdom Metazoa; phylum Chordata; class Amphibia; order Caudata; family Salamandridae; genus Triturus; species Triturus cristatus. The sequence goes on along the minus strand of NC_140579.1, from coordinate 23,291,147 downwards.
AAACTGGCTGAACGTACCCCATCATGTTTGGTATCAAACATGTTGGAATCATACCCCCACACCATAAACTGTGTGGGAAGTATGATTCCATTCACGGATTCCATTTCCTTAGGGTACTTAAGAGCTTAGCTGAGGGTGGGTCCCTAGATTCGTCATGGGACAACATTAATTTCAGACACCACTTCTTCTTCAACCGTTTGGGCACTCTGGACTTCGCTCTGGGAATCAATGCTGCAACTGGGAAGACCCCTGCTGCTCCTGATCTCGTCGCCCTGCTCATCTGCTGCAATGTCCGTGCCTGTGCACCATACAGGAACCTTCCAAGGCTTGTGGGCATCAAAGACACCTGAAGCAGTCTCCCTTGAAGTGAAGGAGTCACTTACCTGTATCTGCAGGCACCACAACTAAGCTGACCCCGTCTGCTGATCCTGGGCTCCCACGGACTCCGAAAGGCTCAGCAACACAGGTGGTGGTTACTCACATCCTCCGAGGCCTGCCCCGTCCTCTCACCAAGTTTGAGGTCCGTATCCCTCATCGGAGCCGCAGGACCTAAACCCCTGTGCACTGCGTCGACTTGCAGTTGCAAAGGCTTGTTGGCATCCTTCCTCCAAGATCTTCAGGCTCCAAGTAGCCCCTGTGACAAAAATCTTCATCCTCACCGCATCACTTAGAGTGGGCGCCTGCATCTTTGGTGAGCTGCTCGAGGCTTGTGGGTCCACTGGAGGGTCATTTTTGAGTTCTATGGGTTTCCCCGATTGCTCTGGACTGCCCTGACTCCCCTGTTGGTGAGTCTCCTGGACCTTGCTGGTCCAGACACTGTACCTTCTTCGACTTCCACGTTGGTTGCAGTTGCCAAGGCTTGTTGGTGCTCCCGAAGGACACCGAATCCTCAGCTCACAACATCCGACGCGGGACAGCTCGTATCCGGCTCCTGGTTGTCCACAGCGTGGCCTGTTCAGCACAGCTGCAGATTCAAGGTCACTGTTATCTTACCTGCAACACGCGACATCGGTGAGCATTCCTCTTCCGTGCCTCCAGGTCACTCCTGAGTGGCATAGACACTGCCCCCTCGGCTTGCAGGTACTTCTCTTATTGAATCCACTTTTTTGGTTCCACCAGACACTTTCACCTTCTCCAGCAGCGGCATCTTCCTGAAGTCCTCCACTGGGTTAGACAGTGGTTTCTGCCGCCGCTTCATACCTATGCACCCGGCTTGCCTGGTGTAGGTATCCTGGTTCCTAGGGTTTCCACGGGTAAGGTGGCTCTAAAACCTTCTGTCTCCCACAAGATTTCTTCAGGGTCCACTGGGAAGGGTTGATCGTCTTTAAAATTGCAACTACGACTTACCCATTGACTTGCATTGATCCCGTGTTGTGTTCCTACTCTGCACACGGCCTCCGTGGGGCTTCTGGTAACTTACCTTGGGTGGTTCCTTTGGTGCCCGGCACTTCTACATCTTCTGGGTATAGTCTTGACTTGACTAGTAGTTCGCATACCACTATTTCAGTATATGGTTGGGTCTCCCCCTGGTGATCACTGTGTATTTCGTGCTCTTTATCCGTTTCTATTGAAATGTATTGTGTATATCTCTGGCTAAGAGATATTTGTATGTGATAGTGAGTGTCTTATAATAAATACATATTTTTATAAATACACGGTGTGATTCGTTTTCACTTAAACTATACCTATAAGATTATGTTCTGGTAAAACAAGCTGCTTTACACCCCTTCTGGACTAAGCCTGAAGGCTGCTCTCAAAAGTATCACTTTCTAAGGTTGTCTAAGACCACTAAAATCACCATGAGGGTTGTTTAGATTGGTGCAAGGTGCCCACTTACATAAGTGTACACCATATACCAGGCCAGCTTCTCACAACAGTGCTGCTACCTGCTTGTCTGGTCTCATCTGTAATTCCTTATTCCAAGTCCTCTAGGCAGTGCTTAAGCTGCATCTTTAGTTCGGTCATTAATTCCTTATTTCCAAGTCCTATTGACAGTGCTGCTAGCGGATTCTCTGGTCCCATTGGTAATTCCTCAATTGAAGTCGTTTACACAGTGGTTCTACCTACTTCTCTGATATCATCGGTAATTCCTCATTCTAAGTCCTCTAGGCAATGCTGCAGCAGTGTCTCTGTTCATACATCCTCTACAGTTCAAATAAAAAAACATGGGTAAAAGACATTGCCGTTTACAACGCCAATAACTTTAACTCTAAAAAAGGCAAGACTTATTGCATTTGCAATGCAATAGATTTTGCCTTTGCTGGAGATGGAGCTTATAGTCGACCCTTACGAGAAGCAAGGCTTGCAATAACTACGCCTCTTTTACTGCCGGCCCTGCTTCTATTAAGCAACGACTATAAGTACAAAGTGCGTATTTACACACGGCCTCCAGGTTTTCAAAACACATAAATAAAAGGCATTCTCTTTTACCATGCCAATAGCTCCAACTCCAGCAAATGCTAGACCTATTGCATTGCAAATGCTTGTTACAATTGTAGCTGAAATCAAAATAAAAAAGCAGCAATTTTTGGCCCACTTAACTTGCAAAGCCATGCAAATAGAAAGCAAGAAAACATTGCTGCCAGGTTCATTTCTAAATCTGCTGCTGCTTGTTATTCACATGGCGCAGGTGCATTTCCTACAACATTACAACAACTTAGGCAGACTCTGCCGGTGGGCGTGTGCTGCTCTTTTTCAGGGGTCATGTAACCCAGCTTATTGAAGGAAACCTCATCCTGAACTAAGTTTCTACATTGCTTCTGATCAGGCCGGTCTGAGACAGGCACACAAATGAGTTACTGATAACATAGAAGAATCAGTCCCCCAGCTTGCTCAGTGCATACATAGAGATATTAGAAATCACATAATCTGTACTGTATTTGTGTGAACTTTAACCCTGAAGAGTCAGTTTATTTTGGAAAAAGTTAGATAAACAGTCTGAGACCTGGTGCAAGTGAACTAAATATTTATCCTTACAGTTTAGCTTGAGGAGACAGTGGTGCTATAGAAATCGGACATCCTCAAGCTACATAGGAAAGCATTTGTGTATTCGACTTAGGCATCTAAGTAAGTGTTAGGCATCCCTAAAATAATACTCCCCTTAACAATAATATAAGTAGGACATCAGGAAAATTACAGAGTATTTAAATATTTCCAATGAGGTTTTATGGTCCTGAACAAATCACACTTAGATTGTCTTAATGTTGTAGGACTGCGATCTATAGCCCCAATTCACAAAGACTCCCCAGTCGTGGTGGGGTCTCCGCATTGGGAAAGTGCAGTGAGGACATCCCGCCACAAGTGCGGAGATCCCGTCAAAACCGCAGAGCCTCCGCCATAAGTGCAGAGGCTCTTTGTGAATAGGGGGCCTAAGTGTTTTGTCAAATTGCAGGAAGATCCTATGAATATTAGGCCTTAAAAAGTGGAGTTAAATTAATTGAAACCACCGAAATACATAGACAATATTTATATCCAGAATGCTCTGATCAAATATATGTGGAACATTGATACATTATTGTACAGTCACAATAATTGCAAGGTGCAATAGATTTTAGGGACTGCTAATGTCGTCTTACTTATTCTTCTGACTTTGATGTGAGGATTGATTTAGCCAAACTGTTCCCTTACTCTGCTGTATGAAGAGTTTTCTTTATTAGACGACCTGGGGGACTTTATCTGTGTTTTGGTTATTTATCCCTACCCAACTGGTTTAGAGGGGTTTCTCTCTTTTGAATCCTGGTATACAGACCACCACTTAGCCCAACACTTATCCACATTCTCAAAATCCTTCATTGGCTTCACATCATGCAACAGCTCCCATTTTTAGGTCGAGCCTAGCGGCAGCGCACATGCGCTGCTCTCTCTGTGAGACTGCTGTAGCAGAGAACGAGAGAGAAGCCAGCGCCCACTCTCTGTCCATATTTCTCATTGGCTTGTGTCAATGTCTTTCGTAAATGCTGCCTTCGGATTCGTTAATAGGCTTGTTAGCCCCTCCTTAGTACGGCCGTGTCTTCATTTGTAACCTCCCCTGACTACTAGCTCCTTTACTTTGGTTGATACACAGGACCTGTTCTTTAGTGTGTAAGCACTATGTACTTCATTGAGTTTCTCTTACTGCAGGCCGGACATGTGCTGCTTCAGCCTAAAACGCGTGTGTGTTTTTTAAGCGGCACGACTACCAATACCACCACCATTACTACCACCACCACTACTACCACCACCACTACTACCAATACCACCACCGCCAATACCAATACCACCACCGCCAATACCCCCATCACCAATACCATCACCGCCTCCAATACCACCACAAATACCAATACCAATACCATCACCACCACCAATACCACAACCACAAATACCTCCACCAATACTCATACCACCACCATTACCCCCACCACCAATACCCCCACCACCAATACCACCAATACCACCACCAATACCAGTACTACCACCAATACCACCACCATCACTACCACCAATACCACCACAACCATCACCACCAATATCACCACCACCATGCAACAGCTCCCATTTTTAAATCGAGCCTAGCGGCAGCACACATACACCGCTCGCTCTGCGAGACTGCTGTAGTAGAGTAAGAGAGAGAAGCCAGCGCCCACTCTCTGCCCATATTTTTCATTGGCTTGTGTCATTGTCTTTCGTAAATGCTGCCTTCGGATTCGTTAATAGGCTTGTTAGCCCCTCCTTAGTACAGCCTTGTCTTCATTTGTAACCTCCCCTTGCTTCTAGCTCCTTTACTTTGGTTGTTACACAGGACCTTTTCTTTAGTGTGTAAGCACTATTTACTTCATTGAGTTTCTCTTACTGCAGGCCGCACATGCGCTGCTTTAGCCTAAACCGCTTGTGTTTTTTAAGCAGCATGACCACCAATACCACTACCAATACCACCACCACTACCAATACCACTGCCACTACTAATACCACCACCACTACCAATACCACCGCCACTACCACCACCAATACCCCCACCACCAATACCACCACCGTAACCACCAATAATAATACCACCACCAATACCATCACCACCATTACCAATACCACCACCAATACCAGTACTACCAAATACCACCAATACGACCACCAATACCACCATCACCTCTACCACCAATACCACAACGACCACTACCAATATCACCATCATCACCAATACCACCACCAATACCACTACCACCACCAATACCACCATCAATACCAATACAACCACCAATAACACCAACAATACCACCACCAATACCATCATCGCCAATGCCATCACCACCAATTCCAAATACCACCAATACCACCACCAAAACCAGTACTACCAGCAATACCAATACGACCAACAATATCACCACTACCACCACAATCACCACCACCACCACCATCAATACCAATACAACCACCAGTACCACCACCAATACCACCACTACAAATACCAGTACCACCACGACCAAAACCACCACCAATACCAAAACCACCAATATGGCCACCAGTGCCGCCACCACCACCAATACCATCACACCAATACATCACCACCTCCAATACCACCAAAAACCAACAATACCACCAATACGACCACCAATACCAATATCCCCACCAATGACACCCAGCTGATCCTGTCCGTCAGGGACGATGGGGAAACAGTAGCGGAGAGTTTTAGAACAGGTATGCAGGCCATCGGACAGTGGATGTCAGCAAACTGTTTGAAACTGAACTCCGACAAAACCGAGGTGGTAACCTTTGGTCATCTTAACCCTAACTGGTCCTCGATATGGTGGCCGGTATCTTTTGGAGCCTTGCCAAAACCGACTACGAAGGTGAGAAATGTAGGCGTCATTTTTGACGATAAATTGAATTTTATGACCCATGCAAACCAGACGGCCTCTACAGCGTTTACCACCACCACCAATACTACCACCAACACCACCACCACCAATGCCACCACCACCAATCCCACACCACCAATCCCACACCACCAATGCCACACCACCTCCAATACCATAACTACCAATACCACCACCACTACCAATACCAGCACCACCAATACCAATACCACCACCACCAATACCACCACCACTACCAATACCACTCTCCACCATGTGTGGCAGAACTTTCACAAAAGCCCTTATAGTTTGGAAAATTACGACCCGTTAGTCTCACACTTGTGCTGTAGCTTCAAGAAAACTGTTAGACGTGGCCATTTTAACTGGTGGATGCCTGTATGATGACCAGGCAGCAGCTCTCACAGCATCACATCATAGGGTCCAAACATTCAGGCAATTTGACATACTGAGGAAATATTTCTTACAGATGTTTCAGAAGTACTTATTTTAATACTACTACTCAGCTTGAGAAAGTATCACAATTGTTTTACCTTATTTTGTACTACAACCAAGTAACTGACATAATCACATACTAGGAACGTGATCTAGTTCATTTTCACTCAGATCAGCCATGCCGTTGTACATACCTAGAGGTACAGGTAGACATAGTCTAACTTAAGTCATACTGTTCCCGAGTCTTAACATGAATTGCTCCATTTTTAAACCCATTAGTAACCTTGTTTAAACCCTTTTTGATTCTCACCTAAAACCACTAATAGTATCTTCTGAAATGCATCTGACAATGCTTTCTGAACAGCAAATTTTTGAGTTTTCCCAGTTTTCATCACAATCTCTAGGGCGTCTAAAACAAAAAGAAAAGTACATGTTATTTGAAATACAGTAAAATGTTTATTAATCACAATTTCAGTGTTAGAGAAATCAGTGGTCAGAAGCAGGATATATTTTCTCAGAACAATAATTGTCCATACATATTAGTCCCTCGCCCCCACTAGTCCTTTTGCTACCAGCATGCTTGCACACATGATTTGACAACAAGGACATTTCTTTTAAATTTGTACGGAGATCATTTACAGAGACCAGTGCATGCATACTAGCAGACTAATATTACAGGTTGATGACTCAGATAGGAGTAGAGATGGTGTTATAAAAGTGCTAAAATTAGCAATACGTTAATAGTACCAGCATTACAAAGGGGCTTTGCACCAGTGTGTCAAGACATACAATATGTAAATAATTACCACCATTATGACAGCGCAAGCATGGATGTTACCCACCCAGGGGTGGGTAACATCCTACTAAGTTCAACTACAATAGCTCGAGAACAACCACCATTATACCCGTGCTAGACGTATGCAGGAGTGGGGAAAACTATGCAAAAGACAACCACAGTATGTACAGAATTACTTCTATTTAGCATGAAAAACTGATAAATCAAGCAAATAATTTTCCACAAAATATGCTTAGTCTGGGCTTATTGCAATTACTATTTTGTTATACAACCTATTAAAGCTTTAATATGCAACATGAGTGAAGAGAGTAAGGTTTCTTAATGTATGTTCATTTGGAGCCTCGGTTTGCAATGATGCACACTGCAGTGACCAATGGAATATGTGGTTGTCCGTTTTTTCAAAAAGAGATTGTTCACACATTTCTGATATTGGCACAAGATGTAGAATTTTGGACATTCACAAATATGCTCAGATGTTCCGGACACTGCCTGTGTGTAAAATTCAGAGTGGTCTGCAGAACAGTGATGTGTCACGGCATTGAAGTTACATACTGTTAAAAGTACAATGCACATTTTAAGTGACCATTACGTTCCTCGAAAAACACCCCAGGTTCATTCTTTTTGCTAAACAATGTCTTTAATAGAATCAAAAGTGTTGCGAGTGATTATGCATGTGAAGTCAGTCAGTCAGTCAAAAAACTTTATTTCGGCTCTTAGCCATAAAGGTGCATACAAAGACATGATATAATATCAACAGTTATTAAAATTAATAAAACATTAGTCTAATAAAACACGTTCATCATTGCATAGGATAAGAACGGTTGATAAAATAAGAATAATAACACCAAAATTGCCTTAGTGGGGTAACAATTTTCTTCTAATTAGCCACATTGAGAAGAGAAATTTGGCAATCACAGTAACGTATAAAGGGGAGGTGTCATACTTTAGCAACCTATGAAGTTCCAAACAGTGTCTAGCCCCTATATTCTTAGCTAGTTGGATTATCCATATTCTGCGAGGTGTTATGTATGCCGGACACAAGAATATAACGTGTGCCTCAGTTTCTTCAGAAGCACCACAACCAGGGCAGGATTGCCAAACTGAGCCAGGCCACTTATTTGTTCTCGAAAAGAGCGGGAGGGAGCCATGCCTAAATTGTAGAAAGAGTTTTTTGGCCATAACTGGATGAATCAAATCTATTACAGACTCAAATTTGTAACTAATTTTGACCTCAAGAAAAACAGAGGTCAAATTTGCTGTAGTAGCAGATTGAATAAGGTGGGTCAGGTTTCGTTCGTCCAGAATTTTTGCCAAAGATCTCTTTGAAAGAGAAAGGCATGCATGCCCAGGAGAGAGCCAGAGGTCTTCTCTCCCTATCTCCTTTAGTAATTTCTTTATGTAAGCTAGCCAAGGGATGGCACCTGCCATTGGGATCAACAAAATAGACTTCAATTCCTCCTGAAAATGTATCAATTCAGGAGTACTCCATAGGCGGCGCCAATACATTACTGGTCTAGAGGCAACCATATCCGTAATCGGTTGGATGCCTAAGTCCATCCTAAGTGGCTGCATAGGAGTACTCATTGGTAGTGCAAATATGTTTCTAAAAAAATTGCTTTCTGACTTAAGTAAAATCGGGGAGGGGGTATGGCCCCAAAATTCAGCTCCATAAGCTGCAACACCCCTGGCCTGGGTTTTATAGATCTCTACAAGTGGGCTGATCAATTTTAGGTGGCTATTTTTGAGCATCTTAGAGATGCCCCCGGTTAGTTGGACAAGTTTTAAATTTACTTTAGAGATCTGGGGGCCCCAGGTCATTTTATTATTGAGGGTCAAGCCCAGATAGTCAAATGTAGTGACCCGTTCTAGCGGCTGGCCATCCAGTTTAGGGGTAGGGTGGTTGGTGGTATCTGCATGGAACACCATATATTTAGTTTTACTTACATTAATAACTAAATTCCTTTTCCTGCAAAAGGATGCAAAACCGTCCAGGACTCTTCCCATCCCCATGGGAGTCCTGGAGAGGAGCAAGGTGTCGTCTGCAAACATTAGTGCAGGAATTTTCCTACCTGCCAACTTGGGGGCATCTATGTCTCTTAGGGCCAGAATATCCTCAACAAGCCCATTTAAAAATAGGGCAAAAAGGGTTGGGGCTAGGACACACCCCTGCCTTACTCCCTTTTCAACCCCAAATGGGTGCGTGAGTTCTCCTTTTAATCCGAACCTGACCCTGGCAAAGGTATCTTTGTGGAGTCGCTCTAGTAGGTCGCAAAGATAAAGGGGTACTCCCATCTCCTTTAATAGCTCCCAAAGCTGACTTCGGTCCACCATATCGAAGGCAGACTTTAAATCAACGAACATGAGATAAAGACTGCCCCCTTCTACAGTAATAGTTTTCCAGTGGATCATTTGCAGCCTAAACAATTGGTCCACGGTTGACATCTTGGCTCTAAAGCCCACTTGTAGAGGAGTCAAGATGTTAGAATCCACCATCCAGGTCTGGAGTCTCCCTAAGAGGATGCGAGCGAAGATCTTCTGAGCTACATCGATTAGGCTAATAGGCCTATAATTAGCCGGATCGAGTGGGGAGCCCTTTTTGTGAATTGGTAATATCTCGGCTCCGGCCCATGTAGATGGTAACGGCATTCCACCTAGGATTGCATTAAAAAGGCCATAAAGTTATGGGACCCAGATGTCTGGTTCGCTTTTGAAAAGGTCTCCTGGGATCTTATCTAAGCCGGGGGCTTTGTTAGGCAATACTTTGCTAAGAGCCACTTTAACCTCACTGAGGGTGCACATCTCAGCCGGCCCCGGAATGGTAAGTAGGCGGGCATAGGAGCAAAGGAGGGGTTTATTCGCTACTGGTGCGTTAGAGGCATATAGATCTTTAAAGTAACTGCACCAGATTTCTTCCCCGAGATTGGGCTGGAGTGCTTGGTTAGGGGCTGATGATCCTGTCTTAACTAGATTCCAGAAGGATCTAAGGTCCCTATTCTTCAGTGCAAATGAGATCTCCTCCCATCTAGTCGTTTCCCAATCTTTTTTTGCTTCATGGGAGATTTTCTTAAAGGAAGCCCTTGCTTCCTTAATTTCTAACATATTGCCATTCTTGAGGGTTGTCAGGAGCAATAACTTTGCTTTCCTACACGATTTATTGAACCAAGTAGACTTCCCCCTCGTGGGTGCTAACCTAGTCCTAATAGCTCGACTAAAGTGGGTCCCAAGGATGGCGCAAAGTTCAGTGTGGGTAGTTCCGAATAGTTCAGTGTTTGCGTAACCCTCAAATATGTTAGATTCTCCCATTGTTTTCTCTAGGAGAGGATAAATCTCGGACTACATTGCACTAAGATCACTTTCAGATTGAGTAATCTTCTCCCATCTAATTCTCCGTGCTCCACCAGTAGTAGTCAGAGGTACTACGGTAAGTAAGTCATTGACGGTAATAAGAGAGGTAATAAAACCCTCCATAGTTACGACTATGGGATTGTGGTCACTTTCATGGCGTTTAATAACTTCAAAGTTCAAGAGCCTTGGCCACAGTCCCATACTAATCATAATGTAGTCAATAATGGAGGATTGCCCATTTCTTTCGAAAGTTGAGTTACCTGGGCTATCAAGGGGAAACCTGCCATTACATGCTCTCACCGAAAAGGTGAGTGTGATTTGTGTGAGTTGTAGAACCAATGGCGTCCAGGCCTTTGTGGGGTAAGTATTGGGTGATGGTATATCCCATACTTGATCCTCCTCCTGTGATACAGGCATGGTTAGCCCATTCAATGGTTCGTGGTGGCAATTGAAGTCTCCACTGATTATAAGATGCTCAGGATTAGTAATCGTACTCAGAAAGGCCTCTAGGCTGACCAGAGTGGGAGACAATTGGCCATAGCTCACTGGGCGGGAGTATATATTTATCAGGTTCAGCACCTGGCTATCCTGAGAGGACATGGCTAAGCACATGATATCCGGAGAGTCAGTACATATTTTTTTAAAGTCATATCCCAAATGAGTTCGGACCCAGATAAGCATCCCTCCCGACGGTCTGCCCTTTTTTGACCTTACCGCGGGTTCCCAAAAGGTAGCGAACCCTACACGGTGGTAAGGCCTCAGTGCCCAGGTCTCCTGTAATAGGCAGATATCATAGCCATCAATGAATTCCCCCCCAATCGGGGAGTTCAAGCAGGCGTGTCAGACCTGCCACATTCCAGGATAGAATATTTAACCCCACAACCTGATTGGTAGTGGGGTTACCAGAATGAGCCATACAGGAGGTTGGAGTGATACCCAAGGGGATAGCTAAACTGTCCCTAATGATATCTCTTGGTCCCAAATCTATGGGAGGAAGAGGGTGAGGCGTGTTAATAAGATGGGTAGGGGAACAGGGCACAGCTGGCTTAGGAGAAATTAAGTCTATTGGCATCACCGTTACTCGATTTTTTGTCCCTTTTACAGATTGTCCATCCTTGTACACGGTCGAGCTCAGAATGGGAGAGATGCCCTGGCCATCAACCTTTCCCATAATAGGCCTAAATTCCCCCAATCTTTGATAATCCAAGGTTAGCGAAGGGGGTCTTAGGTATTTTCCCCCTAAGGTTGGGTCATGGCCACCATCCCAGAATTTCCTATTATCATAACCCAGAGGTACCAAGGGATATGGGTGAATAACCAATCTCGGGGTTAGCTCCATCGATAATGTCACAGCAGGCCCTTGAACTAGATTAGGCTTCAGTCAATCTATACAGTCCAGGGGACTGAACCTGTTGTGGCAGGGTATGTTGAACTGTAACGGATATGTATCAGCCTCTTGATTTCCGATTTGGCCAAAGCCCAGTCTCTCTCTACCTAGTTGCACATTAGCTATGTCCCTCTTATAGGTAAGTGATCCTAGGGGATAAAAGTGTGAAAGGGGAAAGGTATGTATTCCATTAGCAATGTCAGCCCATCCCCCCTCAAACACATATTTTGACACCCTTGGATCTCTAAAGGTTACAACTATACAGTCTCCCCTTATATTCTTCGGGCCCGGACCCACCCAGGAAACTCTTCGAACCATCAGAATTTCCCCATTCAAAGTGGATGGCAAGGGTCTATGTGTGTTCATCCAGTGTATTGCCTTAAACCTCAGTGATAGATAAGGTTCGGCTCTATCCTTCGGGAGTTCGGGTACACCTGTTAGGACAACAACATATGGACTACAATCAGGCGGGAGATCGAGTCTCGGGAGGATCTTAATATTGGGGAGAGTGTTAGGTCTAAAATTAATCAGAGGAGGAGGGGGAAGCTGAGTTAGGGGATCTACAAGGCTGCCAGCTATGATGGGAGCAATAGTCTGGTGTGGAGGAGCGGGAGGGAGAGGTCTACCATTCTCGATAGGAGCTAATTCCCCTATATTCTCAACTAGATTACACTGAGAAATATTCGATGTAATCCTTTTGCTAGGCGTGTTAGAGGGCAATGTAGTTGGATAATGGCTAGATGTTTTCGCGGCTGGATATACTGCAAGTGCAATGTCAGGTTGAATCTTTTCAACTAATGATGCTAATTTCGCTTCTAAAGCAGAAAGGCGCCTGACTAGAGGGGACAACCTTCCGTCAATTACATCAGCCATTTTGTCCCAAAAGTCACTGGGAAGCGACACCCCCAAAGCTTCCTCACTTGTAGTTGTAGGGATAGTAAGTGTATCGGGGTCCTGGCTCGGGATATTTTGTGGATCTGTACTTCGCATAGGGGTATTGTGAGCAGGATTGGGAGCTAATATTTTTTGGTTTTTTTTAGAGGGATATGTCATTATAGCACCCTCTCGTTTCTTGCCCTTTATGACAGTATTTTTCCTTCTAACAGAACGGTCAACCATGGACCTTGTTTTAGGACAATTAACAGTAGGTGCGGGGGCATGATTATCACCCTGAGTAGACCCAGAAAGAAACGAATTAGCTAAGGTAGAACCAACGAAGGGGGGTAAGTCCCTTATCAATGCCTCATCTATATGACCACTTGTTGGGGGGGGCTCAGAATTATCGGGAGAGGGAGCAAGCGCGATAGCTCCCAAAGAGGATCTTTTCCCTAGTAATGGATCAAGGGATAATCTACGTTCTGTGGCAGCGATCTCATAGGCCAGAACGTTGCTCGCACGAGTTATGAAGTTGTCCTATGTCCCCATAACGTTGCACCCCTTAGTGCCCGTCCGCAGCAATCCAGTGGCCATTATATTTGCCTTACAAAGATTATCAACCAGGGGGGGAGGCCAGCCCAGCCTCGTACAGTCTCGAACGGCCTCAAGCGGCCCGCTCTTTGCCCGGTCTTCGCCCCGGGCTACGTCCCGCGCGCGTCCCGCTGGCGCGTGTGGGCGGGACCCTTGATATAGGTGGAAAGTGGGAGGACCGGGAGAAAGGAGGCGGGGCCAGGAAGAGGATGCAGGTGTGCAGGGTAAACTGAGCAACAAGCACCCTGGTCCTCGCAGTCCCGGCGATTCTAGCCTCTGTGACGGCCTCCCAGTTCAGCGCAGCGTCCCCTTCGCACAAGTAGCTCAAACAGGCAAGGGACCGAGTCCACAGCGTCCCACGATCAAGGCAGCGAGCGGCACCCCATGTGAAGTGACAGATGAAAAGTTTACATTGTGATAAGTGCCTGGAAGAGCGTATGTGCATGTACCCTGGAAAATGCATGACTTGTGGACGTTTATGAAGAACTTTCTCAGTATTAGAGAGGAGTCAGGAAAGTGGTATACTGAGGTAGAGAGAATTGTGACTATTTCAAAAGGTGTAGTGGGAAGATATGGATCCGTTGTTTTGTCTAAAGATTTGTGGATTGAGTGCAAGACAGTAGTACAATGGCCCAAACACCATATTCGAATGGCATGCAGACATGTACTCAAGTTATTGAGCATCAAAAGGAAAGGTTCCACAGAAACAGGTTAGGTGGTCGAAAATCATGAGAAAAGCACAGATGAGTCACTTCACACATAAGAAACCCATGCTGCTTTACAGGCATCATGGAGCAGTTGAAGACCCAGCAAAGGAAGGTCTGTCGGGTTTATTTCTTCTTTTGTGTTTGGACGGCATCCGGAAATCAGTACACATCTTCAGCAGAGTGTCATGAGTTGGCAAATACAATCTTTAGATGAGATTTTGACTAATGCAAAGTATTGTTGTGATTATTGTGATGAGAGAAAGAAATTAACTAAGATCAAATTGAAGGTGGCTCAGATGAAGTTCTTTCAAAAGACTAGTTAGGGAGCTTTTCAGGCACCTGCTGATGATTTGCAATCTAGGGAAAGTGGAAATTGTATTTCACGAGATAGAGGCAGGGGGCTTTACTAACCCTAATGGTAATATTGCCAATATAAATTCTAACAACGGGTAATTGAAATTGGGAGCACGTTTGGAGGCCACTGGAAATAAACTTGTAGATTTAACGTGAATAGATTTTAAAATGAGTTGCAAATAGTTTCTCAACTTCAGTTTAATATGAATCAGATGCCACAGAAGTGGGTGTTGCAGTTAGTGGTCCTAGCCCTACTGGGAAATGTGTGAAAAACATGCAGAATTTAAGTCAGTATAAAGGGACTATGCCTGCAACCCCAGTCTTACAACGGCCTATGTAGAATAACATATCAAGAATTCAGGCAACTTTTACATTTCATTAAAAACATTCAGTAATTTATGACCATTTTCCATAAGTTGGTACTACACTCTGACTTCCTACAAGAGTGAGTCAGGCACAATGGTAGGGCCCTAGAAGGGAAGGGAATCGTATGCTTGGCTCTGTCCTAGAGGTAGACCAGGATTGTCTATATGTGGAAGGAGAGGCTAATGGCCATCCAGTATCATTTTTGATTGATACGGGTACAACACAATCCACAGTTAGACTGGTGGTAGTTCCCAGCCTACCCTTTTCAGAAAAAGAAGTTCAAATTGCAGACATTTCAAACAAACTACGGACTAATGAATCATGATCAAATGCTCAAGTTAAAATTAGTTCAACGATCAATGGTCATCTCTCAGCGTGGGAGATATGTGGGGAAATGGGGGGTGAAACCCTGGAGCGACTTGCAGCAGGAATACCAGTTAAAGCCCTTAGAGACCTTTCGTTACTTGCAGATTAGGCATGCCCTGATGGGGGTTATAGTGAGGGGAGAAGAACTATCCGAGGCCTCCCCCTTAAAAGATAGATTATTTGATGATTATATGCAGAAGAACGCAATATCCCTGACTTACTGTAAACAGATGAACATCTCCCCGGTCCTCATGCTTATGCTCTGCGAGAGAATGGAGGGTGACTTGGGACAATTTGAAGAGGAGGAGTGGCAAGAGGCGTTGGTGTCACTGAAAGAGGTGGCAATCCGTTAACGTTTCAAATTAGTACAACTTAAGATTCTACACAATCTAAAATGCGACCACCACATTGGTCAAAAAGGGTAAAGATGAGTCACCACAATGTCCCAAGGGGTGTGGAACGGAGAGCACGTTTTTCTTATGCTGTGGGAATGTCTGGCACGTCAGTCTTTCTGAGCTGCAGTAGTATGCAGTGCTGGAACATAATACGGGGAGAATATGACCCCCTCTGCTAAATGGTGCCTACTGAACATGTGGGAAGCTGCAGAACTAACAAGCACGGATAGTCTCTGGGTCACGTTGGGCTTTGTGGTAGCTAAACGAAATATAGCTAGGTTGTGGAGGATGCCGTCCGTGCCGAAACTGAGTGACTTGAAAGCCGACATGGACTGGTGTATACAGGCGGGCAGAGTGGTCTATGAGGGAAGAGGGTGTCCCCATAAGTGGACAAAGATCTGGGGGAGATGGAATGAGAACAGAGGAATTCTATGCAAGCCAGTTGAGAGGGCAGGCCCCTGAACACAGGAGGGCTTGGGAAGACGACCATAGAGGCGAAGGCCATGGTGCATGGATTGGGGCCGCTAGTCATCATGAAGGATACAATGCAATGAGCACACTTATCACAAAATGACATCTGTTTATAGTCATCGCAATACTATACGTGTTATTCCTTTTGAAACAAAAAGTCCTGCTATAGTGTGGACATTTTGGTCGCAGGTTACGGGGAATGCAACCCCCAACTGCACCACGGCTGAACGTTGGAAGGGCTACAATGGATGTTTATTGCTGTGATGTACATGTCTACAATTATCGCTGTATTGTACTTATTTATTCTTGTAATAAAAAGTTATCAAAAAAAGTATTAATAATCATGAGTTCTATACAAAAATACATAAGACAGAACATTCTGCGCCGTTATATCTTATGCAATTCCTTAGCTGCTATCTGCGGCTAAGGAATTAGATGCCTTCATAGTCGCACTCTACATTGCTGTGTTCTCCTTCATGGTGTACAGGCAGACACAAAGTACCTTTAGGGTTCTCCAACTTCTCTTCACCTACACCGACTCCTCTGCTACAAAGTCCTTGCTTGTGCAAAGCTACTTCTATTACACACAGATATTTCAGGTTTTCCCCCTCAGGTTTTGCTTCTGTATCTTCATCTTCCAAATCATCAAAACCAGAAATGTTCTGAATCTGCATGAGGGGAAAATGATATCAGAACTGATAATTAAATAGCAATACAATTTTTCCCTTATTTGCTACACTGATTAACAATAAATGGGCAAGATGTGAACACAGCAGGATTTCCCTCTGTGTACAAAAGTACAGAGTACACACATTCTCTTCACTTAATAAACCCCCTAAATACTGCACAATGACCGACTTATAAAATGGCTGAGACACACAAATATAATCTTTTTTCCAGAAAACTTACAGTACTAGACA
Organism: Triturus cristatus; assembly: GCF_964204655.1. NCBI lineage: Eukaryota > Metazoa > Chordata > Amphibia > Caudata > Salamandridae > Triturus > Triturus cristatus. The sequence continues at coordinate 23,274,295 of NC_140579.1, read as the reverse complement.
GTCATCTCGCTGGTACCCAAAAAGCCTGCAGTTTGAGCAGGAGATATCTTTTGTGAGGGCAACGCCACAGTCGGGACCACATGCCATTGAAGGTTTGAGCAGGAGATATCTCTGGTGAGGGCACCGCCACACTCATGAGCCATCAACATTTGCAACACCAGGGACCAAAAGGATTGCATTGAGAAGATGCTGCCACTGTTAAGGATGACAAACAAGTTACTCACCTTCGATAAAGCTCTTTCTGGTGAATACTCTATCAAACTGCAGATTCTTCACCTTGAGAATATCCTTAGGCACAGGCTGGAACTGGAAACTCACAAAGTAGTGTTCCTGCACCCCAGAAGTGACGAGCAGAGCCACACTTG